>NC_089256.1:47067694-47692694 GCF_963930625.1 Muntiacus reevesi
GAAAATAATAGCAAATGAATTAACAGACAAAGGATTAATCTCAAAAATGCACAAGCAACTCCTGCAGCTCAATTCCAGAAAAATAAATGTCCCAATCAAAAAGTGGGTCAAAGATCTAAGCAGACATTTCTCCAAAGAAGACATACAGATGGCTAACAAGCACATGAAAAGATGCTCAACGTCACTCATTATCAGAGAAATGCAAATCAAAACCACAATGAGGTACCATTACACGCCAGTCAGGATGGCTGCTATCCAAAAGTCTACAAGCAATAAATGCTGGAGAGGGTGTGGAGAAAAGGGAACCCTCTTACACTGTTGGTGGGAATGCAAACTAGTACAGCCACTATGGAGAGCAGTGTGGAGATTCCATAAAACACTGGAAACAGAACTGCCATACGACCCAGCAATCCCACTTCCGGGCATACACACCGAGGAAACCAGATCTGAAAGAGACAACGTGCACCCCAATGTTCATCGCAGCACTGCTTATAATTGCCAGGACATGGAAGCAACCTAGATGCCCATCAGCAGATGAATGGATAAGGAAGCTATGGTACATATACACAATGGAATATTACTCAGCTGTTAAAAAGAATTCATTTGAATCAGTTCTAATGAGATGGATGAAACTGGAGCCCATTATACAGAGTGAAGTAAGCCAGAAAGATAAACACCAAAACAGTATACTAGCACATATATATGGAATTTAGAAAGATGGTAACGATAACCCTATAGGCAAAACAGAAAAAGAGACAGAGATGTACAGAACAGACTTTGGGACTCTGTGGGAGAAGACGAGGGTTGGATGTTCTGAGAGAAGAGCATTGAAACAAGTATACTATCAAGGGTGAAACAGATCACCAGCCCAAGTTGGATGCATGAGACAAGTGCTCAGGGCTGGTGCACTGGGAAGACCCAGAGGGATGGGATGGAGAGGGAGGCAGGAGGGGGGATCGGGATGGGGAACACATGTAAATCCATGGCTGATTCATGTCAATGCATGGCAAAAACCACTACAATATTGTAAAGTAATTAGCCTCCAACTAATAAAAATAAATGAAAAAAAAAAAAAAAAGTGGATTTAGGTGGGAAGGCTGGTATGATATAAAAGACCAGACTTGGTCACTAGCATTCCCTCGTAGCACAATTTACCCTTTCTCCCAAAGCCTACCTTGACACTCAGCCCTCAAGGTGAATATCTTCAAAAACGTTAGTGAATCAATAATGGGGTGTCCTCCCATCAGGAATGGGCAAGGGTGTTCTAGTTTTGTTGAAGGATGCTGTAGTGGAAAAAATTCTTGGAGTTGGGGTTGAGTGCTCATTCCAGCATTGTTATCAACTGGCCATATGACCTCAAACAGGTCACCAGACCTCTGTGACTAGGTTTGGGTATAGACTCTGTCATGAACTGCCTCTCCAGTCTTGACTATTTCCCTTCTGCAGACTTCCTTTTCTTTATCCATACAGTGATGGATATTATACTGTGTCTTAGAAGCTGCTGCCAGGGGTAAAATTCTGTATTTTAATACTTGGACGAATGCTGAGGGTGGGTCACAAGAGAGTCTTTAGCAATTACCCACCCAGAATAAGGTGGGAAGGGGGCCTAGAGAGAAGACACAATGGAGGCTCCTCAACAAGGCCTTGGAGAAACAATATAACAGCACTCTGCCAAGAGGATGAGATGGACCTAGCTATCTTAAAAGGGAAGGAATGGAACTGCAGGTATGGATCTGCTTCGTTTCCCCAAAGTGATCTCTTTCTGAGGTCCAAAAAAAACAAAAAAAAGATTTGGGAAAATTGTAGGTCAGAGGACATCCAAGTGCATCAGTGTTGAGAAGTATTCCCTGAAGTCCTATTGCTGATCTCAGAAATCAGGAGTAGCCATGTGGTATATATAGGAGCATGCTGTATTCTTTCACCTAACAAATTACAGTATCAATTCCCTTGATGCCATCATATGTCCTCTCACTCGTCCCTGAACTGTTTCATTGTCACTGGTCAGAGGTCCCTATCAAGATGATCCAAGTTATCTGTAGAGATTCTGTTGCTTCCTGCTCATCTCTCCCCATGGCCCCAAAGGAGCTAATATGCAAAAGCTCAATCCTATTCAATGGATAACTTTGAATCTTAATCAGCCTTTTTTCCCCTTGTCTAGGTAATCTTTAAATAGCTCAAATCTTTTAAAATTCTGACAATAGTTATGAATTCAGGTACTTGGTCACTAGGTCACTGTCTGGAGTGGAGGGTGGCATGTGAGCCTTGGATATTGGAAGTCCTGGTCAACAGGAGACAAGCAACTCACTCTTATATCAAGAGTTGTAAACAGTATGTTCCATATTTGGGGATAAATGTGTCTTGGTCAGAAACCTTGGCAGGAAATCAAGGCTATTACCAATAGGCAGAGTGTCCCCTCTGCTATAGGTGTTTTGTCATTGACAAAGTGTGATGTTTTAGCAAATTGAACAGCTACCATAACCTCTTGCCTTACGGCAAACTCTGCATAAGGATAGACTGGTGGCAGAGTCAACCTGAGCTTTATCTGAGTTAGAGCTATGCTCCTTTAACTGCCAACCTGGACAGGCAGCATCAGCATTGCCTGGGAGGGAGCTTGTCAAAAAGCAGAGTCTCAGGCCTCATGCCAGACCTACTGGATCATAACTGCATTTGACAAGATTCCTATGTGATCTGTATGCTCATTAAAGGTTAAGAAGCCCTGGGTTAGGGTTCTCCTTTAAAAAACAATACAAATGTCTCTTGTAGCAGGCCTGTCACTTACAATGTAATGAGAATGGTTTAAGCAGATTACTTCTTATTTATCTCTTTGCTAAAATAAGCCAGATGGGGATTTTGTTTGAAAGGGAGGAAGAAATCATCAAATTTCCAATTCCTATTCCAGCCTCAGCTCTTACCACAGGGATCTGGCATATAGTAGGACTCAGCACATTTTTGTTTTGCTTTTGTTTTGTTGTTTAGCTGAGTAACTGACTTACAATAACAAAGGATATGTAGTTTTATGGGCATCATGATTTGCTGTATGCTCAGGTGTGGTAGGCAGAATAATGGATCCCAAAATGTCCACATGGAGCCCGTGAATCCCTAAAACCTGTGAATATGTTCACTTATGTGGCATTGAGGGATTAGTCACACAACTTTAAGATAGGCAGATGTTTCTGGAGTATCCAGGTGGACTCTGTGTAATCTCAACAATTCTGAAAGTGAAAGAGGCTGGCAGAAGAGAAGGTCAGGGTAGGAGAAGGACATGTAAGAAAAACTAGGCCTGCCCTTACTGGAGGTGGAGGAAGAGGGCCATGAGTCAAGTAATGGGGGTGATTCCTACACCCTGGGAAAGTCAAGTGAACAAGTTCCCCTTAGAGCCTCCAGAAAGGAATGAAGCCCTGCTGACACTTTGATTTTTGCCCAGTGAGACCTGTGGTTGACTTCTTACCTACAGAGCTGTGCAACAATAATTTATGTTGTTTTAAACCACTAAAATTGTGGAACTTACAACAGCAATAGGAAACAAATACACCACACCAGGGAACAGTCAGTTCATTCATTTTTAATGTGAAAGGGAAAATCTATCCATCTATCTATTTACCTACCTGTCTATTTATCATCCATCTACCTATTTATCTATCTATCTCTATTTTTTTCTTTCTTGTATCCTTTGGGATTCAAGTGTACATGCTTGAGTTGATCCCATCCTCAGTTCATGGAATATCATCATCTATCCATGGAATGGCCTTATTTCTTTTCAAGAAGAAAATTAATTTTAATGTGTTTTCCCTTCACCCATCATTCCCAATCTCCCTGCCCTCCTCCCATAGGCATCTACTCTAATATATTTAATATAGTCCTTCCAATACATCTGACACATGTTTATTTATATATATGAGCAACTAACAGAAGTACAGAAGGCTGTTTTATGTGGGTGTGTAATACATAAATGAACTGGACTATAAATCTTATTTTAATTTTTTTCTCTCAATTCTGTTCTTGAGATCAATCCAGGTTTCTGTATATTTGGTTCATTATGCTTCTGTATGCATACACCAACATTTTACTTGTCCATGCATTAGAGATGGACATCTAGGTGGTCCCCAACACTGAGGAGATGAACTTCCTTAGGCACATCTCCTTGTGTTCCCTAGGAGGAATTTCCCTCCAGGTATACATAGTAGTGGGCTTGGTAGATTTTAAGGTACTCAATTCTTCTTCAGAGTGGCTATACCAGCTATGGATGAGGGTCTGATTTCCCCACCTCCTTGCCAATGCTTAGTAATATATGACTCAAAAAGTATATACAGCTATGGGCAACAGCTAACTGTGAAAGGAAATAGAGATGATTTAGTGGAAATCATGCTATGAATGAAGATTGTTTGGGAATAAATAGAAAATAATTCTTGGAGGAAGAGAGTCTTAGAAGAAGAGATAAATGTAGCTGGAAAGAGGAAAGCCTTCCAGGCAGGAAAAATGTGTGCAGGGTTCACAGGGGTTTGGACGATCACTGTTGAGTGACCCTTATGGGCAGAGATGGTCTCTCTTCCTCTGACTATAGTTATCTGGCTCTCAGTCCATTCCCCTCCCACCCAAGGAAAAAGATCTTTGAATTTCCCTGGGGATATGAGGGACTCTTAGCTTCCAACTCCCCTCTCTTCCTTAACTCTCTCTTTGCCACGTTGAAAATTTATACAGTTTAATGAATTTTGACAGATGCATACCCTTGGGAAACCATGATCACAATCAAACTATAGGACATGTCCGTGCTTGCATGCATGCATGCTAAGTCGCTTCAGTCCTGTCTGACTCTTTTTGGGACCCCATGTACTATAGCCCACCAGGCTACTCTTTCCATGGGATTTCCCAAGCAAGAATACTGGAGTGGGTTGCCACGCCTTCCTCCAGCGAATCGTCCTGATCCAGGGGTCAAACCCGTGTCTCTTATGTCTCCTGCACTGGCAGGTGGGTTCTTTACCACTAGCACCACCTGGGAAGCCCAGGACATGTCCAGGCTCCCCTAAAAGTTTCCTTAGACGTATTTGCAGAACATTCTTCCCCCTGTCCCTAGCCCCACGGAACCACTGATCTCTTTTCTGTCACTGTAGGGAAGTTTACATTTTCCAAAATTCTGTATAAATAGAGTTCTATGATATATTCTCTTTTGTGTCTGCCTTTTTTCATTAAGATAATCTGTTTTGAGATTCATCCATCTTATTGGCATATCAAAATTTTTACTTTTTAAATTGCTGAGTCGTATTCCATGGTGTGAGTACCTGACATTTTATCTGTTTCCTTGTTGAGATACATTTAAGTTGCTTTCTCTTTGGGGCTATTATGATTAAAGCTGCTGTGAATATTCATGCACAAACTTCCATGTTTGCTTTAATTCTCTTGGATAAACAGGAGTTCAATGATTTGACCAAATGACAGGTGTATGTTTAACATTTTTAAAAATTGCCACATTCTTTTTCAAAGTGACTGTACCATTTTACATCCCCAGCAGTATTATAGAAGAGTTCCAGTTAATCCACATCCTTGTCAATGGTCGATATGGTCAGTCTTTTAAAATTTTTTCCTATTCTAATGGGTGTGTAATGGTATACCATTATGATTTTAATTACCAGCAATTAATGATGTGGAGCATTTTTATGTGGTTATTGGCCATTCATAACCTTCTTTCATGAAATGCTGCTACAGTTTTTGACCATTTTAAAATTACATTCTTCGTATTTTTATTATTGATTTGTACATGTTATTTATATTATCTGAGTATAAGTCCTTTGCTGTATATGTGTGCTACAAATATTTTTCCTGTACTGTGGCATAACTTTTCATTTTTAAAAACAGTATCAGTTTAAAGACAGCTTAAAGAGGAGCATATAAAATTTTTAATTAACCCCAATCTATTAACTTTTTGTTTTATCTTTTGTGTATACTAAGAAATATTTTCATACCCTGAGATTGCAAAGTTTTTCTCCTGTGTTTGCTTTTAGAAACTGTATGGTTTAGGATTTTATATCTTTGTGCATAATCTTCCTTCTCTGATCTCTCAGATCCTTGGGTCCATGGGTCTTTCTTGGGTCAGTAGCATCTCTCTGTATCTATAAGGGGAATAAACCTGAAGACCTAGCTGGCATCCCTTATATATAATGTATTCTTGCCCAAAGTGAATCTAACATATAATGAAAAGGACCTAGCTGGAGTCCATTATATGTGATGCTGTGTACTTCATAATGTATCTCAGCAGGAGATATATAATATCAGATTATTTGACTAGTGGTGTTGCTAAAGTTGATCATGTGGTTAAAATGGTAACTTTCAGATATATGTTTTTCCTTTGCAGCTGTAAATAATTTGTGAGATGATACTATTTACCAGTATAATTTTTCATTTCTTTTCCCTTTTTGTGTTTTGGTTGCTTCACGCAGCATGTGGGATCTTAGCTCCCCATCCAGGGATCCAACCCATGGCTCTGCAGTGGGAGTGTGGAGTCTTAACCACTGGGCCACCAGGAAGTCACCAGAATACCTTTAAAATTATCATTAAGCCTTCTTAGCTCTCTTAGAGAAACCAACATCTACAGATAAACAGTAAGGATAATCATCAAAGAGTCAAATCTTGAATCCATAACTCTCCTAGGGAGGGCAGTTCAGCTAACTCTTGGCCCTTTTAGCCCTTGACCTCTTCAAGTCTGCAACAGGAAGAAAGCACTCCATGCTTTACCTTCCCTGTCCTCCTTCCTCATGGTTGTTTAAGTAACCTGTAGCACTCAGATGAGCCAGTCGTTTCCACTGTAACTGTCCCTGAAGCTTACCCAGCTCTCCGTTCCCATATTGTTACTGACAGTAACCCTTTACTCCAGTGTTCTGGAGACTTCCCAGGGGAGTCTCTCTTGCACTCGAGAACCTCTCTCTTGTTTTTCATTTCTGTCCCCACCTCGTTTTTTCTGTGACCACACTGGTCTATGCCAATGTCTCAGGGCTCCCAGACCTACAAATTTCCATGGTGCCAAAGATGCCCCATGCTTCCAGTCTTCCCAGGTTAAAGTCCTGCTGGTGAGGACTGCTATGTGAGGTAGAGAAGACCACATGGGTAGGGCGCTTTTCCCTGGATGCCAAGATAGCACCTCTGTTTGTGTTCCTCTGCCTCACAGCATTGATTGTGAAATCATATCCTTCAGTTTCTGCTTCAGTCTCTACAACTAAGATCGTCATAAATATCCAGGATAGACACCTTGCTTTCTTCTGATCTCCCTGTTTCTCCAGGTGCCTGAGAAAAAACACTTTCCCTCTTCCTTTAGCCAAATCAGCTCCTGGCACTCCTGCCCACTTTTCTTCAGAAGAATGTGAAATTCATTTAGGCTCCAGATGGGACAGCTAGTCATATTATACATTACAGTAGCTAAGTAGGAGAGAATCACTCAGTGAAATTTCTAAATTTTCTTCTGTATGCTTGTGTGGCCATGAACCCATATAACTGATGATATAATCAAGAATATATAATGTATTCTTGCCCAAAGTGAATCTAATCAAACTTTCAGGACAGCACTATTCAACAGAAGTATAATATAAGTCACATGTAATTTTAACTTTTCTAGTAGCCACCAATAGGCAACAAAATAAAAAAATATAAATTGGACTATAGCCTAATTAAAAACTTCTATGTATCAAAGGATACAACCAACAGAATGAAAAGGCAACCACAGGATTGGAGAAAATATTTGCAAATCATATATCTGATAAGGGATTGATACACAGAATACATAAAGAACTACAATTCAATAACAACAAAAAAATACAACTAGATTAAAAGTGGACAAAGAACTTGAAAATATATTTTTGTGGGTTTTTAAAAATTTTTTTTGAAAATATATTTTTCAAAGAAGATACACAACTGATTGATAATCACTGATGAATACATCACTAATCATTAGGGAAATGCATATCAAAACTTCAATGACCCCAGTACAAAATGTTTTTGGTGTTAAAAAAATTCAATGAGATCATACTGATTACAATGACTATTATTTTAAAAAATGGGAAATAAAAAGTGTTGGTAAGGATGTGTAGAAATTGAAACTATTGAAATTGAAACTATTGCTGATGAGAATGTAAATAGTGAAACCTCTGTAGAAAACAATATGGTAAATCCACAAAAAATAAACAGAATTACCATACGATCCAGCAATCTCATATCTGGATATAGCCCCAAAAGAAATGAAAGCAGAGACTTGAACACTTATTTGTATATTCAATATTCATAGCAGCATTAGTTAATATACTGCTGTCAAAAGGTAAAAGAAACCCAAGTGGACATCAATGGATGAATGAATAAACAAAATGTGATACATATGTTAAATGGAATATTATTCAGCTTTAAAAAGGAAGGAAATTCTTACATGTGCTACGTTGTGGATGAACCTTGAAGACATTATGGTAAGTGAAATAAGCCAGACACAAAAGGGCAAATATTGTATGATTCCACCTACATATGGTACCTAGAGTAGTCAAAGTGTGCAGAGACAGAGCAGAATGGTGGTTGCCAGGAGCTGGGGAGAGGAGGAATGAGGGGTTGCTGCCCAAAGGGAACAGTTCTGCTTTGGAAAGATGGATGGTGGTGATAGTTGCACAAAAATGTGAATGTACTTAATGCCACTGAAAGGTACAATTAACAGTGTTAAAATGGTAACTGTGATGGATGTTTTACCACAATAAAAATACAACAGATGACATTCTTGCAACAATTGGGTCTATTTGATATTATGGAATTATTATTAATTTTCTTAGGTGTACTGATGGTTATATAGGACAATGTCCATATTCTTAGGTGATGAATTCTGACATATGTGGAGGATAAAGTTTCATGATACCTATGACTTATTTTCAAATGGTTCAAAACAAGACAAAAGAAACCCCCCAAATATATACACACGCATATACCATACATATAGATAAAGCAAATGTGGCAAAACTTTAACAGCTGGTGAGTTAGGAGGAGTATATTTAGGCCCAGTACTCATTGTTTTATTCTGATAATTTTTCCTGTACGTTTGAAAACATTCCAGGTATACATGGAGGTGGGAGGGAGAAGGTGGCCAGGAAACCTCAGGAAATGACCAAATCCTGTTCCCCAAACAAAGCATGTAGTCTTCTTTCTCTTCTCCATAAAGTTCTTAAGGACAATATGTTCACTGGTAGCAATGACAAGGGAGCTTGTGTTTGAAAGCTACATTCTCCTCTCTTAGAGGAGCCCAGGGCACAAGATACAGGCCAGCGGCTGACCTATGCCGCTCCTTCTCCTAAGCACAAACCCTAGTCTGGGGACCCTCTTCGTGGGAAAAAACCCCAAATAGGTGAATATACTGCAGCAGGTGCGGGAGAAGACAACTGCAAGCCAGATGAACTTTTTAGCGAGAGTAGCAGAGAGCTGGCCGCCATCTTCTACTAAGCCACGTCCACTCAGTGTGCTAAGATTTCTTCGCCACATTGGCACAATCTCTTCTTGAGGTATCAAGGTGAGGGGCATGGGAGAGGTAAAAATAGCTTGAGATCCTTCTCTTCTCATGGGTAAAGGATAGATGGATGGAGGTTCTTGGTCTGAAAGCCACTTTTCCATCCTGTATCTCTAGCATCATGAATGGTGTATAGGCCACTGTTTTCAGAGAAGTTGTGAAAAGAAGTTCCAGCTTGGAGAGGTCAGAATAAGGCAAGGAGGTATTTTCATTGCTTCCCCCGAAAGCTGTATCCAGCAACAAAGACTTCAGCCAGGAGAGGAGGCACATAGAGTTAAAATGCTTAGGAACTTGAGTGAGAATTATAGGCACCAATGATTACTTTTATGAAGGGTCAAAGAATCATATGATGTAATGTTAATAAAGGAAGTACAACTTTTGTGGAGGAATCTCTACCTTGCCCTTCCTAAAATGCTACCTTTAGTTCTCTTTAACTTATGTTCCATAACCTGACAAAATAGAGGTTCAAACCATAGGTATAGTCAGGTTTTATAATTTGAAATACTGTGAAGACAAAGTAACTGAGTTCTCTTTGGTACAAATTACTGACATTGCTCCCAATTTAGCCACATATGTAAATGTTTTTAATAGGGATGAACTTGGGGAAGGAATAAAGTTGGCAGGTAAGATTTGGGGAAAAGAGAACAGAGAGTAATAATCCCTTGAAACAGAACAGGGAACCTCTGATTTAACTTAACTGGATGTTGAATGATGGTCCTGAGTTGAACCATCATAAGCTGAGTCACAGACAACTTTGCTTGAAGGTTCTCCTAAACTCTGGTCTTTTGCCCGCTTCCTGAAACACTCAAACATCCTTGGCTCACAGTGCAAACTTCTTCCTCTGTTGCCTCACTGAAACTTCTCTTAAATGTTATAAAAACATGAAAGCTTTAGATGAAATAGTTGCTGGTTTCAGAGGCACATTGCCTAGTTTCATCATATCAGGCATTAACTCATCCCATGTTCCTATCACCTCTATCACAGAGACCTAGCACTGGGTGTGAGAGTGAGGCAGTTGCAAACAGATACCCTAACAGACTCTGTCCCCCTGGATTCCCACACATGACTCTAGGGGAATATGGCTTTTCCTTTCCTTCAGCTGTTGAGAATCACTGCTCGTGATGAGAACTATTACTGATGTGGAGCCAGAAAGAAGTCCAATAGCCACTGTCTCAGGGAGAAGAGGAGAGCTGGTCACCTGCTTCTTTGTCTCAGTTATCTTCTTGGCCTCTGGCTATACACTAAAGGTCATGTTCAGCCCACCTTGCACCTCAAAAATACCTGAAACAGCTGTTCAGGAAGTAGGGCTACGTTTAACTTTCTTCCAAGTTGGTTTTACCATCTGAAAATACAAAGCAAGTATGAGACACGGTGAGGCATACTCATATCTCTCAGGTTTTATCATTTTCAGTGGACTCCACACATCTTCCAACTGCCAGTATCTACAAGCTGGTGCTTGAAGACTTTATCTGAAGCTCTGGAAGCTCACTAGGTCCAAGATAACATGGCAGCTCAGCAGTTCTAGAAATTTAACCACCCTGTCCCCCAGCCCCGAGCTTCCTTCAACCAATGAATGATGGGAGATTATGTGTAAATATCCCAGTAACCTCATGCCTTGGGTGGGATAATTCTCAAGTGTGTGTTTTATACTGTTTCCCTGTAGGTTTAAGCTACAGCTGTCCACTGTGTAGTTGGCTTAATAATTCACTTTTTATTGGCTGTCTTCCCCTTCCTGACTCACTTCCTCACTCTCTTGCTGGTATTTCCTTGGATCAATTCCCAAATAAACTACTTGCTCTCAAAAACTTATTTCATGATTGGTTTCTGAGGGACCCCAAACAAAGAGGATTTTCCAGTGTAAGTTAGCATCATTAAACATACATTACTGAAAAGCCACTAAATGAGAGTGACACCCCCTCCTTTTATTCCTCTGTTTTTATCTGAGGCATTGGGGCTTGAACCCAGAGATTTGTGGAGTGTGCTGAATGGAGCCTCCCCTATGAGAAGCCTGGTATTGTAACAACATGTTCACAGACGTTGGCGGTCTCCTCACTGTGTGTGAGTGTTTGATGAAGGAACATGGGTCACGGTGTAGAGAGAATGGTCAGATGCTGAGCTGATGGTGAGTGAGAGAAGCTATGGTTTTCAAGAGTGGTACCCCCTACACTGTGTTCCCTCGTGTTCTGGGAGATGTTTAATAAATAGAAACCCCAAAATAAAGTTCCTCTGGTCAAATACTTGGAAACTGTTGGATCAAGCAGAGGCTATGTTATAGTAGGACTTCTCAGGACCTTTAAGACAAAGTACATTGTGATTTCCTGAGGAAAGTATTATGTATATGGTGGTTTCCAAATCTCTCTGACCATAGACTTTTTGAGGAACCAAATTATTTTCCCAAACTATCTTCAATGTCAATATCCCATTGAAGATAGTTGGGGAAGTGATGATAGAGAGATATGTATTTTCCCTTTCTCGCACCTTTCAAACATTTGAATGCTTTGAGTGCTTTGAATTGAATTCTGGCCCTCATCTGAGTGACTGAAATGTCTGTTTTCTCTTGTCTGTGAAGCTAGGGGTTGAAGAGGGGATGTTCCTCTGTATTATATTTAAGGTGCCATAATCATTACAAGATGCAGCAATTAATTGCTTGGTCTTTGCAGTTTCCAGACTGCTTTCCCATACATTAATCCTCATAACAACCCCAAAGGTGGGTCATATGCATCCTTATTTAATAGGTGAGGAAACTAAAGTTCAGCGGTTTCCCCAGGACCACTTAGTGGTACATCTTTGCAGGAAAACTGCACTTTGAAGCAAGCAGCACAAGCGAAGGACTCTTACTTTCTCTACATTGTCTGAAGTTTGAGTAAAGATTCAACTAATATAGTAGGCGTTTCTAAGACTTTGGGGTTAGGGAAGAGCTCATTGGATCAGGCCAAGAAAGACAAAGAGGAAAACATCAATTCTCAGAGCATGATATATGGGTTTCCTCCAGGTGGTCTGTGGGCTGGTTCCATCACAGCCCAGAAGTAGATGGGATCCTGGATAAGATCAGGGTTTTCAGAACAAACACTGGGTTTGGATTTTGGCTCTATCACTTACCAGCTGTGTGACTTTGGGTGAGTTACTTAACAATCTGAACCTAATTTTCTTATCTGTAAAACAGAATAATAATTCTCATGGGGCTCCTGTGAGGATGAAATTAACTAATGTACCTAAAGATCTTCACAGGGGAAGTATCTAGCATGTGGCAGAAATGATTAAAAAAAAAAGTTAACTATTATTAGTAGCATAGTAGCCATAACTTACATTTTCGCATGAATTAATGTTTTAACAAAAAGAAAACATTATTTATGTTGTTAGCTTACTGGAAACAGAGCTGTTTCTAATGACTTCTGGCAGTAGGTTTTTTAAAATTATTATTGTTTCATTTTGGTTTTGTTTTGTGTGAAAACAGGACTAACTGTGATAGGTCTTTGTGATTTTTTTTCTCTCTAACTGAATATCCCGTTGATACTCTCTAACACTCTGTCTCGCCCCCTGAAAAAGAACAAATTGAGAACGAATGGAACCGCAGCTCAGAAATCTGAGCACTTCCCATTTCAACTTTTCTTGGAATAATTTGATGAAAAGCCTGTGCTGTGGTTTTCAATGGCATGGGGATGCCCATCTTTTGTCCCTACTCTTAAGCTCCTGAACATGATTTATATTTCCCTATTTTAAGCTAGTACCGATTTATGAGACTTTAAACACTGTAGTTGAAGTTATTGGAGGTTTAAAGGGATTAAGCAGATCCAGCGGCACCGGGAGATATAGAGGTGGTCGAAAAGATTTATCAGCATTTCTATGTTAAAAACCACTTTTCAAGGACAGTCATAGCCTGGGTCTGATTCTATTTATTTGGGCAAAGGAGTAAATTTTTAGGATTTCTCTCAGATGGAAAAAAGTCCATCCCTCTATGGCTTCCAGCTTTCTTTTGGGGGACTGTGTCTCTGCCCTTCTCTTCTTCATCTTTCACATCCAGCTTGCTCTGTCTTCTCTGGGGTTCCCCTTCTCTCTGGTCCTGTCTTCTCTTAAGTGCCTGAACTCTTGGGATCCCTTTGTGTTCATGTATTCACAAGCTCAGCTCTGACCCATGAACCTAACAGCAGCTGGAGCGAACTGACCCTCCAGGGCAGGGCTGTGGTGGGTAATAGATGGCTGTGGGGTGGGAATGCCTCATGCCACAGGGGTGACAGATCCCTGTGTTTACACCAGAGGGTGCAATGACTCCGTGGCTGAGGGGCTGGCTGGAGCCTGAAGTTTCCAAATAAAATGCCCATTCAAGGCAAAGCAGGCAAAATTCCCAGACAGTTAGGTTTTGGAGAAGCCGTATTGAGCGACACTGAAAATAGGTTCAGGGCACAGAGTGGGCACGCACTCTTGGTCATAGTCTACCAGTTCTGGGAAGAGCCAACATTCTTCTCATTGCCAGTAATTATTTTCATCAGCCTCTGCTTGTTACCTCTCAGGTTTCCTCCAAGTCCTAGCTATGCCCACCCTGTCAAATCAGTGTGGGTGCTGGAAAGATGAACTCATTTTAACAGCCTGAACCAGACATCGCGGGGAAGGAAATCAGAGAAGCTATTCCAAAGTCGAGTAAAAATAACTTTTGTTGAGTACCTACTCTCTGATTCCACTTACATGAAACCCTAGAAAGGACAAATCTAATCTATAGTGACAGGAAGAAGGTTGATGGTTGCCCGAGGCCAAAGTAAGGGAAGACTGATGGAGATGGGGCACGAGAGAAGTATTGTGATGTTGGAAATGTGCTTTGTTTCAATTATGGTGATGGTTGCCCAGATATATAACATTGTAAAAACTCATTAAAATGTGGGCTTTTTAGGGTGTAAATTATACCTGGATTTTAAAAAATGTATCTGCTGTGCATTCACAGTCCTTGCCTCCTCTCTTAGCACAGACAATGGAAAGCTGAGAATAAATCTTAGAATGCTTCCCCATCCATGGAAGGTTGTTCAACCAGCCAAAGCTGTGTATTCATACGGGGCGTGGGGCTAATCCAGAGCAGTAGATAAACACCTAATCAGTTATAATTGACTATGGAATGTTCTCTGTGCCTTTACCTTCCCTGAATACAACCTGACTGACAGAGGCAGCAGGGAGCAAGCAGCCAAGAAATGTGGTAGGGGAAGCCAGATTAAACAATTACCAGGGAGAGGACAACAAAAGAGTGAATGACCACGCAGATGATAAAGAATTTTTGACTTTGTAACATGAGCCGTGCATTGTATGAAAGTGTAAAGGGTTTGGTGAATTGAAGCAGATGCTCATCAGAAATCAAACCAACCACACCGAATGGTCTTGGCATCTGGATAAAAGGAGGTCTTCACCAACTCCATCTTTTCCACATCTCTAATTAAATTTTTGATATTGCTTAGGTCAGGCACAGTGCCCTATTCATTCTGACATCCAAATATCCATTTTAAAGTTGGCCAGGCTAACCCAAAGGATGAGGTAACTAGACCGAGAATGGGATTAAGATTTAGGACACTGGATTTTTGTCCCTGCTGTGTGACCTTCTTTAAAAAATCACTTTATTTGCTCACTTATTTATTCAATAAAATTTTTGAGTACCTACTACAAATCAGGCTGTTGGCAAGACCCTGGGGATACATGGCTCTACACTCTGCTTGCCTCATTTGTAAATGCTGTTCTGGGGTCCCTGCAGCGGGACCCCAGATGGCACAGGCAGTGATGTGGTCAAACTCTGAAAACCATGATGCTGTGCCTCAGTGATAAAGCTGCCCAGAAGGAACAACAAAGGGAGGGGTCCCTAGCTTCTCTGGTCTGTATCTTTGCAGAAGGTAATTCTACGCCACTTAAAGCATCTTTGCCATGAAAAGTTCCATGGAAATAAAATTAAGCGTTTTAGTTTTGTTTGTCAAAGAAATGCTCTTAAAACCTTCTAAGATAGTTTTTAAATTAATTCCTTATTTCTTCAAAGCACAAACTCACATATAGTTACAAATGAAGTTAACATTTGATCTAGTGCAGGGAAACAGACCAAGGCTTTTGTCCAGTCTTTCTCCCTGATTTGCAGTTTTCCCAGTCCCACCCACCCTCTCCCCAAGCAAAATTTAGGAGGAAACGGACAGAAAATTTCTTCTCTTGTCGAAGTCCTTCTCACACTTGCCGTTCAGTGCCCAAGACCTGTTCTCGTTCAGTGCCTCGAACCAACTCTCAGAAAGGTCTGAGACAGGGATTCAAATTCTGCTCTGTGACAGTATATGACACAGGGAAAGTTCCCGAATCTTTCTGTGCCTTGGATTCCTCATCTGGAAGTGGGAATAACAATATCTACTTTGAGTTGTGCAGTTTAAATAAGATAATGGATATAAAAAATACCTAGCACAGTGTCTAGCCGATCGTAAAAAAACAGTTGATGGTTCCTCAAGTCTAACCACTTGAGTGGTTTCTATTTCCAGATAGAAACTTCTGGAGTTTCTATCTCCAGAAATGAAGTCTGGAGATAGAAAAAGTCCACCATAGACTAAGAAGTATTCCACCAATTCTCAAAATGGAGGAACCAGGACCTTCAGCCTTGGTTGCATTGATAACTACCAAAGGACCTTCAGACCACTAAGCTCAGTAGAACATATTACAGTGTCATTGGTATTTATGGGCTATTGTTTCCAGGACCTTCACAAACCCCAAAATGTGGGAATGCTCAAATCCTTTATATAAAATGGTATAGGATCTGCATGTAACCTATGCACATCCTCCTGTATACTTTAAGCCATCTCTAGAGTATTTCTGGGGCTTCCTTGATGGCTCAGTGCTAAAGAAGCCACCTGCATTGCAGGAGCCACAGAAGAAGGGGGTTGGACCCCTAGGTTGGGAAGATCCCCTGAAGGAGGACATGGCAACCCATTCCAGTATTCTTGCCTGGAGAATCCTATGGACAGAGGAGCCTGGCAGGCTACAGTCCATGGGGTCACAAAGAGTTGGACACCACAGAAATCACTTTGAATGCACATGCATGCAGAGTATTTCTGATACCTAACACAATGTAAATACAATGTAAGTAGCCGTAAATACAATGTAAATATCTGTAAATACAATGTAAATGTGATGTAAGTAGTTCCCAGCATGTGGCAAACTCAAGTTGCTTTTTGGAATTTTTTCTAAAATCTTTTCTGCATATTTTGGTCCACCATTGGTTGAATTCATGGATGCAGAAACCGCCAATAAAGAGGAGCTGCTGTATAAAGAAATATTTCCTTGCAGTGTGACTGAAGCTTTTTAAAAAACCATTTCTTAGAATATTGACACACCTTGTTATATAGGGGTGTTCGTGAGATACTCCACTACGCCTCCTTTTGTGTTATGTAAGCTCTTTTTTAAAAAAAATTTCCTTAAAAATTAAAAAATAGACATTGTCCTTGAATTTCCTGTGGATATAGAGGGCCAGCCGTATCTGCCTGGGAGAAGAGTTGACATTCTGAGAGAGAAAATAAGCCATCATATGCCTTTGACCCAAGAGTGAGAGAGTTTTTCTCTTTAATCTGGTATCCAGCCATAGGAGGAATGCATATGGAACATTGACTGAGAAAAAGTCACATCCCCACTAGCTGCGATGGCTACATAAGCAATGCTACAATCAGATTACCTCCATACTCCCCCAGGGAAGGTTGACATCTCCTGGCCCTTTCCAAAAATGGCACTGTTCCACCCAATAGTCAAAATCTGTGTCAGGAAGATGGCTGAGAACCTGAAGATAGAGTCTGCCTGCTGATCCAAGAACAACAGACAACTGGCTTAGGCTGTGATTAAAGTCAGTTGGAACTCACAGCCGGCAGAACAATGACCACATTCATGAACTGAACTTCTGCTTACTCTCCTATTCCAAAGTCCTTCATCTTCCCTCCACATGGACAGCCAGCTGTGCAGAGAGATTTGTGGTGTTAGCACCTGGAAGTGTTGGAAGGACTTGATTCCTGTGTAATAAAATCTAACTTGAAAGACTTGAAAATACAGTTAAAGGATGCAAATCTACTTGTAATTACTGGGAGCCCCCCTAAAAGCCGACTATATTGTAGGGCTCCATTTGAGTAGCAGCCACATTTGTCTTTTTTACTGCTTTATATCCAGTATTAAGCACAGAGTTTCTTGGATAACCAATCATCTTGGTTTGCCTGGGGCTCTCTGGTTTTAGCACTAAACATTCTGCATCTCAAAAGCCCCTCAGTCACAGGCAAACTGGAATGATTGGTCATGCTAGGCTATACATATAGTGAGTGAAAGTCACTCAGTTGTGTCCGACTCTTTGCGACCCAGTGAACTATACAGTCCATGGAATTCTCCAGGCCAGAATACTGGAGTGGGTGGCCATTCCCCCCTCCAGGGAAAATTCCCAATCCAGAGACTGAACCCAGGTCTCCCTCATTGCAGGCAGATTCTTTACCAGTTGAACTACCAGGGAAGCCTATACATACAGCAGGTACTTAAAATTTTTTGACAAAGGAAATAAATAAGTGGTAGAAATGTAAAAGCTGGATTAACTGCTATAGATAGGGGTCTGCCTTCAACAGACACTTCTCTGAGTTTGAGTTTGTTAAAACCAGCACAGTATTTTGATGGCATATAGGCTCAGTCTTCAGTTTTAAATACCATCTCATTTTTGTTCCTTCTTTGACTTTAGTCTATACTTCTGGGCCATTAGTCAGCAACAGGCCGTGCAGTTTCAAAACTGTCAAATATGGTCAAAACATGGCTAGGATTTCTAAATTCAATTTTCCATTTGGTAACTTTTCCACCTTATATACACAGAGGCCAGATGTTTTAACATGATCCATAATATACATGTGGGAAGGGAGGAGCAGTTCTCCAATCAGAGTAAGTCAACAATCCTTCACTGAGTGACTGCTCTGGGCAAGGTGATGGGTGCCGCAGGGCATTCAAAATGAGTAAAGAAGATCCTTGCCCTTAGCAACTCTCAATGTGGGAGTGGGATGGTATTTATTTGTAATTATTTATCATGTGAAGCACTTGTAATTATTTATCATGTGAAGCATGCTTGATATATGCATGCAACTTCAATTATTTTAATTGTGCCCCATGTCACCGTATTACGGAGAGAAGGAGATTAACCTTGAGATGTTATGAAATGCCTTCTCAAGGAGGTGGGATTTTAAGGTGGGTTTTGAAGGAAGTATAGGTCTTCAAAAATTGGCTACTCTCCAGGTAGAAAGGAGGGTATTACTTGCATTGGGCTACTCATTACCTGGGCTTCCCAGGTAGTGCTAGTAGTAAAGAACATGCCTGCTAACACAGGAGGCATAAGAGATGAGAGTTTGACCCCTGGTATGGGAAGATCCCCTGGAAGAGGGCATGGCAACCCACTCCAGTTTTCTTGCCTGGAGAATCCCATGGACAGAGGAGCCTGGTGGGCTATGGTCCATAGGGTCACAAAGAGTCGGACACAACTGAAGCTACTTACCACGCATGAAGACTCATTACCTAAACATGCCCATTGTTGTTGCTTGGTTGCTCAGCCGTGTCTGACTCTTTGCACCCTCATACCTGTAGCCCGCCAGGCTCCTCTGTTGAAGAATACTGGAGTGGGGGTGCCATTTCCTACTTCAGGGATCAAACCAGCCTCTCTTGTGTCTACTGCACTGGCAGGCGGATTTTCTACCACTAGCACCACCTGGGAAGCCTGCCTATAGGACCTCACCTATTAATAAATGACAGAGTGTTATTCTCACTTAACAAGAAGTCCAAGGCAGATGCAGCAGCTTCAAGGTGTCATCAGGGTCTCAAGCTCCTTTTCTCCTCAGCCTTCCCATCTTTAACCTTCCTATCCTTAGCCTAGGGCTTTGCTGTTGCATGCTCCCAAGATGGCTGTTCTAGCTCAAGCCTGCTATTCATGGGCCAGGCAGGAAAAACAGAAAGGAAAGGAAAATGGACAAAGGAGAAAGGCACGTGGGAGAGAAAGGAGGGCCTGTGTGACAAGGGCAAACACTTTCCTCAACTCCCTGGCAGATTTTCTCTGAGTTGTGTCTCAAGACAAGTCTCAATGGGTTTCATGGCCACCCCTAGCTGCAAAGCAGTTGGGGACGCTGCACATTTTAGCTGGACACACTGCCCTCCTGGATAATATTGCAACTGTCTTAGTAGGGAGAATGGATTTTGGGTAGGTAATCAGCAGTGTTTGTGGCTTTGAACAGGAACCTGGAAATGGGGACAGGGCAGGGATTGCTGGATAATTGAGAGGATGAAGAATAGAACCTTGTGCCTGGAATCATGTGTGTGTGTGTGTGTGTGTGTGTGTGTGTGTGTGTGTGTGTGTGTAAGTGTGTGTGTATACCTGCATCTGCAAGGAACAAAATGGAGTGGGTTTGTTTCATGGAGTTTGGGGAGGAATAATCTGAAGAAGATAAGATTGGAAAAATATGAGCCAAAATGCAGGAGACGTGTTACTTTTGCCTGACTCTTTCATTTGTTTGCAGATTCTCCAGAAGAGTGTAAATGTTTCAGGTTTCATGGGAATAGAATTCACCCTTTACTCCCGGCCTTTTTCCTCTCCAGACTCATGTTATCAAATGCCTTGGATAGAGATATTGAAAAATACCACGTTCAAACTTGTACCCTCATGTTAATATCAGAAGAAGATAATGAAAATATTTAAACCATTTTCTTTTCCTAAATTCCCCTGTTATCCATACTTCAATTTTATATTGCTATTCATATATTATATTGATCGATTCCTTTAATTCCCTTGAGCACCAAACTGTATCAACCTTTTCACCATGAAACAATTGTGATTTTAGTAATATACAAAATGTGATTTTAGCATTGCTAAAATATTAATCAGGAAAAATTCATATGCAGAAACATAATGCTTATCAGAAATATGTATTTCTGTAATAATTTCTGATTAGCATTTAACAATGCTAAATTTGTATTTCACACACACATATATACATACACATATTTTTCCATATATAACCATCTTTTTGAAAGATTTGTTCTTCAGCTTTGAGATTTCTTTTGTATCTTGGTACAGTCTTGCTTTAGTCACTCTCTAAGTTACAGTTCTGAATAATTTTCTCATTTCTTGGCTCTAGCCTTGGTTTCTTTCAGGATGATAGTTTCTGAAGATAACTTTAAGCATCAAGAATAATTGAAGAATCAGGAAAACTTTGCTAGTGTTAGAGGAAGTTATGAGATTATTACTCTAAGTCAGGAGTCAGCAAATCTTTTTCTTGTAAAAGTCAGATAGTAAATATTTCTGACTTTGTGGGCCATAGGTCTCTGTCACAATGACTTAGTTCTGCTCTTATTCCACAAAAGTAGACATAGACACTAAATAAAAGAATGGTAAGGCTGTGTTCCAATAAAACTTTATTTACAAAACCTTGCTCTAAGTGAACAGCAGGAAAACGTTATCTCCCTTTCTCTTTATCTCTTCTCACCTCTCGCACTCTCTCTCCTATCTTATTGTCTTCTTACCATCATCTTTCTTCCACCTTTGTCTTTATCCCATTTCCATCCTGATCTTTCTGTTTCTCACTTTTTTTCATCTTGATTCCTTTCTTGTCACTTGCTGTGAGGTATGTCCCCAGGGATGCTTAGCAGGTCCTCCTAGCCTCTGAGATGGCATCAGAGAGGAGACTTTACTCTCCCCTGGGTCCACTTTGTGACACAGAGAGGCTCCTGGGCTGACTGGGTTATGTGTCTGGTCACTTCTTAAGCACCATGTAACTCTTCCTGGGTGGCTTCAGATATACTTTGGTTTATTAGCTCTGGAATTTCTTCTGGCTTCCTTTGGACTTGAATCTCTGAACTGTCTAAAGAGGTCTTTCTCTTAAAGTGTCAGTGGAACCTGAGGGATATTTGAATGTGCTTTTGTATTTTTGAGTTCTCTGCTTTACGCAAGAAAGGCAAGGTGGACAGGAATATGTGTGTGGTGTCTATGAGGGCAACTTCCTTAGGGCCTGGAGGAAATCTGTATCACCTTACCTGTTGCAGCTTTGCTCATGCAAGCAGGCTTTTTGGCCACCATATGCTTTCCCCAAAGACAGGATGAGAGGGAATGAGTTTCAGTTGCAGCAGGAAAGATGAAGAGTAGAGGTCAGGATGAACTTTGGTTCTGTTACAACTGTATATCAAGCAAGTCGAGGACTGGGGGATGTCCTGGCGTTCCCTTGGAATTGTTAAAAGAACAGGACAGATAACTTCCTATGTTCACTCTAAACAGAAAATGGTGTGACAGAGGAAACAGCTTTGTGTTAGAAATTTCCTGTGCAGTATGGATAGAGGGCTGGCAATCAAGATTTGAGGCCCAAATATCTCTCATCAACTTCCTCTATGCAGACCAACTCTCAGGATGGTGGCTGATCCCTGTAACAGAGAAGGGTGTCCGCCCTTCCAGTTTCTGTGATGCTGCTCATAGTTTTCCAGTCTCAGAATTTTTGATCCCCCTCTTCTTTCTCTGTGGGCTTCCCAGGTGGCTCAGATGGTAAAGAATTTGGTCGCAATGCAGGAGACCCAGGTTCGATCCCTGGGTTGGGAAGATCCCTTGGAGAAGGAAATGGCAACCCACTCCAGTATTCTTGCCTGGAGAATCCCATGGACAGAGGAATTCATGGAGTTGCAAGCGTCGGTCAAGACTGAGTGACCAAGACTTTCACTTTCTTTTCTCAGCTGTGTCCTTCAACTCTGCACGCTAGCTCCGTTTTGAAAAGCAAAATGAAATGAATGTTTGGACACTTGACCAAGCTGTCTAACTGTAGTCTTATTTTCTTTTTTCACTGTCCAAATTGTATGAACAGATGATTTGGCTCTAATTCTCCCATTTTCTTTCCACACGCTGGCTCCCTTCTTATCTACAGCTGGGTTCCACCCTTCAATTTGCTACCTCATCACATACTTTCTCCTGCAATCGAGTTCTAGCCTCCTCTTTCTCTCTCAAAAGTGAATTGAAATCTACCACTTGCCCAAATCCTGTCTCTGTGTTCCACTCTTGGTTGTCCCTCACTCATCTGAGGCATCTGCCATTTTTGACCTCCTGTCTACCCCCTGACACCCTCTCGTCTCCTGGCTCCACAGCCAGCCTGTTCCTGTGACTTCTCTGCCTCTCTGGCTTATCTTTTCTTTCAGGCATTGGCTTTACTTCCCCCCACCTTGACTGAGAAGGTCAACTGGGAAGCCAGTTGACAAGCTGTTGTGAAAATCAAGGTTGCAGAGCTGCAGACTGGGCTAGGATGGCATTGGAGGGAAAAGGGGGCAACTGATGACATTTTAAAGGGAATGGCTAAATGACAGCATGAATGCTGGCAGTAGGAGAGGTGGAGGAGACAAGAAAGTGTCCCAGCTTCTAGTCTCTGAGAATGGAATATCTATGTCAGGAAAGTCAGGAAGAGGTGCAGGTCCTAAGGCAAATTTGATTTGAGTGGAAAGCAGGACATACAAGTTGATGATACATCTAAAGAGGAAAGTTAATGGAAATGGATAGAAAACCTTTTATCTCATCTGCTCCTGCTCCTAGCTCCTTAATCAATATTTCCAGCTCCCAGCCCTCCCAGGTTCTGTGCTAACAGTTCTAATTGCTGGTTGGACATGACCACCCAGACACCCATCATCACTTCAGATCCCCAGGTGGGAAGAAATGTGTTACAGGGAAGCAGCATAGAAAACTGGCCTAGAAGGCATGATTTATAGGGTCTGCTGTGTGACTTTGGACAAGTCATTTTACTTTCTAATTTTCTCAGTGACAAAATGAAGGGTTAGATGAAGTAATATCCTACTAATTCACTTTTCCATCTTTCCCTGGATTGGTTTCTCCTCTAGATTTTTTCTTCAGTGAGTGATGCCACCATTCTCTGTCATCTAGTGTCCAGCTAGTCTTGAACTTCAGTTCACCACCCGTCTCTCTTTCCTGCCCACACCTGCTCCACTTTACATATAAACCATCAACACATGCTGCTGCATTTCCTCCTCATTGGCTTTCACAGCTTTCTGTTTCCTTCCCACAGCCGCACCCTCCTGGAGGTGCTTACTGCGTCCCTCCCCAATTATTTCTATGAACTCTGTACCTCTCTTGAGACAGGCTGGTTCCTGGGGCCTTGGATCCTTTACTGCAGTGCCTGCACCTGAACAAATGTCTCCTTGAGCAATAAAATACACAGAAACTATAAGGGACTAAAATTAACCACATACATGAGCAGTTGGGGCAAATTATGAATAATAATATACAGAAAGGCCAAAACCCAACTTCCACTTCTGAGGTGTCAGGAACAGGGAACTGCACATGACGCCTGCATACAGTATCACCAAGGGGTGGACAGACCACCTAAGTCAGCCACCCCTCCCGTTAAACCCACTGGAACTACCCTTACCCTCACTCCATAACCAGCTTGCCTTTACCTCAGAGAACAAGTGAGGGCACCGTTGCTTGTTTTTGCTCCCTCATGCTGTAGGAGAGTCCCAATAAAAGCCTTGCCTGAATTCCTCAACTGGCCTGTTATCAATTTCTATTGATTAAAGACTCCAAGAACCCAGGTCAGTAATACTCTGGAGTCTTCTGGGCACATTACACTTCCTCACCATTCTTCCATCTGTTCTTCCGTATCATCCTATCCCCTTCCTTCTTAAATCTTCAAAGTGGGGTGAAGAGAAGGAGCTGTCTGTCAAGTTATTTGAGAGTTTTTTCTAAATACTTGGATCTGAACATCTCTCCTCCTTCCTCCACCCTGAATTCTTAGGCACTGTGTGAAAAAATTTCCCCCAGGTTATGATTCTCTCTCTTTCCTCATTGTAAAGAATCAACATGATGAAATTTTTAAATATGTATATTTTATCAGTTCAGTTCAGTCACTCAGTCGTGTCCAACTCTTTGTGACCCCATGGACTGCAGCATGCCAGGCTTCCCTGTCCATCACCAGCTCCCAGAACTTACTCAAACTCATGCGCATTGAGTCGGTGATGCCATCCAACCATCTCATCCTCTATCATCCCCTTCCCTCCCACCTTCAACCTTTCCCAGCATCAGGGGCTTTTCAAATGAGTCAGTTCTTCTCATCAGGTGGCCAGAGTATTGGAGTTTCAGCTTCAGCATCAGTCTTTCTAATGAATATTCAGGACTGATTTCCCTTAGGATGGACTTGTTAGATCTCCTTGTAGTCCAAGGTCTCTCAAGAGTCTTCTCCAACACCACAGTTCAAAAGCATCAATACTTCAGTGCCCAGCTTTCTTTATGGTGCAACTCTCACATCCATACATGACTACTGAAAAAACCATAGGTTTAACTAAACGGACCTTTATCAGCAAAGTAATGTCTCTGCTTTTTAATATGCTGTCTAGGTTGGTCATAGCTTTTCTTCCAAGGAGTAAGTGGCTTTTAATTTCATGGCTGTTGTCACCATCTGCAGTGATTTTGGAGCCCCCCAAAATAAAGTCTTTCACTGTTTCCATTATTTCCCCATCTGTTTGCGACATGAAGTGAAGGGATCGGATGCCATGATCTTAGTTTTCTGAATGTTGCGTTTTAAGCCACTTTTTCACTCTCCTCTTTCACCTTCATCAAGAGGCTCTTTAGTTCTTCACTTTCTGTTGTGAGGTGTCATCTGCATATCTGAGGTTATTGATATTTCTCCTGGCAATCTTGATTCCAGCTTGTGCTTCATCCAGGCCAGCATTTCGCATGATGTACTCTGCATATAAGTTAAATAAGCAGGGTGACAATATACAGCCTTGACATACGCCTTTCCCAATTTGGAACCAGTCTGTTGTTCCATGTCCAGTTCTAGCTGTTGCTTCTTGAGTTCTCAGGAGGCAGGTCAGGTGGTCTGGTATTCCATTTCTTTAAGAATTTTCCATAGTTTGTTGTGATCCACACAGTCAAAGGTTTTGGCATAATCAATAAAACAGAAGTAGATGTTTTTCTGGAACTCTCTTGCTTTTTCGATGATCCAACGAATATTGACAATTTGATCTCTGGTTCCTCTGCCTCCCTAAATCTAGCTTGAACATCTGGAAGTTCATGGTTCATGTACTGTTGAAGCCTGACTTGGAGAATTTTGAGCATTACTTCGCTAGTGTGTAAGGTGAGTGCAGCTGTGCAGTAGTTTGAACATTCTTTGGAATTGCTTTTCTTTGGGATTGGAATGAAAACTGACCTTTTCCAGTCCTGTGTCCACTGCTGAGTTTTCCAAATTTGCTGGCATATTGAGTGCAACACTTTCACAGCATCATCTTTTAGGATTTGAAATAACTCAACTGGGATTCCATCACCTAAAAATCCCACATAAACCCCTCAAGACAGCTACTGTATCCTTGTATATAGTTGTTATAGCATTACCCTTTCCTTTTTTAAAAAAAATGCTTTATTAAGATATAATTGACATTTGAAAACTGTATATACTTAAAGCACAAATTGTGACCAGTTTTGACAGAAGCATAGACCCATGAAACTAGCAGCACAATCAAGAACATATCTATAATCCTACTCTCTTGCTCCTGCTCTCTTATCCTTGCACTCTGGTCAACTCGAGACAATCGCACATCTACTTTTCTACAAGTATAGATTTCTTTGCATTTCCTGTAATTTTATGTAGATAAACTATTTAGTATGGGCTTTTTTCAGTTTGACACTATTTGGCATAATTATTTTATCCATGTTTTATATTTATTTTTTATTTCATCTGTGCATTATTGGATAAATCCATTCTTTATTCAGCCTAATTATTTTATCCACTTATTATTGAATAAATCCATTCTTTTTTTTTATCACTGAGTAGCACTGTGTACTATAAACATACTGCAATTCATTTATCTCATCACAATGAATTTTAGGATTGCATTCTGCTTTTGGTTATTATAGATATAAAGAACTATGAACATTTGTGTACAAGTCTTTGCATAGATGTATGCTTTTATTTCTCATGTGTAGATACCACAAATAACTGGGCCATATCACAGGGGCATGTTTATTTAAGGAACTGCCAAACTGTTTTCTAGAGTAGTTGTACCGTTTAACAGTCCCACCAGAAGTGAAGGGGAGTTCCAGTTAGTTCATATCTTTAGCAACACTGATATGAACATCTTTTTATTTTAGATATTCTCATAGATTGTAGTGTCTCATTGTGATTTTAATTTCTCTAATAACTAACGATGTTGAATATCTTCTCAAGTGCTTATTTGCCATCCATATATCTGCTAAGGTGAGTGCTTATTCAAATCTGCCCATTTTTTTCAAAATTGGGTTGCTTATTTTCTTGTTTTGAGAGTTTGAGAATTCTTTACATAATCTGGGTACAGCCCTTCATCAGATATGTGACTCTCAAATATTTTCTCCCGATGGCTTGTCTTTTCATTTTCTTAACAGTGTCTTTTGAAGAGTAGAACCTCTTAATTTTGAGGATGTCAAGTTTATCATATTTTTCATCTTAATGATTATGCTTTTGGCATCATAGCTAAGAAATCTTTGACTACCAAAATCACAAAGATTTTCTTCAATGTCTACTAGAAATTTTATAGTTTTAGGTACACTTTAATGTCTATCATCCATCTTGAGTTAATTTTTGTATATAGTTTGAAATATTGATCCAAAGTATCTTTTTTTTTTTTTTTTTGGTATATGGATATTGTGATAGAATAAGGCACTTCCCCAATGATGTCTACCTCCCAGGCTCAGAACCTGAATTACATGGGAATTAAGCTTTCACATGGAATTATGGTTGCTAATCAGATGACCTTAAAGTAGTGAGATTATCTTAGATTATTCTGAGTGGGCCCAATATAATCACAAGGGCCCTTAAAAGTGCGAGGGGGAGGCTGAAGAGAGAACCAGAGAGATGGCAATGTGAAAGGCTCACAGGTGGATTTGAAGATGAAGAAGGAGGACAAAAGCCAAAAATACAGTTGGCTTCTGGAAGCTGAAAAAAGCAAAGAGGCAGATTCTCTCCCAGAGCCTCCAGGAAGAACACAATCCCACTAACACCTTGATTTTAGCACAGTGAGACCCATATTAGAATTTTGACTTCCAAAACTGTAAGATAATAGAATTTGTGTTGTTTTAAGCCACTAAGTTTGTGGCAATTGGTTATAGCAGTCATAGAAAACTAACATATTTTCAGTTTTTCAAGCACCATTTGTAAAGACTATCCTTTTTACACTGAATTCCCTTCGATCTTTGTTGCAAAGCAATCGACAGTACATGTGTGGGTCTGTTTCTGTACTCTATTCCATTGATCTGTTTGTCTGTCTTTATACCAGTGCTACATTGTCTTAATTACTGTAACTTTACAATGTCTTAAAATTGGGTAGTGTTAAGTCCTCCAATTTTTCCCCTCTTTTTCTTAGTTGTTTTGGATTTTTTAGTTTCTTCACATTGAATTGGTTTGTCAATATCTACAAAAAAACCTTCTGGAAACTTGATTGGGGTTGCATCGAGTCTACTGATCAATCTGGAGAAAATTGATGTCTTAAGCGTTTTGAGTCTTCTGATCATGACAGAGTATATCTCTCCTATTACTTAAGTCTTCTTTGGTTTCTTTCAGAATATATTATAGTTTACACTGCATGGGTCTTACATGTATTTTTTATCAGATTTAGCCTTCATATTTCATATTTTTCTAAGCTAATATAAATAATGATGCTTTTAAACTTCTATTCACAACCCTCATTGCTAGTGTATACAAATAAAATTTATTTTAAAATATTGGTCTTACATCCTAGAATCTTGCTAAACACATTATTAGTTCTAGTGGCATTTTGATGGATTTCATGGATTTTCTAAATAGGCAATTATGTTGTCTATGAATAAAGACAGTTTTACCTCTTCAATTTGGATGCCTTTAATTTCTTTTTCTTACTTTCTGTACCGGTTAGAACATCCAGTACAATGTTGAATAGGAGTGAGAATGGATCTTCTTGCTTGCTTTGTTCTGATCTTCAGAGGAAGCATTTAGTCTTTTGCCATTTAGTATAATGTTACTGTAGGTTTTTTTGTAGATGCCATTTATTAAGTTGAGGAAGTTCTTTCAATTCCTAGTTTGCTGAGAGTTTTGATCAGAAATAGATGTTGTTTTCTGTCAAACGCCTTTCGTGTATCTATTGAAATTATCATATGGCTTTTCTTTTTAGATACAGTATATGAATTTTCTAGGGCTGCCATAACAAAGTACCAAAAATTGGGTAGCCTAAAAGAACAGAAGCTTTTTCGGTCCCCCTTCTGGAGGCCAGAAGTCTGAAATCAAGGTGTCAGCAGGGCCATGCTCCCTCTGAGACTCTGGATGGAACCCTGAATCCTTCCTTGCCTCCTCCTGCCTTCTGGTGGTGGCTGTCAGCTCTCGGTGCTCCCTGGCTTGCAGCAGCATCAGTCTAGTCTCCGCCTCTGTGTCACATGGTGTTTTCCCTGTCTTCACATAGTTTTTCTCTTCTTATAAGGACACCAGTCGTAGTGGATAAGAGTCCACCTTAATGACCTTATCCAAACTGATTACATCTACAGGGAATTTATTTCAAAATAAGATCACATTCACAGACACCTCAGATTAGGTATCCACTCTCACTTCAACATATCTTTTTTGGGGGGGTACACAATTCAATCCGTAACATGTGGTAAATTACATTGATAGATTTTCAAATATTAAATAAATCTTGCTTCCTTGGTATAAACTGACCCACTTGGTCCTGTTGTATTACTCTTTTTATATGTTTGCTAACATTTTTTATTTGACTTGCTAAAATTTTATTAAGAATTTTGTATCAGTGTTCATGCAGGGTAGCAAACTATAGTTTTGTTTTTCTCTTACATGGTCCTTGTTTGAGTTTGGCATCACAGTAATGCTGGTCTCATAGAATTAGCTGGGAAATAGTCTCTTTTTATTCAAATTTTTCTGGAGAACTGTGTATGGAATTGGTATTATTTCTTACTTAAGTGTTTCATAGAATTCAACATTCAAACTATATGGGTCTTGAGTTTTCCTTGTGGGACGCTTTTAAGCTAAATTTAATTTCTTCAATATATGGTTATTTAAGTTATCTACTTATTCATGAGTGAAATTTCGTTCATGTCTTCCAAGGAATTTGTCCATTTTAAGTTGTCAAATTTGTTGGCATAAAATTGTTCATAATATTCCCTTATTATTCTTTTTACCTACCTATAATCTATGTGATGCCACTTCTCTTGTTTCTGCTAATACTAATTTGAGTCTTATCTGTTTCCTTATTGCAGTCTGGCTAGAGGCTTATCAATTTTATTGATATTCTCAAAGAATTTTCTTTTAGTTTCACTGATTTTTCTCCTTGTTTGTTATATATTTAATTTTTTAATGCTCTAATCTTTTAAACTTTCTATTCTTCTGCTTTGGATTTCTTTTGCTCTTAAGGCAGAAAAGGAGATCAATGATTTGAGACTTTACAAAATAGGGATGTTAGTACTACAAATTTCCCTCTATGTACTGTTTTAGCTCTGTTTCATAGATTTTTTTATATAATGTTTTTTCATCTTTATTCAGTTAAAAATTCTTTCTAATATCTCCACTGAGTTCTTAGTTGATCATGGGTTATTTAGAAGTATTTATTTAGTTTTCATATATTTGCAGGATTTTTTCATATATTTGTTATTAATTTTTAGCTTAATTCATGGTGTTCAGAGAATATTGAATGCTTTTTTAAAAAACAACTGAGGCATAATTTGCATACAATTTGCATGATGTTAATCTTACATTTTTCAAAACTTGCTTTATGGCTTAGCATAGAGTTTATCTTGTGTACTTGATACCTGTGTACTTGAAGAAAAATGTATATTTGCTGTTATTGAGTGGAACATTCTATAAATGTCAGTTTATAGAATGTTGGCTGATAGCATTGATTAAGTCTTCCATATCCTTATTGATGATCTGTTTCCTTATCTATTATTGAGCAAGATAGATGTTAAAATCTCTGACTATAATTTGAATTTGTCTATTTCTGTTTGTTTTGTCCTATCAGCTTTGCTTCATATATTTTGAAATTTTCTTAGATGCAAAAAATTTTAGGATTGTTGTGTGCAGTTGATTAACTGAAACGTCCCTTTTTATCCCTAGTAAGAGCTTTTGCTAGGAAATCTTTGCCTGATATTAATATAGTCATGAGCATTTAAAACCTTAATAGAAATTGCCAAATTTCCTTTTAAAAAAATGTGTCATTTCATAAGTTTTTCCCCCATTCTGGTCCACATCTATTGAAAAATTGGTATGAACTTTTCTCTAAACATGTTTCCTCTGAATTCGGGATGAGCTAATGCTCTTGCCTGGCTTTCCAGGTGGTGCTAGGGGTAAAGAACCCACCTGCCAATGCAGGGGACATAAGATACACAGCTTCAATCCCTGGGTTGAGAAGATCCCCTGGAGGAGGGCATGGCAACCCACTCCAGTATTTTTGCCAGGAAAATCCCATGGACAGAGGAGCCTGGCAGGCTACAATCCATAGGGTCACAGAGAGTTGGACTCGACTGAAGTGACTCAGCACACATGCAATGCTGTTGCCAGGCCTCTGGTTCTCTGTCTGCACAATGGTGCCAGTTCACAGCAGCTCTGCCATCATGTGTGTGTGTGGGAGTGCAGGCCAGTGTCAGCTTAGGGTAAAAGGGAAGGCAAAACTTAGAAAAGACAAATGAGAAGTACTTTCATTGTCAGGGAAGGTGGTAAGGAAAGGGGCATCTGGTTGCTTTAAGGCAGTTCAAGCTATTTGGACCAGATGAATTAGATCTCATGGCAATGAACTTGTGATGTCAGAGTCTCTATTAATAATTTTTAAGAAATGGGGCCTGATAGATGTACCTAACATTGAAGACAGGCAACTGTACTTATTTTTTTCAATGGGTGAAAAATAATTGTGACATTCAGTAAGGAAAGGAAGGAGTACAGGGAACCAGAAAGGGTTCACTAAAAATGCATTTAAATCTATTTGCTGTTAAGTTAGCTGGTTGTAGATCTGGAGAGGTTCCAGGTGCTTTACCTGGAACCAGGTAGGTTACCAGTGATGACAGGTCTGGGAGATTCTGGCTGGTGGGTAGCAGTCCATCAGTTTTACACTACACTATCTGATTTTCCTATTAGGTGTGTTTTTAACACATTAGGTCAGGCCACAGCCTCTCCATCTGTCTGGATGAGGTAGCAACAACAGCCTCCAAAACACCACATTAAGTACTCAGGTCTAAAGAGCCTCTGTTTTGTAAGCTTTGCAGTCACTAGGACTATAAACAGAATACTGGCTAATTATTGTTTAATTATTGCTTAAAAACCAATTGGCACAATACAATCACTGCATTAATTACCCCATACAGCATCTGCTTTCTTTTTTGAGGTCTTCCCCGTTCCTCTCCTGTCCCTCTCCCCACTTTAATTGAAATTCAGCTTGCTGTAACACCTCCTTTCTCCTGGCCAACTGGATCTCTCCATTCACACGAGGGAGAAGAACAAAACAGAGAAGGCCCCGGGGATTAGGGAGTTTGACAGCTGTCCAAGAGGAGCGTTGAGACACTGGCCAAGTACCGAGGCAGGACAGAGACAAATGAGAGACAGAAGAGAGTCACGGAGGGAAAAGATAGGCAGGGGCAACTCGCGAGAGAAATGAACTGGACAAAGAGTCACTGAGACAGGCAGCGATGTTTAAAGAGGCGCTGAAAAGGGGGGGAAGGAGGAGAAAAGCTTTTAAAAAAAGAGAGAGGAACTAAGGAGAGTTGGTGAGGAAAATGCGAAAGGCCCAGGAGGTCAAGGAGAGAGAAGGGAGCTTGTAGAGAAGGAGAGGGGAAAGTCCAGCCTCTAGGGAGATATTAGCCCATCTTGGGGCACAGGCAGCTAGAGGGGGGCGCGGCTCACACACCTGAGAACAGGGTGGGGTGGAGGAGGCGGCCGCCGCCGGGCGGGAGTAGGACCAGCGCTAGGGGCGAGGCTGAGCACGCGGGGCTCAGGCGTCCGAGCCTCCTGGGCAAGCCCGGCGTGCGCCCGGCGGCCCGGGACTCGTCCGGCGGCCCCGCCCCCTCCCCGGCCGCCTCCTTCGCCAGGGCTTTTCCTGCGGGGCTCAGGAAGCCGGCCTAGCACAGCCGCGAACAATAGCTTCGGGCCCGGGCTTGGCTCCTTGGAGAGGCCGGCGCGGGGAGGCGGGGGGAGGGAGGCGTCCGCGCCGCCGGTGGCCCGCGGCGAACCCCCGGCCCGGGCCGAAGCTTCAGTTGAGCTCGGCGCTGCCCGGGGCATTGTTGGCCGGGACTGAGAGCGGGAGCCGGGGGAGGAGCTGCGAGGCGGCGGCGGCGGAGGGAGCCAGAGGGGGAGCCAGAGAGCGAGCGAGGGAGGGAGGCTGAGAGCGTGCGGGCGATAGAGCGAGGGAGGGAGGAGGTAGAGAGACAGGGAGGGTGGGAGGGAGGAGGAAAAATAAAGAGGAGAGCCGAGCAGGGCTGAACAATAGAGACAGGCAGACGGGCGAGAAGGAGAGCCAGCTGCCGCTGCTGAGGGAGAGCGGGCGCCCAAGCAGCTCGGACCCCGACCCGGGCAGACCGCAGGCGGCCAGCGCCCCCCGGGGAAGGCGGACCATGGGGGAGCCCGCGGCAGGCGCCCCCAGCCCGCCGTGCGCCTCCGCCTGAGGGAGCCTCGGCGTCCTCTGCCCCAGCCCAGCCGCCCCGGCCGGCCGCCCTCGAAGCCCGGTGTCCGCAGCCCAGCGCCCTCCGGCCACAGGGCGCCAAGCAGCCCTCGGCCCCGGGCTTGGCCGCCTCCCGGCTGTCCGTGGACGCCCTCCTCCAGTCATGAACCCCCCGGAGGGGGCAGCGGAGGAAGGAGGAGCCGCCGACTCGGACGTGGACGCCTTTTTCCGGACAGGTAAGCTGGGCAGGGCGCGGGGAGCTGGGGGGAGGGGGGTGCTGCTGCCCTGGACGCGGCTTCTCGGACAAGTTTGGGGACCGAGACTGTTGCTGGGGCGGGCGTGTTGTGGGGTGCTGTCCCCCTCGTCGTCCGGGCCGGAGTTGCCGCGATTCTTGTTGTTATGGCAGTGCTGGTTGCGTTTTGGAGAGGGGTGGGGGCTGGGAGCTTGGAGCCCCTCGGCGTTCACCCCACTTGCGGGAGTCTGTGTGGGGAGGCGGGAGGCGGTCCCCGTGGGCCGCCTTCTCCCGGAGCGCGCGGATGGGGCGAGGTTGGATCACTTTGCAGCGCGCCGCTCGCGCTCCCGGCTCCCCCTGCCCCTCCCTCGACTCCCCCCTCCCCCCAGCGCCTGTCAGCCTGGCTTTGGCCGCCCCGCGCCCGCACCCCTGCTCCTGTTCAGGGGCCCCGGGCCCTGATATGCGAAGAGGGACCGGGAGTCGAGCAGGCTGCAGCCTGACAGTCAGGAGCGGGGCGGACTGTGGACCGCGGAGCCTGATGCTTGTGAGGAGCCGGGCGTCTCAGACTTAAGAGGCGGACTCGGCTGGGAGGGCGGTGGGCGCCTGGGACCTCGTCCTTGTCCTCCTCTTCTCCAGTGATAGGAACGCAGGAGCTTTTCATACGAATCACTCATTCTGGACGTGTGAGTTAGCGTCCCCCTCATACACACCCACTGAATCTTTGCTTGCCTGTGGTATGTAGAGCTCCCCCGCCAGACCTGCTTTCACGGTTGTTCTTTGCCCCCGCCACCACCCAGTCCTGGGTCTGAGTCGCAGGTTCCTTGGCTGCACAGCCCTTTTCCCAGAGCAGATGCCGACCACTCTCCTCTCCCACCACCTGTGGCCTTGTTTCTCTGATGACCAGGGTTTCTCCATCTCCTCTTTACCTGTGGCTTCCACCAACTCTGTGGGTAAAGCTCCCCATCTTCCATATCTGGAACCATTTTGTCTGGAATCTTTGTCCCAAAGAGTCCAATAAGTTATGGGGACCCCCTCTTTCTGTAAATTGGATTAAAGCGCATGAACTGGTGGGGTCAAGGAGCAGGTTAGCTCTGGAGGCTCCCTGCACACCCATCTGTTTCCTAACCTCATTGCCCTGCCCTGGAGGTCATCTGAGGGGAAGGGGTGGGGTGCTTTGTTGGGGAGATTTGTGGCATTAGAAGTCAAGAGTTGGTCGACCCATATGTTCATTTTCTAGTTGGTCTGAAGAGTAAAGAGATGGAGGACAGGAGCTGATGCCAGAGCTTGGAGAAAACAGAAGGAGCCCCTGTTATCCTACCCTGCTTCCCAGGGCTCAGCCTTGTCTCCTTGTTCCTTTTACCCAGTCGTGGATTCTAATATACACCCCCGCCTCCGCACACTCAGACATGCATTGCCCAGGAACCAAAGCACGAATTCTAAAAACGTGCCTGACCTGAGTTTATAACCTTAGTTTATAGTCTAGGAGAGAGGTTCTGGGGGTTAAGTCATATCTGGAAACATTCACCACGATGTCTTCCCTGACACTCCCACCTTCCCCCACTCCTGCCTCTCATCTGGCACATAAGTCTGCCTTTCCTTAGTTCTGGGGAAAACTCTTGAAGTATGAGCTTTCCCACCTTCCCTTTCTGGATCCACTTTTATCTTTTGGCACCCATTCCTCCTTCCCTTTTTCTACCATCCAAACACTAGTTCATGTCCATTCTCTGTCTCAGGCACTTGGAGCAGATCTCAGTTTCTGGATGCTTGCTAATTTCTGACAAATGAATTCACACAGTGTTAATGGTGTTAATGACCTATAATGGTCCAATGTGTTACTTTTCCCAGGGCCTTTCAAAATACAACATGGGGCTTACATTGTCTAGCTCTGGCTCAAATCACAGAGTAAATAACAGACTGGGGACTGTCTCCTGTGGAATCCTGCTGGGGGTATTCTCCTTCCACCTTGGGCAGCCTTATGGTGGGGGGGACTAGGTTTGATGTGCTCTTCAAATCAGAGAAGGGTGAAATCTACAACAGATAAACCTGGAAATGACTGACAAAGTGTAACAAGTTGTGAGGGGAGGCAGGCTATCTGTGGTAGGGTCTAGGACCACCACTGGCCTGAGTGGCCCTCTGTGCTCTGCTTTCTGATCTTACTCCCTTCCAATCTCTAGCCCGGGGATTCTTAAACCTGGAAAAGACCATATTTCTTAATTGTCTCCTTTCTGATCCCCCAATCTTTATGGAATATAGCGCTCTACACCTGGTAGGTTGGGCAGATTGTAAATTTATTTAGTTGAACCACTGAGAAAGCTTCAAACACATTTTCAAAGTCCCTGGGGCCAGGGTTACCCCCTACTTTCTGGTGGAAAATTTTGCTTACACAAAGACCAGACTGGCAATTGCTTTGTCAAAACTCTGGTGTACTCTGCCTCTAATCAGGCATGTTTCGACTAATTCTGTCATTTTGGTTCCTTGTCCTCTTCTGATTATTTTGGTACTTAAGTTCTTTTGATCATGGGTTAAGCTACATTCTCTAAATCCTGTATCCGTACACGTACATGGATAGATAGACACATGGAGAAGCACACACACACCCCACACTCTAATCTTACAGATGTATTCTGTAATACATCTGTAATACTGATGTATTCTGTATTTGGGAACTCTTTGATCCAAGCCTGGGAAAGTGTGTCACAATAATTTTATTGATCATGGTTACGAGGCAGAGGAGGGGAAATATGGGAGCTCAGAATTGGGAACAGAAAACCAACAAGGACTTTTCAGCTCCTACTAAGGAACCTTCTGCTGTCCAGGGTGCTGTGGGATAGAAACGTTCAACACGGTCTCTATCCTCCAAGAGCTTTTAAAAGAAAATTGACAATTACTGCTCAATTAGAGATTAATTAACTGCTGAACATTATGGTGCTCTAAGATAAGAAGTTGGCAGAACTACAGAGGAGAGGGACTGAGGGTAGCCTATGAAGGAGAGATGGAGGGTAGGAGGAGAATCATGGACAAAATCTCAGGGAGGTTGAGGAATTGACATTGAGGATGTTGGGAAGATGGAGCAGAAAGTGTAGGGAAGGGAGGAATGGGAAACAGAGTTTGTTAAGTAGGACAAGACCAGATAAGGAGAGTCTTGGAAGTCCAAGAGAGAGGAGATTGGATTTGATTCAAGATTGGTAGGGGGTCATTTTAGGTTCTTGATCAAGGGCACATCCTGAAGAAAGTGATTTTGGAAAGGTTTATCTGGGGCGTCATACAGATGGAGTTGATAAGAGAGAGAAAGAATCCAAATGCAAAAGTGACTCAGACTGAGGAAGTGGGGCTTGGCTGGGTTAGTGGCAGAAAGAATGGGGACTCAGGGACCACTCGGAGAGAAAGGCATAAATTTAGGGATTTATTGACAAACTTGTTGTAGGTGGGAAAGAAAATTAAGCCCACAAGAAAATGGGAGTAACTGGGTTGAAAGCATAGAGGACCAACTGTGTCTTGATTGATGCACTCTGGTTGAGGATAGGAGCTGGGTTTTGCAGGGCAGATAATGCTGTTCGCTTTGGATGTGGAAAATTAGAGTTGATTGAGGAGCATACAGGTGGAATCGGTTTATGGGAGAAATGGGACTCCAAACAGGGGCACAGGCAGGAGATTAGGGCTGGCCTTGGAAGCCTTCTGCATCGAGGCTTGCTGCAGCTGAAGCTTGTGAATGCATCTGCTCTCAGAGGGAGGGGGTAGAGGGAAGAGGAGAGGGCTAAAGTTAGAATTTGGGGGAGAAATCCTTGTTTAGAAAGTGGCAGCAAAGGAGACTTCATCCTAGAGACCCCAGGGAGTCAGCGTGGGTTCTGATATGATGACAAGCTGCAGACAGGTTGAACAAGAGGAATGCCAGGTAAGTGTCACTGGATGTAATAAAAAGAAGGCCACTGTGAGCTCTTGGGAGCACAGTATTAGAAGAGGCATTCGGGGTAGGCATTTGGGGTGGGTAGGAGTTTACTGGTGAAAGCAAAAAGAATTTGAGTGCTAGTCAGACAGGATATTAGCATCAAGAAAAAGAGTTTTCATTTTTTTGTTGGAGAGTCAGAACAGCTTTAGATGTGGAAGGGAGGGAGCTTCTGGGCAGGAAGAACTGAAGATGCTAGATTGATGGAGTTAGATATCTGAAGAGGTGAGACAGAGGAGGTTCCCTAGTGAAAGTAAAATCTTGGCTTTGGTGAACCGAGGAGAAACCTCTTTCTCTAAGACTCAAAGGAAAAAAAAATCAGAGGATAAATTTAATGAAATCGATGTGGAAATATCTTATATATTTCTGTTGAGCTTTCGTCTTATGAGTCAAGACATTTTTAATTGGATTGTTTTCTATTACTTGGACTTTGGTCAGCCTCACACTCAAATCTGTCTTTCCAAGTCCCTAAACTAGCTTCTCCTTTTGTCTTCCTTATTCCTGTTACTGACATTTTCCCTTTCCTAGGGTTGATATTTAACACCTTGATTGTCTCTGAGGAGTCTCTCTTCTAACTATCTCTGTTGAATTATGTTTCATAGTGAGTCCATGCTCTTCATTCTCAGGGCTTCTGCCCTATGGCAGGAGACCTATTATGGTGCCATGGACTCTTTCAGTAGCCTTTATTCTTGGCCGTTGGAATGGCTCTCTCACCCCCACTCCAAATTGGCATCTGCAGACAGATTGCACGTCCTAAAGTAGGTTGCAGTACTTTCATCACACCTGGTTTATGAACCTACAGTGACCCTCTACTGTCTTGAGGGTCAAGTTTGTCTTTCACACCTCAGCTTTAGCCAGGCTGCTCTTCTCACTGTCCAAGGGCAGTTTGACTCATGTTTCCTCACCCCTACTCTACAAATGCAACTCATTCTTCAAAACTTGAGCACCACATTCTTCTGGAAGCTTTCACAGCCCACAAGGGCAACTCTCCCCCACCCCACCCCCCCCCCCCCCCGGAATTCCTACAACACTCACTTGTCTATACTCATTTTCTCACTTCATCAGAGGTATTATATTGTTTTTAGCCTTTTCACGTAATTAAGTGATTTGTTCTTTAAAAGGTCTTTTAAAAAGTTTATGAGTCACCAAAACCAAACCAAAACAAGCTATCTTCCTCTGATATAGGTAAAGCAAACACAGCAAAATATAAGCAGTAGCTGAATCTAAGGTGGTGATATATTGGTGTTCCCTGACTACTCTTTCAATGTTTCTCTTGAATAAAAACCCCATCCCACCTAGAGAACTGGACATTGTCAGGTCCAGATCATCGATAAGGGACATTTTGGAATAACACCCTATGTTGGTGTGCAATTTTTGGGGTAAATATCATCATCCTTTCTGTGCATAGTCAGGCACCTGAAAGGGGTGGAGTCTCTTACCTTCTGAGCGCTCTTCTGCAGCAAAGAAAAGCATCACTTTTTGATGTTATGTTTGCTGCAGAATGTAAACATGATGCTTAATTTAATATTTACCATTCCTTCTTGATTCTCCTCCACTTCCACCCTTCATGATTTGGGCTTTTGATCTTGCCATTTCTCAAGAACTTCTGATGGAGTATTGAGAGGACTTTGTTGCTCTGAAAGGGGAATGTTGTTAATATTTTTAATATTGTGTTTATATTGGTTATTTCTACATTAATATATTTTAGGACATATAACATCTAGGTGCACTTCCATAAGATTTGGGAGGCTTTGCTTTATCCTCGTGTCAGCAATCATCAATAACTCAATTATTGGTGCATTCTATCCAGTTGTATTTGATAATCTCTTGGGGTATGGAAGAAGTGTTGGAATAAACTGAAGCTTTAGAAAAAAATTAGTTGAGAAGTGAAAAAAATCTGCCCGACTGTCAGTGTCAATAAAACACCAGAATAGGTGAACTAGAGGTCCTTTTTAGCTGTTGAAGAATGAACGCTTTTACTTTTCCAAGTTTTTTCTGGTTCTGGAACTTGGTAGTTCACTTTTGGAGGTAGGCAGTAGGGTTTAGTTTAGTAGTTCTCAAATGGAGGTGGTTTTGTCCTCCAAGAAATATTTGGTGGTGTCTGGAGACATTTTTTGGTTGCCATAACTCAGGGAGGGGGTGGCAACTGGAATTTTTGGGTAGAAGTCTAGAATACTGCTGAATATCTTATAATGCACAGGACAATAAAAAATTCTACAGCTTCCAAATATCAGTGATGCTAAGGCCAAGAAGCTGGACGATCATGGGTTTTGGATCAGATAGGCTCAGCACTAATCAAGGGTGGAATATTGATTAAATTATATAATCTGTGTCATTCTCAGTCTTCTGCAAAATGGGACCAAGAATGCTTATTTCACAGGTTGAGAGAATTAAATAGGAAAAACATGTAAATAACATCTGGTGGTTTCGGACCCACATTAGGAACACAAGAAATCCTAGCTGTCCTTAGCTGCTGTTTTCATTATTAAGTGAATGTGATGACACAGAGGCTGAGGGACTCTCCTGAAGGAGGACCATGCGGGGCTTTTGACATGAAGTGAAAGGGGTGCTGGAGAGGCATCACAGTGGTGTGCAGGAACCTGGGTGGAATCAGAAGGCTAGAGTCTGGGCCTTGGCTCTTTTTCTTTCATTTATTTAGTCATTTGTTTGACAAATATTTATCGAGTGCCTAGTGCAGCCATGTGCTGTGCTCTGGGAGTGTATAAAGTCATTGCAAGAAAGAATATAGAGCAAGAAGGGAAATGGATATAATTATAATAACCCCCCTCAGGGAGCACTTGAATTTAAGGGATGAGAAAGGGAGAAAAAGCCTGTGAAAGAGGCTGAGGAGATCAGGTAAGAGAGGAGGAGGTGAACCCTCCCCATTGCTCTCTACTTATCTGGATGACTTGGGCGAGCGAGTAACATCTAGGGTGTAAGATGAGGATGATGCCTGCCCCCACCCCAATTCCCTTACAGCATTGTTGAAAGACTCAAATAAGACACTGTATGTGAAAGGTCTTTATAAGTTGTACAATTCTCTCCAAATTTATGTAGATAGTTCTTTCCAAATCAAACATTGTGTTACCCTAAGTACCTCTTCTGACAAGTATTCTTTTATTAAATTTGACCTCCATGGGACCTTTTCCAATCCTTCTCAGTTTGGTTTCCCATGGGAACTGGATGGGGCACCCTCCTTACAACAAATCAGGGCACTTCTCCTCCACCAAAGTATAAAAATGCCAGTCCCCCAGGCCCTGGGCCACATGGCCCCATACCATCTAGAGAAGCCCAGCAAGAATGGGGTCTTTCTTCCACTGAGTCTCAGGTGGGTGCAGTGAATCAGTCTGTTCCTGCTTCTGCTCTGTCTGCATGCTGTTCAGACTCCTCCTGCCACTTCTTTGAGTGTGAATGACTGGCAGCAAAATAACTAGGAAATGATTGACAGCCACAGGGCTGTTGGATCAATAGAGCTGCTTGAAATTGTGTCTGCTGTTGAGTGAGAGAACAGAGAGAATTAGCTGGGAGGACAGAGGAATTATTACAAAGAAGTAAAGAAGAAACTGTTGGAGAATTAGCTTCATCTCCTCCTTGTCTGTCCCATGGCTTTATTAGAAGAGAGCTGGATATTAGCTAGAAAACATGGATATGAGGGATAGACAAGTAGAGTGAAAAGTGGTAAATGAACTGTGTTCTCAAGGAAGTAGTTACTTCTTGAGACTTGAAGGATGGGTAGACTGTAGATGGGGAAGACAGTGTTGGAACAGTGTTAAAAAAAGGTGCGACCATCCATGGCATATTTGGGGGCAGTCAATGGGCCAGTTTATATGACTCAGAGGATTCAGGTGGAGGGTCAATGGGAGAGCAAAGTCAGAAGGGGATGGGGACCAAGTTGATTGATTGCTTTATTTGTTAAACATTTACTGGACTCTTAGATAACCACAGGCTTTGAATGACAGGCCAGAGTATGGTCTTTCTTCAGTTTGCTTTCAGGAGCCACTGCAAGTTTCCAGTTGGGGTGCTGATATCATCAGGAAGATAAATCTGGCTTCCCTGCAGAGGGTCAGTTGCAACAGGGGAGGAACTGGTAGCTAGAGCTGGATTGGGAGACCACTGTGAAAGGTTAGGAGGGTCTGAACTTGAGATGGCAGAGTTGAAACGGGGAGGCAGGGGTGGCTATGAGAGAACTCATGGAGGTAATGTCTGTAGGACTTGGTAACTTGGATGTAGAGGTGTTAAGGAAGAGGCAGGTCTCAAAGATGACTTCAAAGCTTAGCTGGGTAATGGGGAGGATGGAAGTACCCTAAATGAAAATCAGGAGTTCAGGAAGAGGAGGAGCAGCTGTGGGGAGGCAGAGGAGAGGGAGGATTTGGGAACTTTCTTTAGGACATGTTGCTTTTCAGGTGTCAGTGAAATAGCTTAGGGAGGTGTTGATTCAGTAGGCGGATAGCGGAGGGAGTCTGGAGCTTTGGAGGGAGGCCAGAGACGGAAATATAGATTTGGGAGATATCCTTAAGAAGTTGTGGCTGGAGCTATCAGAATAGATGAGATAATAAATGAAAAGCGTATACAGACTTAAGGGCAGAGGGCCAAGGACAGAGCTGTAGACCTGAGTGAAGGGCTGGAGGAGAACCAGGAAAGAGCAGGACTTGGAAACAATCCGGCCATCGACAGGATCTAGTGCTGCAGAGAGGCTGAGGGAGAGGGGGACTGAACAAACCTTCTGGGTTCTGGAAACTGGGAGATCACTGGTAACCTTTGAGATAACATTAACTTGTGTATGGGAGGTGGAATTCAAATTTCAAGGGGAATGGGGAGTTGAGTGGATGGGGAGGAAGTGGTGGGAGTGCATATAGATGACTCTTTGGAAAAGTTTGGCTGTGAAGGGAAGGTTAAAAATAATAAAGTAGTTGGAGATGGGTAGCAGAGTTGAGGGGAGGCTTTTTTTAGGTAGAGAAGATCTGTGAATACCTAGGAGTGGGGAGGAGGGAGAAGGCAGGCTTGGGGAAGGGAATGAATATTTGGAAAAGATGAACAGTTGAAGGAAGAAGATCTTGGATGAGCATGTTGGGGTGGATCTCCAGGTTAGCTGGGGGTGAGCCTCGGGTCAGAGGAGGAGACTGGGGAAAGGCGGACCTCAGTAAAGTAGTCGGCTGGCCAGCAGCTCAGATGAGGGCACCATATGCTTGGTCAACAATCCCAAAAGAAAGAGCATTGCCTGGCTTGGGGAATCAGGGGCTTGTGGTCCTGTGCTTGGGGTGGATAGTGCAAGCTGAGGGCAGCTGTGAAGTGGGTGAGCTGGGTTGGCATGGCTCTAAAAGGCCCCTTGGGCAGAGAAGTTAGAAAGGGAAGTCCCAAAATAGCAATCCTTTTAGAAGTACTTGTGGCTTGCTTCTGCAGGTTGAGGTGGGATCTGCTCCAGGCTTTAGAGGGGTCTGTAGAATCACTTCCTACAGAGTGTGAGTCAGAAAGGCAAGTTGTTGGGGGAGCAGAGGGTGGGGGGGTGGAGGCGGTGGAGGATGAATGAGGAGAGGACAGAGGAGGAGGATTCAGGCAGGGAGTTATTGGGGCAGCTTCCTGAGGAGGGTTCATGCCTGGCTATCGGGTACACTCTCTGTCAGGGACTGATCTGTTCTGAATTTTCTGTTTCCTTAATGCCTCTAGAGGCTCTCAAACAAAGAGGAAGCAGACAGGGGTCATGGAGGAGCCTCTTGCCCATTCTCCATGAAGAGGAATGCTTCACACCAGAAGAAGATGCCAGTGAGCACACCCATTCCTTTGGCCCCAAAGCCCTCCCTTCAGCTCTCATTTCAGGGGCAGACCCAAGAACTGTCATCTAGAGAGGTGTGTTATGTGGCCCTCTAGGGGATGGAGTAGGAATCCAGGGGATCCTATGGATCCTATTACCAAAAGGTGGACTCTGGGGGACTGGTTTTCTATTCCCTGGAGTAGGAGGAGGTGGAAATTTCCATAGGTGTGGCTCAGTTTCAGAATCAGAGAGTCTTAGAACAGGAACTTACTAACTGTGTGTCTCGTACAAGGTACAGCCTTCCTGAGATTCAGTTTCCTTATGTGTAAAATGGGTAAAAAATAAACAAACCTTACCTATCAGGATTACTTGATTTGGTAGCTATAGATTGTGATAGTAATAGAAATGGGATCATACTTTTGGTAATAGAATATGACTATATATAATAGAATATGACTATATATATTCCTAGTAAGACTATATTGCATATAATATCATATTACTGGTTAGAATTTCCAAATTATGCTTCAGTAGCTTCCTCCCCTCCCCTGTGATACCCTCCTCATCTTTCCTCCCTCCTTTCTCTTCTCCTTCTCCCCTTCCCTCCCTCTCTCCTTTCTTTCCTTCTTTCCACATAGGTAGGGACGTGATTTTTAATCTTGCAGTTACAGTTATTCCAGGGCATGGCAGGCAGGGATTGAGAATGGGGCTATACTCTTACCCTGTAGCCCAGAGACAATGTGCATCTATGGGGTATGGGGGTGGGGAAGCACAGTGTTCAGTTGGCAGCTGGACAGTGGGCCTAGAGAGAGACCCAGGAGAATGGCAGATGGTTAATTGGATGTGACAAAAGGGGGCTAGGGGGAGGGGTCTGGGGCTCCTGGGGGATTCCTGTCTCTGACTTGTTACTCTCCCAGAAAGGAGATTGTGGGAAGAGGGGGGAGTATCTTCAGGAGCAGTTAAGGGGAAAGATTGGCAGGACTCCATGTTGGGTCTGTGGCCATGGAAAGACAGAGTGCCATTGGGAGTGATGTCACAGCTTTCATTTGTAGGGTGGGTGCAAGATGTTGTCTCTGTACCCCAGGCCATTGGCACATAATAGGCTCAAATATTTGGATATAAAGAGAATGCTTAACCAGTGACTGGAACAGTATAATTTTCTAGTCATTCTTCATGATCCTAGCCATTGCATTTTGACAGCTAAATATCATGATTACTTTTGATGAGAACTGGACAGAGACTGATCAGTTTCAGCAAACACTAGATTTCAGTGAGTGGATCTTTTCATTCATTCTTGCATTCATTCATATTCAACTGTCAAACACCAGCTATGAACCTAATTAAGTGCAAGGCTGAGACCATACCAGCAAGTTAGAAATCATCTTTCTGACATGGAGGGTGACTGTCTGGTGGAGTTGCCTGACACATAAACAAAGGATCACATGCTGTACATTGAGAACAGAGAGGAAGGATCAACAGCCTCATCTGCATGTGTGTGGGGAGGATTCATGGAAGAGGGGATGCTTATTCTGAAATAGCTGAAGAGATGGTAAAAATGAAGATAGACCATTGTTGAAGAGGTTTGCTAATAAAAATAAGGAAAATAATGCAATGGTAACTGAAGGGGCATTTTGGGAGTACTGGTTGTCTTGTTTCTTGGTCGTAGGTATGGTGTGATCTGTTTGTGAGCTTTCAATGAGTTGTAGACTTATATATGGAATTATATGCATGCAAATTGTACTTCAATAAATTTTTAAAAAGTTATCAGGTCCTGTGAAGTTTTGTTTGTTTGCTTTAAAGAGAGAGAAAAATCTTTGGGTGTTTGAGAAAAAAATCACAGGAGGAAATAGTGGTAGACACTGAAAGTGATAGAAAGTGGTATGCGTGTGGATAGGGTATCAGAGTGGGTACTACCTTCTTCAGAAGTCAGGAAAGGATGAGGTTCCCAGGCAAAGAGGTTATCTCTGGGATGGAGGGACACCTCTTCCTCTGTAGCTGTGAGAAAAGACCAGGAGGTTTTCAGGTCAGATGTATAGGTCAGATGATAAAGTCCTTATTAAGCTATTAAGAAGACTGACTTCATTGTTCTCTGTGAATGGGATCCAAGATCATCTGAAGGACTGCGGGGTGCTGAGATCCCATAAAGAGAGGAGATGGATTGGATCCATTCTCTGGAGAATGGGTGAGAATTGCTTTAAAGAATGATCTGTCCAGTTGAATTCAGAGTGAGCTAGGTATGCAGACTTCTGCAACTTGCTCAGCCCTGGAGCCTCTAGAGTAGAGATGAAAATAGGGGATTCTTGAGTCCTTATTTGGTGACTTGGATGAGATGTTCAAGGTGGAGGTGAGCTGTACACTAGACTTGTTTGGACATTAGTTTCTTTCCAGAACTTTACTCAACATCAATGACTCCAAGACGTTTTGGAAGCCCCACCTTGGAAAACGGTCATATCTGGTTTCCCCAAGTAGGCTCTACCTTTTGCTTTGAACTTGTCTGTCTTCTTCTCACCATTAATGTAGTGCCTTGCATATACTTGCTTATTTAGTATTTGTTGGCTTGAATTTTTTTTCTTTTTATAAAAACTATTTATTGGTGTGCAGGTCATTTGGGAGTTTTGTAATGAAACATTGTGCTAAAGAAATGAATCTGTTTTGTGTAGACAGGCAATTCTACCTTAAAAAGACCTATGAAATCAATATTTACTGTGAAATATAGCGAACATTTGTTCTTTATTCTGGATTAATTAGAGGGGATCTCTTTTACTGCTTGCTTACAAATATCCCATAGGCACTGGAAAACTAACGCACCCTTCTTTTGCAAAAATACACGTTGTTGTTCAGTTGCTCAGTCATGTCCGACTCTTTGCGACTGCATGGACTGCAACACCCCAGACTTCCCTGTCCTTCACCATCTCCCGGAGCTTGCTCAATCTCATATCTATTGACTCGGTGATGCCGTCCAACCATCTCATCCTCTGTCGTCCCCTTCTCCTCCTGCCCTCAATCTTTCCCAGCATCAGGGTCTTTTCCAGGGAGGCAGCTCTTTGCATCAGGTAGCCAAAGTATTGGAGCTTCAGTATCAGTCCTTCCAATAAACATTCAGGGTGGATTTCCTTTAGAATTGACTGATTTGATCTCCTTGCAGTCCAAGGGACTCTCAAGAGTCTTCTCCAACGCCACAGTTCAAAAGCATCAATTCTTCAGTGCTCAGCCTTCTTTATGGTCCAACTCACATCCATACATGACTACTACTGGAAAAACCATAGCTTTCACTATATGGACCTTTGTCAGCAAAGTAGCATCTCTGCTTTTTAATATGCTGTCTAAGTTGGTCATAGCTTTTCTTCCAAGGAGCAAATATCTTTTAATTTCATATCCACATAGGGAAGTTCAAACATTCAAATGGATCAACTAAACAATATTGACTGAGTGTCTACGATGTGCCCAGTATTATGCCAGGTACTAAAGGAGTTACTAAAGGTGAGTAACAAATGGTCCTTGTCTCTGAAGAGTTTATAGTCTTTTTGGGTTAGGAGAAGATTGATACAGGGAAAAATGGCTCATTGGAAGTCAATCAGAAAGGGAATTTCACTCATTCATTGATTCATTTCATATGTGTTTATTGTCTATAAGTTAAAAGATAATTTAAGTATGTGGTAAACAAGGTTTTGTTTAGAGAGATTTGGTTTCCAATATACTTTCATAGGACATTTACTTAGACATTTAGACTTTTTCCTAAATGAAACCATTTCCCTCAATTAGTTTAAATGTATGATATATCAGTATACATGTATCTTTTGAGCAAAGTGAGACATTCATAAGCTAATACTCTTTATATGGGGTAATGAAAGAAGACAGAGGATGTGTCAGTTGTCTGGAGGAGTAAAGGCATTGATACTGTTGTAAGAAATAGTTACACAAATGAAAGTACAGGATGGTTTCAGGATGTTGAAAAGTGAATGCTCTTTCTCCCTCCTTTCCCCTGATGTTAAGATAAATTTGACTGACATAGGTACCTGTTACATATGCAAGTATGTATTTATCACAAATGCTTAGCTTTCTTTCATATTTTGACAAAAAAGAGAATTATGCTATCCCTTTTATTCTGCAATTTGTTTTTATCACTTTGTAATTGTGGACATTTTTCCATGTCAATGCATATGTTCTACCTCATTTATTTGAAGAGTTGTGTCACATTCTGTTGTGCGGATGTGCCACATTTTATTTAACCATTCTCTTAATGGTGGACATTTATAACCCAGCTTTTCTGAGGACCAGTGTTTGTTCTCGAACATTATTTGGTCCAAAGAGTAGCAAGAGCATCACCCGTTATTTAATCTCTCTCAGAGGTGACGGCAGGACAACCATAGGATCAGGATGCTTCGTCTGCTTTTATTATCAGGAAGGAGGGAGAACAGTCAGTCCTGTTCTCTGGAGGCTAACTTTCTGTGCAGTGTTCACTGACGCTTTTATTAATGGCATTTAAATAAATGGTAGAGGCCATTCTTGGCTTCTTCTGCTGTATGCCTTTAAGTGACTTAGGAGCCAGATTTGCAGTCACAATTAGCCAAAAAAAGCCACATGTGTTTTGTGGGTTTGAGTGAAAGTTAATTCCAATACCACAGGTATGGAAGTGCTTTAGGCTGTGTGTGCAAAAGCCATAGTTTGTGTTTGGCTAGAAGAATCCAGGGATGTGATTCAGGAGACCTCGGTTTCCAATTCTACCCACAACTAATTATCTCTATGACTTTGCCAAGCCAGTTAAAATGTCTGGTTTTACAGATGGGACCTGTCTTTCCTCATCTGAAGAGAGAGGTAAACATACTTGCCCTGCCATACATCATAGGAGCAATATGAGATAAAGTGAGATAATAGAAGGAAAATGTGCTGGACAAATAAAATTGCTGAGTCAGTGAAAAGGGATTTTGTCTGCTGCCTTTCTCTGGGATCTTCCTTGGTTTTGAGTGTGGTTGAAAGCTGAGCCAGGGGACTTGGATGGCAGTGACAGCTGTACCTCCTTTGGGGACTGTACGTTTTTTCATGTCTGGTAGGGAATTGGCTGCACCAGGGATAGAGTGAAACGTTTCATGATATGTTCTGTTTGCTTTTGGAAAAGAGATATGTGTGTCTGAGTGGAAGAGTGGCTCAGTGAAGAGTGGCTCATTCTGCAAAACCCAGAATGGGTTTTTCTCTGATGGGTGACACGGCAGCTCAGTTGCACACTCCTTTATCTCCCGAGTGTGCAAAGAAAATGTAACTTTTAAATTTTTCTAATGTGGAGCTGATCTCCCTCCACCTCAACTTGGCTAGTTTGTAGTGTGTCGTGTGTGTGTGGTTTTTTTTCCCTGGATTGGTCTTTTTAGATGACTGTTTCTTACAGGTAAATTTCCCATTCACTTGGATTTTCTCATATTCTCCCACTTCTCTTGATCTGGGTCTGTAGAGGTGCACCTGTGAACTTGTGGTGATAGTGGCGTGGGTAGGGGGAGAGGGGTACTTGGAGAGTCATGGTATGATGGTTGGATTCCCCTGGTCTTTGCCTCATAGGGGCGGGACTGGTCTGATCTGATCCCTCTCTGGGGTATTGTCTGATGCCAAGCACTAACATTCATGTCCTAACTGTTTGTCTGTGGGGTCAAAGTCCCTGTGCATGGCAGCCTCCTAGTCTTGACCCCAGGGCTCTGCCGGCTCAGGTCACTGGCTCTCTGAGCATCTCTGAGTTCCATCATCAAGGAATGAAAAAATGTGCAGATCCCCAGCTCACTGGGTGCCAATTGTAAAAAGTCAGAACCTCTGTGCCTGGCTTGTCTAGCTATATACCCGCTAGGACAGTGCTGTTTCATCCCTTCACACCCTGTGGACTAGGGTACGGGCCTGAACGACAGTTGCTGTCCTAGAGGCCTGCAGCCACCCCACGAGTGGCCTGAGGGCTCTCAGGTGCCTTCACGCCTGTTGACGTGTTATATTCTAAAGCTGCCCCCTTCACCCCAAACTCTGGTTGGGCCTTGAGGTGGCATATAGGAGGAAGCTGAGACCATGGTGTCTGATCTCCTAGACTGGATTTTTGCCACATTCCCCTGATACTTGAGGAAAAGGGCTTCCTCTCCATCTCTTGTAGCAAGGATCTCCCTAATGTGATATCTTGAGTACTATTTACCTGTCTTTTAAAGTGATCTCCATGGTCAGGTCCACCCATTTTGGATCTTGGTATGTTTATTCCCACAAGAATATGTTGAGAATTCAAGCTGAGCACTAAAAAAAGTCCTACCCAGGATGTCAACAGCTAAACAGAACACTTTCTCTTTGCCTGCTGCCGCAACTATCCTGAACTTCCCTGAGGCAAGTAGATGCTTCTGATAGAGTAAGGAGGAAGTTAAACATACATGCAAAAAAGAAAAGTACGTTGTATTTTGAACAGTGTTACCCTGGTTAAAATAATACTTTTGGGGGGGAAAGGTTTAGAAATGGGGCTTAATTCTAAGACTGTCTTCATTGGGATTCTGTCTACATACTTGTAGGTGTGTATGTTCTCCTAAGCATGTGAACAAGGCATTGTTGAGTCTCCCAGCAAGCAGTTAGCGAGCACTTCTTACGTCCCGTGCGCTGTGGTCCAGAGGGGAGTATTGCACCGTCTCTTATCTTCAAGGGGCTCCCAGCTTTAGGAGGGTGATGGGTGGTGATGGATTACTCACAGAGCTGCTCTGCTGATGCCTGCATTTCTCTCTGGTGCGTATGACTAACGTTTGAGTTAGGGGCCTCTAATGGGTCTGGATTCCCTCTTACCTTGCTCGGATCTGCTTTCTGAGTCTCTTCAGCCTCCTAAATGACAAATTGCAGTCAGTTTTGCTTTTTCCAAATAAAGCTAATTCGTTTAACATCACCCTAGGTTTTCATGAATGTGTATTCTATAGAAATAAGATTAATTGAAATACATCATAAATAGGTAGAAAAATGAAGTCCAGTTTGGGACTGTTGCTCTGAGTCTTTTGCCATGGACTTGTTTATTGGCTGTTTTCTTTAACCAAAGCTCTTCTGCTTCTTTTAACACAGGAAGACTTTTGTGTTTTATGCACTGTTCTTGGCTCCAGGGCTCTGGGGCTCAAGTTGCCCTAGTAGCTATGAACATTATTTCTCATTTGACCAGGGTGAATGAGAACTCTATTCCCAGTAATGGTGGCAGAAACTGGGAGACTGGCAAACCAGACAGTCCAGGAAAAATCAACAAAACAGACAAATGGTGGTGTCAGGTGTTTAGGTTCAAGTGGAAAGAGTGAAGGGCTGGACATCCAGAGCCCAGCGTTGTGATTGATGAGGGTGGTAAACCCTTTTCCATTTCTGAGACCCATGTGGGAGGTGAGTGAGGTGGTCTCAAAAGCATCTTCCATCTTTAACATTCTGAGCTAACTGGACCTTAGTAAAGCCAACAGGGATGGAAACCAGGAGGTAAGTAGTCTCAGGACCTTTACACCCTGATTCCCTGAAGGCTTTCCATCCTTCTGAGGCCTTTTGTCTGAGCATCTCTAGACTGCTTGGTCAGAACCCTGATGCCAGAGCTCACAGGTGACCCCACATCCTTGCTTGGTGATCAGGGGCTCTCATTCCCCTGAGAATCAGCTGATGGTCAGCAGTAACTTAAAACTGTTTTGGCTCTTAGAACCTTTCGAAAGAGGAGCCCTGTTTCTGGGACTTCTGGGTCTGTGTTGAAAAGCCTACACTTCTCAGTCTGTTCCTTTGGACCCCAAGTCTGTCATTAGGGATGTGTATGAACACCCTTGAGAATGCCCTTACCAGGGATCCCTCAGAGCTGCTCTGCCAGCTCTCTCAAGGCATAAGGAGGACTGGCTTAATGATATTCCTGCCAACTCATGTCCCTGAACTTTTCCTTTGTGTCACCTAGAGAAGATGGTGAAAGCAGTCCAAAGTTTTCATTTCCCCAGGGCATGTGCAAACCCAGCCCAACCACATCATCTCAAAAGGAGGCACTGGGTAATTGAACTACTGTCTTGGCTTTCTTCTATATTTCCTTCTTCCCAGAACTCCATCTACTTTCCTTCACATTCTTTAGACCTTCAGAGAACTCACATTTTGATATAGGGAAACATTAGAGTTTTTTTTAAGTACATTGAAACATTCCAAGTATATGAAATGACTATACTAGTGGAATTCAGGGACGTAAACAAGAGCATGGTGAAGCCTATTTTCACAGATGTGGTGGTGGTGGTGGTCATAGAGTAGGAGATGCTTGAATGCATTTGGAAGATGCTCTCATTATCCAGAGTTGACAGGGTAGGGAGGGAATTCCTGGCAAAGGCAGAGGGTTTTGAGGGATCATGGGGAATTAGAGGTGGTGGGTGCTTTCACCAAGCCTGCCACCTCAGGAATCACACTGGAATCATAGCAACATTTCACAAGCTTCTCTAGCTTTCTACTTTAAAGGGGTTTAACACTGCTGTATTTTTCAATCTCTTAAAACATTTTGAATACAAAAAATAAACAGAGTGATGGAAGCCTGGACAATTATACACCCAGATGTCTTTCCCCATAAGGTTGGTGAGTGTACTTGCCTATGTGTATATATGTGCCATGTGCATGTGTGTGTGTGTTACTCATGCTTTGGATACAAATGTGTGTGCTTCCTCCATCATGCTTGGTTCTTGACACAGTATCATTTTTCAGCATTAAAATTCCCATCACCTCCCAGAAGTACTCCCTTTAGGATCCATTTCTGCTTGGCTCAGTGTGTGCAAACATTCCAGTGGGATTGATTGCTTGTGTCAAATTAATTTTTTTCCTTCCTAGGGAGAGTGTCTGCCATGTGCAAAATGGGGAAATCCCCAGGCCTGTAGCCAAATGCAAGCTCAGATAGACAAATAAAGTTGGGTTTGGGTCAAGAATTGGTCTAGAGAACCCACTGAGCCTGCACCTGGATGCTTAAGCTACCCTTCCCAGCATGCTTTGCGACTGTTCCTAGGCAACAAGAAAACTTGAGACTAGGTAGAGATAGCTGCCTATGAGAGGCTTGAGTCTTTTCAGCATCAGCCATGGTAGCATTTCCTCTTCTATGCCCCATCTTCCTGTTACTACTTGATTTAAAAGGTTGCAGAAGCCTCTGGAAGCAAATGGAGAATGTGCTATCATTCTCTGCCCGAGTGTGTGCAAGCATCAGAGACCTCTGGGGTGGTTTTCTTTTTTGCCTCAGTCCTGGTGCTTCCCTGCAGACTCTGGAGAACCCTCAGAATATACCCCTCAGGACTTTCCTAACAGGTGGCCCCTAGATTCATGGTGCCAGAGGGCTGACTTTCCACACTGTGCCTGACTGAGTCCAGACACCAGGCCAGGGACTTTCAGATGATCTTTCCCACAGTTGGAACCATTGATTTACTGAACTGTGAACAGCAGGCTGGTTTGGAATGTACTGTCCACTGATGAGCTAATTAGTTTCTTGTCAGTATGAGCTTTGTGAGTATGCGATAAAGTCTCCCTAAGAATAGATGTGTATTCCTTTCCTATAATATGGAATTCTGGATGTCCTGCTTCGCGCTTACTAACTTTAAGGTAAACCTCATGGGTTATGATTATCAGTAGGTCTAGCCAAAGTTTCTCTAGGAGTCTATTGTCTATAGTCTAGTTGAATGTAGCTCTTTAATTAGTGGGGTTATGGCAAATATCTTAGCTCATGGGGCATAGAAGAGGAAATGCTACCATGGCTGATGCTTAAAAAGACTTTAAGAAGAAGCCTAATGAATTCCTCATCCCAAAGGGTAAAAGTGCTATATTTCCATATTATTTGGTATTGCAATTACTTTTGGGGGAGGGTGGTGGGATGTGAATTTTATTTGCCAAAAGCTTTTATATAAATTGGTAACAGAAATGAGTTTTAGCAGTTCCTGACAGACTCCATAGTGCCTCACTTCTAGCAGAGGCACAGTCCAGACTTGGTTATACAATTGAGTGCTCTGTAATTCTCATCGCATGGGCTTCCAAGGTGGCTCAGGGGTAAAGAATCTGTCTGCAGTACAGGAGAGGTGGGTTCAGTCTTTGGGTTGGGAAGATCCCCTGGAGAAGAAAATGGCAACCCACTCCAGTATTCTTGCCTGGAGAATCCCATGGACAGAGGAGCCTGGTGGGCTACAGTCCATGGGGTTGCAAAAGAGTCAGACATGACTGAGTGACTAAACAAAAACAAAAATTCTCATAGAATGTGACTATAATGTCTGATTTTTGAGCCAGGACCACTAGGCTACTGAAGGGTGCAGGGTTCACCAAAGTCTGCTGCTGTTAGCTAAAACCTTCCTCTGCCCTTTTCCTGATGTGCTGAGTATGTCTCTTGAATCCAAGAGGAGATCGTCTAAGTTATTCTCTTTGCTCTGGCTTAGTTACTGAGCTCTTACAGCCATTCAGTTGTTCTACCTAGTTCATTTAGTCCTCCCTAGTTTGTTTAGGAGACTTAATTTGACTTGTTACACATAGAGATAATTTTCAGACCTCCCTAACTATTCCATCTAGCACCACAGTAGGTATTGAATAAACATGTTTGTGATTTCTCCTTGGGTTTTAACTGTCCTCATGACAAAGACCAGGGCAGATTCCCAGCTAAGGTCCTCTCTGACAGACCCATAGCCAAGTGTGTGATCATGTGCTACCTTAGGTGTCCTGAGTCCTAGAACTCTATATTTGGCAGGATCTGACAACAGGGGTGGCAGCGTCAAATCTTACTCTAAACCTCTTTACGGTAGAGCGGAAGGCCAATCCTTTTAGGACTTGGTCAAGCACTCTGGTGGGTGTCACTTTTTTCCACGCTAAGACTTTTCAGTTCTTCTACACTTAAATGGTTCTGCATCCAAGTACACACTCTATTCATCCCTTCCTGGATCCTCAATGTATGCAGTACTGCGGCTTTGTTCTCTGGGACTTTTCCATTTCTGGGTTGTTGAATACGGTTTGATCTCCCCATACATCAGCTTAAATGGGAGAGCTTTGTGAATTCCTGGAGAGCCTTTGTGGAGGTTAAAAACAAAGGAGGCAATTTATCTCTTTAAGTGTCAGGACTTTTAACCCTCTGTTTTTCATCCTCTACTTCAAGGTCTTTTAACCTTCCACAGCCCCTTGCCTTGCATGTCATGAGTGTTGTGTGGTTGAGGCTGCACTTTCCAGGCACTGCTCAGTCCTTGAAATGAAACTTATACATGATTATCTGGCTTCCCAGGTGGCACAGTTGGTAAAGAATCTGCCTGCCAATACAGGAGATATAAGAGATGCAGATTCAGACCCTGGGTTGGGAAGATCCCCTGGAGTAGGAAATAGCAACCGGCTCCAGTATTCTTTCCTGGAAAATTCCGTAGACAGAGGAGCCTGGTGGGCTAGAGTCCATGGGGTCACAAAGAGTCAGACATGACTGAGCATACACACACATCTTTTTTTGGGAGGGGGGGTAGGAAGACTCCCCCAAACTGTGGCTCAGCAGAAGTTGGCTTAGCTTTGGGTGTCAGTAGGGACCTTCACAAGCCTTCTGTCTGGCTTATGGCACAGTGATGGCTGCATTATGGTACAGAGTGGCATGTCCCTGTTCGGGGTTAGGAGAGCTGCGTGCTGCTGTCAGCTCTGTGCTGGCCTGCACTGTGATCTTGGGCAGGACACTTACCTCTCTGGGCTTGAGTTTCTTCACTGGAGACTGAAGGTGCTGAAATGGATGATTGTCATTTTGAAAGTCTTTAAGGTCTCTTCGAGAATGTTCTTTAGGGGAGGTTTCTCCTCTGCTTATCTTAGCTCTAAGAAAATGCCAGTCCTTTAAAGATTGCCTTGGGAGAGTGGAGTAGGGAGAAAATCCTTTTTCACATGTGACACACAGATTCAGAATAAACTGTCATTGGTTGATATCTGTCCCCAGCCATTAGAAATTTAGCAATGATGAACTCCCAATCTTGCCAGTCTCTGGGTGAGCCATACATGATAAATTCTGAGCCAGTTATAGCATCCTTAGCTCATACTTTTATGAGACCCGCCAAATATTTATACACTTCCCAAGAAAGTGCAGTCAACAATTTTGGGATACCAGTAAACTATATATAACAACTACTCTTAAGACGTGATTTGTTTCCTCTCCTGGTATGTAAAGAGGATTTTTAAAAGGAGAAAAAATTTTTTTTAATTTTTTCAGAGCCTCCAATTTCTTTAAATTGGACATTTGGCAAATCTTCTTCCCCAGAGTGATGTGTCTTGGCTGGCCCTGCGAGATCCTTTCCCTCCCTAGTAGAGAGAATTCTGTAACTTCCACTGATTTATCCTTTATCACATGTGGCTTGGTGAAGAGCTGACAGGGAGGGTCATGCTCAGAGTTCTTCTTGCTCCAGAGATCGAGCCTCCAGGACGATGAGTGTTTGCATGATCAGTTGTGTTCAACACTTTGGGACCCAATGGACTGTAGCCCGCCAGGTTCCTCTATCCATGGAATTTTCCAGGCAAGAATCCTGGAGCAGGTTACCATTTCCTCCTCCAGAGGATCTTCCCGACTCAGACTGAATTCATGTCTCTTGCCTCTCTTCAATAGGCAGGTGGTTCTTTACCAGCTGAGCCACGGGGGAAGCCCCATATCCTGTTCTTTTTCTTAGAGCTGCCCCCATTGCACTCCCTATTCTGCCCCTCTGTCTTCAGATGGTATGACTATTCTGGAAACTGGGCTGAGGATGATAAACTGGGAAATACAACCAAGATTTAAAGGTCAAGAAATTCTCAAAGTTTATAGACTGACAAGAAAGGATGGTCAGGTTGGAACACCCCCAAGGACAGCAAAGGGCCAGGGACAAGGAAGGTAGGTAACAGCCAAGAAGGTGAAATGGTATAAGATCAGTCAAGGAGAGTAGGGAAAGATGCACCAGTTTCCAGGGCACCTGCAGGAGCTGAAGGGGCAGCCGGACAGAGGAGAGAGTACGTGTGTCCTCACTGCAGCAGTCCTCATTGATTGAGGACTCACCTGGCTCTGGCCCTGTCCCCTGGATGTGCAGGCACCAGCTCTCAAGCAGGAGGAGCTCACTAAGAGCACTTGGCTGGGACATACTTCTTGATGTCATCAGTTCCCATCCCCAGACCTCTCTATGCATCAAGTCAGCCCAGAAGGTTCTGCTGTGTGTGAGGCTCACAAATGTCCTCTCTATTCAATGAGCCTGCTGGCGCCCAGGCTTATTCCCTAAGCCTGGGGAGAAAGTGAGACATAAGGCATCCAAATTCCCCACAGAACATTATCCTTTAGCCCTGGAGGGTCTTCTATATGTAAATTCCTCCTTCATTTCATGGTAACAGAGCTACCTGTATGTCTTCTTCTCTCACTTTGGCTGCTACCACATCTTTGTGTTCCTGAAGTCTTGGGTGAGGTTAACTCATTTCAATAGGTGGGCCGGATATTCTTTCTGGCCACAAATAAAACAGGTTGTGACCTGAAGAGTCCCATTTATCTTCAAGCTTTTATTCTGCCAATATAGAAGTCCTTGATTGCTTTTTGATCCAGACTCTTCTCTCAGTTATTTTTTTTCCTTCCCTCTCAAGCTTGAACGTTTTGAAGTTACCCATCTCCCTGTGGTGCCAGAGAGCTTCAGCCTTATCTGTGGCCTGGCTCAGCACTGCAGGCTTCATAACCTTGACCTGCAGTTGGGTTTCTCTCGGATTTCTTACTGGAATTGATCCAGCCCAATTAAATCAATGAACTTTCCTCTGGTATCTGTCTTTGCATCCTTCACCTGTGGATTTAACATCTCCTTCAACCTTTTCCACATTGGACTATCCATCCTCTGGGCTGAAGATGAAAGGGTCTAGATTTACTATGTTTTATTTTTTAGCATCCACGTTTAATTTTGAATTTGGGGGAATTCCTTGGTGGTCCAGTGGGTGACTGTGTTTACACTGCAGGGGGCTCAGGTTCAATCACGGGTCATGGAACTAAGATCCCATATGCTGTGCAGCATGGCCAATAAATAGATAAATATTAATTTTTATTTTTTTAACTTTGGGAGTAGCCTTTTCAAACGTAATGAGAGAAGTGTCCCTGGGTCAGTTGTTGGTGTATACCTGGCTGAGTCTAACTCTGGTTTCACTGGGTTTGTGCACCTCGTAATCCTCACCCTTGTCCCCTCCTTTCAGAGACTTTCACTGTGTGAAAGAAAAGAGTTGTATAGTGCAGAGGCTCCCAGATTTTCTCAGCTCATGCTTCTGTAACATCTCACTAATTTTTTCATGGCACCCCTAGGCCAAGCAAGGACTTCATAGATCTGTTTATTAAATATTTAGGTCCAAAAACTTAATAAGTACTTACATCCTAACAACATAGTAGCCATTTGAAAAAGTAATACACATAAATGGAAAGGAAAGTATTTTTTTAAATTTCATTCTTAAATAGCCATGGTTACTCATTACTGAGATGGATGTCCCTTTTGGGCACTGCACAACTCAGAACTTGGAATCAGTTTGGATATTACTTTCTTCATTTCCTGTTCTGTATTTATTTTTGTACTGTGCTTGCTTTTTTCATAGCAACTGCCCCACATCTAGTTTTGCAAAGATACGATGTCATCAAAAGGAATGAAGTGTAACTTAATGCTGTAATTGAGAACAGTCTTGTGCTAGTAGCTCATGGGGTATCTGATGGATGTTAAGCAGTGATGTATTTCCTTCAGAAAATTAAATATCCCATGGAGCCCCTATGAATTTGCTATGGTGCCCCCAAGGTATCTTGGATACACAGTTTGGGAACTATGGGGATGATGGTATAAATGTTGGGAAATCTTTTCTGGAGATGATGTTAATCCTTTTATCTCCTCAACCTCATTGTCATTCTTTAGGTTGCCAGATATCATCTCCTGAGAATTCCTTTGCTTCTAGGTAGCCTTGATTCTCAGGGACTCTTCTTTTCCATTCTCCATTGGCATTGCTGACCTTGAGGCTGGTTGGTACCTATCCTATCAGGGATTCCTTTCACCAGAAGGGCTGGGTCTTGCTCCCTCAGTGTGAGATGAGGGTGATGTGAAAATAGCACCAAGTTTTCACTTTCATGCATTGGAGAAGGAAATGGCAACCCACTCCATTATTCTTGCCTGGAGAATCCCAGGGACGGTGGAGCCTGGTGGGCTGCCATCTATGGGGTCACATAGAGTCGGACATGACTGAAGTGACTTAGCAGCAGCAGCAGCAGGTGAGTTGGGGTGGGGCTAGAGGCTGATGGTCAGGACCAGGTACATAATTTGCAAGGCAAGGTGCAAAATGAAAATTCAAAGCCTCTTGTTAAAAAACAGAAAAAAGTGCTATTGTAGTTGTTAAAATATAAAGCCTTTCCTTTCTCTCACAGTGTCTCTCTTGACCTGTCATGATGGTTTAAATTTCTATTTAATGATGTGCTCCCTTAGCACAGGATACTCAGGGGGCCATGCAGACCCTTACTGGTGCCGGGCCTCCTCCCCTGTAACTTAGTGCATGTGGCCTCTGGACTGCCGGGATCCCCCTTTCCCAACTGTGGGACCGACCCTTGGCCAGGGGCAGAGAAGTTGAGGCAGGCGTCTCCCCTTCCCATGGGCCCACTGCTTCAACCCTGAGCGGACTGGCCACCACCAAGGGTAGTGAAAGCACAGCGGCATGCTGGCTACTGGGACTGTAGCTAGAAGAAAGTCTTGCTCCTTCCAGTCACCCTCTGAGCTTGCTGTGGTGAGGCCAGTTCAGGGGAGGAATGTTCTGCCTTGAGAGGTTGGGGGGGTGTGTGCCTGATCCTCACCTCCCACCCCTCAGCCTATTTGCGTCCAGATTTCTGCCATGGGACAGGGATGGAGTGTCCAGACAGGACCTGGAGCCCTAGAGGCGGGGGGAATGGGACCCTGAGAACCCACCTCTGGAAGGTGGCTTAAAGTAGACTGTGTGTAAGCCTGGGCCTCAGCCCCCTGGCGTATTCTCCCTTTTCCCATCAGCTTTCCCTTACAAAACGCATATTCTAAGATTGAATTATTAAGAATTTTGAGACAGTGACCACAGAACATTAAATCCCAAGCACAGGGCCTTCTCGTTTGGGACCCTTTGTGACTACATACCCCCAAGGTGGCTTTGCCGATGGTAGGATTCCTAAGTGGGTAGTGGGTACCCAGTCACAGCCACTGATGACACTTGCCCCTGTCACGGGGCACGCCGCCTGCACTTGGGGTGTCCCAGGATGGATGGAAAAGACTGAGCCAGTAAGTTTTGTGTGTGTCTCTTTCTCCAGAGAAGGCCTGGGGGAGGCAGGTATGGTAGACAGTTCTGTCTTGTGACTGATGAAGCTGAATTCCTCAGTGGTTGAGGAATTCACTAAATGGTGGTTCCTTGGCTGTGCTCATGCCTCTGGAAATATTTACAGCCAGTTTGTACTGAATGCTCATCACATTTCAGGCATCATGCTAAGTACTTTCTTGTCCTTTCTTTCCTACTTTCCTGTAGGAACTCATGAAATGCTCATCATAATCCCTTTTACAGATGAGGAAACTGAGCTTAAATGACTTGCTCACCATCCTGTGGCATGTAAGTGATGGAGCCAAGATGTGAGGTCAGGCATTGTGCTAGGAGCACCTAGCACCTCTGGGCTAAGAGGCCATTCTTCTTCTGGGTGTCATTCAGTTTTGTTCATAGTAATGGTGCCCAAGAGCATCTTTATTTCCTGATTCCAGACAAAACCATTTGTTTGGTTCTACATGTATTTCCAGACAAGGACGTTTATTTTTAATTGAGAAGTTTTCTTCAAAAGGAAATAATCTCCTAATTTTCTAACTATTATTTCAAGAAAAGTGCATGGTTAAATCTTTTAAAGTCCTTTAAAAATTTTTGTCATCTCATCACATTTTTCACCATAGATGTTTTGGTAACAGGGCTGCAGTTGGAGGCTCATGAGTCCCGCTTTGGTCTGAGTTCCACCCCTCCTGGCTTTCAACAGGTGATTAGTGGCCTGGATCCGGAAGCAGTGATGTAGCAAGTTCATTCCCTTCACACAGCAAGGCCGAGGAAATCGGAGGTGCTCAGCTTTCTGTGGCACAGTGCTCACTGTAGAGAAATAGACCATTTATTTAGAACAGAAGGGCAGTTATTTCACTTTCTAAGACCTTGCTACTCAAAGGGTGGATTGTGAACCAGCAGCATCAGCATCACCTGGGGTTAGAAATACAGGCTCTCGAGCTACACCTCCGCCCCCCACCTCCCCTCCTCTGCTGCCCCGAGTTGCTGAATCAGACTCTACATATTAAAAAAAAGTCTCATATAATTCATTTGCAGGTTAAAATTTGGAGAGTACCATTTTAAGCTTGTGTGTGTGTGTGCATGCATGGGCATATTTATTTTGTTTACTTCTATGGGGAAAAGACAGCCTTTGTCACGTTAAGCATTCTGCCTTAGACTTGTGTGGCCTTGGGTAGGTAATTAACCTCTTCTGAGCTTCAGTTTTTCTTTGTTAAATGAAGGGGTGAGACCGGATAATTTCTGCAGTGTATCCCGGTTCTATGGTTTTAGTAGAAATCCCTATGCAACAGAGCCTTGTAACAGTTTATTGCTTCTATTTAAAGCCACCTTTGGGCATTTACACATTTTTAGCCCTGTCATCTTTATCCTGTACCCAGCTGCTGAGACCCAGTTTTTTTCCAGAATGTGACTTATGATTATTTGTATCAGAATCACTTGGGGACATTGTTGAAACCCAAGCTCTAGAGCCAGTGCTCTAGAAAGCCCTCGCACAATAAGACCCAGTGCAGCCAAAAATAAAAAAAATAAAATAAAAAAAATGCAGATTCCTGGGCCCCAGCCCAGGTTTCCTGACATGGAATCTGGGAGTGGATCCTAGAAATCCACATCTTTAACCTCTGTGTCCAGTGTAGGTGCTAATACTCACCTGTTACTTTCTAAGGATAAATCTCTACTGCTTTTCATTATTTTCTCTCTCTCTCTCTCTTTAGTTTTTGGGTTTTTTTTTTTGACACTGTACACTTCCTTGGTGCCTTAGGAAAATGGAGGCCCAGTGGAAGAAAGGAGGGTGTTTGGGAAGGGTGCTGATTAGGAGGGGGTGATGTCAAAGGTGTGGAGACAGTAGGTGGTTAGAATGCAGTTGTCTGGAACACAGTGGGTGTGTGGGGCTAAAGGTGTAGAAAGAGGGCTGATCTTTGCATTTGGGAGTGCCTGATGTAGCACTGGGACTCTGAGGGATGTGAAGGAGAAAGGCTGCCATGCATTTCAGAGTGAGGAGGTGTTTCTGCACAAGGCGGGGAGCCTTCCTAGGAGTTGGAGTCCCTGGCTGTGCAAAGAGAAAACTAAACGGATGACTTCAGGATGGCTCAGATTTAGAAGGTGGGAGGGACTGAGGAGCCCATAAGACAGCCACGGAGGGTTGGAGAGGCAGAAGGAGAGCTAGGAGAGATCAAGGGGAGGACCCCAGGAATGAAGAGCATGGAAGTGGTCGCCAAACACTGGAGGCCGGTCAGTCTGCCTCCAGGAGGACTCATGTATTTGAAATGAGGGTTTAATGTCTCTAAAGGTGTTGTTGGCGGCCAGATGATACATGATTTAAGAGGGCAATGGGGGAGAGAAGCAGAGGAGGGGAGGGCGGTCGGGACTGTGTTGGGGTGATGGCACTGCTGGCGCCTTCCTAGAGGGATGAGCCGCTGGGACACTTTGATGGCAGGTTTGTCCAGGGTGCAGAGGCAGCAGCATCACCTCCATGTTGAGGGTAAATATCTGCCCTTGGTGCCCACATAGTGTTTACACCCTAGTGCCTGTGAAATTGCCAGCTCCTGAAGGAAGTGATGCGATGGGGGAAGATGATTGGTAAAAACACAGATATTCTTGGCCAGTTGGCAAACATTGGGAGCAGCAAGCTGGAGGCAAACAGATGTCAGTATTTAGAACAAGATGTTTGGACATTTTGAAAGCAAGAAAGTCCTTCTCTCTGCTCACTTCCAGGAGAGATTGGCAATTTTCTTCCTTGCCCGAACTTTGTTGACTATTTAACATAATTCAAACACACTGTAGCTATATTTGGCAGATGGTCAACTTCTCTAGGGAGCTTGAATCATGGACACCATCAGGTTATTTCAACAAGCATTTCTTGAGGGTGTGCCATATGTAAAGCACTGACTTTGGTGTAGCAGGGATTGAAAAAAGATGGGCCAAACCTTCAGGAGTCATGGTATAAAAGAATTGGCATACAGAATACTGATGAAGGGCAGGTTCACTTCTCTATGTACACAGACTCAGTTTTCAGGATGCATGGTGTTTTCCAGTTACTCTGATTATCAGGTGAGCTACTGAGATGCAACTGGGGATTTTTTTTTTTAAGTAAAGAAAAATAAGAAAAAACACTCTCATGCCATCAGCAATACACAGAAGGTGGTTTGGGGAGAAGTGCTAGAATTCATTTGACCAACACTTGCTAAATGACTGATATGTGACAGGCTTTGTGTTAAGGATTGAGGGTACAGAGATAAACAAGACATGGTTTTAGCCTCAGGAGCTTGAAGTCTAGCAGAGGAGACAACCAAGGAAACAGATAATTACAGCTCATCACGATACATCCTGCAGTCAGGATGCTAAGGAGGCATAGATGAGGATGTCAAACTCAGGGGGTGATTTTGATTAAGCCTTAAAGGACAAGGAGGAGTTTAAATTGCTGAGAGATAGCAAGAGACTTTTTAAAAAATATCAGTGTGTGAAAAAAGCTGTGATTCCCCTGGCAGCCCTTTACAAGCAGGATATACATTTTGGTGTTTAGAGGTGAGTTAAGGACTTCGGCTCCCGAGTAGTATGCAGGCAGACTTAGCTGATGCCCTCTTCTCTGAACTCTTCTTCTTCTACTTCTCTCTTCCTCATTGTTCTCCTTCATCAGAGAAGTAGAAAGTAGGACAAAAAGAAACAGTAATGGTGACCTGTTCTTCTTGTCAACCCTCCCTCCACGCACTGTCCACTTGGGGTGGGAGAAGACCTAAAGGTTTTTGAGAGGGTACCCAGAGAGGGCATCTGATTAGGAGCTGGGCCCAGATTGGCTGGGTCCTGAGGAAGAGAACTGATGTATATATCAGGACTGCCTTTGGTTGGCATCTAGACTCTCAGGTACTTGCCATCAGTACCTGGAGTGACCCAGCCTGGCCTCCCCTTTCCACCTGACACCACTTGAGCTGCACACACATTGTTTTCAGGACAAAAGTGACAGAGGCAAAGACCTGGAGCAAAACTTGCCAGTTTCCTTCCTCTTGGCAAGAATATTCACCCCAGAGAGACCCCCGACCGTCTCTTCAGTAACCTCCCCACCTTACTTCACACTTGACGTCACTTTACGTCACAGTGACGTAGACAGTGCTATGTGCTGTGCGTGCTGTCTGCTCTTACACAGCCGTGGCTGCAGTGCCGCTGTAGCTAAATTGGGGAGATTGGTCTTTTCCACCAGGAAAGACTGGTTTGCACTAGATTTATACAAGGGCTGAGTAGAAGGAGAACTAGATGAGAGAGATTTTTCATTTAAAAACACCATATAAGAAGGAAAAGTACAGCAAGGAGCAGATAGCATATTGGTGGTGGGGGTGGGTGCAGCATGTGAACTAAAATTGGAATAATTCAGATGAGATCTGACTGGCCATATGTGAGGCCAACAGGCGAACTCATGAAGGGTTCTGTATTTTGTGGGGACAGTTGGGGAAATTTGAATATGTCTAAATTTGGTTATTAGATAATATTAAGGAATTACTGTTAATTTTCTTACATGTGATTAGTGGTATTATGGATAAGAAAATCTATATTGTATCTATAGATGAAAAGTTATGATGTTGCAAATCACTTCAAGATAATTGTGTAAAAACTATGTGTCAAATATGGCAACTAGTTAATAATTGGTAAATTTAGGTTGTGAGTATATCAAGATAAGTTCTACTATTCTTTCTACTCTCTGAGATGATTAAAGCATTTCATAAGAAAACATTAAGAAAAAGTAAAAAGTGTAAAGGCTCTGGTACCAGACTTCAGGGGCCTGAGTTTCAGCATGTGCCTTGACCTCTATGCCATCTTTTCTTTCATAAAATGGGGTGGGATGATAAAGGTACCTGCTGCATAGGGCTGTAGAGACTGAATTGTGTAACACACAAAATGCTTGGATTGGTATCTGGTCCACAAGTGCTCAATCACTGTTTCATCATTATTATTACTATTATTATTACTAAGAAGCCATTTCAAGAAGTAGAGATGTTAAGCTTAGACTGGAACTGAGAGAGGACATAAGTTCTCCAGAGGCCAAAGGAAATCCCACCCCTTGTGACAGTGTGAATGGACCTTGAGGGCATTGGGCTAAGTGAAATCAGTCAACTGGAGAAAGACAAATACTGCGTGGTATTACTTATATATGGAATCTTAAAAACAAAAAAATTGTTAAATTCATAAAGAGTAGAAAGTGGTTACCAGAGGCTGGAGGAAATAGAAAGATCTTGGTACAGATTCAGCTATACAGTGAATAAAGTCTGAGGATCAATGTATGTCATGGTGCCTGTTGTTAACCATGCTGTACTGTGTAATTGAAATTTGCTAAGAGAGTAGAACTTAAATGTTCTCATAAAAACAAAGGATAAATATGTGAAGTGATGGGTATGTTCACAAGATGGGGAGAATCCTTTCACAATGTATACGTATAACAAATCACCATGATGTACAGTTTAAATATCTTATAATTTTGTATGTCAGTTATACCTCAATATAGCTGAAATTAAAAAAAAAAAAAATTTCTCTAGAGGCCAGACAAAAGCATTCAGTTTGGGTCGCCTTCAGTTTGTGGTGACTCCAGGGGACAGAGGTGGAGTTGGGTTTGATGGGGATCCGGCAGCCCTGATGACACTGTTTTCTCTGGAAGGTTGGGCTGGGTGTTGTCAGGGAAAGGCTTATAAATAGGAAAACACTGACCTGAGGGGCAACAAGGCCATTTCCAGGGAGAGATGTTGTGTCACCAAGTTGGGTGGAAAAGCTCAGTGGACAATGAGTTGATTGTTGTGCTGCTCCTTCATGCACAGAACTGAGGTTCTTTTAGTCATTGTGATATGTTTTTTCAAGTGGAACAGGAAATTTTGCAGGTAGGCTTGTAGAGGGCTACAGAGAAAAGAGAAAAGAGGCACCTCAGCCTCTGTCTGGGAATTCAGCAGTGCCAGAGAAAGTCTGGAATGTGTGTTGCATAGTGCAGAGATTTTCAGGGTGAATCAGTCATTCAAAGATGGAGCTAAAGAGAAAATGGTTTCATCAGGAACACCAGTCAGGAATCCAACAGGAAACAGATGGCCCAGCCTTGGTGGGTCATTTGAGGAAGCGAAGGGGCTCTTTACGTAAATGTGGACAGGGACTAGTGATGAGGTTAGCTTCCCTAGACCTAACAGAATGAGGAAGAAGTGATACCAGAACTTGGGGACAGAGAGTTTATATCGAGGGCCACCTGGAAAGGAGCTGGGACTTTCAGTTAAGGAACACAGGCAGCCCACCAGAACCCAGAACCTCAAGAGAAGTTGTGGAGAGTTAGCAGATATCCAAGCCTCACTCTCTGTGCTTCTCTTCATCTTCTGTTAGGGGCTTTCCAGTGGCTGAACTCAGCAGGATGAAGAAGAGTGAGAGAACCTTGATGTGGTTCATTCAGGTCAGCCTTCTAGGCCCAGAGCTGGCTGGAGAACCAGGAGGCTGACCTGGAACAGGGTACAGAGCGAGGGAGGGTGGATCTGGACATCTTCATCTGACCCACTAGGAGAACATGAGACTTTAAGGAAAAGACTTTATTTTTCCAACCTCACTTTTAGTTACTTCCTCATTGCTGGTACGCAGAGGAGCCAGGTGATCTCTTGTACCAAGAACTTTATGCAAACACCAGTTTCTAAGGATGCACTTTAGCTGTGGTGTGCAGGCTGGAAGCAGACTTTAAATACTGAAATGGGAGCTCCAGAAGGGGTATTAAAGATAATTTAGTCTAACTCCAAAATCACTGTGGACGGTGACTGCAGCCATGAAATTAAAAGATGCTTGCTCCTTGGAAGAAAAGCTATGACAAACCTAGACAGCATATTAAAAAGCAAAGATATCACTTTGCCAACAAAGGTCCATCTAGTCAAAGCTATTGTTTTTCCAGTAGTCATGTACAGATGTGAGAGCTGGAACATAAGGCTAAGTGCCAAAGAATTGATGCTTTCTAATTGTGGTGCTGGAGAAGACTCTTGAGAGTCCCTTGGACAGCAAGGAGATCAAACCAGTCAATCTTGAAGGAAATCACCCCTGAATATTCATTGGAAGGACTGATGCTGAAGCTGAAATTCCAATACTTTAGACACCTGATGATATGAAGAGTCAACTCATTGGCAAAGACCCTGATGCTGGGAAAGGTTAAAGGCAGGAGAGGGGGACGACAGAGGATGAGATGGTTGGATAGCATCACTGACTCAATGGACATGAGTTTAAGCAAACTCTGGGAGATAGTGAAGGACAGGGAAGCCTGGTGTGCTGCATTCCACTGGGTCACAAAGAGATGCAACTTAGTGGCTGAACAACAGTAACAGCCTAACTGCCTCATTCCAGACAGGTAAAAACCCCAGGTTTCTGAGAGGCAAAGTGATTTGTCCACAGCTTCTTAGTGGCAGAACCAGAAAAAGGACATTTATATCCTGGCTCTCAGTGAAATGATCTTTCCTCAAGTACCTGATTCTACTCTGACCTCAGACCTGAAATTGGCCCCTTTCCTCTCTTTCTACATTCCCTGACCTTGACTCTTCATGGTCACCCCCCAACAGGCCCTCTTGCAATAGGGAATAACCTTGATGCAATGGTGACCTCTATACATATAGTTGGTACACACTGTCCTGAGGTCACAGAACCGAAAACTCAGCCAAAGATATGGGATGAGTTTACACACTTAGGATAGGGTACAAGTGCGTGTAAAGACCACATCCCTGGCTTCTATGTTGTACAGGGTCAGAGGTCCTGTCTGTCTCTGCCAGGTCACCCTTTCCTGCTGATGATGTGGTTATGGGAACCAGAACTGAGAGGTGAATGAGAGGGGACAGTAGGCAGAAGCTGCCTGTGGCCAACACATACTTTTTTTTGAGAAACACTAGGGTGGTAAGCCTGACTAGAGCAGTTCTGATAACAGCTCTGGATCTTGTGTGGGCAGAGGACTTAGGGGACCTGAATGGGTGTCACAAAGGAGCAATCGGTGTTCAGCATTAATGTTAGGTATCTGGTTGATCCTTTCCTTCTCCCTAGCTTCTCCTCAACATGTGCATGCTCTTATTTTATCTATGGCTAACATGCCTCATGAGCTACTTGCTTCTTTATTGTTTGTGCTTAATTTTATCTGTCTTCATTTGGTTTGTTTCTCTTGTTCCCTGTAGAGTATAATTGAATATTCTTAAATAGCAGAGCAAATACACATTACACCCTCCATAGATTTAGGCCATGTTTATATTTTGTACCTTAGCGTCTAGGCTTTGGAGATTAAAAAAAAAAAGGCATCTGAGGTCATGCCTTCAATTTCCAAAGATAAAAGAGCAAGAGGGCCCTCAGTTGAATTTTTCTTCACTGAAATTACCCCTGATTGCCCAACCTCATAGATCTCAGAATTGGGTCATTGTGGTGGTGTTGTTAGTCACTAAGTTGTGTCTGATTCTTTATGACCCCTCTGTCTGTGGGATTTCCCAAGCAAGAGTACTAGGGTGGGCTGCCATTTCCTTCTCCAGGGGCTCTTTCTGACCCAGAGATTGAACCTGCGTCTCCTGCGTTGGCAGGTGGATTCTTTACTGCTGCCACTGGGAAAGCGCAGATTGGATCTTTATCTCCAACTAATGATGACACGTGAAGACACAGTCAAGAGGCTCCTCCCATGGTCTCCTTACCACCCACTGTGGTCTCTTCATGTCTCGCACGTGTCTTCTCTGGACCTGCTCTGCCAGCTCAGCTGCTTGACTGTGGCCTTGAGGAGGCGAGCCGGCGAGTCTGATTATGATAGGGCCCTGCTAGTGTTGCGCGGAGAAAAGCATGGCTTCCGCTTCATAAGCAGTGGCCTCCTTTAACCCTGGGTGGGCCACTGTTCTGACAGTCCCTTCACCAAGTGGGTAAGATGACAAAGTTTGGATAACTCAACCAGATCTCACTCTGGGATCAACTAGAAGTCGGGGAAGGAGCATGGTCTTCCTTCAGGAAGGAAATCACTTATCTCCATCTGTGGAACTCAAGGGCACTTGCGTGGGTCTTGGTCAGCCTCACCTGGTGTAACCTGGCTTTCCACAGGTGGCAGCTTAATGACATCATGCCAGGTCACAACTCTGAAGCATCCAGATCACTCTGAAATTAGGACGGAAATCAGAAGGCTTAGTTGGCTCAGTGACACCAATGACAGCCCCAGACTGCAGTCTGAGTCCCTGGAAGGCTCTTTTGCTGCCTGTGCTACAGAGTGAGGTTTAGCTGTTAGAGTCCATCAAGTACTGTCCCCTGTTCCTGCCAAGCACACTTGACATCCAGAGACGCAGACAGGAGGCGGCTAGAGTAAGCCCCATTCCCTGGCTACCTCCCTCACAACTAACAGTTCATTTTGCATTTGAATATCAGAAACCCCACCCTCTGCCCTGCAGCATCTGGAGATGATAGCCTGGTGGATTTTATGTATGTATTGATATAGACCTTCTCCCACCAACAGTTGAATAATGCTTATTGACAGAGGCATTTGGAACTTATTTCTACATTAAGAAGAAAACATCATGGCTCTTGGAGGAGTTGGTAAGGGCTGGGGAGGAGCTTTCACTGCCTGGTGGCGTGAGGGAGGGACAGTGTGGTGTTTTCTACTTGATGTACGGGGAAGCAATGCGATTTGTGATGTGAAAAAGACCTCAGTCCCAAGTAGTGCCTGTGTTGAGACCAGAGACTGATAGTCAATACTTTGTAATTAACCAAAATGGAAAAGAATATGAAAAAGTAAATAAAATAACCTTTGTGGTCCCCATTTTAAAGACAAGGAAACAGAGACTCAGAGAAGCTAGGGACTTGCCTAAAATCACACCGCTGTTAATGGCAGAGCTAGGATTCAAGCCAAAAAATAGTCTGTATGTCTATTTCCATAATCTGTGTTCTTTCTATTGTACTACCCTGGGAGAAAATAAATTCATGGAGACCTAGGAGAAGGAAGAGGAGAAAGAAATACCGAGGAACAAAGTTAAAAAGACTTCCTAAGAGACTGGGAATCTCCCAGAACTGAGTCTATGTGTATGTTCCTGTATCTGTTGTGCAACCCAGGGACAGGGCTGGAGAGGGGTACACAGAATCTCCTGCTCCTCTCTTACCTGTAGCAAAGAACGGGGTGTACTCAAGGAACAGTAGGCAGTTTGCATCAGCAGGTATGTAGGATGAAAATAGGAAATCAAACTAGAGGTATGCTGCTGGTAAAGTGAGGGATTCCTTCATTGCAAGGAGCCACTGAGTATTTTTGAGTGAGGGAATGATATCATAGAGCAACTTTTCTTTAAGAAAATTATTATTGTTGTTGTTGCTATTTTACCTGTGTTAGAATGAATTACAAGGTCGAATAGGGTAAGTTTTATAAAGGGGTAGATCCCACATGCGGTTGAGTTCAGAGGAAGGAGGTTAGCTTTACCAGGAGAAGCTAGGGAATGGTTTACAGGAAAGGTGACATCAGCTTAGACCTGGAAGGATGGATTTGGAGAATCTGTGATGGTGATGCCAAGGTTTCGCTGGAGGAGAGACTGGAGAGCTTCTCTTGTCTGGCTGCTGTGCAAATGGGCTGGACCAGCAGACACACGTTTAGATACCACCTTGCTTGAAAAAGGAGTTACAGCAGCTTATAAAAATTACGCCCTACAACAGGATAAAGTAAGGAGGTGACGAAAGAATGGCAGAGGGAAAATTAAGGTAAAACAAAGTGAAAGGAAGGTAGCATTAGGAGGAGATTAGCACAGGTAGCTGGACCTGTTCCCCGTTTTCTGGGGACATCCTCTCAAAAGCTCATAGACAGAGACTACTCTGAAAGACAGAGCCTGCGTGGAGCAAAGGGAGGAACTGAAGAGGTAGTGGCAGTCCACACATTGAAGCCCTGTGGGCAGGACCGAGGATTCCTAGACAAGCCTTTGTGGGGAGAAGAGATGAAGGCTGCTTCAGTGATGGAGTGGTCAGAGCCTGGTGGAACCCAGATGAGAGTGGGTCATGGGGTGTGTAGGAAGAGAGAAATCTGAGCAGCCGACTCCATCGCCATCCCAGTGCGTGCCTGCGTGTGTGCAGGCGTGTGTGTTTGTCTGTGTGAGAGAGACCTCAGTGCTACGGTGATTTCTGAGAAATTTGAAATCCTCAAGGGTCTCTGCTCTGAGCATCAAGCTCCATGCTCCATGGTAAGAGATAGTAAGAGATGGTAAGGAAGCAGCCAGGTAATCGTTTCCAGGTTCTCGGAGAAGTTGCCAGAGGCTCTGTCTTTACTGGCTTGAGAACACACCATAGTCAGGCTAGACTCCAAGACTCTGCTTCTGCTGAAACCTTTGCTTGAGGGTTCTTTCCATCCTAGCAGTGGTCTATTCACTGTCCATCCATTTTGTAAGGCTCCAGCATTGTTCCACTCCAGGTGGGGAAGAAATCTTCTGTGACATCACTCTGTTCCCATCTCTGATCTCCTTGAACACATTCCAGGACCTGTCATCACAAACCTTCTTTCATTATTGCTATTGCACACGTCAGGGGTTTTCTCCCCAGCTTGACAGATGTTAAGCTCCTGGAGGACAGCTGAGAACGTTTTTGAAAGCCTTAGTGCCTATCCCAGTGTTGTTTGTGCAGTAGAAGCTAAATGAGCATGTTGGACATTCTCTTCTTCTGGCGTCTTGCCTTGTGTGTCAGCTGCTGTGGTCTGTGCAGTGCAGTGCGGGATAGTGAATAAAGCCCTCAACCCTGTCATGAGCTCTTGGTTCTAGGACTGACCTATTGTTGACTTAGATATTGATCTATCATTGGTTTGGATCTGTCCCTAGTCCTTTCAAGGTCTCAGTTGTCCCACCTGTAAAATGAGAGGGTTGTAATGAATGATTACTAGGGTCTCTTCTACATATACAATTGTGTGATTGAAATTGTCTTAATTAGGGTTGTTTTGTGCTGTGTCTTTCTCTCTCCACACTATCTTTGTGTGCTATATGCTGATGTCTGTGACTGGAGGCTTTCTATTCATGGTTGGAACTCTGGACTCAGGAAGGCAGCATGTCCATGTGAAGGATGACCAGGAAGGGGAGGGAGGTATCCTTGCACCTGGTTGGGGGCGTGGGGTTCCCACCTGTTTAGGTGTGCTTGGATGCTCGTGCTCTGAGCCAGTCAGGTGTTACTTGGTGGTGACTTCTGTAATGGTGATGTCTTTGCAAGTGCCAAGCTAGCCAAAAAGCCCTCATCCTAAGACAACCATTGAGTAGGCACATTTCAGATGTCATCTCTAGTCTTCCCCAAACTCTGAAAGGTAGTATATCTCCTGTACTTTGAAAGAACAGGTTCAGAGAGGTTAAGTGATTGATTTGTCAGAAATTGTCAAAACCAGGGTCTCACCCAAGGTTGCCTGGCTTCAATCATGAGCTCTTTTCATCAAAATTGCCTTGCAACTCAAACCAAGAAGAGAGCAGATGTCCATGTCACAACCACATAGGAAGGCAGGAATCCCTCAACCAGCAAGGTGTCTCCTCTATTAGAATTTCCTACTGGCACACCAGTCCTTGAACCAGATGGATTCTTCAAAGACCTCTTAATCATCTTACCCAGCATAAGAAGCCAGTGATTTGTAGAATAAGACATACTTATGTCCCAGGCTCCAAGTTTCTTTCTTCTGAGAACTAAAGCTGAATGTTCTTCCACGGGCTGTCAAGACACCAGGGAAGGAAAAGAGGATGTTGGCCAGGATAAATGTGATGGAAGACTAGCTGTTTTTTCTAAGTAGTGGGTATCCATTTTCTAAATACAACCCAGGGACATGTTATGCCTCCTTCTTCAAGTCCTTGTACAGACAGCAGCTCAGTGTACCCTCTTCCTGGTCTTGTTTTGTTCCAATCTGCTTCCTAAATCTGCTCTCTCTCACCAGTGCTTGAAAAGTGGTCTCTTCCTGCTAATGAAAGCAAATATCTACAGCTTCACTTAACAGATCAATCAATGCCACTGATGAGGTGCCTACTGCTAATGAATTCTTGTTCTATTCACTAAAGAACCATGAAATCAAATAAAAGATGAGGATTCCAGCCTGGAGGAGTTTTGACCCATAGAGGTTTCATAGAGGTAACAGTGAAGTCTCCTAGGAACCTGGAAATAATAGAAACGAAGCTTCCTCTGAGGGTTAAATTAGGTCCATCCGTCCGTCCATCCTACATGGATGTGATCCATCCTCTATAGCTGTGAACCAGGAGATGTTCTGCAAATGGGTGAAAGAAGAGAAAAGACTCCATTAGTATGAGCTGGGAGTAATCTCAGGGATGCTGGGCTGAAATGTGACTGTAATTTAGTAATCCAAAGCCTAATTAATTGTACTGAGTGCAGCCTGGGAAAAGACTGTGTTCAGAAGTTGCTGGTCAGCTGAGGCACTTCTGAAGGGCAGGTTATTAAAGAGGCAGAAGCTGGTAGTGCTCATTCAGGCTCTGACTGCAGACAAGGGAACTTTGGTTCTCTGGAAGGCCTAGCTCAAATCTTGGGGTATATACACCAGCCCATTGTGGTCCACTGCCCTTGGGCCATGAATTGTTCTGCAGACTCTTCTAGCCTTGCTTTTATATGCTCTCTAAGCAACATTTGGGTGATGGTTTGGTTTCCCCGGTCCATCAGCTTCCACCGACCATGCTGACCTGAGCTCTCTGGATCCTCTAACAGTTGTATTTTGCTGTTGTTCTTGGCATCCTGTAAATGGAGCTTCTGGCTTATGTGTCAGCATTGTGAGCTTGGTTAGTGAGACATCACCAACAATAGATCTGCTCTCAAAGTGATGACAGAGTCTAGTGTCACAGTGCACCTCCTTTACCTCGACAGATTCATCAAAAACAGTTTCATATGTTGACACTCTTGGAAGCAGTTAGTGGCCCATTACTGGTAAAACTAGGCTTGCTGCCAGTTTGCATGCAAACTTTACCCAAGAACAGGCAATGATGACACTGGTACATGGAAGGGACTTCACAGTTTATGAAACAACACACAGACAGGTCTAAGCAAATACTGCGCAAGAAGTTGCTAAAGGGACAGCTGAGCACTGAAGGGTTGTAGATCAGAGGCAGCTATAATCAGTTACCTCTTGAAAAAGTCTTAAAAGCTACTGTTAGATTTGAGGAGAAGATCAAGAAAGGAATTACTTTGTTAGATCTAGAGGAAAGGAGACTCTGTTAGTACCAGCTGAATTTTGTTGAGTGCTTATTATGCACCAGCTACTGTACCAAGCTCTAAGCATGACCTAAAATGATCCCCAGAACTGCCCTTTGAAGTAGGCAAATGTTATACCATCCATTTGACAAGTGAGAGTGTTGGGTTCTGCATTTACTCGCCTAGTGACTAGCAGTGCCAGGGTTTGAACCTATGTATGTAGCCACTATATTACATCAGAACAAGTTTTAGCAGGTGACACAATATAGAACTCTTTTTTTTTTTTTTCTGCCTTCTCCAACAAAACACTGACTCCAAGCCCAAAAATGAGAGGTTAAGTTTTAAATTCCCATGATGCTAATGATGAGGAGTCATTTTGCTTCTCATTTTGAAGGAATGAATGGACTTGGATAAGCAGAGATGGTGCTGAGAAAGTGGTACATAGCCTCTGACTATGTGGCAGCCACTCATGTCATAAGCAGTTGGAGAAGTGGGATAGGCAGATGTGGATCACAGGGAAGAGATGCTGAACCCACTCAGGTTTGCATTTCTCTGGTTAGCTCCCAGCTATATGCCCGACCTAAGATGTGTTAACAGAAATTAATTCAAGGGAGTAGGTCAATCCAGTCATACTCTTGTTTGTTTTAGAATATTTGGTTCATAGCTTCAGAATGGTTTTTCTATGGATATCTGCCTTTGGTTTATGAGTTTGAAGTTCTATGTGTGAAGTTCTATGAGTGGGCCCTACAGGTAAGGGGAGAAGGGCCAGCCCGTGGTGAACCTGACTGGTCAGAGTTTAACCAGATGTGGTGAAGGCTGTCTGTTAGTCTATTCAGAATCATTTTCTGTGCGTTAAATCTGCCTCTGTTCCTATTTTTCAAGCATATGTAGGTTTTGGGGCCCACATCCATAAGGTTCAGAGAATGGAGCCCAGAATTCGTCTTATCAAGGGAGAGGAGGCTAAGGAGCTGTCATGGGGCAGATAGATCCCATCACACAAACCCAGCCTTCCCTCTCACATCAGCTCTTAAAACCTGAAAAGACCTTCCTATCACTCCTTTGGATCAGCAGTTCTTTTTCTTGGCCTGGAAGAGTGTAGACCTGTGGAGTAGCTCTCCAATACCTCCAACAGATTATTTATAAGACTGTTATATAAGACCAGTTCTACTGTTCATGCCTTAAGAACTCCACTTGTTTATGTCTTAATTCGAATATGGTCAATTTATTATTTTTTTACTTGTTTCTGGTCTCTGAGCATACTGAAAAAGTGTTTCCCTTGTCGCATCATTATTCAGTTAAAAAAAGTGTTTTTACTACAATCCCTTGCTAATAATTTCTTGTAAATTTATGTAAGTTACACCCACAGATTCTCTTTAATTCGCATTCATATTTACTCTAAAAAGTCTTATAAACATGCTTTGCTGTTATCAGAACTGCTCTGTTATTTTCCTCTGATAGGTCATGCTTGCTTACACATTTAGTAGTCCTGTTCACATATATTTTGCTGGTTTTCCTGGTTTGAAAAATGAGAATTCTCCCTGGGTCTTTTCTTATGAATGGAGGCTACATGAGTACTCTGGCAGTTCTAGGGCACAAGTGACTTTGAAATAAGAGGTTACACATTTTGGTTCGCAGCTCTACAATTTCACCCTTGAATTCCTTCAGGACTGCCAGGTAGATGCCATATGGTCCTGGTGATTTGTTTACACCTCGTTTGTCAGTCAGGTTCCTAAGCACTTAACTGTATTTTCAACCCTGACCTCAGCCCTGGCAATGGAGGAGGGCAAGTTGGGAAGAACTTTCTTTCTTGAGGCTACTTCTTGTACCAGGAGCATCACCAATAGGTCCCCTGATTCTCTATCTCATTGTGTCTCTTCGGTGAAACAGAGTAATCTCTGTGATTAGCTTTAACATCGGCATTCCTCAGTGTTTTTTTTTGGCTTAAGTTCCTGGGTCATTTAGTTCCTGACCTTTTCTCCTTCCACGGCCTCTTTGAAATTTCTCCCTAGTCACACAGTGATGGTTTCCTCTTTGAGGTCTGCTATTGTGGTCCCCAGTCTCACCCCTTCTATCCTGGGAATTCTAATACTGTATTTTCAAAATATCCTGCAGGAATCTGTGGACTTGTGACTTTATAAGCTCCCCTCTTGAGTCTCTCCTTACCAATGTGTGTGCATCTCTCTCTGGCATTTGGGGTTTAAGGTACCACTTGAGAAAGGCCTTGGAGGCAGGAGCAGGATGAGCTGGGCAAGGGAGGCACTGTGCATTCTGCTGAGAGGCCCTTTGGCAGTGCAGATGGAGAACTGAGCATGCTGTCCAGGTCAGGGCAAGCCCAGTTCCTGAGACTCATTCTCTGAGTCAGGATCTGTGCCCAGGGTGTACCAAAGCTTCCAGCCTTGTCACTGTACCCTCTCTCCTACAACATGTACTGTCTTCAGACTTCCCTTCCACACCCCAGCTCCCGAAGAGCCAGAGAAGTGATTGACTAAAGCATTCTTGCCTGCATGCTTCCTGTGATGAGACCAGGATCTCTGTAGGACAGACTAACAGAGAAGGGGCTAAAATTGCAGTAGGAGAAATTGATTTTGGACACAGGGGAGAATTTCTAAGGAGTTCAAGTGGGAGGCTTAAGGAGGAGGTGAAGCCTCTTTGAAAATTTTGAGAATGTCTGTCTGTGTGAGCCGAGAGGCCAACCCAGCTGAAAGCAAGAGCAGTGCGGGAAAGGACCTTGTGAAGTTTCTAGACTGAAGCTTCTACTGGTCAGGATCACTTCTATGCTCCAGCAGCAAGTGCCTGACCAGGGTTGTTAAGCTAATTGTTAAATTAGAGAGACTAGGGAAGTAAATTGCTTCATGATGGGGTTTCTCTGACTATGTCCAAAGCTGATGTCATCTGTGAGTTCCTCCTGGTTGAGGGGGTGGGTATGGTGGGTAGGTCTGACTCGAGTTTTAATAAACCTTCTTCAGCTGCAGCAAGCCCCTGCCTCTCTGAGAGACCTGTATCTGCCATTGTGGGGAGTTCACTGCCAACTTCTCTGTGCTCCTGTTTATTGTCCCCAGTTCCTAAGCCTCACAGTGATGGTATTTTAGGTCATCATCTTCTCAGGAATCGTGAATTCAAGTGCCCCAAGGAGCCAGACCATTAACCTGAGATTTTGAAGCAGGCCTATTGTAGATGGTGAGTGGAGACTGTCAGGAGCAGTAGGGAGTGGTGGTGATTGTGGCAGACTGGAGAGTGGTCCCTCATCTCAGGGGAGCTGCAGCTACTCAGCTCCAGCTGATTGATGCCATGTGGGAATGCGGGCTCCTTGTTGCCAGATCTTGTTTCAGAGAGGATTTAAATATGAATTTTCTCTGTGAAATAGCCTTGTTTTAAAATGTTGAAACTAATTCAACTAAAAGACTTTGTGTTAGTCAAACAAAGTCCATTAGCAGGATGAGTTCAGGCTGTGGGCCTCCAGTGTGCAATGTCTGATTGTGATCCAAACTGCTTATCTTACAGATGAGGAAACAGATCCAGAAAGGTTAAGCTTTTGGCGCAAGATTACAGGGAGTCAGGATTACTGCCTGGGGTGTGTAAGGCTCTCTAGCACTCTTCTGCTTCTTGGTGCTGATTTGGGGCCAGGCATTCTCTATGTTGGGGCAGGCCAGCTGGAGGAGACCAGACCTGGGAGACACTCTGGATGCCTTATGCCACATTATTGCTTTTGTGAGTCACTGGAGCTCAGGTGCTCCAAGTGCGGGGGATGGTTCCGGGAATTCACAGTGCTTTTGCAGGTAGCAGCAGTGCCTAGTAAGGTGTGGGACTGGGTATTTAGGCTGCCTCCTGTTTTGGAGCTCTATCCTTGGCTGCAGCCTGTCCTTTTCTTTCCCACAGGCACACATGCACACATGCAGAGGCACTAGAGAAGCAGGCATATGCCACTTTCAAAGCCTTGCCCTCCATCACTCAGGTTTATACCTTGGGATTGTACTAGACTGTCCCTACTCTTCCTGGATTCCTCAGCTTGGGACCACCTTTCCAGCCTTGTTGCTGCTTTCCCTGTTCAGGAGTTTCATGATATAGTGTTGGGACCTTTGCAGTAGGCTTCAAGCCTCACTGCTCCTAACCCATTACTGTCTGATAAATCTTCAGTCTTTTACTGGGGCATGTTCCTACTCAAAGCGGCTCTGCATCCTGCTGGATAAAGTAACAACTCCTTAACTTGGCATCTCAGTCTCCAAAGCCCTATGGCCTTGTCGTTGTAGTCATCAGTATGGCCTAGGTGTGGACCCCAGCTCTGACCTTTACTGGCTGTGTCATCTTAGGCAGTTTTCTTGACTCCTCTGAGCCTTTTCCTTCTCTGTAATAGGATGGTTTTACATAGAACTGTTTCAAGAAATCAATGAAATCATGAATATAAAGCTCTTACCCTGCCACATATTGATTATTTAATTGAAATTTTTATTCAAGGGTCTCCAGACTCTGGTTCCAGTATTACCTGTCCACAGCCTTAGCTCTGGCCACTTTGAACTGCTCGGTGACCCCAGTACCTGGTTTGTTTTCTCATTCTCTAATATCCATCCTGTTTTGGTTTTACTGTGTCTGCTTCGCAGTGTAGGTATTAGTGTCACTGACTTTCTCCCCCCGTTGCATGCTCTTTGAGTGCAGAGCCTGCATTTGACACGTCCTGTACCACAGCAGCATGAGAGATGCTCAGGAAATGTTTGTGAAATGGATAAATAATATCCTCAGTGGAGTAGCTGCCTACGCTTGGGCTCCACATCAGTTAGTTAATTGATAATGTCTGTATTTATGATAGTTTCATAAATCCCTGAGTCCTGCTGTGTTCAGGGGATTTAGTTGGAAAAGAAGCAGATATAGTCCGGGTCTTCCTGAATCCTGCAGTGTAAGCAGGAAATGGGCCAGTGCAGAGGCCCTTGAGTGCGTGTGGTAAGGACAGTGACAGGGTAAGGCCTGGGCTGTGACAAGGCAGGTGCAGGATGCTACTGGTGCACACAGCATGGGGCAACCAACACAGCCCTAGTCTCCTGAGGACTTCCTGGAAGAAGAGGAGTTTCACCTGAGATGCAGGATGAGTCAGACCTTGACTCAGGTACATGGTTTATTGTGATAAAGCAACTCTAAGTCTCAGTTTTAAGAAAACCTTTCTTTCTTTTCATTCACTCACAAGCTCTTACAGAAATAACTTTTTGACAACGAGGTTTTCTGAAGTGATTTGTAACCAAGGCAATGTTTTCGTTTTAGGTTGCTAGGGGCTAGGACAAGGGTTGTTGATTGTATTCAAATTTTAAGCAACACCCAAGCTGACAGCTGTGTTGGAGAACAAAATTTCTCCTTTCTTTAAGAGCTGGGTGGGAGATGATTCTCTTTTAATTGGGAAAAGATAATCACATACTTTCACGCTGTCAGGGTGTGGAGACTCAGCTACTCGGTCTATTCTGTTTTTGTTTGTTGCTTGCTTATTTTGTGGCTTCAATTGTGTGGATACAGAGGCAGGAAAGCTAGAAGCAGGAAATGGCTGGGGTGGTTCTCTGACCCTCACGTTGGGTCTTCTGCTTGGGTAGGGAAGAAAGACTGTAGTAGCAGACACAGTCTGCAGCTGCAGAGGAAGCAGAGATCTTTGCATTGAGGAGATGCAGGGATCTTGAACTGTGAGCAAGTCAGGAAACCTGACAGCAGAGAGTAGACCATGGAAGACAAGGCTCTCTTTGTAGACCCTGTACAGAGGAAATGTACAAGAGGAAAGCAGGTGATTAAGAATCATTGTGATAGAATAATCAGAAAAATTATAAATTACACTACATGTTCCTTTGAAGTGGGCTACACTGGGGCTTCATGCTTGCATCTGTTCTTTTTAAGTTTTTATTTAAAAACATTTCATAAAACTACTTTCTTTTTCACCACAGCTAACATTTAAGACCCAGCGCCCAAGGCATCTACTGCCACCTGGTGGCAGAATACACCACCTGTGGGATTTGAAGTTGATGGGGGGTACACATTGATTGAAAACTGATGCTGCAGCCAAAATATAGAATCGTAAAATATTAGAGTTGTTAGGGATCTTATAGATCACGTAGTTTTGCTTCTAATGAAATCCAGTATGTTTTCACATAGACTCTCTTACTTGAATGCCTCCAATAACAGGAAGCTCATGATCTTGCTTGACAGACTGTTCTGTTGTCATTCATTCCATCAGAATGTTTCTTCTTTTTATTCATGTTTCATAGGTAGAATTACTTATTTTTATTTATCCCAGTTTTTACCTCTGGAAAAGCCCCAAATAAGTTTGCTTTGTCATCTGCATTATAACCCTTCAAATATTGGAAGCAGCCTGCCTATCTCCCCGTGACCTTGTTTTGAGGCTAAACAGTTGTGGTTCCTTCCGTCTTTATTCTGACATCATGCTTTTCAGACTCCCTATTGGCGTTTCTTTCCTTTAGCTGCTTTCTACTTTGTCAGTGTCTCTGCCTAATTGTGCTGCCAGGGTTCGATCCAGCACAGCGCTGCAGTCTTGATCAGCTAAGTGATCCCTGGTCCTTGCAGGCTGCCTGGGCACCAGGCTTCAGCTGCATTCTGGATAGTATGAATTAGCTTTCTGCAGTCTGACAGTGCTGATCTCTCTTACATTTGTAGTAATGGAAAACCCAAGAATTTGTGTCCTTCCCCATATTGTTGAAGTTTTTTTTTAAAGCTAAAAGCAAGACTTGACTTTATTATTATTATTTTATTTTTATTAGTTGGAGGTTAATTACTTTACAGTATTGTAGTGGTTTTTGCCATACATTGACATGAATCAGCCATGGATTTACATGTGTTCCCCATCCTGATCCCCCCTCCCGCCTCCCTCCCCATCCCATCCCTCTGGGTCTTCCCAGTGCACCAGCCCCGAGCACTTGTTTCATGCATCCAACCTGAGCTGGCGATCTGTTTCACACTTGATAATATACATGTTTCAATGCTATTCTCTCAGATCATCCCACCCTCGCCTTCTCCCACAGAGTCCAAAAGTCTGTTCTATACATCTGTGTCTCTTTTTCTGTCCTGCATATAGGGTTATTGTTACCATCTTTTTAAGTTCCATATATATGTGTTAGTATACTGTATTGGTGTTTATCTTTCTGGCTTACTTCACTCTGTATAATGGGCTCCAGTTTCATCCATCTCATTAGAATGGATTCAAATGTATTCTTTTTAATGGCTGAGTAATATTCCATTGTGTATATGTACCATAGCTTTCTTATCCATTCGTCTGCTGATGGGCATCTAGGTTGCTTCCATGTCCTGGCTATTATAAACAGGGCTGCAATGAACATTGGGGTGCATGTGTCTCTTTCAGATCTGGTTTCCTCAGTGTCTATGTCCAGGAGTGGGATTGCTAAGACTTGACTTTAAAATGAAAGCTGAATCACATAGTTTAACACAATACATTCTCAATTTCAGATATTACAAGTAAAGTCAAAGCCACTTGCCCTTGTTAATTTTGGCCTAGTGTTCAAATCTACTGAGATACATTACCTTATTGATTTTGGTCATCTCTTACAGTATTAACGTCACTATACCAGTTTTATGTCATTTGTCCATACCATCAGGCATATCTTTCATCTTGTCATCTTAGAAACTATTTTTTTTTTAAGTCAAAATGCAGCAGTCAAGGGAAGAGCTTTGTGGCTACCACCAGAGCTCACTCTATTGTATCCTACCCAAAGCTCACTGTATTGTCCTAATAAACACTCTTTGGGTTCTGCAATTTATCTGCAGTAATCCCACCCAACTCTACTCTTATCCTGTTCATTTTTCACCATCTTACCTATAAGACTACTGTGGAGGACGTTTGCCAAAGGTTTAGCAGAAATCCAGGCACATACTTTATGCTGTTCTCCTGCCCACCCACCCTCACAGTCTTGTCATGGAGGGAAATGAAGATGATACACATTGCTCAAGATGAGAGTTGTTTAAAGTATATGCGGGAAACACTTTAATGGGCAGTGTTTGTGTATACCTCTGTGGAAGAGTACTTTCCATTTCAAAGATATTAGGAAAACATAAACTATCTGTTATCAAATTATCCTTCTTCCATATATGTTCCCAAACCAGTTTTGGTCTCCCCAGGGAGACTGAGTCTGGTGTCAGAGACAGAGCAGCCTTAGTGATAAGCTCAGTGCCTTGGGTTATATTTCCAGTGTTGTTCAGAGATATACAGAGATATAATCACATGGAGACATCCACAGGTGGAGGTGCATGGACATGACGCACAACCATGGACACATGTTTTCTGTGTTCAATTCTTGTAAAAGGACCTTGTCTAAGTTTTAGGCCTTATTAGCTTAATCTGCCTTATTCGTAAGAATGATGGAAATGATGAGGCAGGTAATTTCCAACTCACTTTTAACTGGCTTGGAAGTTTATGTTTATGATATGCCCACAGACAATCCTCAAGATAAGAGGGATGGTGGGACCAGAGTCCTGGAGCGAGTGATGAAGGCATTGCAACTCTCAAAATCCTCCGGGACAGATGTGCAGTCATATCACTGCAACCACAGGGTAATGATCCTCGGAGGCTCCCTGTTCCCCAGGCTGGGGTTTGGGAGCTCTGTCACCCTTTTGGTGGTGGCTAGGCTTTGACTTTTCAGTAAGGAAAAGAAGCTCATTTTTTAGGGCATCCAGTTTGGAAAACATAACCTCAAGTATCTATGATGTAATCTCCAAGGAAAAAGTTGCTTTGGCTTTTTCTTACTATAAGTAGAAATTCTATTTCCTTTTCTTCATCAGTGGACCTGAGCTATCAGAGGCTTCTGGTAGAGTTACAGCCAAGTAGACCTCCAAAATCCCACAGTCATCTTTATTTGCAGGATAGGATAGGTGGTAGTGTCAGTTTTGCTCCAGAAGAGAAAAATAGAAGGAACAACAAACACTCCTTTTACTCTTGATGTTTCTTTTTTCTTTTCCCTTAAGCTGATAAACAAAACAAAGGTAAAAACATCGTGAGAAGTGCAGAAGGTAAGAAATGATACAAAATGAGTGAGCTGTTCCTCATTTGCATGGTGCAATGTTCCTTTACCCTGGACACGGCACTGTGCTGGCACTAGCTGCTAATGGCAGGTGGGAGTGGGGTGAAATAGAAAAATGCACGAACTCTGGTCTCTGCCCATATGAGTTCACAGTCTGGTGAAGATAGTCTGCAGACAGCATGGATGCCATGAAATGACCAGTGTTGCTCTAGGAAGATTTCGATGATAGTACCTGGTTAAATAAACCACTCTCATAAAGAAGAATCTACCTTTTGTTTTTCATAGGTCTTGCAAAGCTACATTTATCCTTCCAATACAGGGAAAATAAATAGAAGCTTATGTTCAGGCTTCCGTTGTTTGCTTCAAGTTAAACAGACCCACTCTGGGCAAACCTGTATTTCCCTCCAAGAACCACTTCTTCCCTCTGGGATCTAGTGATCTCCTGCCTTGGGCAGGGCTGCACATACCCCCTCTTTTTTTCTTGAGTTACTGCTAGAAGGTAGAAACTCTGCTTTTCATACTGTGAGTTCTTGGGGAGCCCCTTGGGTATCCTGCTCCTTCCTGTATTTCCAGGCATAGTACAGGATATGACATAGAGTAGGCACCTATTTAATGCTTGTTGAATAAATGAAAGCTTTCCTTCATCTATTCCTCATTCATTCGTTCGCTGAACACATGTTTATCCATTGCCTTCTCGTGACAGGCACTAAGGGATACAGCAGTGAATGGGACCTGGTTGAGGAGACATATAGACAACTGGAATTACAGTATGATGTAAAATGGATTTGAAATGATTGAGGAAGAACAGGGTATGATGAGTACATATGTGGGGATACCCAACTCAGCTGGATGGGGCAGGGAAGGCCTTCTAGAGACTAGAAAATTGGCACAGATAGCTTAGATAATGACAGGTAGGAGACAATATTCCAAAGCTTGGGAAGAGCACATGCAATGGACTGAAATAGCTAGCTGAGATGGAGTGCGAAAGCTGGAAGTTCATAAGAATGATAATATTAATCATGAACATGTATATAGTACCCACTGTGTGCCAGGTACTCCTTTAATTCTTTTGTATTTGTTAACTTATTTAAATGCTGTTGTCATCCTCATTCTACTGATAAGAAAACAGATGCACTGGAGGTACGGTACTTTGAGCAACCTCGCACAGCTAGTCAGTGGTGGAACTGGCATATGAAGTCTTGATGGTGATAACAGCTTTTAAACTTGGGTAGGGGTTGGTCACTGATCCCCCCTGGGAATCCAGGCATGCTGCTGGATATGGACAAGCTCCCATGATAGCACTCTGCTTGGAGAATGTCTAGTGAAGATGGTCAGGACTTCTGGTACATCCTAATTGTTACGTCTGCCTCCAGCAGGCAGATGATGAGACTTTCCTTTGCTGCTGTGGATGGTTCATTGTGTCTTGTCCTCTGTGAACAGACTGAAGAGCAGAGGGTCCTCAGCTTCCTAGGGAGAAGGGACCTGGGCCAACAAAGAATAAACTGTGTATGACCAGATTGCAGCCTCCACGGTGGACTTCCATCCCTAAAGGAGGGAGAGGGGGAGAGAAGAAGGAGAAATGGTGTACAGACCTCTGCCCACAAGCTGGATATCCTCTCCCGGTGCTTGGCCACTGGATGTGATTGTCAGGGCTACAGGTGGTGAGGGATGGGTGAGGAAGAAGAAGATTTTAATTGGTCACCACTGGGCCCCTAGAGAATGGGCCTGAAAAGAGGCGGAGGTATTGCTTCTGCTTGCTTTCTTCCCGTTTTGGAATTGAGTGATCCATCCCAAAGCCTCAGGGCCCCACAGGCCTTATGCAGCCCCTCCCTGTGGCGGGTTGTGACCCTTCCTCCTAACTCGCTCAGGCAGACCCTGCTCAGAGGGGTGTCCTTGCAGCCTCCTCACAGCCTGCTGCCACTTGCTTAGGAAAAGCACAGGAACTGCACGTTGGTGCTTGGAAAAATTAATGCTTTCAAGATGAGCTCCGTACAGCCTTAGCACGCCTGTCTCTCTCTCACCAGCTGAAAAGAAGCATTCTTAGACAATTACTCCCCGAGGGAGCCCAAAGACTGGCTTTGTTTATTGAGTGTTTTTAGTTACAACACGTGAAGTTCTGAGATTTTTTTGGCTTTGGGTTTTTCTGGTTTTGGTTGTGGGGATAGAGAAGAGTGAATTCCCAACAAACAGGGCACTTGGACTGTTCACAATTGTGAAGGCATCTTCTTATGTGGACACAGCTGTGTGTCCTCGGGTCAAGGAACTTGGTAAGACCTGACAGATGGAGCCCAGTCTCTGGGCCAGCACTGTACCTGTATGTTGGGAGCCTTCTGTCTGCAGCTGCTTAGGTCACATCCCCATCTCTAAGTGGCTTCCCCTTCCTCAGGCTCTCCTTGCTTTCACCGTGTCTTCTGATGGACGCAGCCACAGTCAGCTGTCACCTCCCTTCATCCTCAGCCCCCTTCAGTCCTCACCCCCTAGGTGACAACACTCCCAGTAGAGACAGTGGCTTTGAGAGTATCCATGGCGGTGAGTCAGAGCCCACTCTTCAAGGGCAAGGATGGCAGACTTGCCAGTCTGCCGGCCATGGCTCTTCCAGCCTTGTTTTGGCAGCGTCTCTAATGGGCAGTGCCACTCTTTCCACGTCCATCCTGTCTGTGGCCACAATGGGGTTTTTTTTAAACTACATAATCTCAAAGATATGTATTGATACAAGGGGAAGATAGTAACTGTTTAACATAAGCTCTGGACAATTACTGCCCCTGATTAGAGCTGGAACTTGATATGAAACATAGTTGCCATCTCTGACCAAAGTCCCACAAGATGTCTAAGTGTCTGATGAGCGAGTGGGCTGAGAAGAGGTGGGCTGTACTGAGTGCTCGCTGAGGTCACAAAGCACCTAGCCAATCCCTGTAGGGAGCAAGGAGTGGCGTGAAGTGTGGGATGAACTGCCTTTGTCAGCCCCGGGATGGGTGCATGAGTCCAGGGACTCGGTTCAGATGGCCTGTGGGTTCCCTGTGGATCATCTCACATTTGAGACCCTGTGAGTAAGAAGTGGAGAAGGAACTTGCTGCCCTAGCCCTGAGGGAGCTCTCATTTTTTATAAAAAGCCTGAGCTGGTACTTCAGTCAGTCTAAATGCTTTCAAAATTACCAAAGTAATGAATGCTTATGGTAAAAAATTATAAGGATATATAATTGTGTAAAATATAATTCTCTAACCACTTACTCCCATCTCCTAGGGATAATCACTGTTAACAGTTTGGTAAATGTCCTACCAGAACTCTTTTTCTATGCACATTGAAATGTGTACTCATAGTGTCTACGTGTGTATTTATAGTCCATATCTTTTCTCACAAAAAAAATGGACTAGTACAAATTATTTCAAATTATCTTTTAGATTTATTCTCTCACACATACACTATATCATGGACATCCTTAAATTGCCACTACATATAAAACTCCTTGTCCTTTATAGTGGTTTCAAAGCATAATGTAGATTGTATCAATAATTATATCAATTTATTTTACTAGTTCCTTATTGTTGGATTTTTAGGTTATCTCCAGTTGTTTTTTTTTTTTTGCTAGTTTTTACAGAATATACTGAAGCATTTTTGTAATTGTGAGAATTTTATAAGTAGAATTGCTGGAATTGAAAGTTGTGCACTTTATAAATGTTGATAGAAAGTGAAAGTGAAGTCGCTCAGTGGTGTTCGACTCTTGGCGACCCGGTGGACACCAGGCTCCTCCATCCATAGGATTTTCTAGGCAAGAGTACTAGAGTCGGTTGCCATTTCCTTCTCCAGGGAATCTTCCCGACCCAGGGATTGAACCCAGGTCTCCCGCATTGTAGACAGACGCTTTACCGTCTGAGCCACCAGGGAAGTCTGCATAAATGTTGATAGGTACTGCCAAATTAATCTCTAAAAGCATTATATCAATATACACATCTGCCATGTTATGTATATATATTTTCCAATTTGATAGGTGAAATATGGCCTGCTGCTATGCTTTAATTTGCATTTCCCTGATCATTAGTAGAAGTTAGCATCTTTTTGCTTTTTATCATTCATTTGTGTTTCTTCTGTAAATTTCCTGTTCATGTTCTTGACTTATTTTTATACTGGGTTGTTTACCTTTTTCTTTCTGTTTTTTTTTGGGAGCTCTTTGTAAATTTGAGATCTTAATCTTTTATGTAATGTTTTGTTGTAATGCAGCATATATTTGTCTCCTAGATTATCTTTTAATGTTGTTCATGCTTTTATAATTTTATATATTCTTTTTCTTCCTGAAGACTTAAAAAATCTGTGAGTATAATACATTCATTTTGCTCAAAAATCAGTACAATATCAAATATAACCTTATGCCTATCTACCTAATCCACTCCTTCCATAGGTAACAGTGTTATTTCTTATGAATCCTTCCAGTGCTTCTTTTTGAAAATACAGGCAAATCTGAATCTGTACTTATTATACCATTTTTCTTATCAAAAGTGAGTAAATACTAGCTTCATTGTTCTATACCTTGCATTTTTAGCCCAACAGTATGTTTGGAAGATCTTTTCATATCTATTTGTGGAAAACTATCATTTTTAACAGTTGCGGAGTATTTCACATGTGGTTATTAAGATATACACCTAGTGGGCTTTAGACTTTTTTTGCTTATGTATGCCCTAAAAGAATACTGAAAACTATATACTCCCCTCATACATCTAAGTTGACATTAAACATTTTTTTAAACCATAAGTTTAAGTGGTTGCAAATAAAATATTTTATAGCACATTGTAGATTATAAACAGGCTTTAAATATGTTTTCTTAAAAATCTTGGAGCTGCAAATTTAGTGAATTGGAAAAGGTATCTCTCATTGTCAAAACAAGTAGCCAAAACAGATATATTTACTTCCTGTAGAGAAAATCTATCTGTTTTTTTTTTTTAATTCAAGCAAACAAGTTAATTTGACATCCCTGTGACAATTCTTCTTTCAGAATTCAAATTCTAAGATTGGTAGATAGGTAGACAGATAGGTATGGTCCTGAGACTAGACATCCTTTTGTCTTCAAGATGAAATGAGGTACAGTCCTTTTCAATACTTCCTTGTGATCTCAGCCAGTCTTGTGGCTTTAACTTGTCTCCAAACACCAATGACTCCCACCTTCATTTATCTTTACACTGGGACAAACTACCCCCAGTCTTAGTGACTTACACCAACTATTTACCATTTCCCTGATCGTGAGGACTGAGTAGGCAGTTCTGTTTTACTTGGTGTCTGTCATGGTGCTGGAAAGGCAGGAAGCTCTGCAGTGACCTCACTCAGGTGGATGGCAGCTGGCACGGGTGGGGCTGAGACTGGCTGGGCTTCTCAGCCTGGGTTCTTGGTTCTCCTTCATGTGGTCTTTCCATGTGGCTTGGTCTTCTCACAGCATGGCAGCTAGACTCCAAGAACAGTTACATTTATTCTTGACTCCATTATCTTAAAATGTTCTTTAAAAAGTTAGGTACAGTTCAAGGGTCAAAATTCAAAAGGTTTAAAAATGTATTCAGTGAGAAGTATTCCTTTCAATACTGTTCTCCATCCCCTGTTCTCCTTAGGTGACTTGTTTATTCCTTCCGAGATTAAAAAATGCATATATGTGTGTTGAGCTTTGTGTCTTGCGTAGGAAAAACTTCCTACCCTAAGACTGTCAGTTTTTCTTCTTGGAGTTTTATAGTAGTTGTTTTTTTACATGGATATCTTTAACTAGGTTTTCCCATAAGCATGCTGTGAGGTCAGGCTTGATGGACTTTTAGGGAAGCCAAATCATTGGCATTTACTACATGGAAACTATATCAGGGAACTCTGAAAAGTTTCCATCTCCTCAGTACTGAGAGTCATCCACATATTTCATGTGGACATAGTCAAAGGACTTTTTCTAATTGACTCTCTCTTGGATCTTTGCAACCTATGTTAGGGCAGAGGGAAGAAGCCAGATGAGTTGGGGTATTTGGGCAAGTTAAGATGTAAGAATCTCCCCCTACCTGAAGGGCAGGTGGAGAGCTGGGGGATTTGGAGTCATAACTTGTTCCTAACTCAGCACTTCACAAGGTCCACTTGGTTTACAGCTATCCTCAGCGGCAAAACTGACATTGTCTTTTTTTTTTAAAACTGGTGTATTTGTCCATGTAGATCCCATGGATTGATAAGTTCAACCGGGCATGAGCTTGTTGTCTAATTGTAGGAGAATGCCCCTGCTGTGTTAGGGACAGTACTTAATATTTCATACATGTTATTTTGTTTTTCCCTCGTGCAGATTGTTCAGATTTTGTAAGGTCAGCCTTATCCTCATCCAAAAGATGAAGAAACTGAGAGTTAGGGAAGTTAAGTGATTTGCCTCAAGTTATGAGTCAGTTAGAAAAAGGCTTGTGTTTTGAACTCAGTCGGTCTGATTCAGCTCAGGCCCTTTCCTGACCTTAGCAGGCTTCATATTAACTGAGTAAACAGATCATACGGGGACTAGTTCCAGAGTTTATGGCAACTGGTTATTTTTAAGAACCACAAGCAGAATTTATTTCATGAAAAGTAAAGTGATCATGGCAGTTGATTCTTTTCCTTTTCAAAATAAAAGTCAAGGAAGAGAGCATTCAAACTGGCTAGTGTGCTTCTGTGTGTGTGTGTGTGATATATGTGTGTGTGTGATATATGTGTGTGTGTGATATATGTGTGTGTTTTGGGGTGGGTGTCAGGGCATTCCAGTGAGTCAAATATTCTGATGTAATAGTGGATTACATTATGGAACAAACACAAATTATACATTTTCCAAAAAATAAAAACCCAACAATTATATAAAAAAATGTTTAGTTCTAGATACATGCTAGTCAAAATTTAGTATTTCTTTGATGATACAGTGGACTCTTTTTGATCCTTTTAAACTTCATATTCAAGATTATCAACCGCAGTTGTCGTAGTCTGGTCCCTGACTTTCCTGGGCTGATACGCTGAGGGGTCTATTTGGAAAAGACCCCATCGGTGGAGATGGAGAAGGCGTGGAGTGAAGAGAGGAGGGGAGAGGATTCTCCACACTAAGGGCTTCCCACAGGTTGAGGTATGAGGTTTTAGCTGTGGTGACTGACATCTTTAAGTTTTTCTAAGTCAATAAGCTGCGGCAATTGAGAGACGGGAGGAAGAGTTAAGAGAAACCAAATGTCAGGGGGGCAAAAGGCCCCCAGGCCAAAGGGCCCTTAGGTCACTGAGTCACCCCACCTCATTTGATGGGTGAAGAAGCTGCTGTTAGTAGAGGGAATAGGGAGGCACCTCTACCGGCTGTGAGGGAAACAGAGGAGGCAATCATAAACTCTTGGATTGCTGGACTTCTGGGATCAGGTTCTGAGGTGTCCACTCTATTGTTTTATTTTTTTCCTCAAGAAGAACTACTTTATAATTTAGGGGTTTGGAGAGGGCAGTCAACCATGTTCTTTCTGGGTAGGAAGTGGGGGATTAGGGGATGAATGAGGGAGGCAAAGGAGGCACCGGGTTCCTTGAGTTGCCTTCATCAGCTCACCCGATAGGCGCGTGCCCATGGAGCCTAGGGAAGAGTCATGGACCCTCCTCCTTGCCCCCAACACACCCTACCCCTGCTGCTTATCTAAGGCCTGGACTTCCACTCCCCTTCCTTTTTTTTTTTTTTTTTTTAAATTGAATAAATTTACTTGTCATTCCAGATCATAATTTGCACAAATTAAGCCTTTTGACTTTATGTATACATATGTATACCAACTCTTTGCAATCCCATGGGCTCTACAGTCCATGAAATTCTCTAGGCCATAATACCGGAGTGGGGAGCCTTTCCCTTCTCCAGGGGATCTTCCCAACCCATTGATCAAACCCAGGTCTCCCGCATTGCAGTTGGATTCTTCATTTGATCTTAGCCAAAAGGCCGAGAAGCGATGCAGGTGGATTCTTTACCAACTGAGCCACAAGGGAAGCCCACGAGTACTGGAGTGGGTAGCCTATCCCTTCTCCAGCAGATCTTCCCGACCCAGGAACCGAACCAGGGTTTCCTGCATTGTAGGCAGATTCTTTACCAACTGAGCTATCAGGGAAGCCCATATATATATATATATATATACACACACACATATACACATCCTCAAAAAAAAAAATGTTAACTTAGCATTCCTGGTGATGGTAGAAATATATTATACTATTTTTTCTGAATTCCCTTTTAAAAAAGTTGATATATAGTTGACATACTACTTTATATTAGTTTCAGATGTGCAACATAATGATTTGTATATGCTGTGAAATGGTCACCACAGTAATTCTAGTTAGTCTCTATCACCACACATAGTTACACATTTTTTTCCTTAGATGAGAAATTTTAAGATCTACTCTCTTAGCTACTTTCACATATACAGTACAGTGTTATTAACTATAGTCTCACCATGCTGTGCATTGCATCCCTGTTACTTGTTTATTTACTATAACTGGATGTTTGTACATTTTGACCCACTTTACCCACTCTCCACTGCCCACCTCTGGCAAACCATCAATCTGTTCTATTTATAAGCTTGGTTTGTTTTTGTTCTTTGTTTTCTTTCCTTTGACCTAAGGCATTATCTTTTGCCAAAATGTAAATATTCCCTGAGGGTCTGAATACTAAGCTCTCCTTGTGCAGACTTAGAGGGGTTGAGATTATTTATCTTAATACTTTTCACAGGCCCAGGATGGGAGAGCTTTGAAAAGGCATGAGGACACGGCTTGGTTTTGGGGCCAGGGTGGCAGTGTTGGGGTGGCATGCTGTGGAAGGAGAGTCAGGGCCACATTGGGTTCTGGTGATTGGTGGGGGAGGAATAAGTGCTCTGGGGAGGCGTCCAGGAGGGACTGCATTTCCCTGACTTAGCGATTTGGTGTAGAGCCCAGTGTGGTCTCCAGGAGCTGAGGCTCCCCCAGTTGAGGGAGCATTAATGATCCCAGAGGAGGTCGGAGGTGAACACGGATGGAAGCCACACAAAAGCAGGGTAAGGCAGGCTAATGAGCTTCTGCCTTTCACTCCTGCCACCCGGCCTGATATTTGAGGTGACATTTAAAGCTATTGTACAGATGAATGCTCTCTGGAGCCTGTGGAGAGAGAAGCCTGAGTCTCAGCCTCCTGGCTGGCAGCTCCTCAGCCCTGCAGTCTGGGACCCTCTACTGGACCCTCTACTGGGACTCGAAGGCCCCTTACCTTCCAGGAGATTCTTCTAACTCTGTGTGTGGGGAGAGTACACTCTAGAATTCAACTGGAATAGCTCAGTGAAGTAAGAGAGGAGAGCAGGGATGGAAGCAGAAAGATCCCTGTTTCAGACTCATCTGGGGAGCTGTTTAAAAATGCAGGACTTGGGGAGTGAGGCCGAGTTACCCTGCCTAGATAACCAACCCTCTAAGGTGATTCTGCTGCCCATTAAACTTTGAGAACCTCAGAGATAGAGAATGAAGGAGGTTAGCTGGAAAAGGCCTCTTGGGAGAAGTGGGCTTGAATTTCAGTGTGACAAGTGATAACGTGTCTTAGGTGCTGGCCTCAGGTGTGGACCTAGGAAACCTGTTCACTTGGGGACACCCGGCTCTCACAGGAGAGATGGGCCAGTGTCCATCCCATCCATGGATGGCATCGCTGAGAATGTGTTGTCACAGGGCTTCACTTCTCCACTTGGGTGCTCATCGCCAAGGGGACAGAAGTGGTGTGGGAGGTGGCTGAGGATGGTGTCTGCTGGAGTGTGTGATACATGTTGCAACTGAAGTACAGCTTGCAGGGCAAAATGGCAGCCTGGTGGAGCCCACTTTCTCGGGCAGAGATAGTCTTCACTCTGCTATGCAGACTAGCAACACTACCACCTTCCCTGGTGAGCTAGCCCCGTGTGTCCGACAAGCCAACCAGTGCCACTGTGGGAACAGTGGTCATTGTCCCAGGAGATGAGTGGGAAAGCTTTGGTACATGACTGCTTCTCCCCTCCCTCTGTGCTGCTTGCCTTCTGCTCCATACACTTGTGCTGGCTTTATCTGATTGGGAACACAGTGTTTCCATGTTGGGGCGGGCGGAGAGCGGGAGAAAGAACAGTGCCACGTAGGAAGAAGGAACAGGGAAGAGAAGGGAACACATCCATGTTCTGGTGATCATCCAGACAGGCATCAGCCCTCTGGGATGGATGGGTTGTTGCTGGCCTGGAGATGCTCCTTGCTTCTGAGAATGGGTCCCCGTAGCACCAGTCAGATGCGTTGCAGGAACCATGCCAATGGGAATGACCGTGCTTGCTCTAACCATGATGAAAGAAGGAGCCGCCGCGGGAGTATTGTTTAAGACAAAGCGACAACAACAACAAAACCTAATAAGGCCCCTTCCTGGCCAATATCCCGTCTGTTTGAATTGCACTGCAGCTAAATGGCAACTCTGACAGTCTCTTGGAACATTGTATTCATCTTCTGGAGGGGCTGCATTGAAAGCAGGCTTATGAGGCTCTGTGGGAGTTGGAGAAATGAGTAGTGGTGGACCAAGGAGCTCCCAGGAGCCCAGCATGATGGGCTGAAGCCCATCTTTAGTGAAACTGCTGGCTGAATGCGTTCATCCTGGGCCTGACCCCACAGGTGATGCTTATGTTCTTATGTTTACAGTTTGTGGGGGCAGCGCTTGCACCCATGTTGTTAACATCTTTATTCCCTTTCTGTCTTTGAAAACGAAGCTGTGTGGAATGTTTGGCACTTGATTACTGGAAGGAGGGGAACAGGGCCAGCTGCCTTCTCCAGGCCCAAGAATGGGATGTGGAAGAGTAGCATTAGCCCCGTCAGAGTATTCTAGTTCACACAGTGCCCACATGGTCACTGGGACTTTCTGTCTCATAGACAGGTGCTCTTTTCAAAGCCTGTCTCTGTCTGGGTCTCCTCAGACCCTGGTGGGAGCCACGTGTGCATGCCTCCCATCTCAGATCTCTTCCCAGTAGGGTTAGACAGAGCCATTTTTGGCATTCTTATTTGGAGGCTGCTCTTCCTCGGCAGCCAGAAGCCTGGAGCCAAAGAAAAAGATGAAAGGCTATCACTCAGTAAGAGGCCACACTCAGGCCCTCTGCTGAGTCTGTGCTTGTGGCCTGTCAGCACTGCCCTCGGGTCCTGCCCTACTGTGAGGGCCTCCACCTGTCTATGGAAGACATCACACTTCCCCAGAGCACAATCCAGAGCCACAGAAACACTTTGGGAGAGACAGATGGCACACACTTCTTCAGCCCAGCCACCGACTAGGTATTTGACCATAAGTCAGTTATTTAACCTCTTGGCACGTGGGTTTTCCCTTAGGTAGACTGGGGAAAGTGAGTCCCACCCTACAGACCTCACAGTGTGGCTCAGAGGCCCGAGGGAGAAGATGGGTATGAAAGTTCTTTGCGAGCTTGAAAAGTACTGGCCACACCTGAATGATGGAGCCTGTTATTCATGAAGGAGGGGGAGGCTAAGGGTCAGTGCGCTTCTCTCTGGAGAGGGAGGAGGAGGGGTGTGCATTCTTGTGTTAACTACAGACTGGAGTCTTGTCCATTTAAGGTAATAGTAAAATAACTCTAGGAGAGCCAGCGAGGTAGCTTCTGGGAGGCGGTGTATGCTCCGTCCCAGTGCTGCTCTTCGTGAAGGAACCACGATGCTGTGGTGGAGCAGGGGCAGGGCCAGGCTGGAGGAGACTGTGGCTCTGCTCGCCTTCTCCCTGTCCCTCCTAGCTCATGCCCTAGGACAGGACTCCTCCTCAATCTGAATTCTGTCAAAATCTGCAGCCTGTGTCATCTTGGAAGCCTGAGCTTCCAGGAAGAGCTGACGCTGAGGAGGCCTGCCCCTGCCGGCTCCCAGATGGAGACCAGGAGGCCTGGGAGGCCAGCATTTCTACCGGAACAGTGAGAAGATATTGCTGGCACGGCCTGGGCTGGGTGAAAGCAGTGATGAATGTGCACAGGGCTGCTGGGTGGGTTTTAGGCTTGGAGTCCAAAGTTGCTGCGGACCTGGGTCCTCTTGATTTCACTTATGCAGACAGGACTTCTGACCACCTGGGAGCATGGCTTCACTGGGTCAGCAGCCAGCATCCTGTAAAATGGGTTCCCAGCAATGCAAGGCCAGGGTGCCCCGTCATTCTTCCACAGGCTTTAGGTGGTGCCCAGGGACTGAGGCCCTTGTAGCCCATTCCTTTTCCTAACTTAAAAAATGAAACCACGTGGGGTGCACAGATATTTGCTTCTTCACTCATTCAGTTAGTAAATACTTAGGCACTTGCAAAGTTCAAGACTCTTCAAGGTTCAGTGATGATCGCAGAGCAGATCCTGTCTTCAAGGAGTTTGTGGTTGAGTCAGGAAGCAGAGTCTTGTACAAAGGAGGAAGTGAAATGCAGTGGAGATAGGAAGGAGGTTAGGGAAGGCTGCCTGCCTGACTCTGTGGCATTCGAGCTACGTGTTGGTAAAACCAGGAAGACTTGGCTGCAATGAATACTTGGCCATAGGATGGCCATGCTCTGGACAGGAAGACCAGGAGCCCAGTGCACAGAGGTGGGAAAGCGTGGGATGTAAGGGCTGTGGGAGCTGAGGATCTGGCTAGAGGAAGAGGGGTTGGAGCAGAAGAGGCAATGAGCCCTTGTGCACCACCATTCACCATGTGCTGGTTCAGAATTTTAGGTCCTTCCTTTCTTGGGAACGTCACAACTCAGTGAAGCAAATACTGTTCTCTTTAGTTTCCAAAGGAGGAAGCTGGGTTGGAGTAAAGTGATCAAGGCCAGGCAACTGTTAAGTGGTAGCAGGATTTGAACCCATATCCATGTGACTCTGGAGTCCATGCTATCCTTACTCTAACAGAGGATCCACAAAGGGAGATGGAGTCTGTGGCCTTTTTCTGGCCACATGGGTCCAGCAGCCTTGGGCCTGGGGTGCCTGTGGTTTCCATGAAATAAGGCAGTGAGGCTCTGGCTCTTGTAGGCTGGCCTCAGAGTCCAGGATGGCTGAGTTCCTGGCTTCCTATCCCTGTCTCCTGTTAGGAGAGCCACTGGCCTTTGGCATGGGAGGCAGGGGAGCCAGGATGGCAGGAGATCCTGGAATGACATCTAAGATGTGACCTTGACTGTGCGGTTTCATTCCCAAGACCACTTCTCCGCTCCCTTCTTTGTGAGGGTGCTCCCTGGTGCCCTCCCCTGCGTCTCTTGACCTCCCTTTGGGCCCCTGCAGGCTCGGTCTGCACAAGGCGGCAGTGTTCCGCACTTGTTCCTTTGTTGCCGTGAAACAGGCTCCCGGCACAGTCAGCCTCTGTGTGGGAGGACTGGTGGCTGTCTTCGCAGGCAGGCATTTGCTTCGAGCAGGCTGCGCGCAAGCCCAGCGTCAAGAAATTCCGGCCTCCTCAAGTTGGCGGTGGTGGGACGAGGCTCTGCTGAGGGGACTGGCTGTGAAGGATGAGTTCAGGGGGGGATGACGGACCGCTTCTGGGAACAGTGGTATCTTTGGTATCTCCGCTTGCTCCGGCTGCTGGATCGAGGTATTCCTGGGGGGTGGGGGAAGAGAATGGACGTGAGAATGTGTGTGCATGTGTGTGTGTGTGTAAGAGACAGAAGACAGAAGGTATGCATATACACACAGATTTCTGACACAGAAACACACACACACAGGAAGACACAGTGGAGAAGAGAACAGAGAGCAAGGAGAGAGAAGAGGGAATGAAACAGATGAGTAGCCAGCCCATAGAAAGTAAAAAAAAAAAAAAAAAAAGCAGCTGTTTTTCTGGGGACATTTGTGACCCAGCTGGGAATCAGGAGCCCAGGGCCATTTGGGAAGCATGTGTATTTCAGGACCTTATTTCTTGTTGGGTTGATCAGCAAACCCAGTTCTGTAGTCAAAGGCAAGCTCCATCTTGCAGGACTCTATATGGAACCCTGAGCAGTGCAGCAAGAAGAATAGTCCCTGAGCAAGAAGCTGGGGGCAAAGAGATGATGCAGGCTCACATCTCAGCTCTGCCACCACCAGCTCTGTGACCTTAGGCTGATTTATGAGACCTTTACAAGCTTGTTTTCCCATCTGTAAAATGGGCGTGGTGAGACCTATCTGCTGGGGTTGTTTTGGAATTCTTAGTTCATTCATACCTGTAAAACACATGACATAATGTCTGGTGCATAGTAGGTGCTTTGTAAGTGTCCATTTCCTCCTTATAAGGCCCCCCAGCATCGTGGAGCTATGGCACCTGTCTGGAGGACAGCTGCCTTTGTGGGTTATCAGTGACTCATACGGAATTCGCAGTTAGTGGAAATGGAAGAGAAAGTCCGTTTTATTCCTCAGGTTAATCTGACCTTAGTACATTTTACCATCAAATATTCATGTGATTTAAATCTCCTCGTAATGTGATGCAAATCCAGACATTCTGTTGTAAGGAAAAGCCACTGTTAACTTGGTTGAATAATTGATTTTTTTTTTTTTTAAGCAATGTTGAGTGTTATTTTTAAAAATGTTGGCTCCTTTAAGAGATTTTGGCAAGATTGAGATGAAAATCCTGGTGGAAAAAGTGACCTGGGGGAGGCTCTGCTGCCCAGTCCAAGGTGTGGTTGTCTATACTGGGGATTGTCTTAGGTGTGCCAGGAGGTCAGTACCAGGTGGAAGCAGAGAGCTGCACACAGCAGGTGAACCAGGGCTGTTATCGGGGAGAAATCAAAGATGGAGGAAGCCAAACCAGCACATCTGAAAAGCAGTCTCTCACTAGCACTGAGAACAGGCCAGTGGGAGCCCAGACTTGAGATGAGAATGTTAGGAAGAGAGCCAGAACTTGTTACTGGTGAAGATCATAGACCAGGGGAAGGAGAGGCCACGGGTGTGAATCCTCCTTATCTGTGTGACCTTAGGCAAGTTACTTAACCTCTCTGTGCCTCCTTCATTGTAAAAGAAAATGATAATGACGACAGTAGCACCAACTCAGAGGGTTGCTGTAGGGAAAAACTGCAAGTGAAATACTTATTCCAGTGCCTGGCACGAAGAAAAGTGCCCCTTAAGTGTTAGTTTTCTTTACCAATGCTGTTGATTCTCACTGTCTTACAGATGTCTTAGGAAAGACAGGAACATGTGGTATCTAATAACCAGGAGTTGAGAAAAGTCCAATTAAGAGTTGTTAAAGCCTTAGAGATAATTTATACTTGTGTAAATTAAAACAAGATTCATACTAACATGATGCTAATTATAAAAAGTTAAATGTTAATATACAAGCTATATTAATAATATTTGGTTTTATTTTTTAGAAAGTGCTTGAATCCATGAGTTGCAAACTTGGGTTCAAGTTTTGGCTTCATTACTTTCTAAGTGCCCTTGATTAAATGATTTACCCTGAAACTGACCCTTGGTTTACTAATTTGAAAAATGGTAAATGTTAATAATAATAATAGCTATATTATAGAATTTTGGGGAAATTTATTATGTTAGTGCATATAAAAGTGTCAGGCATTGTTAGAAATGTCAGGTTAGTGAATTTATGAGTTAACTAATTAACCTCTCCCCAAAACATTGTTTGCCAGATGTGTTCTTCCATGCATGTTTCATCACCATGTATGGCTATATTTGGAATGTTTATGGTCTTTCATAAATAGTATCTCTAGGGTTTTCTTTAATGTGAGTCTTTAGCAGTTTCTGACTGTGTAAGGCAACTTATTTCCAGGTTTTGGGGGTGGTGGGTGTTGATTATGTTGCCCAGTTCTGGTTAATGAGTATCACAGTATTATACATGTACATGTGTGATGCCTGCAGCCATGTTCAAGCAGAATTTTAAGATGTAGCAACTTTCCTCTAGTAACTAATTGTTAGCTAACTTTGTGTAGACTGCAGCATGCTTTAATATGGTGTGCTAGGCTGAGCTGGCTCATGGGAAATGCTCAATAAATATTTGTTGAATGAATGGATGAATGATAAACCTGTCCTTCTGGGCAGTGAGCAAAATTCCCTGGGATCTGCCTTTAGTGTAACTGAATTTAGCTCCCTTCATCATTTTTTTAGGATTTTATGTTGTTTCACCCTTATCATTGTCATGCCTTATATCATTCTGAAAGTAATAGACCTCATGAAAGCAAAGAGGGAATAAGTAAGCAATAAGAAGAAGTGGGAAATGATAAGTTTAGCCCAGGAAAATGAAATAATCGACAAGCTGTGTGCCAGCCTGAGTCATTCTTTTGGCTGTGACTGGGGGATAAATGAATCTGTGATTTGACACACCTAGGAAAAGGGAGAAAAATACTGAAACACATCATGGAGCGGAAATAAACTTTATGAAGAAATGGCAATGCATATACTTGGTGATTGCAAATGAATCTTTTATCTCCCTCATCATTGTTCATTAAGGGTAAGGATTTAAGAACATAAAAGTGATTGTTTTCTAGGACTTGACACTATGTCATAAGATAATGAACTGCCAGGTTGCTCAAACATGATTATTTTGACGATTTCTTTCATTAATATCAGACGCTGTTTTTATAGTGTTTGTTACTGGGCATTTGTCAACTCTGTTGATCATGTTCTGTGCTTTTTTGATGGTGACTAAGGAAATGGTTCGTATGGTGGGATCTGTCCATCAAAAGAAGGGTTTCATACAGATCTAAAACATGAGTGTGTGTATAAGAGAAGAGAAGTAACGTTGCCTTTTGTTGTTGAGTTTTAGTGTATCCATGGGGACCTGACAAGTGAGATGCGGGTTTATATTTCTTTGTTTACATTTAATTAAAAAAATTTTTTTGATCATAAAAAGGGGAGAGTGAAAAGGCAGATGCTCTTTATTCATAGAGCATTAGGCAGTGTTTCTCTGTGTGCGGGAATGACCACCTCTGGTAGCTCATGGAATGGTTTCAGGCAGTTTACAGGTGTCCCTGCATGCTTTCTTGCTGGTCACTGCTTGGCAGCGTCTGGAGGACACCCTGTCTGGTCCGTTGTCTGCTTCTGCTGTGCTGTCCAGCCCCTGCTCTGACCCTCTCCAGTGAGGCCTGCCTTAGCCCCACCCGCCCCTCAGATCTCCCCTCATTCCTGCCCCTAGTCTCCCTTTTAACTTCCCACCAGCTTTCCCTAGGCCTCACACTCTGCCCTGCCTTCCTCTCTGCCCCAGATATCTGCCTCTCTAGCCCCTGTGGTCCCTCAGTCTTCTCTCTCTGTCCCTAGAGCTCCTTTAAAGGCACAACCCCAGGCCACCTGTAACCGTATTCTGTGGCATTCTCTATTATTCTCTAACCATAGCCAGGACTTCATCCCTTCTCACTGCTGTGCCTGGATCAACTTGACCCCGTGGATCCTGGGTCTCCTGCCCTGGACCTGCCCTTCTGTGCTTAGTCACGTGCAATTCTTTGTGACCCCATGAACTATAGCCTGCCAGGCTTCTCTGTTCATGGGAATTCTCCAGGCAAGAACATTGGAGTGGGTTGCCTTGCTCTCCAGGGATCCCTGACCCAGGGATCAGACCCAGGGATCAAACCCGGGTCTCCCACATTGCAGGTGGATTCTTTACCAGCTAAGCTACCAGGGAAGCCCTTCCGTCATTTCTGAGTGTTTTTTACTCTCAAAAGTCACGTTTTGTTTCCTCTTGCTTCTGCCTTTTTATGTCACTTTGCCATTATCCCCAGTCTATGAGTTTCTTTTAAAAACAAATTTAAGAGATGGAGTTGATTTAAAATGATATCAAGGAAATAACTGTAGGAGGTATGTGGATATGGTGAAATGATGACAGAAGTACAGAAATGACTGGTGTGTGGAAAACTTAAATGAGACGTTGAATTTACATCATAAGTTTTAGGCCACCAATTTCTTCTTGGTGCTTCGTGTACATTCCTGTAGCTACCACAAAGTGCTTTGGATTCTGGGCCAGAAACCAGCTGGTTCTCATTCCTGGATATATGCTGGAATCATCTGGGAGCTCTTAGAAAGCATGATGTCTAGCTCCTCCATTCCCACCCCCTTCCCTTCCCCACTGCCCCAGCCAGCTAAATGAGAGTCCTTGGGAAGGGTGTTGGACACTAGCATGTTTAAGGAGCTCTGTAGGTGATTCTAATGACAGCCATAGGTAAGAACTGCTCATTGTCAGGCTTTCACATGGATGCCAGAGAATATAGGTAAAATTGACTTTTCAGCAAAATAAATGAGGAAATCAGTCACTATATGGGAGTGGTAAATGTAGGAATGCACTAAGGAACAACATTTAAAAGAATGCAATCCTTTGGATATAATTCATGCAAATTTCTTCAGAAATTTCAACTACAATCATTTTCTATCACTGACTAAACCTTTTTTTTTTTAATTTTTAGCTTTTCTTGTTTGTAGTTTTTATTTTAAATTGAAGCATAGTTGATCAACAATGTGTTAGTTTCAGGTATACAGCAGAGTGATTCAGTTATACAAGTATCTATTCTTTTTCAAATTCTTTTCCCATTTAGGTTATTACAGAGGATTGAGCAGAGTTCCCTATGCTATACAGCAGGTCCTTATTGATTATCTATTTTAAATATAGCAGTGTGTATGTGTCAATCCCAAACTCCCAATCTATCCCTGCCTCCCACCCTTCCTCCCTGGTAATGATAAATTGTCTTGCTTAGCCCGTTCCTAGCCTGCCTTTTGCTGGAGACCTGCCTTGGTTTGGCTTGTCCTGTTGTGTGTATGTGCCCAGCATGGTATGTAGCTTCTTTGTGCCAACCTTTATGACTTGTTCTTTTCTTTCTGTGAGGAAAAGGAAATCACAGCTTGTGTATGAAAAGCATGTAGGCTGGTTCTTCTTTGCTGGGAATTTTCTAATTAGAGGAGGTTAGGTTGTAATCAACTTCCCACTGAAGTTGAATGTTCATACACTACACAAAGAAGTTACTTTAACTTCGTTTTTAAGTCACTAATAGATATCTCTTATGCAGTTGGCTTCTGGCACAAAACCACTTTCTTTTTTTTGTTTGTTTGTTTTCTTTTTTGTTTTATTTTTCTTTTTTTGCAAGAATATTTAAAACATTTTATTTCTTTTTTTTGTTTGTTTTTTGTTTTTCCCATTTATTTTTATTAGTTGGAGGCTAATTACTTTACAATATTGGTTTTTGCCATACATTGACATGAATTGGTCATGGATTTACATGTGTTCCCCTTCCCGATCCCACAAAACCACTTTCTTAAAGGGACCTATTGTTCAGTAAAAAAATTGATTTCAGCACCCCTTGAAACACTATCTCAGCACAATTCCTCATTGTCCCACACCCCAGCAACCTTCATATTTTCCCTTCATGATTCAAGTGCTTCCACTTGAAATACCTGAAGCTTCCCCGTCTCACAATTAATCCACATCCTTCCCATTCCAAATCACATTAGCCCCCGTGTCCTCCAGAAAATGTTCCCCCAGTTAATCATACTGGTTCTGTTCAAAGACACATGGGCATGTAGGTGCAAGGCCAGTGTTCTGTGATTCATGATGTACTCCTGTGGGTGGTAGAAGGACACACCTGACGGGGTATGGGGTGGTTGTGAGCCTTGAAGGAATTAATATGTGAGGCCAGGGCCTGGTATGAATAAGTGCTCAGTAAGAGCATACGTACTTCCAGATTTCTGTTGTTTTTAGGAGCTTAGTTGCTTCTGGGGGTCCTACTCTTCTGTTGTGAGTAGAGCATCCCCAAGGGCAGGTCCTTGTCTCCCCGTCCCTTAGTATCCTCACTTGGACACCGAGTTAAAGCTGTGTCCTGTCATGCATGTATGCTCGCAAAGTCGTGTCTGACTCTTTGAGACCCTGTGGACTGGAGCCCGTCAGGCTCCTCTGTCCCTGAAATTTTCCAGGTAAGAATATTGGAGTCGGTTTCCATTTCCTACTCCAGGGAATCTTCTTGACCCAGGGATTGAGCCTGCATCTCCTGCATTGGCAGGTGGATTCTTTAACACTGTATCTTATCAAGAAACCCAAATAAAGAGGCTAATAGGGTATCTGAACTCTCCAGGGAACTCAGACGATTGGTTCTTTGTTGGTTGCGGGTAGAGAATTGTAATGACTTGACAGTTCCAGTATTTTATCCCCCTTGGTCCTCACTCTGTCTCTCTGAGAGCAGTTAATTTAGTTCCCCTTTTACAAGTACAAAATCACCTTATAAAGGTTAAAAGACTCTGCTCAAGTCACAGAGCTGCTAAGAGAAGAATCAAGGTCCAGGACCCCCAGCTCTCACCTGGGATGAGTTCTCTCCTCTACCTGTTCTTGTATGGGTGGGGGGACCCCATCTTTCTCTCTCTCTGGCAAACGTGTTAAACTGGGGCGTGTGCCCATTTCCCATCAGTAGAGAAGAGAGTGTGTCACTGGGATGTTTTTTCTGTGGTGTGAGATCACTAGACAAGATATATCTAGGCCAAGTCCTAGGGGAAGGACACTGATAGCTGTGCTGGGAGGCCCTGGTGTGGGGTTTCTGCCCGGTGAAGAGGTGACTGCGCTGTGAGAACAGTAAAATAGCACTTTCTGGGCATGGCCTGGGGCTTCCCCGGGGGCACAGTGGTGAAAAACCCACCTGCCAGTGCAGGAGATGCAAGAGACGTGGGCATGATTCCTGGGTTGGAAAGAGTCCCCTGGAGGAGAAAATGGCAGCCTATTCCAGTATTCTTGCCGGGAAAATTCCATGGACAGAGGAGGCGGTGGGCTACAGTCTTATTGGGTCACAGAGTCAGACACAGCTAAGCGTCTAAGCACCCACATGGCCTCCCAGTGCTTGTTCTTTTTTGTGGCATTTTCAATGATAACTGAGGAGAAGTGGGGCAGCTGTGTCCCTGGATGGTCAGAAAGCCAGCTGTGGATTCCCAGTGTAGGTGAGGGGTTTGCTCTTCACCTTGTGAATGGAGGGTGGTATGTTACCAAAGACACTGTCAAAACAATAAATAGAATTGTTAATATTAGTGACAGTAGTAGTACTACCTACTAAGGCCCCAGGTATAGCAGGGAGTGTTTAGGAGTAGGAGGTAGGATTCCTGCCCTCAGGAACTTACAGTTCAAATTCCTGAAAGATCTAGAACCAGTGGTAATCTCTCTGAGTCCCTGTTGGCCCTTCTATCAAGTGATGGGTCTTATGAAAAGGATCCCTTCCAGCTCTAATGTTCCATGGTTCTATGTGAGTAATACCTGTAATAAAAAGATAGTGCTAAGTTGTGTCTGACTCTCACAATCCCATAAACCGTAGCCTTCCAGGCGCTTCTGTTCATGGAATTCTCCAGGCAAGAATACTGGGTAATACCTGTAGATAATACATCCACAATGCCTGCAATATATCTGTGTGATCCCACAAAGTATTTCATGTTGAATTGCTAAACAAGTGCTATGCACTCACAAGGGGGAGAAGTAGTTGGGTTTGAAGGAAAGAGGCAGTATTACTGCTTCAGCAAGTATCTTCTGAGAACCTACTATATGTTGTGCCCTATTCAAGAGCCTAGAAATGCAATGCTGAAGAAGATAGTGTTCTTGTCTTCATGAAGCTTTAGGATTTAGCAGAGGAGACACACACTAACAAATACCATGGTAAATAATACAATGACAGGTAAAGAGGAGAGAAATGACTTCAGCTTTAGTAGTACTTAATGACCAACCTAGACAGCATATTAAAAAGCAGAGATATTACTTTGCCAACAAAGGCCTGTCTAGTCAAGGCTATGGTTTTTCCAGTGATCATATGTGGATGTGAGAGTTGGACTGTGAAGAAAGCTGAGTGCTGAAAAATGGATGCTTTTGAACTGTGGTGTTGGAGAAGACTCTTGAGAGCCCCTTGGACTGCAAGGAGATCCAAGCAGTCCATCCTAAAGGAGATCAATCCTGGGTATTCATTGGAAGGACTGATGCTGAAGCTGAAACTCCAGTACTTGGCCACCTCATGTGAAGAGTTGACTCATTGGAAAAGACCCTGATGCTGGGAGGGATTGGGGGCAGGAGGAGAAGGGGACGACAGAGGATGAGATGGCTGGTTGGCATCACTGACTTGATGGGCATGAGTTTGAGTAAACTCTGGGAGTTGGTGATGGACAGGGAGGCCTGGCGTGCTGCGATTCATCGGGTCACAAAGAGTCGGACATGACTGAGCGACTGAACTGAACTGAACTGACTGAATGACAAGGATGGACATTGGAGAGTACAGATTGCCTGGAACATCTGTGTGGTAAGGGTTCAGTTTGGAAAGGTAGGTTGGGATCATCCTGTGAAGATTCTTATTTGCATATCATGTTAAAGACAGATAAAAGCAGAGCAGGAGCATTTCATTTTTTTTAATGTATTGAACAATTGCCATGTACCAGGCAGTAGACCAGGTCCTGAGAATACACAGAAGTATAACATAGCATAACAAAATGCCCACTTCCTTCATTCAGTGGAAGTGTGTCTGTTTTTCTTGAAAGTTAGGATAAGAGATGCATGGTTTTGAGTCATCTGCCCCAAAATGATAGTGAAATTGATAGTAGCTCAGGAAAGACAGTACAGGGGAAAAGGTGACTGGTATAGATTGGTTTTGGAAAGTGTGGACATGGGGAGACAGTGTCAAAGGGATGGGAAGAGTATTCCTAAGGATAGGAAGAAGCCAGGATACAGTATATTCTTGAGGGTAGAGGAAAAGGGACAGTTAGGAGTCCCCATCTGCAGGGAAGGGGGGCAGTGTGAGGAGTTTGGTGACAGAAGGCATTGGTGACGACTCATAGCATTGTTTCAGCAGCCTTGATGAAGAGAAACCAGATTGTGGTGGGAGGAGGTGGTGAAGATGAGGCAGCAGCAAGCACATATTGTTTGTTTGAGAAATATGTCAGAAAACGCAAGGTAAAAATAGAATGGTTTTTGATGGGACATTAGGGTCAAGCAATGGTTTTGTTAAAGAAGGGAGGCTTGAATGTGTTTGAGACTGGGGGCGGGAGCCAGTGATGAGAGAAGTTTGAAAATGATGAACAGAAATGGATCGATTAATCCATTTAAGAAATATTCATTGAGCACTGACAGTGTTCCAGGCACCGAGCTATTTGCTGGAGATACAGCATGAATAAGGCATGAAATCTTCATGAAGTTTACATTCTAATGAGTGAGGCAGACGATCCATGAGCCAAGCAACAGCTGAATTGAAAAGAGCTTGTGATAAGTAAAGTGCAACAACGACCTGGAGGAGGTAGGATTGGGTTGACTGAAGAGTGCAGATGGAAGTGGAAGACTGGAGGAGGGAGAATGCTTCCTCTGCTGGAAGGAAGGAAGAAGGGGGTGCTTAGAGAGCTATTTTTAAGTAGGAAAAAGGAGAAATGAGGAAATGCAGTTCGGATGGCCTTGATATGCTTAGCAAAAGAGTAGGCAATGTTATGGGCTGTCACTGAAGAGGTAGGTAGTTCAAGACTTTGCGTAGGCGCACCTGTTTCATTCAAGCTGCCAGCAGGGTTGTGTGTAGGGGGTGTTATTCTCATTGCATAGGTGAGGTAGCTGAGGAGACTCAGAGGGACCCACAGCTAGAGAGTATATGGGGGAGGAGTAGGTCTGTCACCTTGGTACTCAGCCATTGGGTAACTCAGAGTGGACTGCTAATGAGTGGAGCCTTCTACTGCCATCAAGAGTTGATTCAGTCCTACACCCTCCTCAGAGAGGAAACCCTATACTGCACCCTGGGGGAGACCCTTGGGGAGAAGGTGACACCTGTGCAAGAACTGTGTTAGAAACTGATAAATCAAGCCCTCAGCATGTACTTACTATTAAGCACACTGTCCTTGTATTTGGATTTTTAAGAATGTAGATAAAGAAAGGGAAAAGGGTATTCAGGGTAAGAGAAAATGCAGGGTATTTTCTAGTGATTCAGAGGGAAGGTGTAATCAGAGAAGACTGGGGCTTTATCAGATAGAAAGGGAATTTACTAGTTCAAGAGATGATATTGGACCAAGTAAGATTAGTGGCAAGTAAGAGGAAGTTTTCATTTCTCATCCTTTTGCCTCCATAATTGTACCCTCAGCAAAAGAAAAAAGAGACAGAGTTGGAAGAAACCTCTTATTTTAGAGATGAGGAAACTGAGCCCAAAGAGATGATTTCACTTCTTAAAGCCATGTAGTTAGTCGTTGGCTGAGCCTACCTTTGAAGCAAGGATGCAAAAACTCCTAGTTGAGGCCTCTGTTCATTATATTCCCCTGCAGTTTCAGTTCATCTCTGCCCCTTTTAATGTGCTCAGCAGCCCCAATAGTCATTGTTATGTGGAAGACTGGAGGAATTCATGGGTTTGAAGGGCGCCTAGTTTGAATTAAGCTTTTCAAGGCTCTAGGAAAAGTTCTAAGAAGCCCCAAAAGCAGAATTGTATTTTTTTCTCTATCCTCCCTTGTTATTATCATGAAAAATAAGTTGAGTGGAGTTGGAAGTGGCACCTCCTGGCTCTTCTGATCTATTGCAGAATCACACTCTAAAGAACTCAGCCCTGAGCAAAAGCAGAGGAGTGTCTTCCCTATAAACTCAGGCTAGGAGGAAGAACTGGCGTGGTGCTTTTAATCTACATTCATGCCAAATGAAATCTGCTAGATGGGATATAATGAGCTCCATATTTTATAGACTATTTTAAGCTTGTCTCAAAATAAAGCACAGGACTAGGGGTGGAGGAAGGACGTAAGTCTTGAAGGAAAAAATGCCATGGCTTACTCATCAGTGTTTTCATTTTAATGATCCCAACCCCAGTACAAGTCCCTCAGTGACACTGTAATGGAAACCACATTTTTTTTTTTCCTTCTGGAAGTTTCAGGATGAACACAGCCAAATACTTTGAGGCATAATTAAGGTTACAGACTCCTATTCCCAGTAATACACGGACCTTTCACCCCAGGGGCTCAGCTAGAGACAGTGTGGTTCAAAACCAGTTGAAATTATAAAGACATTTCTTCCGCCAATCTCTGGCTCACCACAGTTTCTTTTCTGGGCCTTTCCCCCCTTGCCCCTCCCCACCCCCCATCCTGCCTCCCTCCCTTTCCTCTTAACTGCTGCCTCATCCCTGGGACAGAGTAAACCAACACGTAAATAAATAAGAACCCCAGTGCTGACTCCTTCTCTGCCACAGGGAGAGAATCTCAGGCAGATACTGCTGTGTCGCAGTAGGCTGCGCAGTAGGCTGGACAGGGCTGGCAGAGGCAGACACACATGGCAGCCAACGGAGCCTGCCAGTAGGTGTGGGTCCTAGGAGGAGGTGGTGCCTATATCATCAATAGGTATGTGAGGAGGTGGGGAATATTGTGCACATTACAGGTTGGAAAATCCACCTCATAGGAAGGTCTTGAGGATCTAAGAGAATAAGGTGGCCCCTTCTCCTGTGTTTGAACATGATGGGTTGAGAACACTCTGTTTGCACCTCCCTTGCCTCGGCCAGCTCTCTGAATCTACATAGATCAAAGTTAAGAAACTTGGCATGGCCGATTCAATTATGTGGGATTGTTTTTTCCCTTTTAACCACATCTTGAACACCTGGAATATGTAAGATTGTGGGAACCCTTGGTTCATGTATACAAACTCTCTCTGGCCAGTTTCTGTCCCATCTTATTCATGTAGGAAAGGCTCTGGTTAGCATAAGGACCAAAGGAAGGACTAGGGTGTTTGCCCCCTGGTGACCTTGGACCCATGCTTTGCCCTGACAGTGGTGATTCTGGGACAGAGCATAGTGAGACCCAGCTGGGACTTTGCGTATCTCCTTATAGATCACACCACAGCTCCATATGTCTTCTCACCACCTCCATCACCAAAGGGCAAATGGTCGTGTTCATAGTATCACCTTAGAAGACATGTTAATGTGAGTACATTCTCCATTCATCTAACATGTGTTAAATACCTCTCCGAGCCTCAGCTTCCTCATTTGAAGAATTAGGGTCATGTCTCTCTGTGGTTGTCATAAGAGGTCATCACTAAATATTTCCAGCTCTACACCTTTCAGGCACACAGTAAGATTCCACTTTCCTACATCTTTGGTTGTGTAAGTTACTTTGGCCAATGAATTGTAAGCAGAATTAGGTGTTTCATTTCCATATGGAAGCTTTAAAAATAAAATACGATTTACTCTATTCTCTCACTGTTTCATCAATTACAGGATCTCTGTTAGATTTTAAAGCCTCCATCAGCATGGGACCCTGAGTGACTATGAACATAACCCTCTGCTGAAACATTTTGAAGATATAATATGAGCAAGATATAATCTATTTTTTCTGTATACCAAGCCTGTATTAACTAATATGTATTATCTTATAAGGCTTTGTGGGGAATTATGAAAAATTGAAATACATATGTTGTGCATGCCACATAGCAGGCATTTAAAAATGGTGGATACTTCATTCTCATTATGAATACCATTTAGGATGTGGCTGCAGGTAACTCAACCTAAACTCAAAATGACTTAAAGAATAAATAACTCTCCTCTTTCCCTACTTCTTTTAGTGATTAACAAGAAGCTCAGAAGTTGAACCATTAAATCAGAGGCTCAATATCATAACCAGATTCTCTCTAATTTAGTCTACTTGGGTTTATTAGATTTCTGATGTCTACAGGTTGCAACTCATCAATTTTGAAAAATTCTCTGCCATTTCCCCCCCTTCTCTTACTTTTGGGATACAGTTGATTAAAATGGAAATTTCTTGAGGTTGAATTCATTTTGAAAGTGATTGAAGTTGAAATTTCTCGTGCTATCTTCTATATTTCTTATCATTCTATATTTTCACAATTTTATCTTTCCATAATACATCCTAGATGTTTCTCTTCCAGTTAATTTTTTCTTTTTTCTTAAAAAAATTTTGTTGAAATACAGTTGGTTTACAATGTGGTGTTAGTTTCAGATGCACAGCAAAGTGATTCCGTTCCATTGTTCCATTATAGTTTATTGTAAGATACTGAGGATAGTTCCCTGTGCTAGTCAGTAAGACCTTGTTGGTTACCTACTCCATAGACAGTAGTGTATATTTTAATTCCAAACTCCTAATTTGTCTCTCCCCCCGTCCTTCCCCTGTGGTGACCATAAGTTTGTTTTCTATGTCTGTGAGTCTACTTCTGTTTTGTAAATAAGTTCATTTGTATAACTTTTTTTTTTTTAGATTCCACATATAAGAAGTGTCGTATGATATTTGTTTATCTTCTAGTTTGATTCTCTATTCAGCTATATCTAATCTGCAATTAAACTTGTTCATTGACTTCTTAATTTCAAGTGTTAGATTTTTCCATGCTAGAATCCTTACTTAGTTCTCTTTCAAATCACTTAAAAAAGCTTCTAGTTTAATTAAAAAAAAATCTTTTAAGCTTGTCCTTTATTTCTTTGACCACAATAGATACATTTACTTCATAGTCTCTATTTTATAATTCCAATATCTGAAGTCTTTGTGGGTCTGTTTCTGTAGTCTGCTGTTTCTGATGATTCTTACTCAAAGTATCTTTTTCCTTGTGTTCTCTTTGGTTGTTTCCTGGTCATTATTTTTGAAAAAGATTTTATGAGAATAATTTGAAGCCTAGAATGGTGACTTCCTCTTGGAGCAATCATTTTCTTTTGCCAGACTCCAAGGGGTACCACTAGTCCAACTCCTTCTTAAACCCAAGTTGAATGCTCAAGGTTCCTTGGACCCAGATTACAGGCAGCTGTGTTTCAAGTTTTCATAAGAGCTCACTTGTTTTTTCTAGATTGACTTTACCTTGAGAGCAAAACCCTCCCTCTGGAGGAAACCCAGCTTAGTGTGGGGTGTTATTTGTCAGAGTTCCCTCATTGGGCTGGCTCTGAACTTTGATTTCTGTTCCCTTTTCTCTTCTGGGCTGCCAAAAGCACAGCTTCCTTTTGCCACTATTTCTTATAGGTTGCCAGATACTTTCAGGGCAAAAAGTAGCTTTGTGTTTTAAGGCAACTTCTTTGGATTCTTACTTTCTTCAAGGCTTTGGCCTAGTTACTTAGTTCTTTAGTGCTTTTAAGAAAGTTAAGAGAAAACCCCACAGAATTTCTTCAGTGGGAGGATTGGTCCTAATTGCCCAACCAGCCATTACAAGAAATGAAGGTCCCGGGACTGCATTTCTCTGCACTGTTCTCTTCCTTATTGTCCCAAGATGGCTGCTACAGTTTCATATGTCTCATGAACAATGCACAGCAACTGAAAGAGACTGTTTTTCATACATGTATTCCCAAACAAGTGGCCAGAAAGCGGATGCCAGTTCCATGATTAGTGTAATGTAGTAGTAGTATTTACCCTGTGGGGCTGAAAGTGTCTCTGCTTCCCATGAAGCACAGATACTTGATTCCTGAACAAAGTCTAGGTCCTCTAAGCCAGGAAGAAGCAGGTAAGTGGCTACTGAGCAGGAAAACAACTTTATCTATCACAATCTGTGCTCAGCTAGAGAAAAAGATTAAGTGTAGCCATGTTTCTTGCCTATTTGCTGAACTACATGCTCTGAATGATTGCAGAAAAATGTAAAGCCACACACTAATGGAAAGGATTCAGAAATGTCAAGGGCATGTTTTTTGAAAACTCACTTTGGAACCTAAAAACTGTAAAAATTTTATATAGCCTGCTATCACAATAGAATAATTTTGTTTAATCAAAATATTCAAAACCAAAATTCTATGGTAGAAAGAATGGCCTCATAGGAAATTTATTCACAAAATTTAATCACACTACAAATTACATTTGTAAATTCATACTGCATAAAATCTAATGCATGTTATATGGTTCCACTGGGTGAGCTGGGTCCATCCAGGTGTTTCTGGCAGAAATGGGGTACAGCTTGCAGAAGAAGGACCATATTAAGTTCTAAGAATACTCACAGACCTTGTGGGCATGGGCGTTACTTCCCCAGCAGGGCTTCTGGGAGCGTCACTTCCCTAGAAGGCTGTCCTTCCTCTAGCTCTAATACACCTGCCCTCATTCCCTAGAAGCAGGGTTGGAGCACAGAAGTGAGGTCTGAGGGCACCAAATACAGCCTTTCCTGCAGGCCACTTGCTCCCTGCCTTTGGGAAATCAGATGGACTCCATGTCCTCTCTTTGGGACAAGAGGACCCACAAGGAGGGACATTTACCTCCCTGCCCTGCCCTGTCTGCTCCTCTGTAGTTTCCACTTGAGGAGAGGAGGTCCAGTTCCTGACCCAGCACCTCCTGCAGGTTCAAAATCCATCTCCCTCCCTCTCTTTTCCATAAGCCATGTCTGTGGCTTGACTGCATCTTAGAAGTTCACTTTATCAGTACATTACTTGCTCCAGGTTGCTAGCTCTTGTCTGTCCTGCACTCTACCTGTCTTGCGCCTCCCAGGACCCCTCTGCCTCAGGCCCCTTCCTTTCTTTCTCTGATGGGCCTCAAAGAAGATACCCTCAAAGAAGACCCTCAAAGACCCTCAAAGAAGATACCCAAAAAAGGTGTGTCAAGCATCTTGAATGTGTGCATATTTTGGTCATGGGCAGATGAGGACCCCTGAGTCTGGGGTCAGTGCTTTCAAGTAGGGTGAAAGTGAGTCGAAAGTAGGTTCTGTCCCCTTTTATCACCGCCATGCTATTTCATCTTTAAACTCTGCTGGTTAAAGCTATTGATTTGCACAACCAGACTCCTTAAAAAACCAAAGAAAAACCTAAAGCTTAATAAAGTTTGGAAGCATCAAGCCCAGTGGCTAGGCTTAGTTTGCTGATGGACTTGCCTTTAAGGCAGTATGCTGAATGGTTCAGTGTGAACCAAAAGTGGTTCAACTCTGCCACTCACTACTGCATAATATTTGCTATGTCACTTGGCTGCTCTAGGCCTTAGTTTCCTCTTTTATAAGATGCTCACAATATCAGTCATTATCTTGTAGGGTTACTGTATGGATAAAGTGATGTTAGCTGTTAATTCTTAACCCGTATTGCTTACAGTTTACCTTTTGAATGGGAAAAGAGTGGTGGAATGGTCAGGAGGGGATCTGGAGCCTAGCAGCTTGATGGGCAGGTTTTAGAAGGGTGAGGGAGACGTGTGCTGCCAGTGCTGGGTACCGAGTTCTGTGAGAGGGCAATAGAGTCTGTTATCAGGGGTGGAATCAAAGAGCAACCTCCTCTTGAAGTTTGGCCTGAGGCCCTGAGGAAAAACTTCTGCCTCAGGTTGCCCCATGCACCTTGTTTCCTGCAGGTGTGGAGTCATCCATCAGTTACTCCTTTGAAGACCTGCCTCCTTTCCTTGAGGCTACTTGCCAAGCTGGGCTGCCCCTGAGGGGCACTTCCTTGCCCTCTGGGCAGCTTCAGCCTTTCAGCTCAAGGTGCTTCCTGCCTCCCTGGAATTCCTTCTCCATTAAGTAGATTAAGGGTTTGGATGACCCAGCCCAGAATAATGGGCACACTAATTGGCAGGCATAGAAAGCTTCAGCACTGATAAAGCTTCAGGCCCTGGGCAGTATCTGCTGAAATCCAATCTTATCAATCACTTCTGGAGAGAAGGACCTGTGCAGTGGTGAAGGCCCACTGGAGGAAGAAAGGAAGGGGCCTGAGGCAGGGGCATCCTGGGAGGTGCAGGACAGGTAGAGTCTGCCGTGGGCAGAGGCACTGAAAGGAGAAGGAAGTCAGAGGAAGGGTTTCTTGTCTTTAAATAGAAAAGGTGGTTGGAGTCAGTGCTTCTCCTTCAGGGGGATGAGGGCCGAGGCCTGAGGCAGCTGAGGGGGAGACACGAGTAACTTAGTGCACACTGTGGCCACTTCGTCAGGCAAGCAGCCTAGTGGTCCCGGTTTGTGCGAGGGGTTTGAATGGGAGGAAGAGGAAGCTGGGTTTTGGAGAGACCACACACTCTTTCCCAGATATCCATCTCTAGCCAATCCCGTGGACTGGGGTATGAGCCCTGAGGAGGGGGTGTGCTGCTCAGAACAGGAGGAGCAGGTCTCAGGAGGGTTCTGTGTGACGCCTGGGGAGAGGTGATGCCGATCTCCTGGACAGAGCAGGGAAGGAGACTAAGCTTCCACTGGAGGTGAGAGCCTGGGCCAGGGGGACTCCAGGGAACACAGGCTGTTTGGCCTGTGGAGTGTTGGGGATTGGAGAGCCCTGGAGTCAGTACCCTGGGTCAGATGCTGGATTCCTCAGAGAGGTCACCTCAGACCTCCTCCAGCAGCAGTGGGCAGCCAGAGCAGGAGAGAGGGACGTGGCAGGTGTGGTTGGCGGGTCACCTGGGGAGTACAGGGAAGATGTGAAAGGGCCTCCTGGACACAGTGGAGAGACTTTTCAGGGGCTGACGTACCACATGAAAAAGAAAATCAGGCAAAGCCAGTGGAATTTGAATTCTCTTGTCTGGTGAGGACTTCTTATCTGGTGAGGACTAGAAAACTCAAGTTACAGAACAAACATCTTGGTACTGAGAGACTTCTTAAATTGACAAATATGTATTGAATATCTGCAAAGATACTATGAGAATGAACAAGGCAAGCTATCTTTTTCTTCATGAAAATTGCAGTGAAGGGAAAAGACTGTTTATTTGGAAAGTGCCATGGGAGTAGCGAAGAGAGAGAGAAGAATCTCAGCTGTGGATTTGGCCTTGATAGGCCTTGAAGGATGGGTAGAAGCTGGACTTGTGGAGATGGGGGAGGGCAAGAGAGGAGAGGTGCTGGGGGTAAGTTTCGGAGTTGGGGAGATAGTCTTCACTTGGAGTCCAGTGTGTATGCTCATTGTGAGTATGTGTGTAAGGGATTTGGGATAATGAGAGAGAAAGCTGGAAAGGTTGCTTTATGTTCCACACTGTGGAGATTTCAGATTTTATTCGATAGTTTATGGGTAGCTATTGGGAGATTTTCAGCAAGGAAAGTAACTTGATCAATCCTTTCCTGTCCCTGACTGAGGTCACTTGGTAGTAGCACTGGTGTTGGGCAGGGCTTCAGGCCATGATTGCTTCAATGTGTTCTCTTCCTGGCTTTCTCACAGGGGAGCAGTCGTCATTTTATTTTTACCCACGTCCCTGTTTAGGGCGTGCGTCAGATTAGCGGCTCTTTGCCTCCAGTTGGAAGAGAGCTTCTGTTCAAAGTGCTGTGTGGGTGGAGTCCTTCCGCCACTGTCCAAGCCCTGCTGCCCTCCTGGGTGTTGACCTTGGCTGTAGAGGGTGTGTCCCTTGATTTAATGCTGTTTGTTTCCCCTATTTTTTCAGCTCCTTCCCGGTGCTCCTGAATGAACCAGGTTCCTGTAGGAAGGCTGTGCAAGGGGCAGCCTATGACTCGGGTGTTAGCTAGGGGAAGTAACTAATAAATGAACAGTCAGTCATCTTGGGAATGTAGATCTTTGCTTCAGCCAGATTTACTTTCATTTTACCATAAATACAAGCAGCTTCATAAATCTAAATTGGTTTCCAGAAAGAGACCATGGTTCTAGGAACATTTCTCAGTATGGAAGACAAGATTGTCAACAAAGATGGGGATGCATTTTTAAAGATAAGATCTATTGACTAGGACATGGTCTCAGTTCAGTTCAGTCACGCAGTCATGTCCGACTCTTTGCGACCCCATGGACTGCAGCATGCCAGGCTTCCCTGTCCATCACCAGCTCCCGGAGTCTGCTCAAACTCATGTCCATTGAGTTGGTGATGCCATCCAACCATCTCATCCTCTGTCGTCCCCTTCTCCTTCTGCCTTCAATCTTTCCTGGCATCAGGGTCTTTTCCAATGAGTCATTTCTTTATATCAGGTGGCCAAAGTATTGAAGTTAGGACTGGTCTACAAATAAGCAAATTTGATGGCTTAAAACTTCCCTTCCCTTCTGTATTCAAATGAAGGGGATAGTGCAGAGATGTTTTAAAATATCCTGCTGGTGTTGTTGACATTGTTGACCCTGACACTACGTTCATGAGGAGAGCTCTGTGGCTAAATTATCTGTTAGATAATTTATCTCTGGTTGTGGTTGGAGACTACATCTTCCATTCCAGTAGGTAGTCTCTCAGTAGCTTTTTCTTAGTCATGCAAGAACCAGCAAAAATAGTATAGACAGTTAACAGAAATCTAGACCTTCTACTGGAAAAGGAATTCAGAGAATATGGCCTGTTGATAGTATTTGTGTTGTAATTTAATGTTTTGGGACATTGATTAAATACTTCCTAATTTGCCAGGAACTGTCCTAGGTCCTTATCTCAAACCTCACAATAGCATTGTCCCTATTTTACAGATGAGGATACTGAAGCTCAAAGAAGTATGTGACTTGCCCAAGTCATCCAGCTCATATAATGATGAGTCAGGATTCTCACCTATGTTTTCTTATTCTACACCTCATATTCTTTTCCACTTCTCCATCTGAAAACTGATGAGAATATCCATAGCCTAGACAGCTGGGGGTAGTTAGATGTTGTACTATTAAGTGACATCTTGGAATCTTCTCTGGCCACCAAGGTGTACTTGGCCATGATTTTGGGCCTCTTCATTCTTTGAAGGAGGGTTACATCTCTCCCATTTGGTTAATATCTGCTCATTGCCAAGTGGACTCCTGGAGATCTCTCTTGCTCTATCTTTTAGCTCCCAGCCCTCTGCTGAATTGGAAAAGTGAAAGATGGAAGATCAAGTGCAGATACAAGATCAGATTTCAGACAGTACAGGTTTCATTCTGATCTGTGGCAGCTCTGAGGGAGAGGAGGGGGCACTGGCTGGGTGTGTGGATGAGTGTATGCCACTGACCTGCTGCCCTGAACAGGGGATCTCTATTGGGAATTTCATTTATGAAAGAGAAAAATCATGGGGTTTTCCCCTTGAGCATGTGGGGGAAAGAAAGTCAGAAAATTATCTCATATTTAAATAACTAAAACATTTTTTAAGAGTTACCTTTAGGGAAGGCAGAATTGGTGTCACTTGAAGGGAGCTCAGTAAGTACTCCCAGCTCAAAACCTCTTTGACCCTGGCAGTGCCTTGGTACCCAGAATGGTTCATTCTTTTGGGCTAATGTCACTCGGCTAATCCTTTTATGAGTGGGGAAATAATGCACTCTGGTGTTAATTTAAGATTCTTTGGCTCCGGAAGTAGAGGAACATGAAGGCTATGTGTATATGTGTGTGTGGAGTGGGGTGGGTGGTGTCTAGAGTGGATAGAATGACTCAGACATGGTGGGAGATATTTTGGGATGGCTTCTTAGAAAAGTGATTCTTAACATGCTGTGGTGGCCAAGCTCTTTTAGGAGCTGTGCATTGGAGCATTCACCAGGTTACTGGTTTCTCAGATAATGGAATTAGCTCTAGTAATACAAGGTACAAAGCCATTATTAACGTATAAGCCTTTATAATTACTTTTTAGAAGTCCCTTTTGCTTTGGCATAGTAAATCTTTCTCGTGGTGCCAAGGATTTAAAAATTTTAGAAATGACATTTAGTTAATGCAAAAGGTAAAATTCCTTTGGTTTCAAGTTGCCTTGGAAGTCTACTCATTCTCTCCCCACCCCCAACATTTTTATAGTGCATACTAAGTCACTTCAGTCATGTCCGACGCTTTGTGACCCTATGGACTGTAGCCTGCTAGGCTCTTCTGTCCACGGGATTCTCCAGGTAAGAGTACTGGAGTGCATTGCCATGTCCTCCTCCAGGGGATCTTCCTGACCCAGGGATCAAACCTGCGTCTCTTAGGTCTCCTGCACTGGCAGAGGGGTTCTTTTCCACTAGTGCCACCTGGGAAGCCCTATATTTTTATAGTAACTATGGCTTATTTGAATATTTATTACATACCAGGTTTGTCCTAAACACTGGAAAAATATCTTCTTATTTAGTTGTCATACCCCTGGGAGGGAGTTATAATTCTTTAGAGCTTATGAAGCACCTCCATTATCTCACTTGATTCTTCCAACAATACGTATTTCCCTGTTATACAAGTGGAAAGTTGCCAGAAGTTGTGACACTGGAACATGAACTCAGAGGTCTTTATTGCAAGTCCAGTCTCTTTTTGACCATATCAAAATGCCCAGCACATGCCTCACCCCTGTTCTATACAATCTCTCGGGATTCTGTGTCTGGGAGAGGTATCTGAGCCAGACAAGCTTTAAGATTGTATATAGGGTTGAGAAATGCAAGATGAGAAGGAGCAGGGAATGGAGATGTACTGGAGGGCTCTGGGGCATGTGTCAGAGAGAATGAAAGCATGACCCAGGCTCTCACCAGGAGGGAGCTAGAAAGGAAAACCTTCCAGTTTGGAGGATAATGAGGCTCTACCCTGCACCTTTACATCTATGAGGTGATGATCTGAAGACTCACTGATGAATGGGTAGAAGTTTTCAGACCTAAGAAGATTTTAAAATAAATATTTAATTGGAACAGATTATGCTGTGAATCGTTAAGATAAACATAAATCTCATGAATAAGTTTTCTCTTATTTCTTTGAATCTCAATGAAATATTTATTGAGCAAAATGAAGTCAACTCCCTGCTTTGCATGACTAGCTTCCAAGAGCAGCTTCAGGATCCTTGCTGGATCAAAAGGATGGGGAAGGAGGTAGGAATACTTTCAGGCTGACACAATGTGAGCAGGGATCAGACTGCTCACATCTGGGAAGGCTGAAACCAGGTCTGGTGTTGTCTGTGATAGAAAGGGGAAAGTAATTTTTGGTCATTTAATGTTGATTTTGAAGGTCCTGGGTTACTTGTTCATTTTGGAAATGGGGAGGATAGTCTTCTAAGTAAGTGAGTTGAATTTTCAGATGGTAAATCTTGTGATAGCCTATGAACATGTCCAAAACTTGGAACTTTAATGCCCCTATAGGTGACACACAGATGCCTATGCCATTCTCAGGCTGCCAGTGCTAATGGCATACTCATTGGTGGTCTAGGTGACAGGACTCACGAATCCCCATAGGGGTTGGGAGAGCATCATCAGTTCACGTGATCTCAGCTAAAGTAGTAAAGGATATCGGTTCATCTCCTCACAGAGGTCAGCTCCAACCACTGACTTGTTTAGCTGAGGCATCCCTTAAGGATTATGAGGACAGGGCTAGCTGTTCCATGGATTTAAAGAGATAGAACCAAAAGACTGCAAGCATGGGTACATGTCCAGGGTCCCTGGCTTCTCTGGACTGGTTTTGGTTGCAGCTGTATGCCTGATGGGGAGGTGTCCTTGACTCCTGGGATCACCATCTTTTGGTAGGCAGACCCTATGTAGATCACATGATGGATGTTTTTCATGGGTGGTCTTGTCCAAAGTTAGGCTTGCTGCTCCAATTTCATTCTGGTTTTCTTCTTGCAATGCACAGGTGGCTTATTTCAGTCCTCATGGATGAATGATGACTTTATTCCCCTCTCACAGACACAGTGCTCTGCTTTGAGAGACAGCTTAGTCAGCATGTTGGGGGATTGTAGTTCACTTAATATTGATTATATTGTTTTCTTTGGTCTTAGGCTTCCCATTTTCTAAACCTACGGTATGATTAACAGAATTGGCATGGAAGAGATTTCCCCACTGCAAGGGGAATTACTAAATTCAACTAAAAATGTATTTGGGACGAGCTATGTACCCAGTCCTGGTACTGGGTACCAGGTTAGATGCTGTAGAAGATACAGAAATGTTAACAGAGAAATTCTTGTCGTTGGAGAAGCTAATTGAAGAAAATTAATTTGAAGAAAATGAAAACATGTTTATTTATTTCACACAATTAGCTAACTATTCATTCAACATATATTTACTTAGCACCTTCTCTTGGTGGTGGTGGTGGTTTAGTTTCCAAGTCGTGTCTGACACCTACCACCACATGGTCTGTGGGGTATCCCAGCCAAGAATACTGAAGTGGATTGCCATTTCCTTCTCCATGGCATCTTCCTGACCCAGGGATCAAACTCGAGTCTCTTTCTTGGAAGGCAGATTCTTTATTGCTGAGCCACCAGAGAAGCCCCATCGCCTTCTCTTACCACACCAAAAAAGAAATCAGAAGTGCTTTTGATCCCATGCTGCTTAAAAAGACTTGTTCATAATTATATGGGACTTCCCAGGTAGTGCTAGTGGTAAAGAACCTGCTTGCCAATGCAGGAGACATAAGAGACATGGGTTTGATACCTGGGTTGGGAAGATCCCCTGGAGAAGGCATGGCAACCCACTCCAGTATTCTTGCCTGGAGAATCCCATGGACACAGGAGCCTGGTGGGCTACAGTCCATGGGGTTGCAAAGAGTCGGACACGACTGAAGCAACTTAGCACATAGCACAGCATAATTATATTATGAAGTGGAGAGTAATATGAGTTTGGGAAAATAATTATATTGTAAAGTGGAGAGTGATAAATTTTCTGTGAAAGAGTATATTTGTTGCAGGGGGTATAAACACAGCTTCTACTGATATATCAGAAGATGGAACCACTAGACAGAGATTTTTTTATTGTTTATGTTGTTTTATGCCAAGACAACCTAGCACAGTGCCTGGTATACATAGATAGTCAATAAATAAATATTGAATGAATGAACTTTTTCTAGGCTGGAGAGATCAGAGAAAGTCTCATGGAAAAAGTCCAGCTTGATATTTTTCACATGATAGAACTTGGGTAGCACTAGGGAGGACATTTCAAGTTTTTCAGGGAAAATCCCTGCTACCTCTGCAACACTCTGATATGGATTTCTTTCGTGTTTATAAATTATTGTCTAAGTCATTCATGAGCACTCAGCCACATCTTACCTCCTTTATGAGACCATTAGGGAAGGGTTGAATATGGGGCCCGTGGTACCTGGTTGTACAATGAAGTGCGAGAAAGTGATTTATTTCTACTTGAAGCAGTTTTACAGTTTGAGGATGCCTTTGGATCTCTATTAAACAAGGCTGTGGACTGGAATTCTCCATAAGACTATTAATTATTGAATTCGCTTTGTTGTAAAACAAAGCGGCTGCTTATTGGTGTCAGCTATTGACGATGCAGAGTGAGTCAGTATCACTCTAAGTGCCTCTAATCACGGGTAGACCTGTTAGCAGACACTCAGGAAGAAGACAGGACACCGCAGTGCACCACTGAAGGGCGATTAGTGGCTTTGGGGGTCACACAGCATCCTTCTCCCTTTGGTCTCCTGGGTATTTTTGTTGGATAATCTGAGATTTTAGTTATGCCTCTAAAAAAGAAAAAAGGGTTCCAGTGAGAGAATTCTGGACTATTAGCTTGCCACATGGTGAGGTGAGTGGTGCCTGGGAGTTTGGCTGCAGTGGTTGTGAAGGTCGTTCTGCAGGTGGTGGTGCTAAAGAGGAGATCAAGTTCCTGGGAGTTGAGGATTATTGTCTCCTGGGCCATGGGGCTGGATGTACCCGGGTGGCCTGCAGTGCTGGAGAAGTCTTGGCACCAGCCGGCTGTAGCCATTGTGTCCTTCAGCAGGCTCTGAGAGCTAGATCTACTCTCCTGTCTCCTGTCTAGGGGTACACAGGCTGGGCTTACAAGATCCTTCTCAGTAGGCATTTTTATAATCATGTGCGTGGCTTCTGAATGTACAGGGTCCATGTTAGCACTGTAGCAACAAGAGGGGCATTCAGTGACATTTCAGCAAAATCTGTGCAGAGCCTGCACAGAAGGGAAGTACAACCCTAGTTCAGACTCTGGAGTATAAAGAAGACATATGGTCTATGTATCATCCCCAATAGAAACAGGCAGCTTTACAGTTTCCAAAAAGGTTCACATGGATTGAAAAGTGAAAGTGAGTGTTAGTGGCTCAGTCATGTCCAACTCTTTGTGACCCTATAGACTGTAGCCTGCCAGGCTCCTCTATCCGTGGAATTCTCCAGGCAAGAATACTGGAGTAGGTAGCCATTGTCTTCTCCAGGGGATCTTCTCTACTCAGGGATTTGAACTTGAGTCTCACGCTTTGCAGCTGGATTCTTTACCATCTGAGCCACTAGGGAAGCCCTTCACATATATCACCTTTTTCTAGATGGGGAGATTACAGTTTATACAGGTGAAGAGAGTTACCTAAGGTGACCCAGCTAGCAAGGAGGAGCCATGCCTTGAAGCCAGGGCCTCAGATGACATGCTTCTTACTTTGTTCTTTCACACTGACAGTTCCAAATCATGAGAACAAAAAATATGCATGACCTGACTCAAAATGCTAATATTGTAAAGAGGAAGGGACAAGGTTAGAGGTGGTGTGGTGAGTAAGCAAGAGTTCCAGGAGCAGGTGACTTTGTACTGTCATGCAAAGGACAGGAGGCCATGGTTATGGTGGGCAGAGGGCTGCATGTGGTGTTCCTGGCAGGTATGGTTGTTTAGGTCCACTCTTCCTTTCTCTTGGGCATGCTAGGGAGACTGCGGGGAGTCAAGGACACCGAAGGCCTGAATAATTAAAATCAGAGGAGATACAAACACTCTTTTTAATGTACAACATAATCTGCTTTTCCTAGAAATGCTTTCAACACACTGCCCACAAACAGCAAAATACCTTGGAATGAATTTCTTCCACTCCTCGTCCTTGGTTCCCCTGTAAGCAGGAAAATGCTTGGAAGGACTGAGAGGGTAATATCAAAAACCTGGATAACACACAATTAGGCCATCAGCCCCTCGGGTTGATTTGGCCTGGGCTCCGCCAATCAGGTGTTTCCACTTGAGCAGTGGTGGCTTCATGAGTTAGAGGCTCCATCCTGATTTGAGGAAAAGAAGTTGACTCCACCAGCTTATAACCAGAATTCAACAGCTCACCTATTAATACTCCTTCCCTCCTCTAGCACATGCTGCTGCTGCTGCTGTCACTTCAGTAATGTCCAACTCTTTGCGACCCCATAGACGGCAGCCCACCAGGCTCTGCCATCCCTGGGATTCTCCAGGCAAGAACACTAGAGTGGGTTGCCACTTCCTTCTCCAATGCGTGAAAGTGAAGTCGCTCAGTCGTGTCCGACTCTTCGCAACCCCATGGACTGTAGCCTACCAGGCTCCTCCGTTCATGGGATTCTCCAGGCAAGAGTACTGGAGTGGGGTGCAATTGCCTTCTCCACCTCTAGCACATAGCACAGCATAATTATGTTGTAAAGTGGAGAGTGATAGATTTTCTGTGAAATACTGTATTTGATGCAGGGGGTATAAACACTGCTTCCATTAATAGATTAGAAGATGGAACCACCAGGCTGAGATTTTGACTGTTTATATTGTTTTATGCCAGAACAACCTAGCATAGTGCCTGGTATACATAGATCCTCCTCTAGGATGCCCTAAAGGGACATCTCTTCTGCTTCTATGGTTTACCTTGATGTCACTGTAGAAAAGTTGAGTTAAAGAGGATCATGGTTTTGGGAATTCCTGGCCAAGAATAAGGAGAGACTTCGCTGCCTCAAATTAATGATTCTATTCTTTCTTTCTTTATAAAATAAGTCATCAGTGAAAGTTTCTGAACTTGAAAGGACAGATATGAGGAAGATTTTTCAGCCAGTTCTCTCTCTTTTTTTTTTTAACTCAAAATTACATTTACAAATAATTCAGTGTTTTATCAACTATTTTCTCAGCCACTAATGGTGAGTTTTCTCTCCTCCAGCCATTGAACTATTTCAAAAGCCTGAACAAATATTTGAGAACACACTCTTTGCTCCCCACCACTACTCCAACTTAGTGGAGGCAGACAACAGAAGTTTGTGGTCTCAGGACTTCATCCGGCCACTTATCTTTCTGGTGATTTGTATCCATATCTTAAACTCAAGACAGTGGACAGGGATGACATTTAGTCACAATTTTACCTTTCTAACTGGAGGGTACAACGCAAGGATGCATGCTTGCAAGAATTTCTCAAGGCGTAATAGAATGTAAAAGCTATTCCCTTGCTGTAACTTAGGTAAATTTTCTTGTGGAAATAGAATGGCCCCAGCCCTGTTGTACCATGCTCTCCAAGTAATAGTTTCATCAAGTCCATATGTTCACAGATGAAGGAAGTGTTGTCACATGGCAAATGGCCAAGAAAGCTCCTGACCCATTTCCACAGGATTGTCCAAGAGTGCCTGGCACATTCTACCCCTCAATTATTCCCATCAATTGTGAACAGATGGGCATAGTACTCTTTAAGTCATAGTAAAATGACTTGTATCTGGCCATCATCCAAGCAAAATGAAAGAAGGTACTGTTGTCCATCTGGCTCAGCTACAGTATAAGATTCATAAAATAATGACCCCTGATTTGATAATGACAAGAGTCCAAGGCTGCCAGGATAGGCACTTTTGTGGTGGCACTCAGAGACCACCATTCACAAGTTTTAAATTGGTTACAGATTTGTGTACTAGACTTGCCTTGTTGTTGGCTTCCTTTAATTTCCAACTCTATGGTCTCTCCATTGTGCATCAACTCGTTAAATATCTGATAAGATTTCCCCATTTCAGCTTCATTAGATTAGGATTATCTGCCAATTTAGGAAGGGATCAATTTACTATAAATAGATGGTTCTGTGAATAAGACAATGAACCTTGAAGTGTCCCTTATACAATTATACAGGGTAAATTTTCTAATCCTCCCCACTTTAGTAAGATTTCTGGATTCTATACTCCAATGCTGACTGAAGCAACTAGACTAATTTGCCAATTCCATGTTATCTCCTTTCCAGTTTGACTCCAAACTGCCCTCTTCTAGGAAGTTGGCTTTGTTTGACTCTATTCACTTTTGACCACAGATTTATAGATTCATAGAATCTTAGTTATGGACGAGACCTTAGAGTCCACTGAATCTAACTTCCACTTGAGGCAGAAATTGCCTCTGGACGATGTCTGAGCAGTGATGATCTATAGGTTTGGTGACAAGTCTCTAATGATGCCACATGACAACTCATTTTAGTGTTGGACAGAGCTAACTGCTAGTCAGCTATTTGATGTAATTGAAATCTGACTTTGTCTAATTTAGGCACATTGATCTGAGTTCAGCCCTCTAAAGTAATATGGAGCTATATAATTTTATTTTTACTTGAAATCCTTCAGATAATTGAGGACAGCAGTTATTATTACCACACAGTTTATTTGGCAATGCTTTAGACTTTCCGGCTGGTCCTTGTGTCTCCTTCATTTTTGTTTTCTTTCTCTTAGGCTGCATTTACTTTATTACTCTTACTCCACAGTCTTACAGGCTAAACTCCATAATTATGTGTCCCTTTAGAATTTATGCCTTTGATGTGTACAGTATGTTTTAAGTTACTGTATTATTTCCTTCATTCATGTGTTCCCTCAATTAACATATATTCAGTGCTTTTGTGCTTGTCTAGGCTAAGTGTTAGGAAGATAGCAATGAATAAGGCCAACTCCTTGCCCTCAAGATGCACTTACTGATGTGCATGCTTTGACTTTTTCTAGCTGTTTATATATCAAATTTATCAGTGGAATCAGATCAACCATCAGAGAAAATGGAAGTCTGGAGTGCTGAGACATAGATGCTACCAACTAATGTTTGTTTAACTGATGGCTTTACTTTTTGTATATTAAGAGACATTTGTCCCTGAAAAAGATGTATTTCCTGCAGAGATTATTTAGATAACAAACAGTGATGAAGACAGAAGCCTGAGATGAAATAAACTTGGGGCTGAGGATGGAGATCTCAGCCCCATTCCTCTTTACTGTTTGGCCATTCAGAAGTGGATTAACTCATACATATGGAATCTAGAAAAATCGTACTGATGAACCTATTTGCAGGGCAGCAGTAGAGATGCAGACATAGAGAACAGACCTGTGGACAGTGAAGGAGAGGGTGGCACGAAGTGAGAGAGTAGCCCTGAAACATGTGTATTACCGTATTGAAACGGACAGTGGGCGGGAAGTTGCTGTGTTACACTGGGAGCTCAACCTGGTGCTGTGACAACCCGGGCGGGGGGACGGTGGGAGGGTGGGAGGGGCGTCTGAGGAAGGGGACATTGGGTACCTAGTGCTGGTTCACTGTTGTACGGCAGAAGCCAACACAACATTGTAAAGCAATTATCTTCCAATTAAAAATACAATTTAAAAAAGTGGTTGTTTTGCTTTTGCCCCAGACAGGGGGAATGTGTTCCCTCTGAGTTGACAGTGTAGGGAAGCAGGAAAACCAAATGAAAGTTTAAACCAAGTGGTAAGAAGTAAATGGTCCCTCAAGATAGAATAAGGCCACAGATTCCTGGAATAACACAAAGCCAACAGCAAAAACCCAAAATGTGAATTGTCTCAAGAAGATACCTGGAGAAGATGTGAGCTTGATGGAGGGGAACGTTGTGATCTAACAGCCATGTCTTCGTGTGGGTGGCTTTGATGTGGTGTCAGGTGTTCCTTCTGCCCTTACTCCGACGCTGTTTCTGCCTTCTTCACCTGGTCCTGAAGGGCTCTGGGGTTTAGAGCCACCTCATGGGTCTGACCCTCCCGTGCCTGTTCCCTGTCCCCTCCCCCGCTCCTCAGTGTTTGTTGCCATATCATACATGCCTGCGTGCTCAGTCGCTTTGTCGTGTCCAACTCTGTGCGACCCTATAGACTGTAACCTGCCAGACTCTTCTGTCCATGGGGTTCTCCAGGCAAGAATACTGGAGTGGGTTGCCATGCCCTCCTCTAGCTGCCAAATCACCTTGGTTGTCTCTGCATAGGAGCAGAAGCAGCATTCCAGTCCAGAAAAACCAGGGAGTTGTTCTCAGTCATTTACATTTGTCTAGAGAGCCAAGTCAGAAACTCTGAATTGAGAAATTGAGGGCTGTAGCATGCTAATGAGCAAAATTGTACACAGCCACCTCCACCTGCTTATCTGAGGATGTTTCTAAGAAAGTTCCTAAAATTCTCAGTCGTGGTTTTCAGGCAGCTTTTGTTTGAGTGAAGAAGCTAGGCTGTACTCAGGAGCAGTAGCTGAATCCTACCCTAGCATCATAGCGATGTCGTGTATGGAAAGCTTGTCCTGTCTGTTAACAGACTCTAAGGGCTCCGTGTTTATTCTTGTTCTTTTCCTTGCTCTGCTAGAGGGCAGAGCACATAGACCATTGCTCCACTGCTCTACCTTGTCTGACCTGTGTTGAGGACCAGTTCAAGGCCCTTCTACTCTTTGCCTGTATGTTCCTCCTCTTTAGAGTCTGCATTAGGTGGTCACCATGGGTATTTTCTTTAAGGTTGGTATGTTCTGTAAGGTCAGGGAATATATCTTGTCTTGGGCACATATTCCCCTGTGTTGAGGTATGGGCAATGACATCTAGAGAGAGTTGCTGGGGACAAAAAAGGTGTGGTGGGCACATGTCAGGGATAAGGTAGAATTTGATCTTGTTCTAAGAGAAGACTATAGGTTAGTTATCACCTTCTATCATCCATTTACTCTGTCATATTGCAGTTTGTTTGGTCCATGCCAAAAGATCCTTGATATTTGGTCCTGTCCAAGACCATTTGGCATGGACCAAATATATTCATGGATGGTTTAGATAGGACCAAATTTCAGGGACCTTTCAACATGGACCAGATGTGGGACCAAATGCCTTATGGACATTTTGGATAGAACCTGCTAACCCCGTCACCATGGCCCTATGGGCAGGCCTGTTCTCCCCTCTTCCATTTTTATTCTCTTAAGACATGCTTTCCTCTCCAAGGTCAAGGCCATCATTGATGTTTGTTTCAACTCCATTTCATCTATGAAAGAGTTTGTATTAAAATTAGAAGAGGAAGGTAGATGACAACATTCCACATGATTTACCCTAGGGCCCTGCCTCCTCAAGAGAAATGTTGATTTTCTTTGTGGCTTCCAGAATGTCTAGCTTGGTAACATAAAATATGTGCTTTGTAAATATGTGTTGATTATTTGATAACTGAGTAACATTTGCCAAGCCACATGAAAACAAATGAAATGAGTAATAACTCACTTGCCCACTTATGGGACAACCTTCAGTATTCTGAACATAGAAATAGCCTTAAAGCAGCAAAGATGTCCATGCACAATGAGACTAGAACTTATGGACTTACGATTATGTGGAAATTAAGTTCTTGATTAGGTCATCTTCAACATTTCCTAGAAGAGTGATTAGAAGAAGGTGTATGACCTTCTGATACTTTAGTGATGACTACCCATGAAGGAGGAGACAGTGAAATTCCTAGATATTGAATATGTAAATAGACATCTTTCTGCCCACCTCTGTGTGGGCTGCAAGGGTTAGGTGGTTAACTCTGTTCAAGAAGTAGAATTGTTAGAATTAAAAATTAGAATTGAAAAGTTGCTTACAGATTAAAATTGGTTATCTAAAAACTTAACTGGGGTACCTTGTTTCACAATGATACTTTAAAAAGGAGTCTTTACCAGTAATACAAAATGTGGAGCTCCAGGAACTCTCTTTGCTGATGGATGCAGTCACTTTGAAAAATTTTCAGTAGTATCTTTCTGTATACACCCAGATGCTCCATTTCTGCTCCTGGATATTCCCAACTGACAAGAGACCTTTTTATTCATCAAAACATTTACAAGACTGTTCATAAAACTTTATTCATAGCAGCCCCAAACTGGAAGCAACCCATATGTTTCTATCAACAGTAGAATGGGTAAATGCATTGTTGTATATTGATGCAACAGAATGTTATACAGCAATGAGAAGAATCACACCGTTGGCTTACGAACAGCATGGAATAATCTTACAAACAGAATGTTGAGTAAAAGAAGCCAGGCATAAAAGAATACATATTATATTCTCTTATTAATATGACATTCAAGAACAAGAAGAACCTATTGTATGAGATAGAGGTCAGAATAGTGGTTATTCTTAATTGGAAGGGGGATGAGGGGGCCTTCTGGGTAGCTGTAAATGTTCTAATGTCTGGATGGTTACATTGGTGTATAAACATGCAAAAATTTACCTAGCTCTTCCCTTAAGATTTGTACACTTTACTGTGTGCAATTAATACTTTAATAAAATAAAAAAGAAAAAGAAGGTATGACTGAAGTATGATTCTCAGTACTTAGCCCCCAGGCTCCTGTATCTTCTGTTTGCCTGCAGGTTAACAGACAGTATCCTTATGGCTCTTCCTTCTGAAGCTTCTTGTAAAGTTTAGCTTCTTATTCCTATTCCCAACTTGCTCTGGAGAGAGCTTGGCTCTGGGAATAAGAGGCCTTTGCTGGTCTCTCGGCCTCAATCACCAGCTGTTTACTGATGGATAATCACTGGAAAAGTCTGTGAAACAGGTGTCTCAGCCCCTTCTCTACCTTTAATCCCTGGGGTTTGATGAGCAGAATGTTAAGTATAAGATATCAAAGAATTTTGGAAATACTCAAAAGGGCCACCCAAATACTGAGAATATTATTATACAGGAACTTGATGAAATTGATATCAGCTCCTGGTTTGAATCGGGCTATGCCCAGGTGGTGCTAATGGTAAAGAATCCGCTGCAAATGCTGGAGACGCAAGAGACTTTAATTCAGTCCCTAGGTGGGGAAGATCTCTGGAGTAGGAAATGGCAACCCACTCCAGTATTCTTGCCTGGAAAATTCCATGGACAGAAGAGTCTGTTGGGCTACATGTCCATGGGGTCACAAAGAGTTGGACATGACTGAGCACAGCACACTGGTTTAAATCAGATAAGATGCTGCTATCAAAGTCCACCCTGTGATTTCAAATGATTGGGCGGTAATTTATTAGTCATTTTGGCGGTTGATTTAGTGTAGTCAGTAGCACATGAGGGTGACTTGTGTGTAGGGAAACATGGTAATCACGGAAACAGCCACTGCCAAGTGCCTTGCAGGGTCCTGGTGATACACTGGCTGGTATCTGGTGGTTGGGATGATGGATCTTTTCAAGGGGAAGCTCTTGGGCCAATGTAGCCAAGTGAACAGGGTTCTACTTAGACCATCCAGCTCTAGTTGTGGTTCTTCTGCCCAATGGCTGTGTAGTATGAGGCGATCACTTCACTTCCCCAGGCCTTTGTTTTATAATCTGTGTTAGTTGCTCAGTCATATCTGATTCTTGGTGACCCTGTGGACTGTAGCCCACCAGGCTCCACTGTCCATGGGGTTTCCCTGGGCAAGAATACTGGAGTGGATTGCCATTCCCTTCTCCAGGGGATCTTCCCAACCCAGGGGTCGAACCTAGGTCTCTTGCTTCACAGGCAGATTCTTTACCATCTGAGGCACCACCTCTGCTGCTGCTGCTGCTGCTGCTGCTGCTAAGTCCTTTCAGTCGTGCCCGACTCTGTGCAACCCCATAGACAGCAGCCCACCAGGCTCCAGGCAAGAATACTGGAGTGGGTTGCCATTGCCTTCTCCAATGCATGCATGCATGCTAAGTCGCTTCAGTCATGTCCGACTCTGTGTGACCCTATGGACAGCAGCCCAGCAGGCCCCTCTGTCCACGGGATTCTCTAGACAAGAATACTGGAGTGGGTTGCTGTTTTCTTCTCCAGAGCTACCACCTTTAATTCCCTCTAATCTGTAAAGTGGGTTAAATGAGGTCTCAGGCCCCTCACAACTCTAACTTCCTATGCATCTTCCCCATACAGCCAGTTCTTGCTTATTTCTGGATGTCTATTATAGGGTCAGTTTTAAAGCTTGAACTGGCTTCCTCTCTTCATGTGGTGGTTTCCTGTCCTTCCCTGTCTTTTGTATTCAGGAAATGGAAATTCATTTTTGAACAAGTAGATTCTTTGCAACTCTGCTGTGAAAAATCATGTTGCTTCCTAAGAAACAGTTCCCCTGATTCTGGAGTATCAACTGTCCATCATTTTGGCTACCCAGTATCTCTTTCCACCATTAGTGCCGCTGACTGCATACCACCAATAGCGCACCTTTTTCCTGTCCCTCCAGCTGCCTTCTACCTCCCGGAGCCCCAGCTTGGCTTGTCTTGGTGGACAGAGCTGTGCATTGCTAATACTCGCTTTTGGGTCACACTTTTCTAAGCATTGTAAGGGCCATCCCATTAGTGCTTCCAGATCTCAGGGACTGGCACCCCAGTCAGTGAGAATGCCAGAGCAACAAGGAGAAGCTCAGGGAAATTCAGCCAGCCCTGGGGAGGGAGCATTGAGGCGCAGCATGACACACTTGCAGGCTTCTTGCCCAGCCTGGGCTTTTTAAGGCTGAATGAAAATGCAAAGCCAAGGAGAAAATATCTCATTCTCCTCTGGCCAGCCTGGGCTGAGGTCTTATTTTGCACGTGGCAGGACTTGGGGAAGGAGGAGGGGTAATGGGGCCAGGAGAGGATGACTTTGTGGTATCTGGGAAGGAATCTGGCCCTAGTATTACCACTCAGAGAGCTGGGGAAAAGCTATGTGGCTGCTTTATTTTTCCTCTTCCTCCAAGACTGTTTGTGCAGGGATTTCTCTTCTTGTCTCATGTTCCAGATTCTTCTGTGGGGACTCTGTGGGTCAGGGGCAGGGAACGAGGCCAGGCTTTGGCTTCCAAAGACACTGTTTCTTCCTAGCAGCCCCGGCCTCTTAGGAGGATAGGCCCGGTTCTTCCTGGAGAAATGGTCGTCTAGCCCCTTTTCTTTGAAGTCAGATCCCTCCTTGTTTGTGTGTCCCCCTCCCACTACCTTATTTGGGGTGGGGGCTTGGTTTCTAGGTGTCTTGTAGATAATGGCATGACTGATGCTTTACTAACCACTGCCTACTGAGGGCATGCTGCTTTCAAGGCACCTCCTCCAGGGGAACTGAGGCCAGGGGTGCTACCTGTGTTCAACTCTGTGGGGTCTGCATTCTGGAGACTGTTTCCCAACCTGGTGGTGCAGAGTTTTTCTTGTTTGTTTGTTTTAAACTATTCTTCATGGGCTTTCCTGGTGGCTCAGACAGTAATGAATCCGCCTGTAATGCAGGAGACCTGGGTTCGATCCCTAGGCTGGGAAGATCCCCTGGAGGAGGGCATGGCAACCCATTTCAGTATTCTTGCCTGGAGAATCCCCATGGACAAAGGAGCCTGGTGGGTTATAGTCCATGAGGTTGCAAAGAGTTGAACACGACTGAACGACTAAGCACAGCACATCATATTCTTCGTGGTGACAAAACTTTATTTTTTGGATGCTAATTTGATTTTAGGAAACAGCCCAGCTTCATTTGAGGAAATCTAGGGAAGAAGAAACCAAGTCTGGGCAAGCTGAATGATCACAAAGATCTAAATGTAAGACCACATTTTTAGTTTTTTTAAAAAAAAGCTAGGTTTGCCTATGAAGTGATGACGCAATTCTCTTATTTTTTATTTTACATGACAGAGAAGATTGTTCTCAAGCGGCCAAAAATGTTTTTACATTTGCTGGGATAAGCACAGAGCCCAAGGAAGCAGCCACAAGGGCAGCCCTCTGCTCTGTTTGGGAGCCATGGAATTGCCTGTGGGTCTGGGGGTTGGCAGCATTGTGGGTGAGGCCCAGGGTGCTGTCTGTGACAGCAGACCCACTCCTGTGCCTTGTGGGGAGGGAGGGAAAATGAGCTTGGTACTTTTGCCAAGTCCCCAATAGGCTGGCATGCAGATGATGCTGAGAAGGGAGATGGAATAAGAATGGTTCAGTACCAGGGGGTCTGTCTGACAGGCGAGAGCTTCCCCTGAGCCAGTGAACCTGCCTGGAGCCATAGGCAAAAGCTTGAGAAGGGGCAAGTGTAGGATCATGTATGTGTAACTCAAGAGGCCTTTGTCCACTGTTTTAGAGGGCTGGTCTTTGAAAGAATTGGGGGTGTGAGAGCTGGGGTCTGAGCTGTGAGCAGCTCTCTGGGAATAATCTGGTTCCCAAGGACTCAGGCTGTTTTTCAGGATGGTGACCAAAGACTTTGGGAATGTTGAAATGGCTGCTGAAGAGATCTTGTCCAAAGTTATGGCTAGCCAGGAGGTCTGTCCTCGGTGGGGCGGGATCCTTGGCGAAGCGCTAATGTGGGGCATACTAAATACATCAATCCAGCTACTGAGCTCAGAGTCAGATAAGAGCCAGTTCTGGGGAACAGAGGGATTGATGCCCACACTTAGCATCTGCTGTATACCAGGCATCTAGGTACATCATCTCATGTAAGGTGGATGTTGCAATCCCCATATTACAGATAAGAAAACAGAGGCACAGGTAGTGAACCCGCTTGCCCTGATCTCCTCACTGCCTTCTCTCTGCCCAGTTGCCTGCACGCTTGTTTAGTCTTTGCTCTCAGCACATTGCATTATGATTATTTACCCATTCCTAGAAATTCTAATGGAGTTACTCTGGGATGGGGCCGGGCTTTGGTGTCATTTTAAAAGCTCTCCTGCTGATTTTAATGTGTGTCTAGGGCTGAGAACTGCTGGTTTAGATAATAGGTTTTTCATTTTTGTGTATCATGGGTAAAGACTCCACCTGCAATACAAGAACCCCAGGAGACTCAAGTTTGATCCCTCGGTCAGGAAGATCCCCTGGAGGAGGGCATGGCAACCCACTCCAGTATTCTTGCCTGGAGAATCCCATGGATAGAGGAACCTGGCAGGTTATAGTCTATAGAGTTGCAAAGAGTCATGCATGCAAGACCTAAATCAGTGGTCCTCAAATTTGAATGTGCACCAGAATCACTTGGAGAGTTTATTAAGACACAGGTTGCTGGAGTTTCTGCTCTAGCAGGTCTGGGGTGGGCCCAAGAATTTGCATTTCTTAGGATTGCAGATGTAGAAAATAAGCTTATGGTTATGGGGGGCCGTAAAGGGGAAGGGTTAAGGAAGATTGGGATTGACACATACACACTATTGTATTTAAAATAGATAACTATTAAGGACCTACTATGTAGCACAGGGAACTCTACTCAATACTCTGTAGTGGCGTATATGGGAAAAGAATCTAAAAAAGAATGGATATATGTATAACAGACTCACTTTACTGAAAGCTTGAAACTAACACCATGTTGTAGATCAACTATACCCCAATAAAGATTTTTAAAAAGAGCAGTTCTTGAGACCACAAATCAGGAAAAAATTGCATATCTAACAAGTCCCCAGATCCTACTCATGCTGCCTGTGTGAGGACCATACTCATCTGATCCCTTGGAGCAAGAGCAGCCCATCAACAGATGCTGACGGACTTGGGTGTATTATCAAATCACCCAAAGATTTGAACCCTGGGCTGCCTGATAGCAAAGCCCACCCTCTTATCATGACACTGAGCCTACTCTCGGGGAGCCCGCGGGAACATGTAGAGTAGGCCTGACATCTGCTTAGGCTCTAGGAGGAGGGTAGAGTTTGTTGGTCTTTATAAGTCTCCTCACAGGGAGAGACAATACCAGTTTCCTGCCAGGAAACCCAGAGGTGTTGGAGGCCCAGAAATTCTGGGTAGAGGTTCAAGGCAGCAAAGAGATTCTGAAATTCCAAGCCTGGATACAGACTCCTGGTGCTGGGTGTGACCTGGGAAAAGACAGTCATGGATGTGCATTGTCCCAGGGTGTTTGTGACCAAGCTGGTGACGTGGCTTTAAAGTTACACGCCTCGCTTGTGCTCCACAGGAAATTCAGGGGCCTCTAGTGAGGGAAACACGGCTCAGTGAGGTCAGAGGTAGGGGAGTGAGGTCCCAAGCCATCTGGACAAGTAGGGGACAAGGTGGATGGGGTGGAACGGCTGTGAGAGTTTGCACAGCTGGAAACGGTGTATTTAGGAGGGGGGGACGAGAGCTGTGCTGGGAAGTATAGCAGGATGTGAGGAGCTCCCGTTCTCCAGAAGGATGTGCTAAGACACCTGGAGATTTGGGTCACCTGGTTTTGCTGAACAAGGAATAATTTTTAAAAATCCACCCTCAAACAAATCTTCACTTAAATGCCTACTGTGTGCACAGCACTGTTCTAGAGGCTGTGTGAGGTCTTCAAGACAAGGCTGATAAAAACCCAAGAGAGGGATGTATCAAATGATTGGTACAGGTAGAAAGTCTTAGGAGTGGGGAGAAGGGTCCTGTGGGCTGTGTCGCTGGGGAGGTGAGTCTGCTGGTCCTGGCGGGAGGAGTGAGTGTGAGATGTGTAGTGATCATGGTGTGAGCAGGGTGGGGGGAGGAAGCCCCCCTTGTGTGAACAGCTCAGTCTGAGGGCAGTGGGTGTGTGTGGGGAATGATGGTGAAGATATGGAGGAAGAGGGAGGGTGAGTGTAAGACACTTTGTTCAGGACTATTGTGTCCTCTCTCCCTCAAAACAAGATAGTCTGGGTCTCTGAGGACCCTTGAGGACCCCTGCCTCCTGGTGGTGGGGCTGCTGGTACTGACTGCTTCTTAAGAGTTTCTCCGAGGAGCCCTCACAGGCAAAAGTTCATATTATTTTTACCTTTTCCAGAAATAATAGTGGTTGGAAGGAGAAGAGGAAAGCCCTCCCCTTTTAGAGATGGTGAGACTGAGATCCAGGGAAGGGCAGGGGCTAGAAATGGGGCTCAGATGTGGGTTGGATGCAGGAAATGGTTGAGCTAGCCCTCTGAATGGAATAATACCTGCTGAGCAGTCTTCCCTGAATAGCACTGGGGCCTGGGCACTTGATCCTAAGTGTGCGTGTTCTATGCAGTCTGTGTCTTTGAAGGTCTGGGAAGAAAGTGTGGAGAACAAGGGAGGTCAGAACAAACCTAGACAGAACATAAGGCCCCAGACATCTCCCCCTGGCCCCAGCAGGCTGGTATTATCTCAAGCCCCTGTCCTGAGTGCTATGGCCTGACACTGTGGTTGCGGGAGTCCCCTCCCACAGTTCATGCCACTCCACCCTCTGACAGTCTTCTCTCTGTCCCCCTCCTACCCCATTCCAGTAGGAGCAGAGCATTTAATCACCATTGCAAAATCCTGTCTCCCTACTGGATGACCCATTAGGTAGCATCTTAGCTGGTCTTTGGAGGGACCCACTCTTTTTTGTTCCATTCCCCCTGTCAAAGCCATTAATGGCTCCCTCAACTCTGAAACCAACCAGACCTACCTAAGGAGGGGGAGAGGGGTAGACATCTGAGCTCTAACTCCACCAGTGGTATCACCCACGAATAATTATAACCAAAGAGGAGTGTTCTGTTGCCTTGGCAACTCTCTTCATGGGTTCTGGAGCTCAGAATATCTGACAGATTTCAGTGTTTCACATGCAATGAGCAGAGATGGAGGAGCAGATCAAAGGGTGAATCTCGGGAATCAGGACCAGGGCCAAAGATGACAAGGGTGACTAAGATAAGGTGTAAGAAATGGCTGAGCTCACAAAGGATTCACTCCAGTCCTACCCTCTCGCGCCTTCTCTCCTTCCACTTTTCCTTGCACATCTGTATCTCCTTGTCTGTCCTGGGGCCTCTTGTTTTCCCTTGTGTACTCTGAGTCACCAGCATGAACTGAGGGTGGCCTGTATGGGCAGAATTCTGCTGGTAGCTGAAGGAAAAGCAGTGGGTCCAGAGGGAGGAAAAGCTGGGGGCGACGTGTGACTCTCGGTCATGGCTGTGGTCCTCAGAGAGCTCCACACTTGTCGACGGAGAGCTTGGTCTTCCCCTCCACGGCACTTCTGCTGGGAGGAGAGGAAAGACCTGGGTGTGAGGGAGCCTGGTGGTGGGGAGTGTGGTGTTCTCGGATATCGTTTATCTTTGTGTGTATCCTGGGACAAATAATGAAGAAGTGAGGTGACAGAAAGACTGAATCCCAAGAAAGTTGTGCAGCTCGGGCAAGGGTGGGGGCCAGGGAGGATGTTGGAGGCCTGCAGCAGGGGACTAGGGAAGCTGGCTGGAGGAGAAAAGCCCCTTTGTGGCCCAGGAGGGCTCTCCTCTTAGGTTCCATTGCTGGAACCTTTTCCTCTGGAGAGGTGGTCCTTTGTGAGAACGTTTCCTTGGCCACGGAGGCCAGAGAAACCAGGAGGCAAAGGGCCCCGGGGCACTCCCTGTATGTTGTCCTCTGGAGGAAACAAGCTGAACGGGTGCTTGTGGATCAAAATCAGGTTGCGTTTGTTGAGCACTGGAAACTCCCTCGGAAACACAGCAAAGTCCTTTCCTTCTGTGGCTCACTTCCTAGGGCACCATCCTCTCGAGCCACACTTTGGCCGGCATCTGAATGTGATGGCTTCCTTTGCTTTGTAGCAATTTATTAGGCACTGGCTGTGTGCTCGGCCCCCTGTGGGAGAGACTCTTCAGAACCACTCTTCAGAATCATCCTTTCCACTCTGTGGAGACCTGCAGGATGGGGAAGGGGTCTCTCTGCCTTGTTAGGGATGGGCTGGTGCAGAGGAGAAAGGCAGAGCCTTGGGCCACGTGATGAAATGGCACGTGAGAGTGGTAACTCTGAGATACCTTGGGTGTCTTCACACGTGGATTTCAAGGAAGATGTGGATGCTAGCCTCCAATCTGCTGAGGAGTGAGGTAGAGCCCTGGAATTTGAAAAATAGGACATCATGGGCCATCATTGAAGGAACAGTTTTAGAGAGTGGTGAACAAAGGAAAGACTAGCTGGGTGACAAAGGAGAATTTCTTTATCACTTGGAAGTGCCTCCTGGCTCTGACTACAGTGTCAGAGATTGTACCCAAGTACTGCATTTCAGGCTCTTTTGTTGTCTATGAGGGCTACTCCACTTCTTCTAAGGGATTCTTGCCCACAGTAATAGATATAATAATGATCTGTGTTAAATTCACTCATTCCCATCCATTTTAGTTCACTGACTCCTCAGCTCTCAATATTCACTCAGGTCCATATAGTCAAAACTGGTTTTTCCAGTAGTCAGGTATAGATGTGAGTTGGACCATAAAGAAGGCTGAGTGCTGAAGAATTGATGCTTTTGAGTTGTGGTGCCAGAGAAAAACTCTTGAGAGCCCCCTGGACAGCAAGGAGATTAAACCAGTCAATCCTAAAAGAAATTAACCCTGAATATTGGAAGGACTGATGCTGAAGCTGAAGCTCCAATACTTTGGCCACCTAATGTGAAGAGCTGTCTCATTGGAAAAGACTCTGATGCTGGGACAGATTGAAGGCAAAAGGAGAAGGGGATGACAGAGGATGAGATGGTTAGATAGCATCACCAACTCAATGGATATGAATTTGAGCAAACTCTGGGAGATAGTGAAGGACAGGGGAACCTGGCATGCTAACAATCTATGGGATCACAAAGAGTTGGACGTGACTTAGCAACTAAACAACAACAGTTCAACGGGTTATTCCTCATGGGAGAATTTGTTACTTAAAAGAAGCAAGTTAGGCTAAAGAAATAAATCTAATGGTAGAATTTCATATGCCCTTAACAGTCAGCCAGAGATGATATTTTGGGGCCTTTGGGCTGCATTTATAGAACAGTTATAACCCCTCTCTGCTCTGTATCTGTCAGGCCTTATTCTGAGGATGAAATTCAGTTCCAGATGTGTCAGATCAGCTTCAGGGGGAACATACCATTTGACAGGTAGAAGGGGAAACTAACTTTTTTTTGTGTGTGTGCTTTCCCAGAGAGTATAACTAGGTCTTCTGAGTAGATGTTAATGAAAAAAACTGAATCAATAAGAACTGATCAGTAACGGAAAGGCCTGCTCTGGGGTGGGATTGGAGGGAGCTAACATTTGACTGACACTGTATGTATGTCCTGCACTATGTCAGGTACTTTAAGCTTGTCTTTTATACTCTTCACAGAAGTTGGGGAACTTGCCCACACTCAAGATGGAGCTGCCGTGATTCTTACCCAGATCTCTTGACTCCAAAATCTCATTCCTTGTATCCGTACTGAGATGCCAGGTGTGGTCCTCTGTGGTCCCTGTCCCTGACAGATGCTGACGATCTCTCCCGAGAGCCCAGAAGGGATTACAGCTTGAAGAGGGAAGCAGATTCCATTCTTCTAGGCCTGACCCTGACAGAGAGCCTCACTAGCTCTATTGATGGGAATAATTATGGGTTGGCTCAGATATTTTGTTTCCATTCTCCTGTGATTTTTCTTATCAGGACATACAGTTCGAACTCACAGAGCAGCTGTCCTGCCTTTCCTGGGGGCTTCAGGAGCAGGGGTGGTCTCCTCTTACCCTGGACAATGGATGAGCCCACCTTCCCTCCCCCAGCCTAAGCTTTTCTTTCCCTGAGTTTATGATTCATGATTTTGGATATCCCAAAGGAACCTTAGACAGAATGTCTAAAATGAAACTAATCAACCTCATCACCATCCTCCCCCCAAATTTTACTTTTTGCTAGGCTTCTCTAGTTCTGAACATGACCCAAGCATTCTCAGGAAGCTCAGGTTGACTCTGATTCCCAGCGTCTCCTGCTCCCCATTCCCCAGGACTTTCCCATTTACCTGAAAACACTGAGGACATTGTCCTCCCTGCCAATCCCAAGGCCACCTCCTTGTTCAGACCCTCCTCTGTCCATCCTGGCTCTGAGTGCTGCTGGCTGCCTTTCCATCAGTTCCCCTGTAGCCTGTCCTTCCCCTGTTCACGTGTGCTCAGCGGGTTCTCACAGCCTTCTAGTTAAGGATCAGACTCTTCACTCCACCAGCCAAAGTGCTCTAGTTTCTCCCAGTCCAGCTGTTTCCCACTAGCTTTGTCTTTTAAGCAGAGAGAGCATATTTCTGCACTTTTCTCCTCAGGATGAGATTTTTCCTGTCCCAAATGTCCTTGCCTCTCTCCCCTTCCCCCGACTGTGCCCCATGGAATCCTCTAAGGATCATATCCACTCCCCTTCCTCCACAGATCTGTGGCCACCCAGATCAGAAGCAGCAGTCCCCCCACTTACACTGTGCTATGATATATTGTACTTTTGAACACCTTCTTTGGGACTTTTTGGAGCATTTCACTAATTGTTGGTTTTCACATTTTATCTTCTTGGTTGCACATTAATTTAGGATGAAAAGTGCAAGTCAAAGTATTAGTTACTCAGTTGTGTCCGATTCTATACAACCTGCCTGACTCCTCTGTCTTTGGAATTCTCCAGGCAAGAATACCGGTGTGGGTTTCCATTTCTTTCTCCAGAGGATCTTCCCAACCCAGGGATCGAACCTGAGTCTCCTGCGTTGCAGGCAGATTCTTCACTGTCTGAGCTACCAGGGAAGTCCCAATTTAGGGTAATTACTCTTTTATGTACCATTTTCTTTTGATTCACATTTAACACGATGCTGGGGCTCAGACAGTGAAGAGTCTGCCTGCAATGTGGGAGACCTGGTTTGATCCCTGGGTTGGGAAGATCCTCTGGAGGAGGGCATGGCAACCCACTCCAGTATCCTTGCCTGGAGAATCCCTATGGACAGAGGAGTCTGGCAGGCTACAGTCCATGGGGTGGCAAAGAGTTGGACATGACTGAGCAACTAAGCCCAACTCAGCACAATGCTGTGAGTGAGAACTGCCCAGTTCTCCTTTCTGCTTACCACACCCTCCTTCCCCAGAGAGCCCCAAGGAGTCTTCCTTGTTAATCCTGGAGGCTTTCGAGCTGCCAGTGTCTTTGTTCATGCTGCTTACCCACACCCCCATTCCCATCCTATCTGTGTCCTGCCATCTTAGAAAAGCAGTGGGAACCAGTGGCAAGTGCACTGGCTGTGGAACCAGGTGGATCTGGGTTTGAATCTTGCGTCTGCTACTCACTAGCTATGTAGCTTCTAGCATGTTACTCAACCTCCCTGAGGCTTGGCTTTTTCAACTCTGAAAGCCCTTCATCCTTAGGTAAAGGTACATAATAGGCCCTCAAGATCAGTCTTCCACTTCTCCACCCCATCTTCAAATCTTCCCTCTTCCACGTAGCTCCTGAGTATTTTATTACATACGGAGCTGTGCTTCCCCTGAAATCCTGTAGTGTTTATAATGGCAAAGACTTGTCAGAACTGGGAGGATTGCTTAGTTTAAGTCTTGTTTTAAAGATCAGGAGACTGAGGCTCAGAGACCTCTAACAACCAGCCCCAGGCTGCCTGGAGCGCATGGGGACTGAGTCAGGTCTCGCACTCAGAGCCGTGACCCAGCAGTGCCAGTCAGCATGGTGCTGGGCTCTGCAGCCAGCATGGTCTGGGCCCTCCCTCAGCCCGAGGGCTGCCTTCGCCCCCACAGCATCCTGTGCAGAGCAGGGTGCACGTGGAGGAGAAGCCTAATAAGCACTTGTTGACGGACTGTTTCTGTGCCTGTGTATCTCACTGCCCCAGTGGACTGCGTGTTCCCCCAGGCAAGAAATACGCCAGCATTTATGCTGTTCTTTGTCCCTGTTTGGTATTCAGTGCAGACCTGATTATAGTAACAGAAGGTTAATTTCAGCCCCAAGAACAAGGATTTTCATAGCCGGGCAGGAGGTCCTCTCTGTGGTTTCTGGGGCTGTCCCCACAATATTCTGTCTGCCTCTGGCGAGTGTGGTTCTGTTCCATGTCCATTTGTGCCCGTTGGAGAGGGCCCACTCCCACTCCTTCGGCTTCCCCGCCACACTCCCCACCCTCCCCGCTCCCATCTCCCCCAACCCACGCCCTGTGTGGTGCTGCTGTGCTGCCTGCCCTGGCTAAGAATAAATCATCACGGTTGCATAGCAACGAGTTTGCTTTCCTTAACTCCCCCTCCTCCTCCTCCTCCCTTAAAAGTGCCTCAGCTCTAAATTTATGGTAGTGTGTCAGGAGATGCCGTTACCCCACAAATGTCTCCAAACCCCAGTGTTGTTCCTCTAATAGCTGCTAGCTTTATGAGGACAGAGGCTGATGGCTGTGTTCACCTCTTCTCCCAGCACCTAGTACAGTCTTGGCACATAGTAGGTGCTCGGGAAGTATCTACTGGATGGTGAATAAATGAATCACTTTTTCAGAATTCCTACAGTTATGAGGTGCTTCTGGGACTCAGAAATATTATTATGGATCCTGGGATGGTCAGTGATTCCTCTCTGTTGCCTGGGTGCTTCCCTCCTCCCTTTCTCCAGCCTCCTAAAAATCTGATGTAACAAGAGAAGCTACATATCTCTTCATTTCTCACTGGCATGTGGATGGCAAATATGTTTTCCTCTCTGTGTTTTCTGGAAGCGGATGGTTCAGTCAGCCCACATGGTTTATGGAGCCCAGTGGGAGGAACCAGTCTAATAGGGCTTCATGATTCTTGCCTTGAGAAGCTGTGTTAGGGCTGAGGGCAGATTATTCTTTTTGGTGACAGAAGTATGAGACTTGCATTCAGGGGAGGACGATGCTCTGTGAGCTTTGAAGTCACAAAGTACCAGGTTTGCATCCCAGCTGTGCCAATTGCAAACTCTGTGACCCTTGGTGGGTCTCTTAACATAGCTCATGGATTAGAAGAATGGTATGAGAAAAATCAGAGTCCATTGTGTGTGCTAAATCGCTTCAGTGGTGTCTGACTCTTTGTGACCCTATGGACTGCAGCCCGCCAGGCTCCTCTGTCCATGGGATTCTCCAGGCAAGAATATGGGAGTGGGTTGCTGTGCCCTCCTCCAGGGGAATCTTCCTGACCCAGGCATCAAACCTATGTCTCTTATGTCTCCTGCATTGGCAGGTGGGTTCTTTACCACTAACACTACCTGGAAAGGCCAGCAGAGTGCCAGGAAACAGGGGTGCCCAAATAGTATGAGTTTCCTTTTCCCTATTTAGTGGGGAGATAGAAACATACCAGAAAATGCCCATTACTAGTAGTGGGATGTCATCAATATGTGAGTGGGCAAGGAAGGGGAAACCCAGGGAATGTCTCTTTTGGTGGGGGGTCAGAGGAAGGGCCTAATGTATTTCTTTTGTTTTCTTCCTTTCTACATTAAAAAATATGTGTTGGATTTCACAACTGACTTTTGACTACCCCGTGTTCATCTCCTTCCAAATGTCCCCACAGTCAAGGACAGGGAGGTTCAGGATCCAGAGGGAGATTGAAAGTTCAGTGGCTCCTCTGGGGTCAAGCAAAGAGGTTTGAAGAGGAGGCTGGGGCGGGGCTGTTGTTCAGCTAAGAATAGCAGCAGCAGCTGCTAAGGGAACGGCCTGAGGTCAGAAGCCAGGGCAGCTGCAGGCACACATTCTCAGCAGAGGACTCAGAACTCAGAGAAGCGCTTCCCTGGCCCTCGGATGGGTTTGCAGACACTTCGTGATCCATGTGTCACCCGTGCCTGCCCACAGTGGGCACCAGCTTCTCATCTCCCCTCCAGGCCCACACGTTGCCTCTCTCCCCACCCCTCTTCACCTCTCGCACTGCCTATTGCCTGCCTTCTGGCCCTGCCTCAGGAGCACAACAGTGTCCATTTACTAGACTTTCACGAATCGGTCACTTGGTACTAAGTGTTCTCAGGCCTCTGTCCTCTGGGGTCTGGAGTCTGAGATAGCATCATGGTCCCATGGACCGCCAGAAAAACAATCGGGGAACAAGCATTAAATAAACACAAGATATATGAGATAACATGTTCCCATCCTGTGTGAGTGCGGCCAGTGCTCTTTGTGGGGGCCTTCTGGGTGTGTACGCTAGAAAGTTCTGGAGTTTCCTTCTTGACAAAGGTGAGGATGAGCTAAGTTAGTGCTTTTTTAGGGACAGTAATCCCTGGGAGAAACAAGCCCTCCTCCCACCAGGAAGAGGATGGAAAGTGAATGATTCTGGCTAGAGTTTAAGGCTGGACATTGAGAGGAGATGCACACTGGAAGTAAAGGGTCTGAGGAGACAGGAGTCAAGACCATTTCCGCATTTGCCACAGTCATTGAATGGGTCATTCATCCTCTCAACAAACATCTAAGGAACACCTGCTAAGTACCAGTATGGGTGGGAGGGTATGCCAAATTAGTGGTTTTTCATCTTAGCTGCACACTGGAATTAGAGATGGAACCTGAAAAATACTGATGTTCACATTTTATCCAAGAATAATTACCTTAAAAGAAAATCTCTGGTTCTCTGGGACAGGCTTGTGTATGTTTTTGGAGGGTTCTGCGGGTGATTCTGCTGTGTGGCCAAGGTAGAAAAGCACTGGTCTAAATGGCCTGAGGCTCCTTCCTGTAACAGCACTCATCACCACTTTTGGTCTTTCTACCCATGATAAAGATGTATGTTGTAGTCCCTGAGATGTAGCCAGTGCTCCATGGCTAGTTCACATAAAAGTTTATCGAGCGGCTCTTACAGGCCCAGCAGTAGACAGAATAACAGTATCTCTTGGAAGTGTATTAATATAAGCACTCCATTTCCTTGAATGTTTATCTGGTGAACCAGAGCCAGCTTTTCTGATGAATGGGATTTTCAGTGATTTGTCCTGTCTCGTCCCTCAGTGGAAGAGAAACAGTGACTATATCTGGTATGTTTCAGTTAAATGGAGATGAAGCAGGTGGTGAAAAAGACAAACACAAATAGATGGAAGGCAGGCAAATAATAGGGATGCTGCAAAGATAGGATGTGTTTATTGGGCAGGTTTTCACAAATGCACTTTGTGAAAAAGTAAAAGTAATATGCCTGTTTAATATTTGGCGTACTAGCAAGGATTTGAGCCCCTATGAGGCACCTGCCCTATGCTAGGCACCGTGGATGCCTAGGATGTGACTGTGGCACTGAAAAAATATGCTGTCTTGGGAAAATTTAAATTAATATTATTATAAAAAATAGATTTTAAACTACCCAGTTGTATTTTATGACTGTAAGATTATTAGAAACTTGGAGGAAAAGCTACAAAAGAGGCATGACTCAAAGTGCAGGCCATGGCTCAGCTCTGCCAGCTGTTATCAGTCGGTAATGAGAAGTACAGAAATTGAAAGGAAGCATTTAGAAACTTTTATAGCAATTTGCCAGGGCAATTTTGTCTGTTGAATCTAAAAATTAAAAAAAAAAAAAAAAGACCGAGGCCTTATATTTTGTTTTTAAAATTGCCTTTCTCAAGTAATTCATTTTCATTGTATTTTATCAAAGTACCAGTCTATGACAGATTTGATTTTAAAAAATGAAAGAGTCAAACAAGCTAAACTGGTCCTTTACTGCAGATGGTTTAAGCTCTGGTTAGAGTAGTGGGAAATCTGAGATGTCATGGCAAGCCGAAAGGTACTAGCAAGTGGGGAAGGACCAGTGTTCTATCTGATGTTGCAAAGGGAGTAAGAGTGTTCTGAAAACCTAGACCTTACTCATGCAGAAGGCTCTAAGACCATGAACATTTATTGAGTTTCTAGTAGCTACTGGAGCTTTATATGTGCTTTGTGTGAATTCTTTCATTGACTTCTCTCACAACCTGTGTGATGACATGTTTATCTCCATCCCTATCTTGTGGAGTCTGGAAGAGACCACCACAGCTGGTGGGTGGTGGGCCTGCCTGTTAAAGCATGTTGGACTCTGGGGCCTGATGGCTCATGACCCCCTCCCCTTCTCCACAGAGTCCCTCCAGGTGACGTGAAGCACAGGACACAAACTCTGCCCATCCAGTTGTTCCAGAATAGGAATGAGGAGAAGGCCCTGTAGTTTCAGAACACAGGGCTCAGGGTTGCCATTCCGGAAAGATGCCTTACTTCCTAGTGAGAGGCAGGGTGTGCATGTTGATCTGACAGTCCTTGGTGCTCACTTCCAGAGATATTTCAGTAGATGGACCCACCCTGGTTTGGGTCCACCCACCTTTTATTAGACTCTAAACTGTCTTATCAGCAGCTTTTGCCAGTGTCATCCCATCTACCCATTTATTTTTAAACTTTTAATTTTGAAATAATTGTAGATTCACAGGAAGTTGCAAAGAAACATACAGGGAGGTCCTTGTACGCTCCTCCCTGCACCCCCTACTGTCAACATCTCTCACACCTATGCTGCTGCTGCTGCTAAGTCACTTCAGTCGTGTCCGACTCTCTGTGACCCCATAGGTGGCAGCCCACCAGGCTCCCCGTCTCTGGGATTCTCCAGACAAGAACACTGGAGTGGGCTGCCATTTCCTTCTCCAGTGCATGAAAGTGAAAAGTGAAAGTGAAGCTGCTCAGTTGTGTCCGACCCCTACCAGGCTCCTCCCATGGGATTTTCCAGGCAAGAGCACTGGAGTGGGTTGCCATTGCCTTCTCCCTCACTCAGCTGTAGTACCATATCAAAACCAGGAAATTGACCTTGCCATACAGACCTACCCATCTATTTTCTGTCTATTAACTTTTTTAAAGACTTTTTTTTTTTTAAAAGATGTAGATATTGAGGCTTGGAGAGGTTTAGGTGCCCATTGTTAAAGTGAAAGTGAAAGTGTTAGTCGCTCAGTTGTGTCTGACTCTTTGCGACCCCTTGTAGTGTAGCTTGCCAGGCTCCTCTGTCTATGGAATTCTCCAGGCAAGAAGACTGGAGTGGATTGCTGTTTCCTTCTCCATTAAAAAGACTTGTTTTTTAAGAGCAGTTTTCAGTTCACAGAAAAATTGAGAGGAAGATACAGAGATTTCCCACTTTTACACCCTGCTCCCAGACATGCTTACCCTCCCCCATTGTCAGCATCCCCCAGTAGAGTGGTACATTTGTGACAACTGAGAAGCCCACACTGGCATGTCATAATCACCCAAAGTCCACATTTTACATGAAGGTTCGCTCTTGGTGTTGTATATTCTATGGGTTAAGACGAAAGTATAATGTGCCTACCATTATAGGCGCATACATAGTAAGTTTTACTGCCCTAAAAATCCCATGTGCTCCCCCTGTACGTCCCTCCCTCCCCCATCCCCCTTGACATCCACTGATCTTTTTACTGTCTCCATAGTTTTGCCAGAATGTCATGTAGTAGGAACCATATAGTCTATAGCCTTTTCAAATTTGCTTCTTTCACTTAGTAATGGGCATTTAAGATTCCTCCATGTCTTTTCACGGCTTAATAGCTCATTTGTTTTTAGCCCTGAATAATAATATTCCGTTGTCTGGACGCACCACAGTTTATCCACTGATCTATTGAAGGACATCTTGGTTGCTTCCAAGTTTTGGCAATTAAGAATAAAGCTGCTATAAACATCTGTATACATGTTTTTGTGTGGACATAACTTTTCAACTCCTTTGGGTAAGTACCCAAAAGTACCATGCTTTAAAAGAGGCATCACCAAGCCACAATGTACCTGGAGAGGGTGGGTGGTCTGGAAGCACAGGTCACATCCAGATTGTTCTTAGGGACTAGCGTCAGCGTCTTGTATATAGGTGCCATGTGTAATTTAGCTCTCCTTCCTTAACCTAAAGCAATATAAGGCACATAGTTGACCCTCAACAAGTGTTATTTGAATTGAGTGTTTGATTCAGAGGAGAAAATGTATATATAAACATAATGACTGCCTTCCATATTGCTGGGCCTCTGATGAGGAGGGCCAGTGAGATTTATCTACATCCCCCATTGCTCATGAGAGCAGAGCTAGGATTAGTGAGTGGGGGACGAACTAAGGGGAAACATCCCAGCTGGATTTATAGAAGGATTTGACCAAGAATGGGAACAGTGGAAGTATTTTGCTAGTAGCAGATTGTCAGGGATGCAGTAGAAATGATTGCTGCATTTTTTTGATATTAGGCTGAATGGCTTTAATGGAAATCTTTCCAGTTCCTTGTTTCTAAGATTTTAAGAATGTGCAGTCATGGACAGAAATAGAACAGCTGAGAAGGCAGACCAGTTTATGGGTAGAGGGTGAGGGTATGGGTTGAGGTGAAAGCAAAACGTCCTTGTGGAACACCTGTAGATTTTGATTTTTTTTTTTTTTTTTTCATTTTAAAAGGAAAGTCATAGACAGCCGAATATAAGACCCTTTCTCTCTGCTTCTTTGGGTAACCTGTGGAATTTGCTCAAGACAACATCTGGAGTTAACCAATCAGATACTCGTCTTTCTTTCAGATAGCATTTGGTAACACCAGTTCTAGACAAAATTGTAGGAGCTGGATTCTGACTGCAGCTCACATGTTTTTGTCATGTTAATCATTTATTGAAATTAAGGAGAAGATTATTGCAATTTCTATTCCAGGAAATGAAGCAGGCACTGAGTTAATCAGATTACTTCTAGGTGAAAAAAAAAAATAGGTCAAGGTTCTTAAATTAGGCCATCTGAGAAGGTGATTGTATATTCATATATGATTATCCTATAAGGTGTATTTTAAATGTCTTATGTTTTTAATTTCATTTTAGCTGCCAAGGAAGATACAGGCTTATCATATCATATGTTTTAAAAACTCACAAAAAGAAAACTAATCTTATTGCCATCTATTTATTTTTAAAAGTAGGAAGCAGGGAAAGATTTTTTAAAGTGGGAAGCAGGGGAAGGAACTTTACATATATTATTTCATCAGTTTTCACAGTGATTTCTGGATAGATATCATTGCTTTCTTATGGCCAAGGAAACTGAAACTGAGAAGAGTAACTTGTTCACTAGATGTGTCTTCACAAAGTAGAGTTGGGATTCAAAGCCAGGTCTGTTGTACTCCAAAGCCAGTGCTCTTTATGCTGTTTAGTACTGGGGACATATCATCTGTAGCGAAATCAACCTTACCATGTTTGTGAATGGATTTCAGAACTATATGGTGTGTATTTCAAAGCCACACGTGTCAGTTCCATCTGCAGGAAAGCCTGCCTGATGTTTCATGAAACATGTTTCATCATTGCTGATGATCTTTCTTCAGTGGGGTTGGACTAGGGCATTCAGACCATTGCTATACTCAACAGTTATTTGCCCCAGTCCTCTCCCCCCACTTCCCAGTGCCTCCGGGATGTATGATCGTGAAGGTATGAATGCCATCCTTGGGCTGGGGCACAATTTCCAGCTTGCCTGCTGCCTGATGTCTAAGAGTCCTAGGCTCATGTTTTTTTCAAGTTTTGGAATTATGTTCTCATTCTCACAAGCAAGATCAGAGAGAAGTCAAGAGACCTCATGGTAGAGGAGACAGCACTGTGCCTGAATGTGCCTTTTCCTTGCTGTGTGACTTTCTAGTCCTACAGCTTTAAGGAGGACCTTATTGGCAACCCACTCCAGTACTCTTGCCTGAAAAATCCCATGGATGGAGGAGCCTGGTAGGCTACAGTCCATGGGGTCACAAAGAGTCAGACATGACTTAGCGACTTCTCTTTCTTTTTTTTTTTTTTTTAGCTTGCTGAACCTCAGTTCTTTCATCAGCAATAAGGAGGTAGTAATAATCTTATTTTAGGGTAAGCATAAGACTTAGATGATAGTAGTATCTGGGAAACTTTGTAAACCGTAGGCATTGTACAAATGTAGGTCTAAGGGATGGGAGAGAAGGATCCCATCCTCTGGAAAAGCTTTCCTCCAGAAGGGGCAGAAGCCAGTGCATGGAAAACATGACCTCTTTCTGGCTACCTAGGCTCCATTTCACTGGAGCAACTTTGGCCTCTGTGGCCCCCTCTTTTTCCTGAGTAGCCTAGTTGTGTTTCCTGCCTTGGATTATTGAGATAATTTCTCCCAATCTTCCCTATCCAATGAGTGTGAAGCTGTTCAATGTGAACAATGATCACTGGCTGACCTTCCCAAGATTCAGATTGGGTAGATTGTGTTCTGCTCAGGTTAATTTGCTTACTGGCTATAATGAATACTAGGGTGGCTAATCTTCATTAGAAAGTGTTACCCAAGAGAAATTTTATTTTAAAAACCCACATATTAACATGGAGAGCTTCCCTGGTGGCTCAGTAGTAAAGAATCTGCCTGCAAGCAGGAGATATGGGTTAAATCTCTGGGTTGGGAAGATGCTGTGGAGAAGAAAATGGCAACCCACTCCAGTATTCTTGCCTGCTGGGCTTACAATCCATGGGGGTCACAAAAGAGTCAGACATGACTTAGCGACTAAACAACAATAGTATTAACATGGGGGAAAAAGTAGAAGTAAACCAAGCAAAGTTTAACAATTTTGATGTCTTAAAAGTTTCCAGTGAAGACTGAAAACCCTCTAATATGTGTTCATTCAATAAGATGGTGGTTTCCAACTTTTTTTGAAAAGTGGGGCCTATATCTTAAATAAAGTCAAATTTTCATTTGAGAACAGAATTATCTAAACAATTAGAAGCTGTCAATTTTGCTGTCATTTAATAGGTTTGGGTTTGGAAGGCAGATTTTTATGTCCCCCCCCCCCCCCAGTAGACTTTATGCCTTAAATTTATTTTGTGTTTGTGTTTTCTAATTATTAACTTTTTAATTGAAATATAAAAGAAAAAGTGTACAAATCCTAAGCATACAGCTCAATGAATTTTTCCCAGTGAGCATACCTGAGAAACCAGGGTACAGATCAAGAATCAGAACATTACAAGCACCCAGAATACTGGCCCCTAAGTATCCCCTTTACTTCACTAGTCTGTCTTCTCAAGGGCACTATCTAGGGTAACTTCTAGCACTATAGACTAGTTTGTCTGTTTTGACACTTTATATAAATGAAATCTTAAAGTATATACTATTTTGTATATGTCCTCTTTTGCTCAACATTATATGTGAGAGATTAATTCATGCTGTGTGTAGTAAGTATGTCACTTTCATTGTGATGTAATATTCTGTAAGCACCACAATTTGTTTATTTTACTATATAAGGAATATGAGTTGTTTCCAGTTTGGGGCTATGATGAATAAAGCTGCTGTTGATAAGTATGTTCCCAGTACTGTGGAGTATATACCAAGGAGAGTGGTTACTAAGCTCTAGAAGATGATTATGTTTAGCTGTAGTCAGTCAAAAGTCAAATCGCTCAGTCGTGTTTGACTCTTTGCAACCCCATGGTCTGTAGCCTACCAGGCTCCTCTGTCCATGGGATTTTCCAGGCAAGAGTATTGGAGTGGGTTGCCATTTCCTTATCCAGGAGATCTTCCCGACCCAGGAATTGAACCTTGGGTCTCCAGCATTGCAGATAAACACTTTACCATCTGAACCACCAGGGAAACCCTGTAGTTAGTGCTGCCAAATAGTTTCCTAAAGCAGTTATAACAACTCACATCTCCACCAGGAGGTAGGAGACTTGCAGTCACTCAACATCTTGGCTAATACTCGGTGTTATTTGTCTTTTCTGTTTTAGTTCTTCTGATAGGTATGTGATAGAGACACACTGTGCTTTGCTTTTTGTTTAATTTTGTGTTTCCCTGATGATGAATGAGGTCAGGAAACTTTGTATATGTTTATTGGCCATTTGGATGCCCTATTTTGTAAAGTGAATCTTCACTTGTTTTGCTTAGCCTTTGCTATTGAATGATCTCCTTTTTCTTATTGAGTCGTAGGAGCTCTTTGTTTATTCTGGATATGAGTTCTTTGTGGACTATATGCATTGTGAATATCTTCTTCCAGTCTATAGCTTGTCTCTTCATGCTCTTTATGGTGTATTTTGATAAAATATGTTATATATTTTAATGTAGTCCAAATTTTAATCTACCAACTTTTTTCTTTTGCTGTTAATGCTCTTTGTGTCCTGTTTAAGAAATCTTTGTCTACCCCCAATTTTTTTTTTTTAACCAAAAGCTTTATTGTTTTACTTTTCACATTTAGATGTAAAAGGAAGTGTTTTCACAAAAGTTGAAGTGCTTACACAAAAAGGAAGTGCCTTTTGTGTCTAATGAGGGAAAGATTCTTTTTTCTCTTCCTGTTTTACCATCCAATTGACTTAGTCTTTTGTTGAAAAGAGTATTCTTTCCCTACAGCTCTGTAGTGTCACCTTTGTCATGAATCATGGGATATATATGTATTTGTGGGTATGTTTCCATGCAGTAAAATTTGGAGGTGCCATCAAGTAATTGATACTACTTTGAGCTTGATATTATTGGATAAGTGGCTCGTGAGATTATTGACACAGATATGGATGGCTGAGAGAGACCAGGACAAGATCAGAGGTCTAGAAAGTTCCCAGATATAAAACCCATTGACTCACAGACTGTACTTGGATATACTTCTCCAAATAAAATAATTCTAATAAAATCAGTTTTTATTAGTTAATTTTCCTCTGCGTTAGAAGATAGATACACCATAAGCAATGGAGTTGCTTATGATAGGAATGCAATACTTATTTTCAAGTTAGATACAATTTCTCACAGTATTCAACTGACAATGTTCCTTACTTTATCTAATGTCAGTTCTTCTCTTAACAAGGGAATACTTTCTCTCAAAATAGGTTTAACTTGTTCTTATTCTTGAGGTTTATCACATCTATCTGATTGTCCTGCTGAAATATTAGGTACCCAAAGCCTCTAATTGCTCGTTTATTTTGATGACTCTGTGGAGGATCTGACTACCTCAAGTAACCAGAAATCTTTCAAGTTTTCTAAGGTCCTGACGCAGCTGGGTCTCAGATGCTGCTGAGGGGTGTTTCCTCAGGTGAGTGAGCACCCCTTTTTCAAAAGTCCAACCCAACTCAAACTATGGAGGATATTGGTCACTGTCAGATCATCAGTGCATCCAGATAAATACAACTCCTTTCCATAAGTGACACACAGGCTGGTCAATGAAGTGAAGTTCTACTTCCTAGGGATCTTGGACCTGGTCCAAGCATCTTTTAGCTTACCCCCCTCACTCCTGTTCCTCTCTCCTGGGTGACTGAGAAGCCTGAGCTGCCATTAGTGGGAAATATTGTTCAGCAAACAATGGAGCAATAGCTTCTTTGTAAGTTTCCATTTGATCAAGAACTGTAGTTGAGAATCTTCTATATGCCAGCACTCAAAATCTATTCCCAGCCCTTGAGGGCTTAAATGACTTCTGACTGTGTTAAATGATAGTTTTTGGTTAAACTTAGGGCCTAACAAAACCTTACTGATGCTTGATCAGTCGACCAAAACTCTTGCCTGTTACTGTTCCCTGCTGTAATCAGACTTAGCTAAGTGTTTGGTGATGAGTGTCACTCATCTGTCAGTGTATTGTACCCCTTCTTTGTACCTCCATTGTGACCTGAGCTCATCTATGGCCTGTTAACCAGGATGACTGTAACTTCAACCTGATGTCAGATTTTCCTAGTAATATCCACACTGGTACCTGCTGGAGCTCTAGTTGTCCTACCCATGTTCTTGAGTATCTTGAGATGCTGTTCTACTGCCCTAGGGTCTGCCATGGAGTGAGGGAGAGAGCAGTGCCCTTGCTAAGAGAGAATTAATCTTTTTTGCATAATGCTGTCCATACTTTGGGATTCTGGGTTCCCCTTGTGTCTAATGGCAAAAGATGTAGTGGTGACGTGGAGTCAGGACTGTGGTATAACTTCCCTGTGGTAATTGTCATGTCTTATTTCAGTCAGCCAAGTGTCATGGTCACCAAAGTCTTGCTGTCCCAGATGTTATATAGCATTAATCTCATCCACGTTTTTTCTCTATGTGTACACAGAATGACTAGAGATTTTATTTTAGGCTCTTTAACTTCTGTTCTTTTAAAATGGGCATTTAAAGAAGACTCTTCTGTTTGTTAAACTTTTTTTTTTTAACTAACCTTCGCACATTTAAAAACCATTGTATATAATTGAATAACTTTCAGAACTCAGAGATATTAGATATCATTAGTCCAATCTTCTCATGACTAAATAATATTGTGAGATTTCTCTCCCTGGAGGTATTTTTAAATGTCTTTTACAATCACAGGAAGTCAGATCTGGAAGAGAACTGAGAACTGTGTGAGGCCAGCAGTCTCATTCTACAGATGAGGAACCCAAGACTCTGAAGAGGCAGTGGCTGGATCACATGGATAATTGTAGGATAAGACCCTGAGCCTCCAGACCCCCTAATCTGGAGGTCTTTGCCTGGGTAGACAAGGCTGCTTCCTATTTCCAATTTTGCTTCATAATTGTTACCCAAAGACAATGAGGCATTTCTTATAGAATCTGTGAATGTGCTTGTCATGAAACATTAACCTGTGGTAGAATTTAAGGTAACATAGAACTAGCCAAAATGTATGTTGGGCAAGAGCCATGAATCCCAATGGAAGTGGGCTGGGATAAGTAGTTATATTAATAAAACCTTTCCACATCAAAAGTGTGAGTCAGATTCAATAAATGAATACCATTGAGAAGTTACACAGAGGGAGTTTAATTTTAGCCCAAACATCACCGTTTGCATCTCCCTTCAGAAATAATGGGGGTGGAAGTTATGTCTTTCGTTAGATTGATTGCTGAAAAAGTGAAAACAATATGGAGGAGTTTCTTTGTGGACTGCTTTCCTGGGCACTGTCTACTTTTAGCGGAGCTTAAACCTCCAGGCCAATGGTGGTGGACATGGAGAGTGTGCCTTTTCTCTCCTCTGCCTAAGCTGCACTCAGGAAATTCCACTTCCACCCCTTTTCTCCGGGGTGTGTGCCTGCCCCAGGCTCTTTCCTGAGGCCTTTTGCTCCAGGCTGGTTTCCAGCCAGGCAAGGGTGGCTGTGACTGTGGGGCCTGTGAAGGCTTCCTGTGATGGTACACAAAATTTTTCTTAAGGAGAAAGGAAACCAAAGAGATGAGCCATCCTGCTGTTCCTTTGAGCTCCTTTCTGCCTGCATTTCTCCAGGAAGGCTTAGGTAAGAAGACAGGCTCAGAGATGTGCCTTGAGGACTTCAGAGACTGTTCTGCCCCCCACATTCTGGGCTTGCTCCTGCTCCATCCATGTCACCTCCACACCACCCTCTGCCCCTTAAGGTCCCAGGTAGAATTTGTGGACAGATGAAGAGGATAGAGAATGTGGGGGAGGTGGTATTTATAGCCTCCCCTGGGCTTCCTGTCTCGTGACTGGAGGGACCCAGATGGAGCCTTATGGGAGGTGGGGAGTTTCCAGTCTCATGGAGGAGATGATAATCACCCATCTGGTGGCCTCTTATAGGAAGCGGTGCCTGAGCTGGGGGTTGCTTCATTACCTCCTGGACACCAGCGCCAGTCCTGGGGAAATGCAGCAGTGGAAAGAAGCTGAATCTGAACTGAGACTGTGGCACTGTCCTCTCAGGACCGTCTCTTGTCCATGAGAGGCGTTCATGTGTTGATTTGCAAAGTACTTCTGAGCTCCTCTTTGGGGATTTTTGTCCAAAGGGGATCTCCATTCCCGGAATTCATTGAACACTCTCCCTGACGTGCCCTCTGTAACTCATCACATTAATGGGAAGGGAGGGCTGGAGGGCAGCCAGGATGCCCCCCCCCCCGGCCCCCACCATGTCAAGATGGCTGTATTGACTGCAGAGTCTAATGGAAGGTTCGGCTGTGAATGGGTCTTCACTGATAGCAGAGGAATAAAGCTCTGGCCCTCAAGCCTGTCTTCTTAACTGGGCTCCCAGCCAGTGTTTCCTTGCCAGCTCGTGACTCCCCCCAGTCTGTCATGCACACCCAACTAGATCTGGCTTCCCTGAACATCACTTAGTCAACCCTCCCAATTGCTTAGAAAAACTTAATGGGTCCTCTTGGCCCGGACTCAAGGCCCTGCAGGATCAGGTACACATCTACAAACAGATGCCTTTACAACCTTAACACTGATGACCCTACCCTTTGCAGCAGAGCCATCATCTAGACCCCATCTAGATGGGGTCTGCTTACAGTCCCCTGAAAATTCTGAGTTCAGTTCAGTCTCTCAGACGTGTCCAACTCTTTGCAGCCCCATGGACTATAGAACACCAGGCTTCCCTGTCCATCACCAACTTCCAGAGCTTGCTCAAACTCATGTCCATCGAGTCGGTAATGCCATCCAACCATGTCATCCTCTGTTGTCCTCTTCTCCTCCTGCCTTCAATCTTTCCCAGCATCAGGGTTTTTTCCAGTGTCAGTTCTTCCCATCAGGTGGCCAGAGTATTGGAGCTTCAGCTTTAGCATCAGTTCTTCCAGTGAATATTCAGGGTTGATTTCCTTTAGGATGGACTGATTTGATCTCCTTGCAGTCCAAGGGACTCGCAAGAGTCTTCTCCAATAACATAGTTCAAAAGCATCATTTCTTCGGTGCTCAGCTTTCTTTATATTCCAGCTCTCACATCCCTACATGACTACTGGAAAAACCATAGCTTTGACTAGAGGGACTTTTGCTGGCAAAGTAATGTCTCTGCTTTTTAATAAGCTGTCTAGGTTGGTCACAGCTTTTCTTCCAAAGGGCAAGCGTCTTTTAATTTCATGAGTGCAGTGACCATCTGCAGTGATTTTGGAGCACAAAAAAGTAAATTTTGTCACTTTGCATTGTTTCCCCATCTATTTGCCATGAAGTGATGGGACCAGATGCTATGATCTTTGATTTTTGAATGTTGAGTTTTAAGCCAGTTTTTTCCTTCTCCTCTTTCACTTTCATCAAGAGGCATTTTAGTTCCTCTTCATTTTCTGCCATAAGGGTGGTATCATCTGTGTTTCTGAGGTTATTGATATTTCTCCCTGCAATCTTGATTCCAGCTTGTGCTTCATCCAGCCTGGCATTTTGCATGATGTACTCTACATATAAGTTAAATAAGCAGGGTGACAATATACAGCCTTGACATACTCCTTTCCCAATTTGTAACCAGTCTGTTGTTCCATGTTCAGTTCTAACTGTTGCTTCTTGAGCTGCATGCAGTTTTCTCAGAAGACAGGTAAGGTGGTCTGGTTTTCCCATCTCTTGAAAAATTTTCTATAGTTTATTGTGATCCACACAGTCAAAGGCTTTGGTGTACTCAATAAAGCAGAAGTAGATGTTTTTCTGGAATTCTCTTGCTTTTTCTATGATCCAGCGGATGTTGGCAATTTGATCTCTGGTTCCTCTGCCTTTTCTAAATCTAGCTTGAACATCTGGAAGTTCACAGTTCATGTACTTTTGAGGCCTAGCTTGGAGAATTTTGGGTATTACTTTGCTAGTGTATGAGGTGAGTGCAATTGTGCGGTAGTTTGAACATTCTTTGGGATTGCCTTTTTTGGGATTGGAACAAAAACTGACCTTTTCCAGTCCTGTGGCCACTGCTGAGTTTTCCGAATTTGCTGGCATATTGAGTGCAGCACTTTTACAGCCTCGGCTTTCATGATTTGAAATAGCTCAACTGAAGTTCTGTCACGTCTTCTAGCTTTGTTCGAAGTGATGCTTTCTAAGGCCCACTTGACTTCACATTCCAGGATGTCTGGCTCTAGGTGAGTGATCACACCATGGTTATCTGGGTCATTAAGATCTTTTTTTGTATAGTTCTCCTATGTATTCCTGCTACCTCTTCTTAATATCTTCTGCTTCTGTTAGGTCCATGCCATTTCTATCCTTTATTGTGCCCATCTTTGGCTGAAAAGTTCCCTTGGTGTCTCTAATTTTTTTGAAGAGATCTGAAAATTCTAGACTTGTTTATATCTTCCTGCCTCTTCCCAGGTTGTGTGTCCTTTGCTCCTGCATGGCTTGTATCCTCTTCCTCCTTCGCTGCCTCACCCTTTTGCTTGCTTTGCTCATCTGGTCATGCAGTTGTCCATTTTTCTATTGTACACTAAGTTCCCTGAGGGCAGGAACCCTGTAACCTCCAGTGCAATGCTGAATGTGAGTTGAGTGCACACAACTTCTTGCGTGAATGGGGAGAGACGGATATTTGAAGTATTGAACCCTCTGTGGGCAACTTAGTATCATCTCCTCATTGACTTGGTGAGGTCTCCATGCATTTAAAGTGCTGTCTAGAGATGTTGAATGGGGTAGTGAGGATGGAAGCAGATGCCTTAGAAATGGTTCCAACAAGGCAGTGGTCAGTCGCAAGTAGGATTGAAATGGAGAAGGTTCAAAAACAAAGAAAACAAAGTGAGACACTGGATTGAACATGTCTTAGAGGTGGGTATCATGTGTTGAATAAGTGTTGTCTAACAATTCATGTCTGCCCAAAATCTCAGAATGTGATCTTAATTGGTTCAGGTAAAAATGGGGTTGTACTGGATTAGGATGAATCCTAAATCCCATGTTCAGTGTTCTTGTAAGGAGAGCAGAGGATTCATGGAGAAGAGGGCCATGTGAAGGAGGAACAGCGATGAGTGGTGGAGCTACAAACCCAGAAATGACAAGCATTCTCAGGAGCCATTAGAAGCCAGGAAGAGCCCAGCCTGGAGCCTTCAGTCATTGCCACCTTGATTTTGGACTTTGGGGTTGAACTCTGAGAGCATAAATTTCTGTTGTGTTAAGCCATCCAGTTTGTGGTGATTTGTTGGGGCAGCCCCAAAAAAGGAATACAGTGGGGTTCAACATGTACTTGGGGTGTATGCCTCAGAAATTCAGGGGATCAAATTCTTTTGTGCTAGTGTGTGTGTGTAATACTGTGACCAATGTTGTGGTTCTGTTTGTGGTAAGAAGTCTATACTTACCATTTATGATGCAATTTTGCCAAGAACTACACAATGGCAAATCTCCTCTTGAAAGCTCCTGGTCACCTGAGTGGAGGTGACCTGAGAAGCACTGGGGGCATCTTGAGCTTGATGGGAGGTCACGGGCAGAGCCACCCCTAAAAGGTACAGGAAAGAGAACTCTCACAGGCAGGATCTCCTGGGCACTCCTGTTTTTATGCAGATGAAATCTGGCTAAACCAGTGATCTTGATGATTAGAAATAGAGACCTCCTCTATTCCTGTCTGCTGGGAAGAACACTGAGGGGAGGGTGGTAGGGAGTATGTTATGGTGATTTTGTGAAGAAGCGGATGGGAAGTGGGTTTGTTTTCATGGAAATGAAAATGGAAAGGAAAAAAAAGTGCCAACAACCAAGTTGATTTTGCAGTGAGTGCGTGTAAGAGAGCTGTTTTCTTTTTCTGGGCTACCAGGAAACTCTGGCTCTCTGCCCAAAGCAGTGAGAATCCCACAAAGCAGAGGGTGGGATAAGGGATAGGTCAGCCCTTGGAGGATAGTCTTGGGCACCAGTGCAGGGCCTTCTCAGGTCCTCCTTCTCAGCATTAGATGTAGTGAGGTATCATGAGATGTGCACTGGAAGCCGAACTGGTTCCACCGTTGTCAGTGTTTTGTTGGAGCAAGTCTGTCTCCCTCTCAGAACCTTGGCCTCCTCCCTTTTACAGGAGCCAAATGAGGTTGGTGTGGGCATTGGGGAAGAACTTTGTGAAACTTAAAATGCTAGATAATATTGTATCTTAGAGTCCTCCCCAGGACTGCATAGGATAGTAGGTAGGGGCTTCATCCTTTGAGGTTCTGGGTTGGCTCATAGACTCTGTGAAAAGTAATGTGCATTTCAGTTGGAGATGATGAAAAAGTTCTGAAGGTGGACGATGGTGATGGCTGTACAACGACGTGAGTATACTTAATGCCATTTGAAAGGTGCTGGCTGTACAACAACGTGGGTATATAATGCCACTAAGCTATACACTTAAAAATGGCTAAAACTGTATGTTATGTATAGCTTCCCATGAACAAAAATCACAAGCATTTTCCCCCAAAACAAAGTAATCCAGATGCTGGACTAAGCTGATATTCAGGTAAATCTGACACCCTGATTATTGTGCTTTGTGGAAAATGCTCACCATTTACAGTCACTGAGAGGGGTAAGCCCTGTTTCCTGCTGCTGCTGTTTACTTGCTAAGTTGTGTCTAACATTTTGCGACCCCGTGGGCTGTAGCCCACCAGGCTCCTCTGCCCATGGGATTTCCCAGGCAAGAGTACTAGAGCGGGCAGCGGTTTCCTTCTTTAGGGGATCCTCCCACCCAGGGATTGAACCCAAGTCTCCTGCTCAGCAGGCCGATTCTTTACCACTGAGCTACCAGGGAAGCCCTTGGCCCTGTTAACTGGGACTAAATTAACACAATATATTATTTATTTTGGATGGCTCTATAAATTCCCTTGGGAGGGTGATTGAAGTGAACTGTAGGCTATGCTTAATAACAGATGATCTGAGATCATCTCGCCGGTTCTACCTCTGCCCCCAAGGTTATGCTCTCTGTCCAACTCTACGCTTTCCTCTTTCTTCCTTCCCTTTGATTCACAATTTACTCTCTATTCCAGGAGGTTAGGGTGGACACAGGTTTTTTTTTTTAATTAATTAATTTTAATTGGAGGATAATTACTTAACAATATTGTGATGGTTTTTGCCATATATCAACATGAATCGGCCACGGGTATACATATGTCCCTCCATCTTGAACCCCCCCTCCCACCTCTCTCTGCATCCTATCCCTCTGGGTTGTGCCAGAGCACCAGCTTTGGATTCTCTGCTTCATGTATTGAACTTGCACTGGTCATCTATTTTACATGTGGTAATGTACATGTTTCAATGCTATTCTCTCAGATCATCCCACCCTCACCTCCTTCCACTGAGTGCACACAGGTTTGCATCTACAGCACAGAAATATGTGAGTGTCATGTGGCCTCACTCACCTCACTAAAAATGTCCTGTACTATCATGGATCCCGGTACTCTGGCTCAGACTTTGCTCCTAAAAGTGAGAACTATTTGCACACCTCCCAAAGCATTTCATTCTCCAGGCCTGTGGGCATCCACATCAAAGCCTCACAGCAATTTTCTTCTTTCCTGAGCTGCTTCTGAAGATCAGAACCACAGGCACTGCCTGATGGCCTCTCTGTTTCTCAGGAACCCCCACAGGCTGAAGGCCCAGAAAATAACTCAGAAAAATGGACACTTTTTGGATTGAGAAATTGTTTCATTTTAGCATAAAATCAGATGTTTAACCTTTTGTATTCAAGTATTCAGACCTGTCTTGTGCCTCCTCCACGTCATCTCTGGTAACAACACAGAGCACTGTACAATGGATAACTGCCCATGGTGCCAGGTGGTTTGAGTCACGCACAGAGCCGGGTATGGCTCTCAGATGAAATGGTCGCAAGTGTTTCTGTCTTCAGGGCCAGCAGCCAGTGTACTAAGAGGGGCTTGGGAGAGGAAAAATCCGTGCCTTCCTGGTGGGCTTCCTGTTGTTGAATTTTGCTCCACAGGTTGGAGCACAACTCCCAGTCCTCCTAACTAGGCCTTAGAGTCCGCGTGGCCCAGACACTCACTGGAGCCTTGGAGGTTGCGAAGCAAGGAGCACCCCGCCTCATTCGGTCAGGAGAGGCAGGAGCACAGCCAGGTGAAGGTGCAGGAGTTGGCAGGAAGTTGGAAACCAGCTCCTGGAGGTCCTTCACTTTGAGATTCACAAAGGAAAGAGAGATGTCTCCTCACCGAAAGGTAAGAGTTTAAATTTATCTAAACTGAGCATCACAGTCTGTTTTAGCTGCAGTGGCATATTTCCATAATGTATGTAAATTATATTTGAATTCTTATGGAGCCATGCTTAGAGGCAAAGTCAAATACTTTTTCTTACTCCTGAGGTGGGGCTTTCAGAGCTGGAATACTGTTTAGTACCCTCTGAAGAGGCTGTTATCAGAGTTTATATGCTGCAGAAAATTGTCTAGAAATGAGAGAGGCACTAAGTGCAGTTTTGTCCTTTTTCTCCTCAGCAAAATGGAACTTCCTTCCTGCACACGAAGCCCTTCTAACTTCAGGTTATCCCAAAGGAGAGAAAGAAGCATGACCTCCAAAACTACCCAAGGAAATAAGTGTGTCTAAAGGAAGTGAATATATCTTCATGTGTGGGATGTGTCTGTTGCATAAAAAATTCTTCATAAGTGAATGTTTAAGATGAAGAAAATGCCAGCCCCTCCTCCTAGCACTGCAGTCCCTCCCTGCTGCTGCCATGTGGGAAACCTCAGTATCCTCACCAGGGCCACACGGGGAGCAAATGCGAACCACCCACAGTCCTCTTCGCGTTATTCAAAACACGTCATAAGTAAGATGATGTCTGAAGATGAGAAGGACTGAAAGAAAAAGAGCATGGGTTCTGGCATGCTGGTTTGAATGCCTGAAAGTGGACCTTAGCTAAAGGTTTCAGGTGCTCACTAGCCCCAAGTTCAGAAGACAGGTTAGCAAACCTCTTCAGAATGAGGCTGTGAACACATGGGCAATGAAAGCACCTATGAGCCAGCAGCTCCTGCAGTGGAGGGTTGATCGTTTACACAGAGAGAGAGAACCTCAGATTCTGTCATAGCACACTTGAAACATCTTTTGTGTTTTCAGAATCATTAAAAATGGAAGGTGACCACCATGTATGGAGTAGATGAAATCTTCCAGAAAAGAGTGATAAAGTATTTGTTTTGACAAATCACCTTGCAAGTGATGTGAAAGCAGTTTGGAGAAAAATGTCCCCATCTGATGCTGCATCAGAGTGTACATCCCATAGCCTAAACCTGTTGACATTAAAAAATATTTTTTGTTGGTGTTCTTTATAGATTTTTATAAGCTGGATGCATTCGAGAAAATAGGTAGGGGAGAAAAATAAGTTCTAAGACACATAGAAAAATAGGTTTGAGAGTTGAGGGTGCATAAGAAGTAAAAGGAAATGATATAAAGATAGAAGAGGTGTATAAATATTACAACAGGACATTGAATTTGGGGACCGTTACTCAAGAGTTGGAGAAAAAGATTGGATAAGTTTATAAAAGACACTGAGAAGCTATAGAAAAAAACTAGATAATGTGGAGGATTGATATCCTCTTAGGAGTTTAAGAATAATGTAAGTTATTCAGTAAAGTCATATCTGAAAATCTTAAAGGACTATAAGGTGTAGTTTCATAGCTTAGAAAGATAACCCAGTTCTGGAAACTCTTGTCTCTATTCCAGACAGTGGTAATGTTCTGGTCTAGTCTAGGAAGATCCTGAGATAATTTCAGAGGATTTCCAGCTGAAGAAACATACTAATGACTGTCCTGATGAGCTTTGTCCCTTTAACATCAGAAGTGGCCACTGGGCTGGGGGGCCCTTGACCATGGTCCTCCTATTTTTCACCTACAGGCTTGCTCTGAGCCAACTTCTAAGCTTGTGCTCCTCCTTCTGAGCTTCCCTGCACACAGTCTTCTCCTGGGCCACCTGACTGATTTTTTTTTTTTTTTTAAATTCCTGAGGATTTGCTTCCATGTCTGCATACCCAAGCCTTGCTTGGCCAAGCCACTGTTTCTGTTGATTCAGTTGCAACATCTGTTCCTGCTGGGGATGGTCAAAGCTTTCATAGCCTACACATGGTCCAGCCTGAATCCAGTCTCTTCTGTGGTCATTCTGAGTAAGAAGCAGTGTCTTTCTCACATACTTAAATGGACAAAGTCGGTTTCTGTACCTGTACCTGTCACTGCATCCAGATTAAGCAGTGACCTTGGCTGAACCATCCCTTGCCTCTGTTTCAGATAAACTCAGCTGGCAAATAAAATGTCAGTGTTCCTCCTCCCACTTGCCCAGGTGAAGGTAAAGTAAAGACCATCAAGAGTTGGAGAAGAGCCACGTGGTTGGCCGCTGCTGCCACTTGAATGTTGAATCTTGGGCTCAAAGATGGCAGTAAAAGTGCAGGTGGCACTGCTGCTGCATTTGCCTGGCACACCTACAAAATATGCTGCATATTTTAGCCTTCAGTGTTGGAATGGTATTTCCAAAGTTAGGCTCAAAAATCCTAAGGTGTTTGATTCTAATATAGAGCCAGGGGTTCTGTCCTGCAAATGCATCCTGGAGCCCAGGGAGAGGACCAGTCTTCTGTGACATTTGCTTCAAATTCTTCCATCTTCTGGAAAAAGATGTGGGTCTGCACCTTGAACAAGAACTACTGATCTGTAGAAAACCCGTCTTCCTTTAAACAAATTCTGTTTATAGAAACCTATCAAAAATATCAAAGTAAAGCATCAGAAGGTCATAACCAAGGAGATAATGTGAAAAATAAAGTTATATGTGACCCAAACTGCCTTTGATTCATTTGGATTTTTATTTTCCGTCCTTTTCCTCTCTTATATTTCTCTTATAAAATTAAGTGCACTTTCAAGATCTACTTAATATTGTGAAAAATGCAGAGTCCAGACACTGGGATGGCTTTTTTAATAAACAAGCAGCAGTGTGGTGTGGTGGAGAGCTTGGGTTCCAATTATGTCTTTGCTGCTAATCCCGGATAACCTTAGCTTTGACATGGCACCTCCCAGGCCTTTTTTTTTTTTTTCCAAATCTGTAAAATAAAGAGACTCTCAGGGGAAATCCTTCTGGCTGTAAAGTCCATCAACTGTGAACTGCTGATGGTTTCTTCTCTTTAGATGTTTCTAGATTTCTCATAAACTGTCATAAGAGCCAGAGTTCAGTAGGGATGGAAACTTGTGACTCCATTTGCAATAATGTTCAAAACTTTAAAATGCAAATGCAGGTAATTATTAATAATTTGTCTTCATTGCCTGAATATATTATACTTTAAAAATACTGTATTCTAAAATATAATCTTTAGACAAATATATCTGTTATGGAAAGTAAATAATTGTTACTGCTCCTTTCAAACCCTTCAAGGCTCCTCAGTCGTCACCTACAGTGGTGGCTGTCAACCCTGGCTGTGCACTAGCATCACCTAGAGAGCTTTTAAATGTACTGGTGCCTGTCTCCCTACCTCAGAAGTTCTGATGGAATCGGTCCAGTGTGGGGCTGGGTACCAGTATTTTGAAGAGTCAGTTTAAGAACCAGTGATATACAAAATCAATTCAATTCCTGAGGCTGGTATATAAGACCTCCCATGCATGCACCCACTTGCCCTCCATGCTGACTACCTGTGTCCCCGCCAATGTGCCATCATGTCTGTCTGTGTTATCTCACACTTCCACACCTTGGCAGCTGTTATGGCTTGGAATGCCATCATCCTGAGAAGCCTAGTGTTTTTTTTTTGCTTCCTCCCTGCAGTGTGGGTTTCTTTATTAGCATAGTTCCTATAATACTTTGTAATGGCATGATTTACAGTATTCTTCCTGTACTACATTTTATAGTAATGTATTTTACTCATGGGGCTTCCTTGATGGCTCAGATGGTAAAGAATCTGCCTGCAAGGTGGGGGATGTGGGTTTGATCCCTGGGTTGGGATGATCCCCTGAAGAAAGGAAATGACAATCCACTTCAGTATTCATAAATCTGATTATGTCTCTCTTATGCCTAAGCCCCCTAACCCCCAGTGCCTTTCTCTTACTGAGGCCTGTCAGAAGCTCCATAATCTGAGCCTACCTCTTTCTCAGACCCCTTCTCCTACCACTTCCCGCATGTTCACTTCACTGCAGCCAGTCTGCTATTCCTAAAATCTGCCAAGCTTGTTCTCATCTCAGGGCCTTTGCACATGTTCTTCCCTCTCCCTGGGGCATCTTCCCTTGCCCTATCATTTGCTTCCTCCCCAAGGATCAGGCCTTAGCTCATGTCACCTCCTGAAAGTGATCTTTCCTGACCACTAGAACTAAAACAGCACATCCCCCACTCTACCCATCACACCCCAGTCCTACTGCTTTTATGTTCTTTTAGGACTTACACTATCTGAAATGATATTTTTATTTTGTACACAGATTATTGAAAGCCTTCCATTATTGGAATATAAGTTCTGTGAAGATAAAAACTTCTCTGTCTAGTAGGGGCTCAATAAATATTGAGTGGTTGGGTATTCTTTGTCTCCTCTATAAGATAATGCTATGGCCAGCATAGTGACTGGAAAGCGTATGAACCATGTTCAATACATGGTGGATGGGTGAAGAGTTGTAGGTACAACAGTGTGACTGGAAATCTCTAAATAATACTAATAAACACTAGACAGTCATACATATTCATTCTTCTTAATTTCTAGTTTAAAAAACAGGGAAAATAAGTATTCGTCTTGTAGTTTTGGTTGTATGAGATTTTCTGCTGGCAGATATTTTGTGAGAATTGTTTCACATGGAGATGTATTTTTGATGTATTGTGGGAGGAGGTGAGCTCCATATCATTATTCTGCCATGTTGATTTGGCTCCCTCCAGATATTTTTCTTATTACAAGAAAATCAGATTCCATCTCTCCATAACTTCAAAAATCTTCATTTCTAGGGCGTACACCAGTAGGCACTCCCTCTCTCTAGAGATCCATTCAGGAAGTAGCAGAGGGAATGAGGTTCCTCTGGGAAGTAGTTTTGCCTAGAAGCCCCAAATTTAAACTGTGATCACTGCTCTGAGTTAATCTGAAAGGAAAACATGGTTTTCTGAACATCTAAATTTGGAGATTTCCAAATAGGTGACTGATGAGTGAAGACGGAGATGGACAGGAACCAGAGAGAACCTCAGGACTTTACACTAGGAGCCTGGGCCCAGCACTCCCACAGCTCTTTTCCTGAGGGGTACTGCTGACCTGTGGGCCCTTGTGGAATTTTTGAGGAGATGATGGAAGGTAACAGATGTAACTTCTCCCTAGCTTGGCTTTCGCCCTGGGGTACCTACAGGTAGAGAATCATTGGGAAGGTAGTCAGAAACTTTGGGAGAAAGTTGGACCAACAGAGAATTTCCTAGGGAACATGAATCTGATAGGTGTGATCTGAGGAGAAAGGGGTAGCAATTCTGTTTTCCATCTATAACGTGACGGGATTGGGCTCAATGCCCTTCTGTGACTCCTGTTTCCAGCCTTCTCAGTCTGCAAGCATTTGTGAGCATTTTGTAATTGAAGCATTCAACATCCAAACTGTAGGCAAAAGTGATCCAACTGACCTTTATACCAAATGATTCTTTTGGCACATACATCGAGTATCCTCAGTGTCGAATTCCATGACATCTTTTGTTCTGTGGGACAGTAGCAAATGGAGGCAGTAAGTTACCATCACAGTAAGGTCTGATTGGGACACTATTGTCTTATACAGTAGCCACTAGCATATATGGCTATTAAAATTATTTACAATTACAATAAAATGAAAAATTCAGCTTCTCCATCAAATTACTACATTTGAAGTGATCAATAGTCCCATGTGGCCCCTGTGGACAGTAGTGCACAGAACAAATATGTGTATTTCCAACATCACAAAAAGTTCTGTTGGAGGATGCTGATTAGGAGGGCACCCCTGCTAAGGATGAGACATGTTTAGTTGAAGAGCTGCTAAGACTCCATCCACCTCAAGGGCTGAATGAATCTGTGGCTTTGTACTGAGAGGATCAGATTCCTGCTCTTCCTCTGCTGAAAGCTTTTTTTAGTCTCCAAAGGTGCTAAGCCTGGTGGGGAGGGACAAAGCAACTGCAAGGAGTGTCTGTCTGCCTGAGGACATTGTTATTCACCTCAAGGATTGCAGCAAGATTAAAAGATGATGAGATGATGCTGGAAAGCCCTTAGAAAGGTTGAAGAGTTGCATGAGTGCAAGGCATGATGATTGTTAAGTGAATGCATTAGTCACAAGGCAACTCAGTCCTGGCCCCTCCTTGACTTCCATCCCTTCAAACCAATCAAAGTGGAGTTGAAATTGAAGCAGTGGGATTTGGTTGCCATTGGTAACTTGCTCTCTACCTGATCTAAGCTCTGGGAACCTGGGTTAGAGAGGATGGGGGGAGGGTTCAGGGGAGAGCAAGGAGAACTGGCTTCTGCTGAGAGAGTTGTTTGCCTCAACTTTGAGGGAGCTCCTGGAGTGGTGGTGAGAGTCCTAAGTTGTGCCTGGTCAGGGGCTCAGCTAGATTTGAAAACTGGAGGAAGCTCCCTGGGAAGAGGCTTCGGGGTGCCACCCTCTTCCCTAGGTGAAGAGTGAGCTCATGGAAAAGGTGACTCTGTCTACCCTCTCTGCACATCTCTCTGCTTCTTTTCATGTCTTTTCATCATGGTCTAAATTCCTGCCATGACAACATAGTACACTAAATATTGTAAGAAATACATCATTTTTGATGACTGTTGGCAACTACATTTACATGCCCTCTGGTTTGGGTTAAGTCTCTGGGCCTCTGATGGGGAGAACTCTGGGAGTGACTTGGAAGACAACCCCATCTGTCACCATTGTCAATCCTACCTTCAAATATGACACTGTACTGGAAGCTATTGAAAACCAGTGACTGAAGCACAAACTCTGTCCCATGTAGACACTCAGACATAGGCAGATGTTTTCAGAATACATACCAAGGGAGTGGAACTCTACAAGTTGACTCCTGGTTGGAAAGTCATGGACTTACAGCTACTTGGGCCTTGATTCTAATCCTGTCTATGGACCATGTAGATAGTCCCAGGTGGGCTTCCCAGGTGGCACTAGTGGTAAATAACCCACCTGCCAGTGCAGGAGATGTGAGAGATGTGTGTTTGATCCCTGAGTCAGGAAGATCCCTTGGAGGAGGGCATGGCAACCCATTCTGGTAGTCTTGCCTGGAGAATCCCATGGACGGAGGAGCCTGGCAGGCTATATATAGTCCATAAGGTCACAAGAGTTGGACACGACTGAAGCGACTTAGCACGCATGCATGGACTATGTTGTTAGGCTCTATTAGCCTCAGTTTACTCATATGTAAAATGGAAATAATAATGCTTTACTTAGAGGTATATAGTAGAAATGAATGATAATGACTTGTATAAAAGACCAACCAGAAGGCTTGGCACATTGAGTCACTTATATTATTTCTATTCTCTTATGAGGGGTCAGTGCTGAGATTTGGATGGGATTGATAGAGCATGGGAACTGATGCTTGAAGACTGGGAACCACTCCATTTCACTAAGTATGTGTGCTCTGTGGACTGTCTGAATGACAGGGTAGAGGTGTGTGGGTTACTGAGCCGGGGAGACCCTTCCGCAGGATAAAGGCCCACAGGTATGAAGGAGCCTATTTCTCTTTTGTTCTGAGCCAGTGGTTGACATTTTAGGAGCTGTAGTGTAGCTTTTGCTCAGCCTTAGGCTCTAGTTTGGCAGAGGTTAATACTTGTGGGCAATACAACTACCCTGCAGTGAAATCCCGGGGATTGGTAGAGGAGTGGTACATTTAGTTTCAGGGGAAGGAGGGGAGGATCTCCATAGCTCCCTGGCGCCTCATGTTCAGTGAAAAGCTGCCCCAGTCAATGGTATTGATTGGTCTCTGATGAAGATTTATTTCTCTTAGTTCCGTTTCCCATTTTACTATAGGATATCAGTGTGCATTGTGTGAGAGAGGCAGGAAGGAGTTGCGATCAACAATGGACTGACTTTCCTGTCAGAAGGGGAAGAGTTGGGGGTGAGTCTCTCTGGGACTCTCAATCTGCCTGGATATGGGAGTGGTGCTTTGCTCAGATGGAACTAAGGAAATTGAAAGTGTTAGTCGCTCTGTCGTGTCCAACTCTTTGTGACCCCATGGACTGTAGCCCACCAGGATCCTCTGTCCTTGGGGTTCTCTAGGCAAGAATACTGGAGTGGGTAGCTGTTCCCTTCTCCAGGGGATCTTCTCGACCCAGGGGTTGAACCTGGGTCTCCGCATTGCAGGCAGATTCTTTACCATCTGAGCCACTTTTTTCCACTCATAAAACCAGATATGGAGTGAGAACAGTTCTCACCTGGGACTAGTGTTCTGAGTACAAGAGGTGATTGCCCACTGCTGGGTAAGAGGTATAAGGCAGGAGGAAGCTGGCTTGGATAAAGTGCAACCAAGAGCATTTCAGAGTGCCTGTCTCAAAAGATCCCTTGCCAAAGCCTTGCCAAAAAGCCTGACTGCTGTGTAGATGTAGCTGGGATGAGCAGTAAGAAACAAAACCAAACAATTACACAGAGACATAGTTCATCACTCTGGTCCTTTACCAACCACATCAAGCTTCTAGCCTTTATTCCAAGGAATCCTTACCTCCTTCCTGGCATCTCACAAACTGTTCTCTGTGATGGAAAATGTTGAACTCTTGGGAAGGAACTGTACACTTCATCAATACCCATTGCCAGGGACAGTATTGGGCACTTTGTTATGTTATTTTAATTTTCATAGCATCCCTTTTATCTATGCATGTAAAATCCCAGTTTTTCAGATTAAGACACGGCAACTCAGAAGTGTGAAGTGTCCTGCCCAGGGCCACACAGCTGGTGAATAGTGTTAGTTCTGGGAATCAAATCCCAGAACCGACTTTAGCAACAGCTCATGGAGAGCCCCTCATATCAGATGAAAAGTTTGGAATTCTTCAGAAGGCAGCAGGGAGTTGTTGACTGTGACCAACAGCTTGATATATGAGAGAAGACGTTTTCCTCTTGAGTGTACACAGAGGAGTTGTGCATCAATAAAAGCAGTCTCTAAACCTCTTCCGTTTTTATGAGCCCTTGTGAAACCCTTGGGCTCAGTTCTTTATGCAGTCAAAACTATATGTGCTCTCTGGTTCCAGTCTCAGGGCTTCTTGGAGCCTGTGGAGTCTCAGGCCATGAGCCACGTCAGCTGTCTTGCCTGAAATATACTTTATAGTCTTCCTCAGTTCCCACTTCCTTTATGCTCTCAGAAGTGATGGATGTGTGCACTGGAGTAATCTTCTGTAAGGTGATCTGGGAAACTGGACCTCAGATGACTTTTCTCGATATTGTTCATATATTCACACTTCTGCCCACCGCAGGCACATACTCTGGTGACCTGGTAGCTCATCTGTGCATCCCACATTTCTGTTTATATTGGTACTGTTTAAGGGCTTGGGTTACTGACATCTGTAATGCCATGAGTTGATTGAGGAAAATATCCTGAATATCCTGTGTCTGCCAGCACAGTGCTGGCCTTGTAGGGTACACTGCATCAAATGTGCCGAATGAAAGTGATTATCAGCAAGAAACTTCTGAGAGAAGTCCTATGCAGGGGTTGCCTAGAACCACAAGAGATTCCTCACTAGATAGGTGGCTGGGCATTACTGAGAGGTGTAGGTGAGGGAAGTGTTCCCAGAGGCAGAAAAGGAAGGTGTATCAGTTACCTATTGCTGTGTAACAAAATACCCATACCTTAGTGGTTTAAAACAGCTGTTGATTTGCTTACAGTTCTATAGGTCAGCAATTTGGGTGGGGATTAGCTGGGGCCAGTCATGTAGCTGCAGTCATTTGACAGTTTGACTGGAGCTGGATGGTCTCAGATGGCTTCATGTCTGGCAGTGGTGCTGGCTGTCAGTGGGTGTCTTTCTCTGTTCATCTGATGGCCTCGCATCCACCAGAAGACAGGACTGAGTTTCTTTACAAAATGGCAAAAGTGTTCCAAGAAAGTGAGACCGGAAGATGCAAGACCTCCTGAAGTCAAAACCCAGAAGTCACACAGTGTCTCTTCTGCTACATGCTGGCTCAACCAAGCCTCAGACTAGTCTAGGTTTGGAGTGGGGAGGGGTAAGGAGATAGATGCCACCTCTTGATGGACAGAGAGACAGTCACATTGCAGAGGAGCATGTACACGTGGATGGGAGGACTCAATGTGACCAGTTTTGTAAACAATCTACCACAGGAGGACTGTGTTTTTCTGACTCTCCCTTAAGTTTGAACTACGTGTTCCCTGAGGAATTCCTGCCTGTGGAAGAAATTAGAATTTGGATTCTCAGGCAGATGGCTTAATAGCTGTGAGCAGTTACCATCAAGGTCTCTGAACCTCATCTTTCTGGGGGTTCTGAGAAAGGTTCTGATGGGTGTCCTAAGCGTCTGCTCCCTAAACCTGGCACTACCCCCATATATTTTGGATGCTTAGTAAGGAGGGCAGCTTGGTGGGTGGAAAAGCATGAGTTTGGAGTTGGACAGACCTGAGTTTACCAGCTCACCTTTAGCACTGACTGGCTGTGTGACTCTCAGTAGATTACTTGACTTTCTGAACCTTATTTTCCTCATCCATAATATGACTGTATTTATTTTGTGTGATTCATATAAGGTATAAATCATTCAACAGAAAGTGATGGTGTTCCAGGAATCATTAGATTCTATTCTAAGGGGAGAACGAACTCAAGTTCCTCATTCAGAGCTCCTGAATCAAGTTGGTCCCCTCCACATTCTCCTTTACCTTACCTTTGCATAAAGGCCAGAAGGTCTTGAGTTCTCACAGATCTTCCTCCTTTATTCTGTCTTGATTGCTGTGGGCTGGGAAGGTCAGAATGGCTCCACCTAACTCCTCTCAGTCCCTTGTAGAAAGTTAGAGGAGGAAGTTTGAGAAAGCCAGAAAGAAATTTCTTGCTCTCGATGACAAGAAATTCTACTTGCGTACTGAAGGGAATAGCCAGAAATGATCCACAGGGAATCAGGCCTCTGCTTAGGACAACAGAGTGGGATTTGGATGCAGAAGACTGGACTCCAGGGCTTCTAGATCTGAGGTGTTGGATAAGTCTTTCAGTCTAGCTTTCCTTATCTGAGGATCTGAATTTGTTCCGCAAGTTTGTTGAGAATAAGAGAAAAACATTTGCCCAGAGCCTAGCAGAATTCCTAGGATGTAGTAGGTGCACAGTAAGTGATAGCTTTGTGTTTATTCTTGACTCTGTCAACACTGTACATCACTGTTGCCTGCATGCTGACCCTGTGCTATCTACAGGAAGTGATGATTCTACACTTTAAATGACCTACCTCCCAGGATACTATAGCCGCATTTCAAAAAAGTTGTGTGTCACATGAAGTTGTATTAATTGAACTCTTTTTAAAATTGATGGGTCTGATCATTAATCTCAGATAAAGCATTTATTGGAAAGCAGATGTAATAGGAATGGTCAGAGCTGCCACGGTCAGCTTCCATCCCTATAGCCATGCCAGCCCAGAAATTTGGCTTCGTGAGATTACGGAAATAACTTGCCAGGGCTTTGAACATGTATTGCTTTTATAATAGCTAAAGTAAATTTAATAAAGAGAGAAAAGAAATTTGAAAAGAGAAAGATTGGGAGGACAGAGCCTTAGCTGTGGCCTATGTTTAGACTCATTCGAAAACTTGATGCTGGGAAAGAGTGCAGGCAGGAGAAGGGGACGACAGAGGATGAGATGGTTGGATGACATCACCGACTCAATGGACGTGAGTTTGAGCAAGCTCTGGGAGATGGTGAAGGACAGAGAGGCCTGGCATGCTGTAGTCCATGGGGTCTCCAAGAGTCGGACACCACTGAGTGAGCTGAACTGAACTGCTATTTAGATTGTGTACATGGCAGTCCCAGACTGAATGGAAGGGCATGCAGTTAGCAAAGGGCAGACACAATTGGGAGTAGACATTAACCCTCTGTTCTTTGTGGATGAAGCGGTACTTAGGTTGATTTGAAGATTTGGCAGGGAGATGAGGGGGATGTAGGGTCCACAAACCATTGTACTGAAGTTTCCTCTACCTCCTTTGTGCCTCAAGGCCCTGTGATAACTGGGGAAAGAATCAAGGTTTGCTGTTATTTTCAATGGCCCTATCCCAGGGCCAACTGGAGAAGCTGGGACAAAGCCTTAGAAGTGCCCAGCTGGGCAGAGATGAAGATTCTCCAGGAACTTTGGGGAAAATGTATATAAAGCTTGTTGTTGATACTGTGAAGTGCAGAATGCCCTGCCATTCATCACTGCCTAGGCGTCCCTGATGTTCTAGCAGACTTTCTGCAGCAGCGAGGTGGGAACTTTGCCCTTTTTAGGCACAAGGCGTCCTTGCTCATTCATCGCTGCCAATCTCCCCTCAGGTTTGGGTTGTCTGCATGGAGCCCCTCCATCAGTTACTTCCATGGCAGGCTCCTTTCTTGGAGCCAGCAGGGCCTCGCCTGCTCTCCTAGGATGTCAGGCTATTGGGCACAGTGCCCAGAGGTCTGAAATCACAACTCTCTCTCTGGAGAAGGGCACAAGTGCAGGGTTCCTTTTGGACCATTGTGCATGTGGCTTGGTGCTGGGTCTCTGCCAGCTCCCTCTACCCGCCACCCTCCCCCCCGCCCCCCCTAGAGTAGCCCTGACTGACCAGGCCTAAGCTGGCAGAGCATATCCAGAAGAGAGCTTTCCAGTAAGAGGTGGGGAGGGAGCAGCCTGCAGACATGCTGGAGGTGTACTCTGGAGACAGAGTCTTGGATGTGAATTCAGGACTTTGTTACAAAGCTTGGGCTCTCAGCTTCTGCTCCCTGATCATATGCAAAAGGGGTGGGGTGAGCCACATCAGAGCCCCCATCTCCCATGATGATGTGGAGCTTTATGGTACCTCTGGCAAATGCAGGCCGCTATGTTTCTTGGGCATTCTCCACTCCTAACCATCTTTTCTGGCTTCTGCCTTAGACAAAAGGGAAAGAGAGAGGCCTTATCTTTAATATGTTCCTTAGTGACAGTAAATCTGTAGAGATTGGATGCACCAGTTTGTTTGAGGAATGTATCCACATCTAGCTGTCAGCTTGTCTGTTTAACCCCACCAGGTGCTAAACACAACGTGGGACCTTCGGGAAAAGGTCCCAACCCTGCTCTTCTCATCTCAGGGCAGGTGTGGAACGTTGGCTAGTGGACCTTTGCACCAGGGTCTAGGGAGGAACAGGAAGGCTATGTAGTCAGGAACTGGAGGTGGACATTAGCCCGGGGGGTCCTGTGTATGTGACCTCAGCTGCAAGTAGAAGGGTTTGTGGACAGGGACTCATCCACAAGGCCTGAAGCCTGGAGAGTCTTGACTTCCCTTGTTGGTCAGGCCTCTTTTTCCTTTTTTGATTTCAATGTTATAATCCTTGGCAGGAAAGATATTTGAAGAATGACTCGAGTCTTATGAGCTGGTCATCATCTTTAGAACTGAGAAAATAACAGCAGGGTTTAATCCAGAGAGGGGCTTCCTTTTCTTCCTTATCAGTCTGTGTGGGGACCTTGTGTTGTCCTCTGAAGAGAAGGGGACAGCTGGCAGGACCCTATGGCCCTGGGCCAGCATGACTTCTGTTGACATGAAGGCTAACATTCAGGGGAGACTTTTGATGGGGCCCCATGTGTACTGCCAGAGGAGACTTCTCAGTTCTGTGCTTCCATGTACCCTGTACTGGGTATGGTGATGAATGTGGAATAACAACATACCAAGTTCTCCGTTCTCAAGATGCTTACAGAATGTTAGGAATGTAAGACACACACACCTGGGGTCACTGAGCGCCCAGCATGGTGTGTGCCCTGCTGAGCATCCAGGCCTGTTCTCTGGATCACCATGGATGTGCATACTCATACCTTTTAGATTTCTCCTCTCTCTCTGCTCTGTATGAACTCTATGTGAATACCCTTTTCAAGATGTCCAAAGTGAAATTCAGCCTCTTCTCCCAACATACATGGTTTTTCTTTTTCAGGACTTAAAGCCTTGTGTTTCTTCTTGATTTCTTTTCTCCAATGACTGCCTCATCTTAGTCTTCAGATCCAGTAACTGTTTATAACCTCTTGCCTGCATTCCCTTTTTTCCCTCTCATCCCCATTTTTAACCTCATGCCTAGCTGCTTCAAAAGCCTCCTGACCAGCCTGTCTCATCCTGCCTTTCTCCTTGGTAGGTCACCTGGGTCAGTCTTCCTAAGACAGTAAATATGTTCAGTTGCTCTCCACCTCCTAGAGCAGAGACTTTCTTAGGATCATATCAGAATCATCTATAAAAACATCAAGTGGGATGGTTGGAGTTACCAGGGAATTCATCCTGAGGGAACCCCTTAATAGTATTCGGTGAAGTGATCATTTTTATTACTCAGCAGTCTCTATGTGAATCACCCACATTGTGATACATTCATGGTGACTTGCAAAACCTGGGGATGGCTTCTGTCTGCCGCTCAAATGTGGCCATGGCACCTGTCCTTGTCATCTGACCGGTATGTGCTCAAGATTTTGACTCTTAGGGATGTTAATTGGAACTGAGCTATGAGCTATGAGCAGAAAGCAGCTGCTGGTTCCAAAAGTCAGGGCATACACTCTCAAGCCAAACGTAGCAGACCTGAGTGATGGAGAGGGGCAAGCACTAGAAGTCAGGAGTCCTGGCCCCAGTCCAAGTTCAACAGTCAGCCATATCACCTCATTTTTAACTAGTTCCTCCAATCTGGTCTCAGTTTCTTCCCATGTAAGAGAAGGTCCAATTCTGGATTATTCATGCCAAGGCTGTCCTCTGTTTTCAGGGCAATTTGGGAGGTGACTGCATTTGCTAACTTTATGTCAGTTTTATCCTTGCCTCAAGCCAAAAAGCCATCCTCAGACCTAAAGTCTAAAAGGAATTATGGAGTGTTAGTGTTAGCCGGGACCTTGGAGATCCTCTGAGTCAGACTCCTACCTGATGGACATTCATAATATTCAGAAAGCAAAGGAGACAGCAGATTGATTTCCTGTCAGACTCCTGGGGCAGGGAGGCCCCTCACATCCCAAGGGCTCAGAGCACTTAGTAAGGATCACTGACCTTCCCTGAGAAGAGGCAGAGGCAGTCTCTGCTGTTAGAGGTGGACAGATGCCCGGGTGGGCACCACCATGGGGCAGGTGTGCTAACTGGCTTCTGCTCTCCCCCTGCCTTCCACAGGACCTAGGAGTCTGGGAGCTCTGCCCTGTGCAGATGGAGACCTAGGGGAGACCTCCCTAGGGGAAATCCAGTCACCTCCCATGTGTTCAGGACAAGGCTGTTGCTTGGACAGTGTGGACTCAGGCAAAACCCTCTATTTTCTCCCTACAGCATTTTAAACACAATGAGTATCCTGGCAACCTTGACCACAGCCTGTGGTCTAGTAAAAATACCAGTAATGGCAGTTAACTGGGAGCAATATTAGGGATGGGAGGGTCATAAGGAGTCAGTGAAAAGGTGTTTGTGAAGTGCCGATGAGGAGTGCAGGTCGAGTATGTTGGAGGTCATTGTATTTTAGTGGCCAGTAGCCCAGTTTTTCTTATCCTGCAACAGTTTCCCCTCAGTTTCCTAAGCCCAATATCTTAAAGAGCGGTCCCAGTCTAATCAGTGTATCCATGCCAAAGGTGGACTTTTCCATAGCCACTCAGTCTGAGCCAGTTTCCTAAAGTGGGTTTGGAGCACTTGCATCTGCATCCCCTGGGGGGCTCTTTCCCAAAGCAAGACCTGGGCTCTGCCTGGAAGTGTAGGTCCAAGCAGTGGCATCCAAATGTTTGCTTGAGATAAAAACTGGACACAGTTTTCTATATCCCTCTTGTTGTATCCACAGCATACCTTGTTATTAAAAGGGTGATTTTAAAATAGCACAAAGCAAGCAAGCAAAAGGAAGATAATTCTTTCAGAGCAAACATTTTAATGAAACAAATGCCAAGGCTACACTGCTGTATCTTCTTCATTAAGCTGTAGCTTCCCCTCCCTCACTTTTCCCCCAACCATAATCATATGCATATACTTTGATTAAGACAAGGCCAAGTTTGTGCCTCGGTAACTGGTATTAGCTGTTCTTGGTTTCATTGCTGTGGCTCTTCTCCTCTGCTCTCCTTGCCTTGGCCCTGTTCTGCTGGGGCTGCTGTTTCTCACCTGCCCAGGGAGACTGTGGTGGCTTTGAGAAGGGGCCCCCTGGCCTTCTCTTCCCATTCCTTCTGAGCAGTCAAGACCCAGTCCGCCAGTCCTCCAGCTCCTACCTTAAAAGCCAAACAGTTTTCCATGATTTAAGAGATGGAAATTCTCTGGTTCATAGACTCTCTCTGCTACTTTCCTCTTATGTTTAGCATTTCCTTGCCCCAACTTTCATCAAGAAAAGTGGGACAATCCACCTCCTTTTTTTCTACCTAGATAAAGTTTAGACGTTTCCACATTGGCTGTTAGGAGCCCAGATGAAGAAGGGAGTGGGTGAATGCACAGAGAAGTACCAGAAGGACCTTGCTAACTATTCAAAAAGATCCCAGTTGAAATCTTGACCTCAACACTTACGAGCTACATGACCTTCAGCAGATCATATAAATGTTCTAAGAACCAGGCTTCTCATCAGAAAAGTGGCAGAAGATGCCCTGCTTCACAGGGTGGAAGTGAGGATTCAGTTTAGTAAGTGTCCCTCACACGTGAGTTACTCAGAGAATAGCGTCTTCCTTCCATTCCCCTTCCCTGGTCCTCTTTCCCACAGAGCTCACTTCACTCCCTGGTCTCCTTCCTCTCAACTCTACTCCACCCCCTTGCCTGTATTTATACATCCACCTGTCTCTCACCTCACTTCCTTAGTGAACAACACCATTCACACTCTACATACAGGTTCTCTGACCCCAACTCACAAGTGGGCTCTGTCTCAAAATTCACTGAGAGGTCAGATGGCAGAACCTAGCCTTATAGTTTTCTAAAAACACATTTATGTGTAATGGATAAACCTCTCAGGCTAAATACAAAATAACTCGCCACAGATCATGCATTTGCAATTTTAAAAAATAGATAATGCATTGTTTTAATTGTATGGATAGTGAAGACCTAAGCAAAGGAGAGTCCTATTTATTTTTTTCTGGAAAGCTGCTTTTGATCAGAAGCAGGTTAAGTTAGATGATGAGGATGTGGGCATTGAAGTTTTTGTAGAGGCTCGGATGTTAATTTGAGGTGCTGCCAAGGGCTTTCAAGTTGCTAGCTTTGGTTATTAGCTCTCATTTACTTCAAAATGCATGGTTCTGCCTTTTTCCTGATACAGGTGTAGATCCCTGGTACTGATCTTGCACTTCAGTCATGATTAGGATTATTTTTTGGTTCAAAATGGAACAAAGCATGGAGGAGAAAGTAGAAGGGAGGGAGAAAGAGATCTTTTCCTGAGGTAGTTTGGAGAGAATTGGAAATAAAGAAAAGAGACAGGCCTAGGATGTTCTGTGAAAATACAATTTATAGTGGAAAGTGATTCCTCTGAGGAATATAGAACAGCATCTCTTTGATGGGGAAGAAAGAAAGGAGGCAGTAGAAAAGGGAAACCAAGTCAGGTGGGAGAGTGAGTGCCCTCAAATGTTTTAGAAACAGGGTACAGAGACCTTGTGCAGATCAAGAATGAGAATCCTGTTACCAATCTCAGTTTGAATGTTTCCACATTGACTGTTCTGAGCCCAGGAATGCCTTTATAGTGATTGCATCCTTCTGCCGTAGGAAATATCAATCAGATGAAAATTATATATAATATAAAATTATCCTAAGGAAATTAAGCCCTGATGTGGATATTGGAAGATATTAATTGGTCAGAAATTGAAACTATAGGGTGGCACATTTTGGAGGGCTAGAGAGAGGACTTGAAGGTGGTAGTGTGTTAGTTATCTATTTCTGTGTAACAAATTACTCTGAAACTTAATGGCTTACAGAAACACGCATTTTTCATCTTACAGTTTCTGTGGGTCAGGAGTGTAGACACAACTTACTGGGTCTGCTGCCTCATGGCCTCTCATGAGGCTGCAATCAAAGTGTCATCAAGGTACCCATTAAATGATAACTCTTCATTGTCCCCTCCCCTAGCAACCACCATTCTACCTTCTTTCTCAATGATTTTGCCTGGTCTAAGGTACCATATTTGTCTTTTTGTGGCTGACTTATTTCACTTAGCATAAGGTCCTCAAGGTTCATCCTTGTTGTAGCATGTGTCAGAATTTCTTTTCTTTTTAGGGCCAGACAATATACTAGTATATATACCATGTTTTGTTTATTCATTTATCTGTCAGTGGACACTTGAGTTGCTTCCATATTTTAGCTACTGTCAGTAAAGTTGTTATGAGCATAGGTGTACCAATATCTCATTAAGACCTGTTTTTAGGTGTTTTTTTGTTTTGTTTTGTTTTTTGGTATATACCAAGGAGTGGAATTGCTGCACCATTTGGTAATTCTGTCTTTAATTTTTTGAGGAATTGCCATACTATTTACTACAACAGCTACACCATTTTACATTCTCACCAACAGTGCACAAGGGTTCAATTTCTCCTTGCCAACATTTGCTATTTTCTGTTTTTGTTTTGTTTTTTTATAGTAGTCATCCTAATGAGTGCGAGGTGGTATCTCTTTGTAGTTTTGATTTGTGTTTCCATAATGTTTAGTGATATTGAACATTTTTTTTGTGGTTTATTGACCATTCTTGTCCAAGTTTCTTCTTCATGTGTGATTGCTTTTTATGGTAGAAAAGGACATCCATTACTAAATCCACACAGTGCCCAATCAGAACCTGTTGCAAATAGGTGCCCATTTGTTTACTGAATGAAATGCTAAGATCTCTGATTACTTCCCCCAGTTTATATTTTCATTAGGCAGGGGCTGAGGCTAATGAACTTGTTTCTTTATCCTAGGAATAAAAACTTTCTCACTTTCCCCTTAGAAAATCTCTCCCTCCAGCTCAACCCAGTCCACATTTTGACAATTAAAGTGACTCATTCTTTTGACGTAAGATGTTTCCCTGGCCAGGTCTTCTCAGTGCTCCAAGCCTGAGTTTATTAGAGCCCTCCTCAGTGGGAGTTTCGGCAGAGGTGCCTGTGGTTGGAGTGTGGGGCTAGTTACTCTTCTGGAAGGGGAACGTGGCAGAAGAGGGGAATGATACTGGCAGAAATGGCTTGTGATTTCACATATCAATGGTCTTGATGACTTGGCAGTGCTATCCAGAGCTCACCTTGGTAGGGGTACAGGGGAGCTTCCTAAAAAGCACAGCAAGTGGGGCAGACATGGAGCACATAGATCTTGCTGTCTTTAATTCATGTGGAATGGGCACTCAGTATTACTCTTCTCTGTCTTCCCCATAAAGAAGTCAATGTCTTGTATATAGCAGAATATTACTCAGCCATAAAAGGAACAAATGTGAATTGGTTGAACTGATATGGATGAGTCTAGAGCCTGTTATACACAGTGAAGTAAGTCAAAAAGAGAAAAACAAATATTATATATTAACACATATATATGAAATCTAGAAAAATAGGTATTGATGAACCTATTTGCAGGGCAGGGATAAAGATGCAAACATGGAGAATGGATTTGTGGACACAGCAGAGGAAGAAGAGTGTGAGATGAATTGAGAGAGTAGCCTATGTATGTACCATGTATAAAATAGATAGCTAGTGGGAAGCTGCTATATAATACAGGTAGTTCAACCTGGCTGTCTGTGATGACCTAGAGGGGTCGGATGGGGGTAGGGGGAGGAAGGTTCAAGAGGGAGGGGATATATATATATAGTTACAGCTGATTTGAGTTGTTGCATGGCAGAAACTGACACAATATTGTAAAGCAATTGTTGTTCAGTCACTCGGTTGTATCTAACTCTTTGTGACCCCATGGATTGCAGCACGCCAGGCTTCCCTGTCCTTCACCATCTCCTGGAGTTTGCTCAAAATCATATCCATTGAGTCGGTGATGCCATCCAACCATTGCATCCTCTGACATCCCCTTCTCCTCCTGCGTTTAGTCTTTCCCAGCATCAGGATCTTTTCTAATGTGTTGGCTCTTCATACCAGGTGGCCAAAGTATTGGAGCTTCAGCTCAGCATCAGTCCTTCCAATGAATATTCAGGGTTGATTTCCTTTAGGATTGACTGGTTTGATCTCCTTGCAATCCAAGGAACTCTCAAGAGTCTTCTCCAGCACCACGGTTTGAAGGCATCAATTCTTTGGTGCTCAGCCTTTTTTATAGTCTACCTCTCACATCAGTACGTGACTAGTGGAAAAACCATAGCTTTGACTATATGAACCTTTGTAGGCAAAATAATGTCTCTGCTTTTTAATATACTGTCTAGGTTTTTCATAGCTTTTCTTCCAAGGAGCAAGTGTCTTTTAATGTCATGGCTGCAGTCACCATCCACAGTGATTTTGGAGCCCAAGAAAATAGTCTATCACTGTTTCCATTGTTTCCCCATCTATTTGCCATGAAGTGACGGGACCAAATGCCATGGTCTTCATTTTTTGAATGTTGATTTGGACTGCAACCTTGCCTAACTCAATGAAACTGTGAGCTATGCCATGGTCATGGTGCAGACTTCTGACAAAACGTGGTTCACTAAAGAAGGGAATGGCAAACCACTTCAGCATTCTTGCCTTGAGAACCCCATAAACAGTAAAGCAGTTATCCTCCAATAAAAAATAAAAGCAATTAATTTTTAAAATCAAACACAATACTGAGCATTTGAAATTTATGATATAAATAGTGATATGGTTGATGGAAGGGAAAGTATTTCCGAAAAACAAAAAGTCAATGTCTTCTGTTTAGAGGTACCTAAGTAACCCTCCTGTTAAGTGGTACCCTCAAGAGCACAGTGAGAAGAGAGCAGGCCTTCTACGTCAGACCTGCTGAATTTACTATCTAAATAGAGGCTTCTGTGGCACCCTGGTCACCCGTCCAGACACAGGGAGTGTGTGGGGGATGAGAAGCTATGATCTTTAGCAACCATTCAGACTCCACTTTATTGGCAAATGTTCCCAGACCTGCGGGTATGGAGGGTGTCTTCCCGGGCTTCTGTTCACCTAAAGATTTGGGTACTGAGGAGAGGGGATAGGGAGGGAGGTAGAGAGAATTGACTCTGAATGGCAGAGTCATAAGCCAGGAGAAACCCAGTGGTTGCTGCAGATACCTTTAGCAAGGCTCATGGGGATTAATGGATACATGAATTATAAATGGATTAACTGGAGCCCCAAGGTGGAGTGCAAGAAAGGTAATGGGCCAATTAACTGTACATTGTGAGGGTAGATTTCTATTGTAAGTGATTTATTAAAGAGTTACAAGTGGAGGAAAGTCTTAAGATTTATATTCGAAGGGAGAAGAACTGAACACATTTGTTGAAGGGCAGTTGGATGTTGGAGCAGAAGGATATTAGAGAAAACTCCCAAATATATGCATTTCCCATTAGGGTAAATAGACTGGGGTTTTGAATCCTGACTGCAAATGGACTCTTCTAAGAAAGCATTAGGAAAAAAAAAAAAAAAAAACCACGCCAAGGCCCCACACCCGAGAAATTAATGAGAATTTCTGGCCTGGAGCCTGGGCATCATATTTTCATGTTCAGCCAGGATTGAGCCCACACTGTTTAAAGCAGATTTTGTCATACTTAGCAATCACCTGGGCTCTTGTTTCAAATGCAAGTTCCAGGACCCTGACTCAATAGGTCTGGGGTGGAACAGGAATCTGCAGTTTTCACAAGGTGTCTAAATAAACTGATTCTGCAGTGCAGCAATGGAGTGGAGGATGTGGACTTTCAGGACAAGGACAATGAGAAAACAGTCCTGAGGGGACTGGGGTTGTTGAGGAGAAAAGCTGTGTAGGAAAAACAAAATTTCTGAAAAGATTTTTCTTCAGAGCAAAAGCTGCCTTACTTAGTATCATTATCCCCTCAGCAAGGCTGGTTCTGACAGAAATTGGTGTCTAGTGCTTGAATTAGTCCCTTAATTACATTTACCTTCAGCTTTTCTTGTCTTGTGCCAGCACAGACAGTGGGTTTGTCATCAAGGATTTGACAGAAGGAAGTACTTTGGACAGGAAAAACGGGAGAAACTGGAGCAGGTGTTTAGGGGAGGGGGGAGTGTGTACTCTAGTACCCAGTGGCCAAAAACTCCAACTCAGAAGGGCCTGAGTTGTTACCTGTTTGCAAGTTAACAAGTTAGCCTGGGTCAGAGACAAAGGACTGCATTACTCGTGGCAAAACCAGTAGCATGAGCTTTAGCATATTTGTGTGGCTACCCCTTACCCACAGCAGCCATGCAGAGGGGCTCAACAGATGCTGCGCATGCACAGGCAAGGCAAATCTGCCTAGCCTTTGTGCCAGAAGGAGATATCTTTATTACACTGACCAGCAAACAAATCTGCTCTTTGCCTCAAAGGGAAAATGTGGTGTGAAACAAAAGTTATCAGGGCCTCTGCTCATAATTGCAGGGCACCATGGAGAACTGTCTAATACCTGACACCTCAGGTCTCCCAATGAGTAGGTATTGCACTGTCCTCCTAGTGCAATACCTAAAAATCTAAAGAGACTAAAAGAACTAAAGAGCCTCTTGATGAAAGTGAGAGAGGAATTTGAAAAAGCTGGCTTAAAACTCAACATTAGGAAAATGAAGATCATGGCATCTGGTCCCATCACTTCATGGCAAATAGATGGGGAAACAATGGAAACAGTGACAGACTTTATTTTGGGGGGCTCCAAATTCACTGCAGATGGTGACTGCAGCCAGGAAATTAAAAGATGCTTAGTCCTTGGAAGAAAAGCTATGACCAACCTAGACGGCATATTAAAAAGCAGAGACATCACTTTGCCAACAAAGGTCCATCTAGTCAAAGCTATGGTTTTTCCAGTAGTCATGTATGGATGTGAGAGTTGGACTATAAAGAAAGCTGAGCACCAAAGAATTGATGCTTTTGAACTGTGATGTTGGAGAAGACTCTTGAGAGTCCTTTGGACAGTAAGGAGATCAAACCAGTCAATCCTGAAGGAAGTCAGTCCAGAATATTCATTGGAAGGACTGATGCTGAAGCTGAAGCTCCAATACTTTGGCCACCTGATGGGAAGAACTGACTTATTGGTAAAGACCCTGATGCTGGCAAAGATTGAAGGCAGGAGGAGAAGAGGACTTAGGAAGAGATGGTTGGATGGCATTACCGACTTGATGGACATGAGTTTGAGCAAGCTCCGGGAGTTGGTGATGGACAGGGAAGCCTGGCGTGCTGCAGCCCATGGGGTTGCAAGGAGTCGGACACGACTGAGCAACTGAACTGAAGACTGTTCTGGTCTTCTCACTATATGTCACATGCTCCAGGCAAGACTGAGCACACACGTTTACCTTGGAATGGAGATGGAATAGAATGTGTCCTGAGACGGTAATCCAAGTACTCATAAAGCTTCAAGTCTTATGTTTGTTCAAGTGTTGATATTGTATGTGATGTCAGCTCATACCCTCAGAGCATGCAAGGGATTCCAGGAGTTTTAAAAGAGGCACAGGAAGCAGGGAATAGAAATGCTTCTCCCTGTGACCACCTAGTTCTTGTCTCTGGAGAAATTTTACATACAAGATTATATAAAAAGAAACATGAGGGAAATATTTATTTATACAGTGCTTTACAGTCCATAACTACTTTCCCAAACTACCTTATTTTACTCCACAATTATTTTCCTCAATTTCTGTGCATGGCCATTGAGAAAATGTAGAAAATGAAACTAGAGCCAGGTCAGGTCTTACTTACTCTAGGAAGCAACTTTGAACAGAGTTGGAAGGTGATGAAGGGATGGGATGGAGAATAGATAGGACATGAGGAGCAGAAAGCATTTGGAGAGGAAAAGAATTTGTTTGCAAGCCACAAAGCTGGAAAAAACAAAAACAAAAAACAGGGAGCAGTTCTCCTCTGAATCCTTCCAGGGCCTCTGACTTTCCCCCTAGTGTTTATGTGTCTGCTGAGTGCTGTCATTTATCTTCAAGACTCGAATGAGTCCCCTTCCCACCATCACCAACACTGACATCCATCTGTCAGTTACTTGGAACACAGTCCTACCTGAGGAGCCTGGGGGTGTACCAGATCACTTCTGAAGACTCTCAAATTCCTGGCAAGGTGTTCCTTTTATCTGTTGCTGACCCCAAGACATAACAGCCTGAAACAAAATCCATTTTATTATGCTCGTGGTTTTGTGGGTCAAGAATTCAGGCAGGGCACAGTGGGGTGGCTTATCTTTACTTCATAACATTTGAGGCCCCAGGGGTGGCTCTGATGGTTAGAGATGACTGGGACAGGTGCACTACTGCTATGTTTGAGGCTTCCATATTGGCTGTAGCTAGATTCTTTCCCTACCATCTTTTGCTTCCCCAACACACACACACCCCTTGTGTGTGCAGAGGCTGGGATGTCTAGGACAGCTCTTCATACCAGGTCTGATGCCAAGGGGAATGGCTGAGCTGGCCAGCCATTTCCCTCTCTTTGTGTGGTCCCTCCACAAGGCTCTCTGGGGCTTTCTGATAGGATGGGGGTCTCAGGGTAGTTAGATTTCCTATGTCATGGTTGGCTTTCTCATTGTGAGTGTGTGTCAGGGGTCCTCAGCAGATGCTTCAAGGCTTTAGAAGGCTCCTTCCACTTCATTCTATTGGTCAAACAAGTCACTAAAACCATTCCAGATTCAAAGGAAGGGGAGTGGACTCTGTCTCTTAATGGAAGGACTAGCAAACAATTTGTTGCTGTCTTTTAATCTACCACAGAAGGTTTGGGCAGATCAAAATTCATATCTTCAGGTAGTGGTCTGGGAACCTGTGTGTTTAACAAATAACTCCAGGGGACTCTTGCTATCAGGAAAGTTTGGGAAATACTGATATTTAGAGTTGGCTGTTAAAATAGAATGTATATGCCTTGAACTAATTGTATGTATGTTATAAAATTGTATGTATGTTATAAAAATTTATGTATGTATATATGTTATAAAACTTACATGCTCCTGAAAATTGTCAGCATGTGTACTTTTATTCTTTATTGACCTGACCTAGAATTTATTTGACATTTGATCTAATTTTACCCCCTTCATGCTGGTCCTGAGAGAGTTTCCCTTCAAATTCCCTCCTCTCCCAACTTTTCTTGCCCTGTTGTATTTTGCAGGTTGCTAGCCCCTGCAGACTGTATTTCCCAGGCCCCATGAGATCTGGCTCCTAACTGAATTTGGTTAATGGAAGATGCTGGCAGGAAACTGAAGGGTGGAGCAAAAAAGGAGATAGGAGTATTATTCTCCTCTCTCTCTGGTGACTCCATTTTCTGGGTGAAGGAAGTTAGGCTCATCTCTCCTGGAAATGGGAAGTTTCCATAGGTGACTCTGACGCCATCCTATTTGGCTTCTTAGCTTTTCTGTTGTTTGGGTAATCAATTTCCCTCCATTTCTAGTTCCTAGAGTTGTTTTTGTTTGTCTATGTGGACCCTGAATGAAATATTATTAGAATTTTTTTTCCCTAACTTAACTCTTTTTCACCACCAGGTTCACTCTCACTGACTCCTCTACAGATAGAATCCAATTTGACTTTCATTCTGGAATTTCTTTTAAGTGCAGTTTCTGACATTTCCAAAACAGAGACTGAAAACTAAATGGAAAAATAGCAATTTTTAGTAGTCCTACCAGAGATAACCCCTCTTTAACCTTTGGTATATTTCCTTTAAGTCTTTATTTTCCTTTTTTCTTTAATATATTTTCTCCAACATTTTAATGCATTTTGTACATAGTTGAACTCACACAGGTATATTATTTTTGCATCCTTTCTCTTTTAGCTTGACATTTTATCATAAGCATTTTTCCATTTCTTTAGAATTCTTCATAAACACAACTGTTAATTTGTAAAAGGAGCCAGAAAGGTAGAATTAGGGAAAATTCTGACTTCTGAAATTCTGTACCCCAGAAAGAGGGTGCCAATTAGAGTGTGAATCTGTGTCTCTCAAACTAATTGTTCCCTAGTGCTTGCAGTGCCCATGGCATAGTGGGAGAAGTGAGAGAAAACGATCCAGGATCAAGGACTGATTTGGAGCCAAGAGGTCACATATAAAGCAATCAGAGAGAAATAGAGTGAAAAAAAAATCAGATGCTAGGTGGAGTACCTCAGACTGTGAGTATAATAAAAGAGCAGAGGGAGGAGAGATCAATATGAGCTGGACTGTCCCTCCAACGTCTTTTCTAGTGATGCCATTGGTATAGAGTCACATGGCAGGATTCAGATATGTCTGGAGGAGAGGGAAGGAGTTCCAGGTCAAGGAGGGTACAGATTAGGGACGTTGGACTCAGAGAGATCCAACTCTAGTCCTGGCTTCCTTATCTCTATTATCTGTGTGATGATAGGCAAATTAGGCACCTCCGTAGGTTCCAGTTTCTTGGTGGTCATGATACCAGTACCTACTTCTTAGAATGAAATGCAGTATTCAAAAAGAGTTACAACCTATTCCCACCAGGATGAACACTACCTCCAGGTGAGCTTGGAAGTGAATAATCTTCATGTAAAACCTGCTGTTGGCTGTCAGCTGTCATTAAACCTGCATCTCCATGTTCAGTTCAGTTCAGTCGCTCAGTCGTGTCCAACTCTTTGTGACCCCATGAATTGCAGCACGCCAGGCCTCCCTGTCCATCACAAACTCCCAGAATTTACTCAAACACATGTCCATCGAGTTGGCAATGCCATCCAGCCATCTCATCCTCTGTCGTCCCCTTCTCTTCCTGCCCCCAATCCCTCCCAGCATCAGGGTCTTTTCCAATGAGTCAACTCTTTGCATGAGGTGGCCAAAGTATTGGAATTTCAGCTTCAGCATCAGTCCTTCCAATGAAGGACTGATCTCTTTTAGGATGGACTGGGTGGATCTCCTTGCAGTCCAAGGGACTCTCAAGAGTCTTCTCCAATACCACAGTTCAAAAGCATCAATTCTTCGGCGCTCAGCTTTCTTCACCATCCAACTCTCACATCCATACATGACCACTGGAAAAACCATAGCCTTGACTAGACGAACTTTTGTTGGCAAAGTAATGTCTCTGCTTTTTAATATGCTATCTAGGTTGGTCATAACTTTCCTTCCAAGGAGCAAGCGTCTTTTAATTTCATGGCTGCAGTCACCATCTGCAGTGATTTTGGAGCCCCCAAAAATAAAGTCTGACACTGTTTCCACTGTTTCCCCATCTATTTGCCATGAAGTGATGGGACCAGATGCCATGATCTTCATTTTCCTAATGTTGAGTTTTAAGCCAACTTTTTCACTCTCCTCTTTCACTTTCATCAAGAGTCTTTTTAGTTCCTTTTCACTTTCTGCCATAAGGGTGGTGTCATCTGCATATCTGAGATTATTGATATTTCTCCCGGCAATCTTGATTCCAGCTTATGCTTCTTCCAGCCCAATGTTTCTCATGATGTACTCTGCATATAAGTTAAATAAGCAGGGTGACAATATACAGCCTTGACATACTCCTTTTCCTATTTGGAACCAGTCTGTTGTTCCATGTCCAGTCCTAACTGTTGCTTCCTGACCATGTTACTAAAGCATAAATGGTTTGCCCTACAAGAGCAGGACAAATTATCAATAGTATCTGAGTTGAGTTGGGAGATATATTTCCTGATGAAGCTGAACCCAAAGGGCACCGAGCCTTTGCCCAGTGCTCCTTGTACACTAGGCACTGCCAGGGCCTCTGGATCAGTGTGGTTTCTCAGATTTCAGCCTGGTCCTTTTCCCTTTCTGGATGGGCCCTTATTTATGGCTTCATAAGAAGAGGGTTGAATATCAGGGAAAGTGTGTTTTCTAAGGCCGTGTTTTCGAGGACCCTGAGCTGGTAGATCTGAATGTTAGGAAGAGAAGCGAGTCTCGATGGTAGGGGGTTAGGTGAAAGGTTGGGGGAATCACCAGCGTGAGAATATGTGTATGTAGTTGTTGCAAATACTGCACATTGGGGTAAATGTCTGTGGACCACAAATACCTTTAGAGTCTGTTTGCAAAGTTGACTGGTTATTACTACTAGAAGAGAAGTGGGAAGAACTAGTGAGAAGGTTAAGACTTAGAAGAAACCACATCCACACATTCAGAAGGTGGAAAGAACTTTTCCTGTAGCCCTATGTTAATTACCTTTACTCCTGGAGCTTAGCCAAGCTGCTGAAGCCTTGCTTACCAGGCCTCACAGGGCCTCATTCTTCCCCACAGAGTCCCTCACTTTCCTCAAGACCTCCTATGTGATGTGGTCCTTGGGATGCTGCCTGCTATAAACTGATAGGTTGTCCATTCCCCTGTTGTAAGGATCAAACTGATGGTGCACATTGAAGTGCTTTGTTGAGGATGGAGAGGGAGCTCCTTGAGAGTAGACCCTGACCTTCTAAGAGTCCTAATGGAATGTTGCTATTTCCAGAACCTCCTCATGAGTCTCCCTGTGTGGGCAAAGTGGGAAGATGGAATCGGTCTTTTCCTTCTCCTCCCCAAGGGCCTTACAGAGCCACCTGGCTTAGCCAACCTGCCCTAAAAGGAGGTCTTAAAATATAAAGCCGCCATGAATCACTGCCCTTGGATGCTTATTCCTGGGCACGGAATCGGCTCCACAAGAGCCCCTCTCTTTGCCTCCACTCTCATCTACCTCTTGACTCCATTGTTTGGATAACAATGAGGAGCCGAGTTTAGCAGTGAGCGTGGGGTGCTTTGTCCGTGCTTCTGCACAAAAGGACAGCTGCTGAAGCCTGCAAGAGCCTGCCTACCTGCCAGAAACCTAATTTCAGACACTTGCATCAAACTCACCTGCACTCATGCACTCATATAATTGTTTTGATTCTCAACAAAATTGCTCTTTTGCATTGGGAGGAGGCAGAGCTCCCCAGAGCCCAGAGGAAGGGAACTGGGGACATTTCTTTCATTGCCAGCTTTGTCCTCAGGGCATGGAATTCTTCCCCCAACTACCCACTCTGAAGACGGGGAATAAATGGGAAATGGGATAGAGTGTTTTCCATGTCTCCACTGATCTTGTTACCGAAATGCTAGTCCATGTACCTGACACACAGTAAGGCCAAACAATACCAACATGTTGGAGTTTGCAACAGAGAAATGTTTACTGCAGGCCCCACAAGGAGATGGGTGGATCATGCCTTAAAAAGACCAAACTCCCTAAAAGCTTTTAGCAAGACCTTTTCTAGGTAAGGGAGAGGTGTGGTTACTTGTTGCAGATTTCTTGGTGCTAAATCCTTTGTTCTTGAGGTCAAACCACAGTCAGGTAACGATGTTCCTGTAAATCTCCACCAAATATTATTCTCTGTTCTGACAAGAAAGGGCAAGTTTCCAAGGTTCAACTTTCACCCTTCAAGTTCCAGGCCCTGGCTAAGAGGAGGGGGTCCTTGTGCTGGCTGGTTACCCTACCTGGGTCCAGTGCTCAGGCCCTCCTGAAGAGGCAGATCTCAGCTGGTGGCTCCCTCTGGGTCAGGTGCCCAGGCCCTGCCCATCCATAATCACTGAAGGAGCCAAGCATCCAGGACCCTACTGGTCCTCAGGCTCCTCAGGCTGCTTATAACTGAGAGGGGAGCTCTTAACTGCTGCCACTGTAACCATCCCATGGTAGTGGTCTTGCAGTAACTATAACCATAGTGGCTTGCACCGTAATGGTGCCCAGCAACTGCTGCATGCTAAGGGTTGCACATTGCCCTCCTCTATTGCATAATGTAATTCCTTATTATTCATAGCTCCCCTTCTGCTTGTTATCTCTCACCCTGTTACCAAGCAATGGTTACTATGAGACCATTAATGGTCACTCAGCCATTGTTTGGCACTGCAAAGGACCCCTCTCCCAAGCGACCAACTGTCCACGTGTGACGGTTAATGGTCTTGCTCAGCCGTTGGTCAGCACTGCAGTGGGCCCCTCCCCCAAGCAACCAACTGTCCATGTGTGACCTTGCTGGTTCTGCTCAGCCATTGGTCAGCACTGCCGTGGGCCCCTCCCCCAAGCAACCAACTGTCCACGTGTGACCGTTAGTGGTCCTGCTCAGCCATTGGTCAGCACTGCAGTGGGCCCCTCCCCCAAGCAACCAACTGTCCATGTGTGACCGTTACTGGTTCTTCTCAGCCATTGGTCAGCACTGCATTGGGCCCCTCCCCCAAGCAACCAACTGTCCATGTGTGACCGTTGCTGGTTCTGCTCAGCCATTGGTCAGCACTGCCGTGGGCCCCTCCCCCAAGCAACCAACTGTCCACGTGTGACCGTTAGTGGTCCTGCTCAGCCATTGGTCAGCACTGCAGTGGGCCCCTCCCCCAAGCAACCAACTGTCAACGATCTACCATTAATGGGGCTGTTCAGCCAACTGTTGCTGGAGTGATGGTCATCAGGCAGAGAGTGAGGTAAGAGATGAATCCTGCCCTTCTCCCTAGGGCAATCCAGCTTACCTGGCCTCAGGCCAGTGGGTGAGCTGGGGGCAGGGTGGGTGGGGAACAGGTTGGGGGGCTATGTCCTGCAGGGCTCCAGAGCCCTTGCCAAGGCCGCACATGGGCCCAGGCCTTGAGGCAGTGATGAACCTCTCTCCCATCCCTGCCTTGCAGCCTAATAGTGGTGGCAGGCTGCCTTGGGACCTAGCACCCACCATACGGGCTGCCTGAGGAGCCTGAGGGCCAACTGGGTCCTGGGCATCTGACTTCCTCAGCAATGACAGCTGGGCAGGGTTTGGAGACCTGGCCTTGAAGGAGCAGCCAGCTGAGATCTGTCTCCTCTTAGCCAGGACCTGGACCTTGGAGGGTGAAAGGTGAGCCTTGGGACCTTGTCCTTTCTTGTAAAAACAGAATAACATTTGTTTGGTAGAGATTTATGGGAACTTTGTTACCTGGCCATGACTAACATCAAGAGCAGACACTAAGAAGTTTGCAACAACTAACCATGCCCTTCCCTCACCTTTCCTAGAAAGGGGCTTTGCTGAAAACTTATGAGGGGTTCTGGGATTTTAAGGCATAATCCACTCAATCCTTGTGGGGCCCTGTGGTAAATCTTTCTTTGTTCCAAACTCAGATGTTTTGGTATTATTTGGCTCACTGTGTAGCAGGCACAGGGACTTGCATTTTGGTAACAGTCTTAGCCAAAACCCCTCAGAATTGCCCCTCAAGTGACATCTGCATGATGTACATGGTCCTCTCCTAATTTGTGTGGCCTGAGCAAGCATCCCTGATTTACTCATTTAATTCCTGGCCTGGGGGAGGTTGTGCATTTCAGACTGGGATGAGCTGCAATGCAGGTGGGGTCCTACTCTTGGTCAATGCTCAGGTAAAGGTTGTTTTAAAGACTGGTTGGGTGTGTGAAGCACTCGGAGAAAAGGTGAAGTGCTCCCCCCATAAGAGGTATTACTGTTATCGTTGGTCATACTGATAATAATGGAGGCCACTGTTTCCTGTTTCTGAGATTAAAGAGATTCAAATCCCAGTTCATGGACTGAGGACAAGTGAGAAGAAGGGCAGGGTGAAGGCAGGGGCAGCAGCGACAGCCAGGAATTTTCTATAAGCTCACATCAAAGAAATTCCTCAGCAGCATACTCCGTTAGAGCTTTTTCTGACTGTATTGAAGTTGGTCTTTCTTGTCTTCATTTCTGAATGCAAAAGTGCTTTCTTTTCTCCTTGGCTATTCTTTTCTGAATATTTTTCTCATCTTCTTAATCACATAAATACATACATGTAGAAATTAACACAATGTCGTAAATCAACTATATTTAAATTGAAAAAAATACATGTGTAAAACATAGATACATAACTATATAAATGTAGAAATAACAAAAATAAAGCATGCATGCTTTATAATATGCTTATTAAAACCCCAAACAAGTTATTTGTAAACATCTTTTAATATTACACTTCTATAAATTATTTTTAATGGCTCAATAGTGTTCTATCTTGAAGAAGACGTTCTTCTCTCTCCTTGCTAGTCTCTGGAACTCTGCATTTGTTGGGTATATCGTTCCCTTTTTCCCTTGCTTTTCAATTCTCTTCTTTCCTCAGTTATTTGAAAGGCCTTCTCAAACAACCACTTTGCCTTCTTGCGTTTCTTTTTCTTTTGGTCACTGCCTCCTCTGCAGTGTTACAAACTTCTGTCCAGTTCTTCAGGGACTCTGTCTACCAGATCTAATCCCTTGAATCTATTCATCACCTCCACTGTATAATCACAAGGGATTTGATTTAGGTCATACCTGAATGGTCTAGTGGTTTCCCCTGCTTTCTAAAATGACAACAAAACTGCCAGCTAACATTTTCTGGAATAATTTCTTGCTATATAGTTATCTAGGAATATATCAAGCACTGTGCCAAATAATAATACCAGAAGGCAATTACTATAATTATACCCGTTTATAGGTGAGGAAATGGAGGCTTAAGGAACTTAATTTTCAAAAGGGCACATAATTCTTGACTGACAAAGCCAGGACTTTAAGCATTCTGATTTCAGACCCTACATACCTAACAATTATGCCATGATTTGTTTAACTGCACTCTTATTGCTGAACATTTGGGGTTATTTTAACAAAAAATTATAAACACTTGTTTAATCTTTACATACATCCATAATGGTATTGTTGACTAGCTTTGCCTTATATCAATTCTAGTATGTTTGAAGAACATGGTTTTCTGCAGACTTAAAGCATGGTAAACTTGTTTTTTTCATGTTAAACTTTTAATTTTCATTCTATGTTATAATTTTTTTATTTGATTTCCTGAGTTTCCATTATGCTGGGGGAAGGGGCCACCTTCTTCAGGTGCTTTAGTCAAGACCAGCCCTATTGCTTATCACTCCCTTGCCTCTGGCCTCTAAATGTAACCCCTAGGTGCTGGTTATAAATGGACACCCAGAGTGAAGTCTTCTCCTGTCCCCTCATTTGCTCCCAAATTGCTTTCACTGTCTCCTGGATTCCAGACTCTGTCAAATCCACTGACTTAGTCCCTACCCCATCCCTCCCAAGTTGTGACATTCTTCCAGCTATGGGTGACATCTTTCCTAGATGATCTCCGTTGGGCTTGATCTCCAGCCTGGTCTCAGCATGTGAAGATAGTGCATTCTAAAGGCCATTTCCAGCCACAGACCCTCCAACAGGTACCTAACAAGGTAGGGCTTGTCCTCTGCTTTGACCTCAAACTCCTACAGTGTTGTTCATAGGAAGGAATTTGTCAAGTATTGTCTTTTTTTTTTTTTTTTTCTTGCTTTACAGTTTATCTGGGAATGTTCCTTCCATCTGCCAGCTAGTTTTCTTCATTGCATCTTCAAAGATGCTTTCTAGCATGTCCTCCAACCCACCTTCAGCTGCTTTCCCTATTTAGTACTGGAGTGCTCCCTACCCTTTCTTCTGGTTTACACTCAGTGACTCAGGTGACAGTTCCATGAACTGTCCAAATAGCAAAACCACGTTGATATAGAACCAGAGAAATGGCTTCACAACCATGAGGCATTAATTCTCTCTTTGGCTAGATTTCTGATTGTGGAATTATAGGCTTGTGTGCAGCATGGAGGGAGGGGTTAGATTTTGGGTGGCCAGGGGAGCTTTCTTTTGCTTACTTCCACAGGTAATCTAGGCTTGGGAGCTGTCTCGAATGTGGTGCACACAAGAGCAGCCATGGATCCCTGATAAGCCTGGGTCTGATTCTGTATTCCATAACCCACTATGCATTTGTGTGACCACCTGATTCCTTAACTTCTTTAAGCCTGATTTCCTCGTCTGAAAGGGAGAATATCTGCTCCACAAGTTTATTGTGAAGATTAGATTTCCAGAAAATGTGTGTCACTCCTTTGACTTCCCACAGCTTGCCACACAGTAAGCACTTAGTGTTTTCTTCATTAAAGGATTCTCAGATGGGAGGGATCAAAGAGACAGTTTGTGTTCTCACTGTTCCAAAAGCTTCCATGTGGGAAGGACAAGCTAGGAGTGGCCTGGCCAGGCCATTGGGAGCTTCTCCCAGGGAGTGCAACAGCCCTAACAAAAAAGTTGTGCCTGCCCTTGCACTGGGAGTTCTTATTCTGGGTTCATGAGTAGGCTTTGTTAGAGGTCTGTCCAGCTCCTCTGTGTGTGCATGCTCAGTCATGTCTGACTGTTTGCAACCCTATGGACTGTAGCCCACCAGGCTCCTTGGATTCTTTACCACTGAGCCACCTGGGAAGCCTGTTCAGCTCCTAGAATCACATGGAAATTTTGTGGTTGTATGCATATGTGCAACTGTAGCAGGGGCAAAGGTCTGTGGCTTTTCTCAAACTCTTAAAGGGGTCACTGACTCCAGGGAGGCTAGGAACCGCTACTTAAGAGGTACCTTTGACTTCTGCATCCTCTTCCTCCATCAGGCTGCAGTGGGCAGGGCAGGAATGGATCTCAGGGCCTCAGCTAGACTCAGGGAGGCTATGTAAGTGTGATGTATCAGTGCTAGCAGAGAGTCAGGGGCAGGGTGCCAGGGGTCAGGGCAAAGCAGTAGGATGGACTTAAGGAAGCTAAGAAAGAGTCTGAGAAGCCAGAGGCAGGCGGGCTTTGAAGTTGAGTCCAGACTGCCTGTGTGGCAAAGTACCAATTCGCTGAATGGGAGGCTCGGGTAGTGTCTGGCATTCACTCTTGTTGCTTCCAGGCTGCGCTTCTTCCCATTTCCCCTCTTCTCTGTTTTTCTTGCACCATAAGTCCTACCTGTTAGAAGTTCAGAGCTCATTTCCTTCTCCTTCTCACACCCCCAACCAACCCTGAAATGCAAAAACATAATTTCCAGTGCTGTAGATTTCAGCCTCCTTGGGTCTTACATCCTAAGAAATTTGTGCTGAATGGCTCAAATTCTACCATTTCTGGAGTCTGTGGAGTCTATTTGAGCTCCCACCAGAGTGACCAGCTGCTTTCTGTTTCCACTCTGGAGAGGGCAAAAAGAAATACACAGATACTACAATAAGAATTGATGTTTTGCATTATTTATTTGAATATTTTTTATTAAGACCTTACCATGTACCAGGCATCATGCTCGGTGCTGCAGATACAATATTGAATTAGACACAGTCCTTTTTTCTTGAGAAGTGAAGGGTCTTGTATGGAAGTCAGAACAGTGGCCAGGCAATTACCATGCAGGGATAGAAGTGCTCTGCTGGAGGAGTACGTGGCTAGCCTGAGCAATGCCGAGCCTGTGCAGCAACCTGCGGTGGGGGGTAGTCGCAGACATGCCAGGGAACTCCAAGATCTGTCTCTGCAGTTTGAGGGGGGTGGAGTGAGGACCATGGAGCAGTTGACCCCTGGAAGACATCTTCTATTCTTGGATTTGGTTTTTTAAAACTTCTTTTGGGTGAGTTTTGGGAGAGTGAGATGCACATTCTGTTGGCAAGAGTGAAAGGTTCCTGATCTTTTCCAACCTTTTATGGAGTTTTTCAGATTCCCTATGACCTGTCTTCTCCTTTTGCATTAATCTCAATTTTAAAAGGGGAAAGGATCATCATAAACAGGAAGGGTGCGGGGATTACAGCAGTAGCAGAAATAGGTATGTAGTGTAAGAACGACCAATGGTGTGAAGAAAAGAGCACTGATTTGAGACTAGAAATCTGGGTTCAGAATCTATTTCTCCCTCTTGTAAGCCATGGACATTTGGCATTAGCCTTTCCTTCTTTATCTTTTAAAAGTGGGATAGGTTCTCCATGCCCTGGGGAATTATAGTGAGGAATACATGTAAAAGTGACTCAGCATGTTCAGTGGAAGGGGGCACATTTGGGAGCCTAAGAGGGTTTTCTGAGCCTTGGGTAAATTTTTTCACAGCCTTTCCCATTTGAGAGAACAGACAATCAAGAGGCACCCCATATCATCCCTTTTAGGAGGGTGTCAGTGTCCTTTTGATGTGTTAATCTGTATGAATGGCACAAATACTGCAGTTGGTGCACCTAGCATCTATTCCAAAGACCTTCTCCCTTTTCTTCCTTTATTATGAAGGGTGGAAAGTGAAATACTTACATTTCCAGCTTCCTTTGCCACTAGGGGAGACCATGTGACATGATTCTTTTGACATGTAGGTGCAAGTCTATGGGAAGGCCTTCTCTTCTCAAGTAAAGATAAAAACACCCGAAGAGAAAGCTGTTTGCTTTTCACCCTTCTTCCTTCCTGGAATGGGACCAAGATGCCAGGAGGTGTTGCGGCCATCTTGTGACTGAGAGACAAAAGCCATGTGCAAAGATGGTGGATCAAGAATATAATCACCATTGAAGCAGCTCCAGATTGCCAGCTCCAGACTTCTTGTTTCTTGAGACATATAAGCACCTTACTTGTATAAGTAGGATTTTCCATTATTCTCAGCCAAACACAATCAATGCATGATTGTAAGGTCTGGGAAGTCCCAGCTGAATTTGTGGCTCAGAGGGTGGTGGAGACAGTGCATGGCGCGAGTCATCCTTCATAGTGGGAAGAACAATGGCTTTCCTTGACTCTGGCTGGCTGAGCTCCTGGTCACTCCAGGTCTTGGCACTCCCCACAGAAGACTGGAACCTTGTGTGTTTTCCTTTTTAACAGGCATTGCTAGTTTTTAGAACTTCTCTCTTCCTGGAGGAGAATCTTTGGGGAATAACAAGGATTTAAAATGCCATCCTTATCAAAAAGTATTCATGAAGTCCTGATGTATGGCTCTGCTGGGGTCTGTACAATTTGATGGGTATGATTTCTGTTCTCCCAAAGCTCTTGGTGGGAAGGGAGAAGTCTAGAGCTGCTGTTGGGAACTCCAGATCTCATGGAGGACATTAAACATAAACAAGTGGTACTTGGGAATGTTTACTTTTGGAGAATGTTTAACTTTTTAAGGATATGTAAATTAATTTGGTATGAATTAAATCCATAAACATAGCCATGGGAGTTACTCCAATGATGTGGCTCCCATCTTAGGAAGAAGTGGCTTTTACTTGGGTTATCTCCTCATCTCTGGTTAGACTTGGGCTTTGGAGCTATGACCAGGAGCTGCTGGAAATGAGGATGACCCAGTCAGCAGGTTAGGGCCATCTGGGCATTTTCTGTCACCCCTCACACTGTCACCCCTCCCCACCTCCTGCCTCCCTTCACTTGATGAGGGGATGGAGAGGATGGAGAGAAAATATGGTGTCTTCAGAGCTAACTCAAGTTGGAAGTGTGAAATCCCATGTGTTTGGTGTACTTCATTTACATGGAAGTGACTTAGAAAATTAAATTAGAAAGAAGTCAGCATAAAGATCTAGAATGTTCTTTCCTGTGTTGATAAGTAGCAACCACTCCACCCTACTCCTTTAATAAAGTTTGGGTATCTTAATTTTTTGGAATCCTCTTTCCTCCTCTTTGTCTCTCTCCTTCACTTTTATTCAGGTTGCATTCTCACAAACTCATCCAGCCTTTCCCTCTTCCCAAGTCTGCCTTCTCCAACATGTGGCCTTTGTTTGTCTCTCCTGTGATGATCTCTTACAACATGTACAAACCAGGGTCCTTCTCTCCTAATTTTGCGTCATCACCTTTTTTCTCAAGACATGCCTGTTTTCCTTTCTGGTAGGGAACAAAGTACCCTTCCCTTAATTCCTGAGACTCTTGCAAAGTGCTGTGGTCCTCTATGACTGTCCTGCTGCTCCTGGCTGGCCCCAGCTGGCTCCCACTGGGTTGTGGCAGCTGGCAGGGTAGGCCAGCAGGATTCTCCACTCTTAGCTTTGCTTGTTTCCCATACTCCCTGACATGTTCTAGTGGTGGCTCGAGTTCCATGAATGTTTTATGTGCTGCCCTCAGGAACCTTGGTTGCAGTACTCAGGGGAAGCTTCCTATCCTCCTTCCTCCTCACTGCAGAGCTCTGGGGCTGGAGAGATCATTTTGTCTCCCAGAAACTTGGTGTCATCTGTCATCAAGTCTCCAATTAGCAGAAGCTCAGTGCAGCAGTCTGGGAGTACCAACCATCTCCCTGACGTGGGAGGGAGGGCGAGCTCCCAGGGACAGTGACAACTCTCTTGTTATCCTGAGCTGTCTGGAGCTTGATGTTAACCCATTCTCCTGGGCTCTTCATTAGAGCTTTCTGGTCAGGACAGGTTCTTTTTTATTGTGCCCATTTGTCAGGACTAGAAATTAAAGCCAAGGGAAGCAAGCTTGTTCAAGGTCACACAGAGTTGAAAGCAGAGCCACGTGAATGGGGCTCTCTTGATTTTTGGCCTGGTGCATCCTGTCATCCTCAGAAGATACTCTGAGCCTGCTGAACGGTGCTGCAGGAGAGGGAGGTGGGGCACCCAGGCAACAGCTCCTGTAGCTTTGGCAATGGATAATGTTCCCAAAGCAGGGTGAAAGGAGAAAATAATAATAGAGCAATAGTTAACAATGAACTCCTCTGTGCCAGAAACTGTGATAGGCAGTTAGAGAATGGAAAGCACCTCTCAGTTTTGGCGTGAATCTCCTCATCTCATAGATAAGAATTCTGAAGCCCAGTGAGATTGTCATTCACCCTCCAACCATAGCTGCTGCTGCTAAGTCGCTTCAGTCATGTCTGACTCTGTGCAACCCCACAGATGGCAGCCCACCAGACTCCCCTGTCCCTGGGATTCTCCAGGCAAGAACACTGGAATGGGTTGCATTTGCCTTCTCCCCAAACATAGCTAATAAGTGGCGATTAGTCTTCCTTCCCAGAGTCCAGCTTCATCTGGTGTAACCTCTTCAAAAACTGGAATTCGCTTCAGTCCCTCTGCCCAAAGTGCTTTTCCCTCCCTGGCTTTACTGGGTTTGGTTGGTCAACCTTGTTTAGGGTTCTTCTTAGGATTCTTTAATTCTTTAATAAAAATTTTTACTTTGGTGTTATGCTTTTATGAGTCTTTCAGTTCAGTTCTGGCAAACACATATTGAGTTTCTTATACTCCTTGAATCTAAATCTAAATATAGATACCAAAGTCTATGTTTAAATATTTTTTCAGCCAGATTTGATGATAAGCCAGGTTTGGGAATAACTCCTCTAGGCCACAAATAAAAACACCATTTTTAAAATTTTTCACATGGGGATTATTTTCCATATTGGGAGTGTTTACTTAAAAAAAAAAAAAAAAGTGAATGCAGGCTGACTGCCCCTAACCACTTTGTAAGCTTCTAACCTCCTTTCCCCAAATACTGTATATATACACATGCTCATCTAATTAAGATACACTTTGATTATAGAAGGTAAACCGTGTGCAACTGATCAAAGGAAGTATTCCAGTTATTTATCTCTGGCTTTGGAATGTATCATGTGATTTTATCTTCTGCTTTGGATTATCGGTGCTGCTGCATTAATGTGCTAACTGCAGATCTGGGGGTTAAAATTTTTTTTTAATAATTCCTATTGCAGAGGTGACCCCAAGGGGCTTGTAATACCTCCCTCATCCCTTAGTTTAAAACTAACTCTCTATGATCTTTCTTTCCATAGCATTTCTTCACATTGCCTCACAGTTTAACTGCTTCTCCTCCTAAACTGGTATTGTCCTTTATAATTCTTACCAGTTTACTGGGAGAGCTTGTATAGAATTGTTAGAAGCTTGAGCCATGCTGAGGGACTCATACTTCTTCCTCACTGCTTTGTATCTTGGTAATGTTTGCCTTTACTTTTGTTAAGTTTTTGTTTGCAAAGTCTTCCATAAGGCTTTTTCCTTCTAATTCTTATTCCTGAAATCTCAACAGAACAACAGTGTTGCCTGCCTTATTGGTGCAAATAGAAAGGTGTAGTTAGTGATGGAGGAATGAAAGTCTTGATTGTAGCTTTTGTAGCATTTGCCAATTTCCAACATGTAAATACTTCTATCTGTGGCAGTTTTCAAGCTACCAGCCTATTTAACAACCAGCTGGCAAAAATCTTGATGATTATCATTGACTCTTGGGAACCAGAACAATAGGCTGTAGCACACCACCAGGTATATTTCGCTGTTTAAGGAAGCACTCTCATCAGTTATAGGTTTTACATAAATGAAAATTGTTCTTCCTAGTTACCAATTGTGTGACCTTGGCCAAATCATTTTATAACTTCTATGAATGTCAGTTTCCATATCTGCGAAATGAGATAATGACATTTATATCAGGAAAGAATATAAGAGAATTTAATTAGGTGATTTCTATAATCATGTATATGTAATATTATATATTAATTATTATATATGGATATGGCATATGTTAGGTGTGAAGCAAGTGATGATTCCCCTCACTGACAGCATGGGGACAAAGTTGAGGATAGAGGAAGATTTGAGCTTTGCATCCAAATGGAAACACCTGCCGTGGTTGGCCATGCAGCTGGAGCTAGGCTGGGTGAGAGACAAGGTCAAGGATTTAGATTTGGGAATAAAAGCAATCACAGTGCTTTGTGTTAATACCTATCTCTGAAATTTACCTGATACTTTCACATGTGTTTGTCAGAGGCATGGGAATGGATCAACTCTTTCAGAGAGGAGAATAGAGAGCCCAGCTAGCTACTGAGTCCTAACTAGTTCTAAGTCCCCCTAAATTATTCCTTTTTCTATATTTATTTTTCTTCTTCTCTTTGAAGTTCTCCCACAGTTTTGGTACCCACATCACTGCCATATCCTTATTGCTTTTAAATGAGACCTGTCTACTCCTTATACATTAACACTAGACAGAGAGTTTGGAATGGAGAAAGTAATTTCTTCAGCCTGCATGGTTTACTATCACCATGTTTCACCCCAAATTATGTCAACAGTGTTGGTGTTCTCTGCTAATTGGTTAACATAGGTTGCCTAGTAAAATAATCTACAAGTATCAGGGGTAGTGTAATAGAAGCTTATTTCTTGCTCACATCATGGTTCACTCCAGATGTTCCACTTCTGTTTAGTGACTCTGCCATGCCTTGGAGTCCTCTAGTGGAACCTCTGCTTTCAGCCTTCAGAGGAGTGGAGAGAGAGAGTAGAGGACACATGTGTGGGATGATTTCATGGGCCAGTCCTGGAAGTGGCACATAACACTTCTGCCCATATTTCATTGGCTAGAACTCAGTCACATGACTGCTCTGAAATGCAAGGGAGAGTGGAAAAAATGAGAATTGTGTCCTCCAGAAGAAGAGGGAATGGGTTTGGTGAGCATCTGGCCAGTCTCTGGCCTGTCCTTGCGGGGTTTGGTAGAAACAGTTGCCACCATGGATCTAACAACCCAGGTCACTGTAGAAGACTTCTTATGCTTAGCTGCTTGACCCTGAGGGTCTCTTACAACTTGTAAACTCTGGTGACACCCCCCCCTGGACTGCCCTAATCTACTTCCCCTACCTTGGATGGTGGCTGGTGGTGCTGGCCTGAAAGAAACTTTCTTTTGTGATGCTCTGTTGGATCCCATGTATTTCACTGCTGACTGTTTGTCTCTTCCAGGCTAGCCCTGGAAGTCAGTCAGAACGAGATCTCATCTAAGGTGAATTAACATTTGCTGAATTTACTGTATTACATGAATTTGTGAACTTTCCAGGACTAGAGTGTTTTGCTGACTGTACCGGCTGGTTTCAAGTTAACACTTAAAGTTAGTAATAATGTTTACTGTTGTGTTTATAATTACCATGTCATTAACAGTCAGTGGTTGGGGAGATTAATGAGAATTCTCATTTTAATTTGGCCAATTGTTGTTGACTGAAATGCTTCAGACAGTCTTCTATGGGTTGTTTTAGCCACTTGCTTACATGAAGAAAACTGGCTTCCCACTTCAAATCAAGATTGGCGTTGGCACTTCTGAAAGGGTTGGCAGAATGTCTGGCTAAGAGCTCAGGGACTGTAGGGCTAGCCTGGAAGAGGTAAATAGTCAGCAGTGAAATACATGGGATCCAGTGGAGCATCACAAAAGAAAGTTTCTCTCAGGCCAGCCCCACCATACACCATCCAAGGTAGGGGAAGGAGATTAAGGCAGTCCTGGGAGGGGGTGTCACCAGAATCTAGAAGTGGTGAGAGACCCTCAGGGTCAAGAGAGTCTGTGGTCCTACCTGTGGGGCCATCTATCCACTCCTGGCAGGCTCTCAGACAGTGACTTGGGAGCACAGGGCTAAGACATTTCCTTCCCTCCAGCCTGCTCCAGTGAGTGGCATGGCAAGTGATGAGCAAGGCTTTAATCAGTGAGGTGGAGTTTCAGATCACAGTGCTAGCTGCAGGGTACTAATTGCAGTGCTCAGCAGGAAACCAGGAGAAGACAATGGCACCCCACTCCAGTACTCTTGCCTGGAGAATCCCTTGGATGGAGGAGCCTGTAGGCTACAGTCCATGGGGTCGCTAAGAGTTGGACATGACTGAGCGACTTCACTTTCACTTTTCACTTTCATGCATTGGAGAAGGAAATGGCAACCCATTCCAGTGTTCTTGCCTGGAGAATCCCAAGGACAGAGGAGCCTGTTGGGCTGCCGTCTGTGGGGTCACACAGAGTCAGACACGACTGACATGACTTAGCAGCAGCAGCAGGAAACCGAGGCAGAGGCTCAGCAGTCTGACTGTCTTCTGACTCTATAGAAACTCAGGCACTGGAGGCTCAACCCTGACACATCAAACTGTGTGTCTAAGGCTGCAGATGCTTCGAATGTGCCTTGACCCTGAGTGCTCAGGAACTAGATGAGATAGATCCATATAATTTGAGGTTTTGTACATGGTCATTGGAGAAGGCAATGGCAACCCACTCCAGTACTCTTGCCTGGAGAATCTCATGAATGGGGGCGCCTGGTGGGCTGCAGTCCATGGGGTCGCTAGGAGTCGGACACAACTGAGCGACTTCACTTACATTTTTCACTTTCATGCATTGGAGAAGGAAATGGCAACCCACTCTAGTGTTCCTGCCTGGAGAATCCCAGGGACGGGGGAGCCTGGTGGGCTGCCATCTATGGGGTCACACAGAGTTGGACACGACTGAAGTAACTTAGCAGCAGCAGCACAGTCATTGGAATGGGATAGGCCTGAATTCAAATTCTGATTTCATCCTTTCCTAGCACTATAGCTTCGTATTTTTTCAGTTTTTTTTTAAATTTATTGGAATATAGTTTATTTATAATGCTGTGTTAAGTTTCAGGTGTACAGTAAAGTGATTCAGTTATACATACACAGATATTATTTTCAGATTCTTTTCTCATATAGGTTTTATTCACAGAATATTGAATAGAGTTTCCTATGCTCTAGTCCTGTAACTTTGGGTAAATTATTTGATTTTACTCATTTTTAGTTTTCATCCATAAAATGTAGAGATATATCTCATAGGGTAGTTGTGAGACTTCACATCAGGTATGAAAGGCACTTAGCTCTTCCACTCCTAGGTGTGTTAGTCACTCAGTCATGTCTGACTCTTTTGAGACCCCATGAGCTGTAGCCCACCAGACTCTTCTGTCTGTGGGATTTCCCAGGCAAGAATACTGGAGTGGGTTGCCATTTCAGGGGATCTTCCTGACCCAGGGATTGAACCCAGGTCTCTAGTAGCCTTTAATCCTTGTAGCAAACATTTACTGCAAAGTCCCACAAAGGCAGCAAGAACAAAATAGTCACGAAGGGCTTGCGAAAGTGGGAGCTGAAATTTGGGCTCTTGTGATGCTTGATTTACAAAGCATGTATTTTGTGAGGTAGGCTATCACCACGGAGGTGGAGGTGCCTTGGTTATGCCCGCTGGTTTCACCAGCTGGGCTTTCCATAGAGTGGCTGACTGTGGGGCTGGGCACATGCTTTCCCCCTAGTTGGGTGCCTTTAAAGTGGAAAGTAGGACTGTTAAGTCACCCCACATCCTGGCTACTCAGTTTCTTTGGCAGTTTCCACTTCCCAGCTTGAGGGTCTGCCCTAGCTCCTGGCAGCCTGTGACATAATTATCACACATTGTCTTTTCACACATTTTTAACTAGAAGAACAAAGATCCCTGAAAAGGTAGGAAGGAGCTTTTCCTGTACTGGCACTCAATTCCCAATGGTTGGAAGTTTAAACATAGGTTGCTTTGACCTTGAGCTTCAAGTGACTATGAAATCTTGAGGACTACCCACACTTTGGAAAGGGGTTGGCCTTCACTTTAAGATGAGCAACATGAATTATGAAAGGAAAGGGACTTCTTCGAGGAGCTAGATGTTTAAAGGCCTCATACAAAAATTTAAAGTAAAGTCAGGTAACAAGATTAAAGCTAGCAGGAGACAAGCTTGGGATCAGTAAAAATAGAATAGGGTTTTGGTTTTCTGCTTGGAAAAGTTGAATTATCTTAAAGGGAAATGGAGAAGGCAAGGGTCAAGTCTGTCATCCTGCTCCCACTGTATCCAGCCAAGAAGATATAGTTCAGATTGGAAAATGCACAACAGATTATCCACGTAAGAACTGACGGCCAAGAAAGGTGAGGGCATAATACAAGCCCCAAGCTATTGCCAACAGTCTTAGCCAAAATATCTGCCATTGGTGCACCATCGGGACTTTGTAGACTTTGTCTCTGTGTGAGATTGGTGGTGTTATCCTCGTTTTACATATGAATCCACAAGACAGAAATTAAGCCTGCAGGGTTCCTAGAGCTGGGAGGATTAGAACCCCCAGCCCTCCTGCTCTGTCCCCATCTCCACACTGCTTTGAGAATGCTCTGTGTCTCAGTCTTGAATAAATTACATCCTGGAGTACTGAAGGAACTTGCCTATGTCATCACAGGCAAATCACCAATAAATCAATGTATAAAAATGGGAAATGCCTAGGATGTAAAAAGATGGGAGTTGCCAGATTCAGGCAATTATAGACTGGCAGGCTTGATTTTATTACCTGGCAAAATTCTAGAATCCTAGCTTTTTACACTGACTGGGTGTATGTGAAGTGGAAGTGATAATTGCTCAGTTGTGTCAGACTCTTTGCCAACCCCGTGGACTGCATCCCACCAGGCTCCTCTGTCCATGGTATTCTCCAGGCAAGCATACTGGAGTGGGTAGCCATTCCCTTCTCCAGGGGATCTTCCTGACCCATGGATCAAATCCAGGTCTCCCACATTGTAGACAGATTCTTTACTGTCTGAGCCACCAGGACTGGCTGCATAACCTTGCACAAATGACATAGCCCCTTTGGGCTTTAGATTCTTTGTAAAGTATATGCTTGTGATACATTGTCTTTAAGGTCCCTTCTAGTTCTAAGTATTTTACTCTAATAAGTTCCTTTAATGTATCCTGACAGTTTCAGTGTTTCAGCCCTGTCTCCATCAGACACCTTGTTTTCACTTTGCATCAAATGCTCCAGCCTTGTTCAAAGGGTAAAAGGTTAAAAAGATGGAGTTTGGAGTGAAATAGTTATAGGTTCATATGTCACCTTTCTTATGGACTAGTTAGAGGATCTTAAGCAAATGATGTAAACCCTCTGTACCTCAATCATCTCTTCTGTAAAATGCTGATCTTTCGTATAAGATCATACATTTCTATCTCGTAGGGTTGTTTTTGAGTTAAATAAAGATAATATCTAAAACACTTAGCTTAGTGCCTAGAGTATAATAAGTACCCAGTAATATAATAAGTACTTTCCCATATTTCATTATGAGATTCCCCTTTACCATCACATTTTGCCGTCTCTCGAATTAGGAGGTGGTTGCAATAGTTTTTTCTTTCTTAGTGGTATATAAACTAATGATGCATTTTATAATTAATTACATATGGTATTTTCCTAGCATAATTTTCACCCTTAGGTTCTCACTTCCCCTCTGGGATGCCTGCTTCTCTAACTTCTTGCACACCATTATCTCTTCTACAACAAACAGAATTAGGCACAGGACAATTTGGGGAGGACTGGCCTCAGTCATCATCTTGCCTGGCTTGTTCATTTTACTGGTGTTCAAAATGAAGGTCAGAAAGGGGAAGAGACTTTGAAAAAGCCACAAGCAAACTCAGATCTTCAGATTCTCAGTCCAGTTTCCTTCCATGTCAGAAGCATTATTAACATGAGACAATATCATAATTATGACTCAATTACTCTATACATACCTGGATCCAAGTCAAATGGGGAACACTTCCAAATCCAAATCTACATATGGATTTTGATAGGTATATTTTAATCCTAGAATTCCAAAGCTGAAACTGTTCTTCCTATTTGCACTGTTCTTCCTATTTGCACAAATACACAATCATAAAACTTTAGAGTGAAAGGGAAGATTTTTTCCCGTGGGGAAACTGAAATGTTCTCACCTTTGCAGTAGCCTGAATTTGCAAGGCATGCTTTCTGTAGGCAGCTTATTTCCTCCCACTTATTGTATCTACAATTTTAGGAGCTGACAGTACGTGAATGACTGTCTTAAATTGTGAATCATTTCTGCAGTTTGTCTGCTTCCAGGTTTGTATAGCTGAGTCCATTGACAAATCAGTTGCATAGTTCAGACACTTCATTCATTCATTCATCCACTCCATCACTTAGCATATACTCCTTCAGTTCAGTTGAGTTCAGTCGCTCAGTCGTGTCCGACTCTTTGCGACCCCATTAACCACAGCACGCCCGGCCTCCGTGTCCATCACCAACTCCCGGAGTCTACTCAAACTCTTATCCATCGAGTCGGTGATGCCATCCAGCCATCTCATCCTCTGTCGTCCCCTTCTCCTCCTGCCCCCAATCCCTCCCAGCATCAGGGTCTTTTCCAATGAGTAAACTCTTTGCATGAGGTGGCCAAAGTACTGGAGTTTCAGCTTCAGCATCAGTCCTTCCAATGAACATCCAGGATTGATCTCCTCTAGGATGGACTGATTGGATCTCCTTGCAGTCCAAGGGACTCTCAAGAGTCATCTCCAATACCACAGTTCAAAAGCATCAATTTTTCAGCGCTCAGCTTTCTTCACAGTCCAACTCTCACATCCATACATGACTACTGGAAAAACCATAGCCTTGACCAGACAGACCTTTGTTGGCAAAGTAATGTCTCTGCTTTTTAATATGCTATCTAGGTTGGTCATAACTTTCCTTCCAAGGAGTAAGCGTCTTTTAATTTCATGGCTGCAGTCACCATCTGCAGTGATTTTGGAGCCCCCCAAAATAAAATCTGACACTGTTTCCACTGTTTCCCCATCTATTTGCCATGAAGTGATGGGACCAAATGCCATGATCTTAGTTTTCTGAATGTTGAGCTTTAAGCCAACTTTTTCACTCTCCTCTTTCACTTTCATCAAGAGGCTTTTTAGTTCCTCTTCACTTTCTGCCATAAGGGTGGTGTCATCTGCATATCTGAGGTTATTGATATTTCTCCCGGCAATCTTGATTCCAGCTTGTGCTTCTTCCAGCCCTGCGTTCTCATGATGTATTCTGCATATACGTTAAATAAGCAGGGTGACAATATATAGCCTTGATGTACTCCTTTTCCAATTTGGAACCAGTCTGTTGTTCCATGTCCAGTTCCAACTGTTGCTTCCTGACCTGTATATAGGTTTCTCAAGAGGCAGGTCAGGTGGTCTGGTATTCCCATCTCTTTCAGAATTTTCCACGGTTTATTGTGATCCACACAGTCAAAGGCTTTGAGGGACCAGAGATCAGATTTACTCCTTAGAACTAGTCAAAAGACATGCACCTAATCTCAGTTAATTTTCACAACAACATTTATGAGGTGGTACTACTTACATGTTGCTTATAGGACAACTGAGGCACAGTGATACTAAGTAACATTTTTTGAGGTTGAACACTGATGAATCTTCCTCCTGAAAAATGGAGCTAGGGCACTCCAAAGCAAAAGAGGATTCTATTGTTATAAGAAAAAAATCTTAAAATTGAAATAGCAAAGTAGATTATTAATTGCTACAGTGTGAACTAATGAAAATATACTCATTGGCTATAGAAAAGGAACAGAATGTTCATTGAGATCTTATTAAGACTAAAGATTAACTGTATTGCTTGCCTTAACTGAGCCAGTAGAATTCAGAGTAGATCTTTTCCTTGTCTCATGTATAGTTGGACCTTCAGGTGTTGAAAATATGCAGGGGTAAATCAACTATATTTCAATTTAAAAAAGAGAAAAAGTATCCAGAGGACCTTGTCTTTTTCTGCTCTTTGTAAGCAGCTAATGTCTCTCATTTTAATGACTGAATGTAGTAAGAATTTTCTTTGTGACACAGGGAACTCAGCCCAATGCTCTGTGACGATATAGAGGGGCGGGATGGGGTGGGAGATAGGAGGGAGGTTCAAGAGGGAGGGGTCATGTGGCTGATTCATGTTGACATAGGGCAGAAATCAGCATGATATTGTAAAGCAATTTTTTTCCAATAAAATCTTTTTAAAGATGTCTTTATTGGAGACTGAGCATCCTGAAATTTCTAGAACTGATTTTTAATTGGCAAAACTGCTCTTAATCAGACTTTTACTCCAGATTTTGAATAGAGCAGAACAAGTCAAGCCTGTTTGCAAAGGGGCTTTTTTCTTGACAGAATATTCACCCAGTCTTTTAAGAGACTTCTCACCTTGTCACATGTTGGACTGTGGGCTTACAAAGCTACCGGGCAGGTTGACTTTTCTCTATAGCATGACAGCCTCGTTTCTGGTATGACCAATCAGCTTTTTGTTGGCTTGATGGAGGGTGATTGGACACTACAAAGCAATTACACATGCAGGGTTTCAAATTACCTCTTGAAAATGAGAGGTTAGTGACGATTTTCCCACTCGGGAACCTAAGGATTTCCCTTCTCCTTTCAGCTTCTTTTTGCCTGCTGCCTCCCAAAGTGGCCGAGACTCAGAGGCATCTATGTGAGACTTGGTGGTTAGTGACTGAGACCTTTGGTACCTGGGGGAAAATTTGATCAAGTTTCAAAACTTGATAATCATACTTTTTGGAAAAAAAGGTGAGGAGATAGAAGCCACTTGTTTCTTCCATAGGCTCCTGTGCTTAGACCCAGGAAGCTCCCTTGGATGGCGATCTGTGTTTCTTGGACTTGTGGTCTGTACTGCTGAGCCCCTTGTTGATTGTATTATGGGCTGTTCTTTCAGTCATTGAGTCATTGGTTATGGGATATGGAGAGCATTCCTCAGTACATCTCAAGGGAGTACTTGACATAGACCTTGCCCCCAGGGAACTTTTTTTCTTATAGGATATCTATCCATCTTCTATCCATCTAAATGATCGGCACTGTCAGTAGAACTTTTCTGCAGTGATGAAAATATTCTCTATATTCTCTAATATGACAGCCATTAGCTATATCAAATGTGACTGAGAGACTGAATTTTTAATTTTATTCAATTAATTGATATTTAAATAGCCTCATGCAGCTGGTTGGATAGCAAATCTCTAAATTATCGTCTACCCATCCTTGCATTCTACTATTAAGCATCTATAGTGGGGGTACTCTTCAGGCTGTGTGGTATGGAGCAGAGAATGCTTGACTGAAATTGAGTTTCTACATCATGTGGCCTTGAGAGCCTTCTTCTCACTGCATCTCAGTTTCCCTTTCTTGTAAATGAAGGACTGGCAGTCTGTAAGCGCTTTCTAGATATGTCATTGCACTGGTTCTGGCCCCCCGATGGGTGCTCTAGGACAGGGCACATTTGTTGCAAACCAGTGCTCTGAGAAGCAATGTTGTTGTCTCTGATAAACCCACTGCCAGGACCTGTTTGTAGAGCTGCTGGTCACGTTTAGGAGTTCCTTCTGGATGAGGGTCATGGGAGAGGGAGGTAAGATGAAGTGATACTTTACTCTGGGAGACTGGTGAAGATGTGAAGGCCCTGGGATGGTGATCCATTTCTTTATGCATCTAGAGGTTATAAGGATGCATTCAGTTGTCGGAAGAGAAAGAGGTTGGAAGAGGTGGCAGGATATGACTAGGTCTGGCATTTCATGAATAACTGAGCCTGACTCTCAGGTTTCACTCATCCACTTGTCCTAGCACATGTAGGAATTCAGGGATGTGACTTTGGTTATTTTGACAGAGTCCTCACCCCACATTGGGAACCGTGTTCCCTGAGTGGGATTGGGAACATAGCCACACAGTTAACCAGTGTCTAGTCTCATATTTGCCCTGCAAACTGGTACCTGCCTAGAGTTCAGAGTTCAATCAGCAGAGTTATGTCCTCACACCTGAAACACTAGAGGGGGTGAAGAACCTCCTCAAAGTGGCTAAGTTGATATATCAAGTTGAACCTAGATCATCTGACTCCCAAGTCCGATGCTCTTTCTGCCACCCCATGGGGCCTAAGAGCTCTGTGAGTGCCATAGTCAAGAAGTTCTGGGAACGGACAAGTCAACAAAAGGTCCTCATCATTTAGCATACAAAAATGCCAAGAATAGAGAGCACAAGACATCAGGCTACAGGTCATGGATTCATTCTCACCATTGTGCTATTGGAGGGAAGCTGCTGCCTGCCTCTCTCCAAGCCTCTGGGTGATCTTTTACCTTTTTTCTGTGATCCTACCATGAAGCAGGGACAGGAACCTCACTCCCAACTCTAGGGGATTGGCAGTAACACAAGTTGGGAAGATTTCCAATGAGGAGGCTGCCTGCTTTCCTCTTCTGTGACACTTCTGGAAAGCATGGGACCACTTCTGGGCATTAAAAATCTCCTGATACTCATGCCTGGTCTGGGAAGTCTTCCTGGGGAAAGGGGACTGACAGAACAGGTCAGATCTTTTCTAGGGCCCTGCTTCTTTTTCTGGGGATTAACCCCAAAGAGCAAATTACAGAACTTGCAGATAAATTAAAAGAGAGACACAGATGAGTAGCATGGATATTAAGAGATCAAGGAGGCAGAGAACTGTAAAATCGAGACAAGAGGGAAAAGGTGGTTTGTTACAGATTTGAGTTTTGGATGTTTCTTCATATGGTCTTCACATAAATATACAGCTTAAAATTTTTAATATAATGCATGTTCACTGAAAAATTTGAAAGCTATAGAACAGTATGAAGAAGAAAATGAAATATCATCATAAGCCTCACAACCCAGAAATACATCCATATTTGGGAACATACCAAATAGATATTTCTGAAGGTAAAGAAAAGTTGAGCCTCAGCAATTTCATATGATTTAACTTAGTGTTTGTATAATACATGTATCGTTAGTATCCTATTTTTTACTTTATGTATTATAACCATGCTTCCATGAAATTGTAAATTACTCAAAAATAAAAAATTTAATGGCTGATTGGTGTTCCATTTAGAGCTCTCCCAAGTTTATCTGACTAGTCCCCTTCTGTTGGACATTTAAGCTGTTTGCAGTTTGGGACCATAGTTAAAAGTGCTGCTTGAAACCCCTTGTCCTCAGGTATTTGCCCTCATTTTTCCTTAGTTCCTTAGATGGGCATCCAGAGGGGAATTGAATTACTAGGTCATTGATTATATACAGAATTATCTATGAGTCGTATTTCCAAGGTGCCTTCTGGAAAGGTTGCAGCCATGTTACTTGCACTGGCAGGGGTGTGGACAGAGAAGGGTAGTCTGGAATTCTTGCCTGGGATTGTCGCCTTCTCAAATCTTTGCATATTTGACAAATTTTAGAACATCTCATTGTTTAGTTTGCAGTTCCTTGATTACTAATTAAGTTGACTACTATTTCTTATTTATTGCTGTTTCTCTTTTTGAAATGTGTATTTATATTCTTTGCCTGTTTTTCATGTGGGGATAGTATTAATCTTTTGTCAGTTTTGTTGCAAATATGTTTTCCAGCTTGTCATTTGCATTCTAAGTTTTGTTTATACTCTGATGTATAGTTTAAAAATTTCCATAGACAAAAATCATAAATATTTTCCTTTTTTATTTTTTTCAGTGTTTTCATGTTTAGAGAGCTCTTTGTCATTCAGGGATCAGTTAAATACTCACCCATGTTTTTTCCTAAGGTGTTTTTTAAATATGTCATTTTTAAGATTTGGTTTTCTAATCTGTCTAAAATTTATTGTGGTATATAGAGCGAAGTTATGAGAATTAACTTGATTTTTCTTTTCCAACTAATCTGTTTTTCCAGTGCCATTTATTGAATAATTTGTCTTTTTTCCTTTGGTTTAGCTTCTTCTCTTATCATATATTAGGTTCTTAAATGTCAGATCTGTATTAGGTCTATGAATCAGGTGCCATTCATTTGTATGTTAATTCTTGTGTCTGTGCCGCCTTTTAATAATTGTAGTTTAAATATATATATATATTTTAATATCTAGTACAGCAAACCCAACCCATTATTCATCTTTTTTCAAAAACATATTTAATTATTTTTATCCATGTGCGTGCATGCTCAGTCGCTCAGTTGTGTCTGACTCTTCACGACCTGTGGACTGTAGTCCACCAGACTCCTCTGTCCATGGGATTCTCCAGGCAAGAATACTGGAATGAGTTGCCATTTCTTCCTCCAGGGGATCTTCCCAACCCAGGGATCAAACTCACATCTTCTGCATTGGCAGGTGTATTCTTTACCACTGAGCCACCTGAGAAGCCCTTTTTATCCACTTATTCCTCCAAATAGAAGCTTAGTTGAAAATCCCTTTGGTACATAATAAGTACTTAGAAATTCATTCCTTCTTGCCCTAGCATGTCTGCCTGATTTTATTACAATAAAGTAATTAAGCATATGTTAAAAAAATTATTCAATTGATATAATGTTTAGTTTTTAATCTAAAATCATTTTGATTTTATTTGAATTTTATTTTACTTGAATCTTTAATATCTTGCCTTCCTGAGATAAACTCTATTTGGATATATGGCAAATCTTTGAATGGCATTTAATGAAAAATTAAATTTCTTTTTACAGCTTCTTTGAAGTTCATTTTTTCAGTCATTTTTTCAGTTCATTTTATCTGTGATGAATGGTAGCCACTTTTTAATTTGCCATGGAATCACATCATGGAGTGAACAGCTGAATAACACAGCCATCCTTAACTTTAAATACGTTTGATTTGAAATGTTGGTTGCAGATGCTGTCATAACCACAACCTAATTATTAAATGTTTTAAGTGCATGAATATTATTATATAAGGATCCTATAAATGAAAGATTAATATACAAAGGAAGGAACTTGCTCTTCTCAATTATTTCAAGAATAGATAAGAAAATTGGACAGTGAAAAATAGTTAAGAACCATTTACATTAGTCAATCCCATTTTCCAGAGATAACCATTGTCTGCATGTGTGTATCTGGCTTTTATACTCATGTACCAGTGTATATACAATTAGGATAAGGTTGTACATGCTATTTTATAATCTGGCTTTCCCACTTAACCTTATACCATGACAATTCCTGTGGCATTAGTTATTCTTTTTTTTTTTTGGCATTAATTATTCTTGTACAGTCATGTTTAATGGTTGCATGGAGTGGTTAGACCATGGATTGTTTTACCAGTCCCCTGTGGTTGAACACTTAGGTTTTGTGTGATTTTTCCATAGTATGAAAAGCCATAATGAGTGTCATTACTCCCTACTTTAATATGATTCTAGTACTTAGCATATAAGCTGTTTTCTGAGTATGTGTGTGTATTCGTCAATGGACAAGGCAGCCTCACAGCTCCCTGGCCAGGGTTAAGGGTTCATTTTCTTTAAGAAGCTAGAAGAGAGAGAGCAAAGAAGATCTGCTTTCCCAGCCTCCTAGAGGTATTCTGCTTAGATTACTGGCAAAAAATTGTAAATATTGGAGAATAAATGAGAAAAGACTTTCAGAGCACCCAGAACAGAGAATTTTAGCAGCTTGGGGCCATTTATCCTATGTAGCAGGTAGACTGAAGATCCAACTCACCTGAATTTGTATTTGCCACTCCCCTGGCCTCCACACCTAGCTCTTTGACCTCTTTAGCCCTTTCTGTCTCTGTGAATTCTCCACTTAATGGCTTGACAACAATGTTCAAGGGCAACCAGGGAAAAGACCCACAGAGCAGGGATCCCCTTAGGCCTCTTGTTTCTCCCCACAAGCTGCTGTGTCTCCTCACAGGGCTGTGAAGATTCTGCCTACAGGTAGATGTTAGGGCCATCTCATCTCAGACGGTGGCCTTGCTTTTGGGATGTATTTTCAGTAGGGGTACTTCTCAGAAATGCCATCTGAATTAGTACACCTTTGTCTGAACCCAGAGCAGTGGGGAAGAGGAGCTTGGGAAGAAAGTGCAAGGCTGGCTAGCTACAGGGTCCAGCACATAGAGATTAGTGTGGAAGGGGTGCCCAGGACCATAGCCCTCTGGACAGAGAAGGAGAAGGTGAGCACTCAGTCAGCAGCTGCTCTCTCACTGGGGATACTTTCTTTTGCATTTGATGAACCTGGCTTTGGGAGCAGGAGTGGTTGGAGTGTTTGCCAAATAGCAGAAATTAGGTAGGGGAAAGAAATGATAAACATTCAGAGCAACTACACAGATAAGTACGAGCAGCTTGGCTTATAGGTATGTAGTGGGAAGGTGGAGAGGCAGTTTTTAGTTGTTGTTTTCTGAATTTACTCTATTCACTTATTCATTAATTCATTTATTGACACAGTCAACACTTACTGTGTACTAGGGCCCATGCTGGGACTAGGAGAGGAGGAAGATGAACAGGAAGGAGAGGAGTATTATGGTGACCTACCATCAGCTATGTGTCTGGTACCTTCAAATAGATTTTCTCTTTTAATCATCACCACAGCCTGTAAGGTAGGTATTTTTAATCTCTGATGAATAAACAGGCCCAGAGATGTTAAGTAAGCTATCCAAGGGCACACAGCTAATAAGTGCTGGAGCTCAGAGTCAGACTTAGTTCTGTCTGAATCCAGAGCCTGTGCTTTACTTGGGGGTGTGAGCTGCCTCTCAGGATGTGCTGCCCTTAGAGAGCTCACCATCTGGTACAAGATGATTTGATGAGCAAATAGTGGCCAGGCTTGTTCTGCTGTGGCTGCCTTACTGGGACATCTGAGAGCCGCCTTCTCATCCTGCCATGATGCAGCCTCCGGGGATCATATTAAATATGTTTGCAGACTCTGTCAGCTCTAATCATGACCATAACCCCTCATGGTCTAGGAGTAGTCTTCGGTCAAGTTGTCCTCACTTTGCTAGAAGTCAGGGAAATCTTCAATTAAGAAGGCATCCAGGGAAGGCACTACCTAGGCATTTACACAACTCATTTTGTGTTTTACCTCACTCATTCTGGCTTTCAGTAACTCTGTAATGAGAGAAAACCATCTCTGAAGCTTATCTTTGGAACCTAGGATCTGGCACTCAGCCTTCACATCCTACCATCTGCCTCAGATTCCTCTTATCCAAGCCAAGGAATCTAAATCATTTGTCTTCTCTAGTTACTTTCTCTTCTAGCCCAACAACTGTATTGAAGTGAAAGTGAAGTCACTCAGTCCTGTCCGACTCTTTGCAACCCCATGGACTGTAGCCTACCAGGCTTGTCTGTCCATGGGATTTTCCAGGCCAGAGTACTGGCGTGGGCTGCCATTTCCTTCTCCAGGGATCTTCCCAACCCAGGGATTAAACCTGGGTCTCCTGCATTGCAGACAGATGCTTTACCATCTGGGCCACCAGGGAAGCCTAACAACTGTATTTGGTCTCAGCTAAACCCTGAGTTTTAGTGGGCCATGAGTAAGACAGATGCTGGGTGATGGGGTTTACTGATTAGAACTCAAGACATATTGTAGGCTTTCATTTGACTTTGCTTTAGATCAGTCGTTCTCTACCATTTAGGGAGCCATTGACCCCTTTGGACATCTCATGAAAACTGGAATTAAACAATTCTCAGAAAAATGAACATGTATGGACATATATTCAATAAATTGCATGTATTTTCATGAGTTTCAAGGCCTTTCCCGCCACATACATTTTTGATGCAAGGTTAAGAAGCCTGTTTCAGTCTACCAGATGCTCCTGGAATGTGCAGCTTAGTATGTCCTCTGGTGAGCAGAGTTGAAGGTTACCTAGGCAACCATTTGCAGGTACCCTCCCCTGCCCCAAGCTCCTTGATTTCCATATTCTGGAGAATTCTAGCTTTGTGAGATATTTGGATTACTTTGATTTCCTATTTAACACATGACATGGTTAGTAGTAATTAGTAGTTTAGTTGCTAAGTTGTTCCGACTCTTGAGACCCCATGGACAGAGTAGCATGCCAGGCTCCTCTGTCCATGGGATTTACCAGGCAAAAATACTGGAGTGAACTGCCATTTCCTTCTCTGGTGACATGGTTATGCTTCTTTCTAAAGAGATATAAGGCATCATGAGTCAGACTCTTCCTGATCCTGGTCATTTCCTAACTTACATTGGCTCCTCATAATGCTAAATCTGTAGAGGAACTTTGTTGTTTATCTCTGGCAAACATTAACTGATCTCTCTTATACTGTAGAGAGGGTCTGGGTTGTAGGAGGGAAGCCACCATGTCTTAGCTGCTCTTCTCTATTCCCTGAAACCCACTAGAGAGACCTCAGTACTCGGTACCATCCAATCCAGTCCTGGACCTTGCTGAGGTACCCATAACCTATTGCCTCTTCTCTAGTTACTGCTCCTTCACTTTTCAGACACTTTCTTATACCTTGAATTATATTAGCTCTTTGGGATTTTCTGAATGTTTGTCCCTTGTGTGTACCTCTACCATTATGCTTCTTACCTGATATTAAAATTACATGTTGACATGTCTGAGTCTCCCTCTAAACTGAAAGTCACTTCAGGTCAGAAAATCTACATTTTTTTCATTTTACCCATAGTGACTGGGACTTTACCTGGCACGTATAGATGCTCAGTTAGTATTTACTGAGCTGAATTGTACAGTGTTTAGATAATAGCTTAAGGTAATAACTTAAGGAGAGATTTAAAAATTCCTTAAAACTCTAAGAGTCTTTCCGTGACCAATCCATCATCTATGTCAGTTTATTCAGAAACCAATACATAATATTGGGGGACATGAGTTCATGCTGTCTCATTTCCATGGGAGGGGTGTGTGTGTGTCTGTGTCATGTGATGTGTGCAGACCTTTCTTTCTTCATTACTGCAATTATTTGAAAACAATCCCAAAATGACTCTTTCAGTTCTCTACAATAATGTATCCATGTCTGTGCCCTTCCGTACTTGCTCATATTTGTTTATCTCTCTGATACCTCTTAATGTGGTATCATCTCTGACTCTTTCTCATTTGGTTCATATATCCTAAGGCAGGCTGGACAGCAGCCACTCTGAGTAGCAACTGTACAACTAGCTCAGGACCAAGGACAGCAGCATGCATGTCCTTAAACTGGGAGAAGGGGCTTTAGTGTGCTAAAGTTTATTCAACAATATGACCTTTGGGTATGGCCTTTCTCACCTGTCAGGCTGCACTTGCAATTCTGCAAGCCTGTGTTTTACTTTGGCCCCAGGTTCTCCATGTCTGTGGTGGACCTGTGTCCAGTCTGTGCCCAATATGTCCCTCTGGCATTGCTTCACCAAGGGGCCATTTCACGTTTGGATGCCTGCTTGAGTGCTTCTATAATGACAGAGTCCTAAGCTGACCTTTCTTCAAGTCAACAGTTTCATTTTTAACTAAAGTCGTAATATCCTGATTAAAGTAAAATCAATTAAAATGTTGTTGATATGCACACTGGGGAAGAGGGAAAGACACTGAGAGTGCGGGTTCCAAGGAGTGAACCTTTTATATGTCTAAACCTCCACTGTACACACCCTCTGCCTCTGAGTACCTGCAGAGCTCTCTCTAAACATAGTATAAAAGCAAATATGCTGCTCATGTTCAACAGCTTATTTATATTCATCTCTGGCTAATGTTCTGTGTTACTTTGAGGACCCATCCAAGAGTAATGCTCAGTGTAACAAAAAGATGATAGATCTCCCACCATCACCACCATCTGTAAGGTATGAGCACTTTAAATAACCTGATCAGTTAGAAAAGACTCTGTTAAAAAAAAGTGATGAGCGGTATAATTTCTTCTGAAGTGGCCATTTTCTTGTGTCCAGAGTACATTAAATGATGGCAACTTTTCTGGGAAGGCAGGGAGGGAGAGTGGGTCAACCTGTGTATTGCAGCTGAGGTCTCAACTTGAGCTAATATTAAAGCTTGTGAAGAATAAACAGAAATGGTTTGCTCATTAGCTGGGCTCAGAGAGGTGTTACCTATATGTTTAAAGTGCTAATTATTAGTGATTTTTAAAGGAGCTAATTTAGTAATGGTAAGTGTTACACATTTCTGCTCTTCAGAAGTAGCCTATTAGCCAGGCCTTTATATCTAATATTGACTTTAGAAAGTTAACAGTCAAATGGGCCACAGTTAGAGTTTGTGTGAAGCATGAGAGAGAGAAAGATGGAGATGGGATTGAAGCAGGTACAAAGTGGGACCAGGAGAGTAAGAGGCACAGCTGCTATTGAGCACTTTTTGTGTAGAAGTCACTGTAGATGAATAAGATTCAGTTCCTGGGTCACTCATTAAGCACCAGCTGTGTGCCATGCACTGGAGATATGGAGAAAAGCACCCAGTTCCTTCCCTCAAGAGCTTAAGAGTCTAGACAAAGATCTCAATTCAGGGGTGGAGATCTCATTGCAGTGGGGTGCCTGCCATGTGATGTAGAAAGAAGAGAAGCCGGACCAGCCTGGGCTCAGGAAGAATTTAGGGAAGGTACTGTGGGGAAGAGGCACACTTCACTATGGAGAAGGGCAGAAAGTGGTCATTGTGAGGAGTGACATTCAAATGCATGCCAGAGTTAAGAGAAGGTAGATCTTGCATCCCCTTGTGTAAAGACGGCTCAGTCTGGCCATCCTTGCCAGTTTCTGGCATAATGCCTCATCAGTTTGCTTTGAAAAGCTTAGTTTTAGTAATTACTGAGAGAGGAGCCCTTTTGTTTTTTGCACCCGCCACCCCCTCCTCCCTTTCTCCATTGAGATCAGGTGAACTGAGGTTTGTGAATATCCTTCTTTCAGAAGTTCTATGGCCTGGTGCTGTGGGGGTGAGAGCCTGCCACACTATCGCTGCTCTGTGGCTGCTGCTCAGGGGGTGGGAGGATGCTGCTGACTGGTCTGATATTTGCAAGTGTCAGTGGTGAAGGACACTGCAGGGAGTCAGCCTGACTGGAGGCAATGGGTCCCCAGACTGGGGAGAGGCAATGAATCCCCACACTGTGCTGTGTGTCTGTTGCTGGCACAAAGCTGTTCCGTCTCTTTCTCAGCCAGATTTGTTCCTTCCGTTCAGCTCTGCACGCACTTCCTGCCTCAGTGGCAGGTGTCTTAAGGAGAGTGCCAAGGAACATATTTATAGTCCCTGAAAGAGTTACCCACAGGCAGTTGCCTCAATAGCTCATTAGCGTCTGTAAAGATGAGACAAGACAATCACCTCCATCTGTGTGTGTGTGTTTCTAGCTCTTTATCTCTCTTACCCTTTCCCCTCTCATCCTTGTCTTGAATTAATATAGGAAAAGAGGAAGTAAAGAAAGGACAGTGAGGGGAATAAAGATCACCACCTCTTTGCACCAGTGGGTTCCCTCTCATCCCAGCTGCACTGACAGCATCTTCTCCCAAGAGCTTTCCCCCAACTAGTCCCCACACAGAAGGAGCATGTCCTTAAGTCTCTTCCCTTTTTGAATTGTTCCATGTTGTGTCTTCATGGGGTCTTCCCCAAACCCCCAGCCTGGTAGGCTCACAGGAGGGACCTAGCAAGCAGACATTCCTCCTGCCTCTCTTGGAACCTAGGGAGAAAATATAGAGAGGCCAAGTTCCAGTGCCCCCCGAACCCCATCCAACCAGCCACCTCAGCAGGGGCTGTGTGTCCCATCCTACCCTGTCTCCCTGAAGACAGAACAGGATGTAACATGGAAGTTGGAGTCAGTGTCTGCTGGGTCCAACTCTATTCTGGAACTATAGCCTTCCTTTGAGACCAGCCAGATTCCACCAGCTCTGGTCCTTACTGTGGCATAGTCCAGTTCTCTGAGCTTCTGTAGGCATTTGCAGCCACATCTTTGCTGGAGGCCTTCTCAGAAGCCCAGCCTCTTGAGACTGATCTGGTTCAGAGTGAGATCACACAGCCCACCCTTTACCGCCATGCCTTTCTAACCCTGGTTTTCTGTTCAGCCAGTAATCTCTCCATCTATAGCACACAGCTAGCTTGCCCTTTCTCTCTGCCTTGGCATGTACTGCTTCCCATCAGAGCATTATTCTTTTGCCCCTCTCTTATTCAAAATCTGGTTCAAAGATCACCTCCTGGGGGAACCATCCTGACAACTCACCACTGTTACTCTCTGTCTTCTTAGGACCAGTGTGTGCTCAGTTTCAGTTCAGTATTTCTCCAGCCTCTTTTGCATGACAGGCACTGTGCTGGGTGCTAGGGTAGAACACCAAGTAAGACATGGTCCCCACCCTTGGGGTATGGGGGTCAGTTAATTGGGGAACAGAATGAAAACAGAAATGCCTTTCAGGAGTGACAGAGTACAAGGTATAGTCAGGGACAGCTCAACTTGACAGGGGTGGTCAAAGAAACTGCCCAGAAGGAGTGATTCATTAGAGAAAGATTTAAGAGGTAGAGTCAACAGCATCAAGTGACTGAATTCATATTTGCAATGGAGGGGAGTCTAGGATATGCCTCCAAGTTTCTGTTTGAGTAACTCAGTGGTTGATGGCAGCAGTAATCAGGGCAGAGGGGATGTGGGCCAGCCATGTTGGAGGCAAGATGGGAGGATCTTTATCAGGATCTCAAAATCTAAGTTATCTTTTTGTACTGTGTCTGGTAGCTTTCTGGTGTCAGAGAAAATAGACATTAGGTATTAGGCAGAAAACTCTCAGAGGGCAAAAATTTGATCTCCTCTCCTACGGAGCAAATTGCTGAGATGAGCACTGTGTTCGCCATAGATGTGAGGCCCCCCTGGGATGACAGCACCTCTCCTTCCTCTGTTTCTCATCCAGTGTTGCCCCGTGTTCAGGGCTTTGTTCCCGTGGGTGGGAGTGCAGGTGTGGTAAACAGGCATAAGCCTCCTGGATGCTCTGTCCTCCAGTGCTGTCTCAGAGATGGCATCTTGACCTGTAAATATGATCAGTGACAGTGTTTGTGGTACTCAGAACAGTTCCAGAAGGCAGAGGGCTCTGAGGCCTGGTGTACTGAGGAAGATTTGTTGTGAAATTAAAGCATTTGGTCCATGAGAAAGTGGTTTGAACTACCAAAGTTCTGAGCAGCTTGAACAAGTGTTATTCATAAACGTTCCTACCATCAAAAAATATGACATGATCCAGTCTCAGTGCTCTGGAGGAGGATAGCCTTCCTGGATAGCCTTTTTATTCCAGAGCTGGATATGAGTTTTGGGTCACAGAGTGATGGCTGAATCTCTGGAATCCTGTGCAGGGGTTGGTCGTGAGCAGAAGCCCTAGATTAGATTTTAGAGGTTCTGTTTAGATTGAGCTAAAGGATGCTTTTGTTGCCTCTGAGGCAACTCTGGAATAGAACGACAAACTTTAGAGTATAGCATTTTCCTAAACATAACGTGTATTCCTCACACCTTAGCTTCTTGTTAAAATACAGGCTCTGATTCTGTAGGTCTGGGGTAAGGCCTGGGATTCTGCATTTCTAGCAAGATTCTAGCTGGTAGGTGACGCTTGTTACTTTAAGTAGCAAGCAGTTAGGACTCATCCGTAAGAAGGCTTTCCTTTGGACTCCTTTGCATTCTGTACATATGTTATCCTGTCTCTGATAACAGCTCATTGTCTTATCTGCATGCCTACTTACCTCTGCCTGGAAGCCTCCTGGAAAGCAGGATCCATTTCTTACTTGTCGAAGTATTACCAAAGCTTAATATAAGGCCTCACACATAAAAAAGTTCAAGAAATAATTAATAAAAGAATGACTCTGGGAATAGGAAATTGTCCAAATAGTGCCCAAACTAAGATTTGGCCTAATGAGCTCCTGGAACTCCCAGCTCTAAGCCAAATCTCTTTTGTATGGCAGATCAGTCAGTCTTTCAGTGCCACGGTGATCAAGCCTCCCATCCTGGACACCATAGGGTTGGAGTGGAAAGAGGAGATGGAGACCTGAGCATTGGATAACTTGCTGCCTCAGTAGCTAAACAGGGTTCGGGTCCATTTGATGCAACATTAGAATACTTAACACAGTAACTTCTAAGTGCAAATTAAGGGAAAGTGACTGTAAACCAAAAGGAGATAAAGAGCAATCCATGGGTACCCTGGCAGCTTTCACCTCCAAATGTTCAACATTGACTTGTTTGTTTCTTGTTGAAATCAGGATTGCTTCCTAAAGGAGGTTAGCCTAGATGTTGCCCCAGCTCCCCTGAGAGACTCCCTGCTATCCCAGAGCTGCGGAACCACAGACAGGGCCTGTGACAGAGGGCCAGTCCTGCTCCCGTCACAGGGATCCACACAGAGGCTGGAAGCCAGATGAGGGTGATTGGCATCTTCTTGCATGGGAACAGTGACTAGGAAAATGTGAAGAGGAGCAGGCAGCAGCAATGTGAGCATAACCCATTTGGAGTGAGGAGTAGGCAAGAGTGGGGCTTGGAGAAGACCCATGCTGGAGATCCTGGGGTGATGGCGGTGGTAATTTTTACTTCCCTAATAGATGCAGAGCATTTGAATGTTGCTAATTAACAGAACAGCAGGCTTGTAATTCTGACAGCAGCAGGACATGAATGGGGTGGGACTAGCACTGAACACCAGAGAAGTGTGTCTTTGTCCATAAGATAAAACACAGCATTCATGTTGGGTCAGGTCCATGAGGGAGCCCCCGGGTTCTTTCTTTTCCTGCAGTAACCGCAAGAGCCCAGGGGCTTTTATTTCTTCCCAGGCTTTCTTTAGAGGTAGCAAGGGGCGTGGGGTTCATAGTCTATTAGTGCCATCAAATATACCTTTATATCAGAGAGAGAATTTGCCATTCAGGCCTGCCTCCTTCAAAGTGTGATGCCCCTGGAAGTTCTCCTGTCACTAGTCTCTCATTTTGGTAACTTGGCTGTCTGCAAAATGGTGTGATGTACCCTGAGTATTCCAATCTCTAAATTGATTCCTGGGGAAGAATGGACTGGAAGGCCAAGGTAGAGTTGTTCTGTCTTCCTGAAGTGCACTGAATCGTGTCAGGAAATTACTTCTTTCAAAGCATACTGATCTGATAATCTGAGGATCTCAAAGGTCAATAAATATGAGGAAAAGGTTTAAAAAGTCTCAGAATATTAGAGCTGAGTGGTACCCTGGAGATCATCTACTCAGATCACTAGCATTTGGTGTGACAGATGAGGCCACTGACCTTGTGCAAGTCACTTTAGGAAAGGTTAACATTTCATTCATATATTTATTTTGTCATCAAATATTTATTGAACATTTACTATGAGTCTGTGCAGACATATACCTAGTAGTGAAAACATTTTGCTATTTCATTGGTTCTGTTTGAGTTAGTGTTTAATGAAGTTCTCCTTTCTTACAAATTATGTATGACAACTGGTTTCACAAGGGCCATGGGGTTATTGATACATAGGACCTTTAGCCAGTGCAAATAGGTTTTCTATGCAAGGTCACCAACTTCTGAGCTGCTAGACTAATTAGTTTAGCTCTATTTGGCTTTACATAATACATACATTGTTGAAATTTATTTGTAATTCAATTTCTGGCAAATAAGAAACTAATTCAAACCACTAAGGCAACTTTTATTTAAAGAGACCCTGGAGCACATCCTTTTATAATGTGAAAAATGTTGTTGCTGTTGGAAATGATTATCCTTTAGTTAGGGATTTTGTAAACCTGGACCCTTTAGGCTTTCTTACGGTTGAACACACAACCTAGGAGATAGCTCAGTTGTGGTCTGAACTGGCCTGGGAAGAGAAAGGACCCTCAACCCCCTGCCAGGAATCATAGACCAGCCCAACCCAAAATAGTGACATTTACTTGGAGCAATAACTGCAAGCTGCCTGGACAAGCCGCTCCTCTTCTCTCAGGCCTTGGAGTCTGGAGTGGAGAAGGAGGAGGTGGGGCTTGATGAGTGGGGTCTGCAGAATGGAATTCCAGGCTCTCTCTCTGTCTCTCCACAGGTGGGAGGTGGCAGGATGGGTAACCTTTTGCTTCTGATATAGCATTTTCTTCCTTAATTGTCTGGGAACTGTGTGGAAACTAGAGCCATCTTGTATACTTCCCTTGTGGCTCAGCTGGTAAAGAATCTGCCTGCAATGTGGGAGACCTTTTATTCCTGGGTTTGATCCCTGGGTTGAGAAGATCCCTTGGAGAAGGAAAAGACTACAGTGACTTTCACTTTCTGTATACTTTAACATGGTAGAGCAGGAGAGGAGCAACAGTGGAAAAAAATAGGACAAGAGTTTAGGAGACAAGAGGGTTATGTGGATTGTTGTTGTACAGTAGTATCTCATTAGTTTGGATCTTGCTGTTTTTGAACTTGTAAAGAATCTGGAAGGACACAGAACTGAAGTTTAAATTTTCTTATTAAATTTTTTTCTCTAGAAATTAATGGTGTATGTAGTGATGTCAAGGAGAGTGTTTTAAAACTGATGTATAGAAAGATGTATTCTGTATATGGAAATAAAACTTTTGATGCAGAAAAATCATTCTTTGCACGTAACTCATGTGTTAAAGATGATCTCTGTCTAGCTGATAAAGTCTAATAGGCTCTTCCTTGCCCAGGAAACTGAAGCTTATTCTTATTGCATCATGGTGAAAAATTATCTATGCATCTATTTGTAATTTTTTACAATAATTTATGTTGATCCTTGGAGAAAGCAATGGCAATCCACTCCAGTGTTCTTGCCTGGAGAATCCCAGGGACAGAGGAACCTGATAGGCTGCAGTCCATGGGGTCGCGAAGAGTTGGACACGACTGAGCAACTTCACTTTCACTTTTCACTTTCATGCATTGGAGAAGGAAATGGCAACCCACTCCAGTGTTCTTGCCTGGAGAATCCCAGGGACGGAGGAGCCTGGTGGGCTGCCGTCTCTGGGGTCACACAGAGTCGGACACGACTGAAGCGATTTAGCAGCAGCAGCAGCAGCAGCAGCATGTTGATCCTCATTACTTTCTACTGGTGAGGTTTAATAGCTTTCCTTTGTTGGAAGATAAAGTCAGAGCATAAAGATCAGTAGAAACAAAGATAGAAAGTACAAAAAGTTCTATAGTTAGAACTTTCTTTTTATGGTGTTATTTTTTTTCCCTCTATTGCCCACAGTCTTCTCAAAGTGAGCCTTGCAGCTGGTTACTTCAGCATCAGCTGCTCTGGGTCAGCTTGTAAAGAGAAGCAACTGATGAGCAAAAAGCATCACTGTCTACATTTAGTGAAAAATGAAAATGAAGAAATAGATGGAAGGGTCAGAGATCCTTTGTAAATTTGTCTTGGGCTAATATATGACCTCTTACCATGGATACTGGCATTCTGGGGCTGCTTCTCCTCTTTGGTTGAGTGTGCAACTGTCTTTATTTCCCTTCCCTCGGCAGTGACCTTAGTCCTGGGGTGTTGCCAAAATTCCCAACAATTTTGAATACTTGAAATAGTCAGTGTTTAGAAATTGAGACGCCTTGAGCAAGACCATCCTGCTCAGCATGTTTCTCCCCTTTGTAGATTATCAGGTTGGGAGCACAAGGGAGAAAACCAAGTGGAGAAAGACACTTGAAGAGGTGTCCGTGGTCTCTAGCTCTGTCCCACTGAGCCCACACAGGGCTGCCTTTCTTCTGGGGTCCCTCTGTGCCATGTTCCTGGAGGTGGTACACAGCAGAAATTCCATTTACAGCTTGCAGGGCTCTGAGTGTGGGCTGGCTCTCCCTGAGAGTCCTCTGGGGTACTCAGGATAAATGACAAGGGGCGGTGAGATGGCCTGGAGTTTGTATGTGTGCATGTATAAGCTGAGTCCTCCCTTCCCACACATCTCACACCAGGCTGGGTTGTCCTTTGCTTCCTGAGGCTGCTGTTTCTCCAGGCACATTGTTATTTTCTATTCTGTGTGAGCCCCAGGCCTCTGCCTCCAGCCTCCTAACAGGATCTCAACTGGACCCCAGAAATGACTTTCCACCTGAGAAATGAGACTTAGGCAGAGAGTGAGTTGTTGAAGAAGGGAGTGCATTTGCTTCCCGTAGAATTGACATTGCTCATCAGTTGTTCATTGTGGACTGATGACAGTGACACTGAAGGGAAGGGAGAAGAGATGGAAAATGGTATTGCACTCGACTTTGCTTCTCAGTCGGGAATTTTCACTTTTTCCATCTGTAAAATGAAGACTAGCAGTTGCTATGGCACATAGAGAAAAAAGCAAAAGGAATTGTTTAGGGCATTGTGGTCCGTCCTGATGTTAACTTGGCCTGTTGAACAGATATTTACTGAGTGTCTAGTGTGTAACACTCACTGTGTACCAGCTACTGTGCTAGCACTGGAAGTACAAAAATGATTTCCAAAAAGCCCCCATCTTCAGGTTCACAGCAATGGGACTGCAGTTTTGCTTCCAGGACATGGTACTTTGTGTATATTTTGGCTGGGTGACTTGCACTGTCCTCTTCTTGAAAAGGACCCAGAGGGGCATACTCTTGGTTATCCCTGTGGACTGGCATCATGTTAAAGTGTCCTTTCTGTTGCGGAGCCTCTCCTACTCTTGGGCTAGGCTGTGGGCCCTAAACAAAACATCATTTTCTGCCCCATGAAGGGATTGAAAATCTAAGGGGGAACCCAGGGATTGAATCTTTTGACCCCTTTCACTCTGATTCCTTCTGTTTTGTTCTCTGACAGGCTCTTTTCGGAATGATGGTTTGAAAGCTTCCGATGTCCTTCCCATCCTAAAGGAAAAAGTGGCCTTCGTGTCTGGTGAGTGTCTATGCAAGTTTCCTCTGTTACAGACCTAGAGAAGTTTGTGTATGTGTGTGTTGTGAATGTGTGCAGGCACGCACTTCTTTGTGTGCTAATGAGAAAGAGGTGGGGGTGTAGGTGATGGTCAAAGTAGCTGTTCCTCTCTCCAGAGGCAGGCAGAAAGGGAAAAGAGCACTTTGGTCCCCACTGGCTGTTCTGGAGGACATTAACAACCAAAGGTGGGTCTGTCATGCACCCACGCACATCCACCTCACCTTGCGCTACCCTTCCAGGCCTGTGAGGCCTGTGGGAGCTGCTGAGGCCCCTCTGAGAGATGCAAGGGTCTGTCCCCTTCACACCTTCCACAGGTTTTATTTAGGTTTGTCTCTGAGCGGGTCAAGGAGAAGAGATGTAAATTTTTTTTCTGGCTCTTTCTTATCTTTTCTTCTAGCAAAGGGAACTCAAGTGAGTATTTGTATCTATTTTTTGTTTTTCTGAATAATATTCATTTCTGACTTTTATCTATAGCATATCTTGTGCACCCAGTCCTTTTAATGTCTAATTCAGGGATCAACAAACTATAGCCTGTGTTTTGCTGCAGGCCAGGCACTTGTTTTTGCAAATAAAGTTTTATTGGAACATAGCCCATGTGCATTCATTTAGAAGTGTGTTAGCTTCTTCTTGCCACAAACATGGTGGCTTACAACAATAGACATGTATTCGCCCACAGTTATGGAGGCCAAAAGCCCAAAATCAGTTTCCTGGACTGAAATCAAGATGTGAGCAGGGCTGTGCTCCCTCCAGAGGTTCTGGGGGAGAATTTGATTCTTGCCTCTTTAAGCTTCTGGGGGCTGCCAGCATCCCTTGGCCTGTGGCCATATCACTCCCATCTCTGCCTCCCTGGTGGTATTGCCTTCTGCTTTTCTTTGTGTCAGATCCTTCTGTCTCACAGTAAGGATACCTGTGAACTGCACTTGGGGCCCACTCAGACCACCCAGGATAATCTTCGCATTTCTAGAGCCCTAACAGTCACTACCTATAGAAACTCTTTTTCCAAATAAGGTAACATTTACAGGTTCCAGAGATTAGGGCTTGATATGCTTGGGGGCCATTATACCAGTGTTGCCAATGGTTGCCTTGTTGCTGTAATAGCAGAGTTGAGTAGTTCTACCAGAGACCAGATGGCCACAGGCCTAAAATATTTACTGTCTGACCCTTTAAGAAAAAGTCTGGTAACTGCCAATGTAATTGAAACTGAACTATGAGGTGTACCAGCATCCCTATGGGTGCCAGTTCTAGGCCATCAATATAGGCCTCCTGGCTCAGAGTCTCTAGCAAGGGTTGGGGGAATGGCAGTGTGAGTAGCCAGGGATCACATTAAAAAAAAAAATACACCCAAGTACTTAAGCTTCATGGATTGAACTTTTGTTTCTGGATGATTCTGGCCATCTACAAGGAGTGACAATGGAATCACAGGGAAAGAGCCAGCATAGGCCTTCCGTGCAGGGGCTCACTCCATAGGCACTGCTGGGAGCACTGATGGGTGACAGCCAAAATGGAGAGAAGGTATCTCCCACCTGACCGGAGGGGAGACTGATAACTCAAGAGTGTAGAGATGGGAAATGAAGGCAGAGTATGTGATGGGAGTAGTCAAGCCTTTGTAAGTACTAAGTGCATTCTGTATTATTAGTAGTACTAGTAGCAGTAGTAGTGTATCCTGGCAACTTCGACGGTAAGGAATCCGCCTGCAATGTGGGAGACCTGGGTTTGATCACTAGGTTGGGAAGATCCCCTGAAGAAGGGCATGGCAACCCACTCCAGTAGTCTTACCAGGCTAATTCCCATGGGCAGAGGGACCCAGCAAGCTACTGCAGGTTATAGTCTGTGGGGTCACAAAGAGTCAGACACGACTGAGCGATTAAGCACAGTAATATAGTGGTAATAATTATATAGTGTTTTGCTATTGTTTTTGCTGTTAGAGAGAGTGGCTGGGAAGCTGCCTTTCTCCATTAGCGTTAGGCACTGGTATATCTTATTAGGTTATGAGCCCCTGTCACTGAAGAAGCTGAAGCTCAGGCTGGATCCTTGACTCGATCACGTGGCAGTGAGTTCAGTATAGGTGGAGACAGAAGACAGCCTCTGAAGCATTCATGGACTTGGATCTGAGTGCTCACTGAGCATTTTGGGAAGACCTTGTGTAGAAGTCTTGCGGCTGCTGGGCAGCACCAAGGCTCTGACCCCTACTGCTGTCCATCATCTGGGCTCCCAGGACATGGCCCACAATCTCTAGGGAGCCAGAGCATTTCTCTTCCTCTTCTTTAATGCCTTGAGCCTGTTTAACCAGGTGTCCTCCCTCTCCCCAGGTGTCCTGCTCATTCTTCCGTTCTCTTATGCCTGATGCTCCCTCTATCTGCAGTGCCTTCCCCGTACCTTTGAGCTGTTGCTCTGCTTCCCAAGTCAGTTCCCACTTTGCCTCCTCCTGGAGGCCATCCTGGCTTTAATGCGTACCCTCTGAGCACCATCCTGTTGCACAGCAGTTCAGGCATATGAATGCAAACATGTTACAGTCTGACACTGGGACCCTTGCTTGATTGTTTGTGGCTTATTTTTTCCCATATGAATTCCATTAGAGCCCTGGAGCAGGGTCCAGCCAGCCCTAGAAAAGAGCTTTCCAAGTGTCAGGAGGTGTCCTCAGGGTGTACAGAGCAGCAGTGTGCCAGAAAGATGGTCAGTCAAGTGAGAGGCAGGTAGCTGCTTCCCAGAGCAGGACCAAGGGGGCCAGTGGGCAACTCATGCCCATGTGTCCACGTGGGGCACCCTTTCCCCTGGCAACCACAAGTCTGTTCTCTATGTGGGGTAAGTCTTATTCATTTGCACATGGTGCCAGGAACTTTGGGGCTTAGGGAGTGTTATCCTTCTGTGCCTGGTAAGGACACTCGCACTAAGGGTGCCAGGGAGATGACTGGCTGCAGCTATAAAAAAAAACCCAAACAAAAAACAAACCAAAAAAGGCGCTTGTACCCTAAGCTTTTAGAAGACCAACACAAAAATAAAAATAAAGAAACCCTGAATTAAGTAATGCAGTGTAGCAGATCCATGTCTTTCTGAGAAGAAGCCCTGCAGGAAGTGCTGAGCAGAGAAACCAAGTGCTGGTTAAGACCCCTCCCCTGCTGGTGCCCTGGTGTGGCCAAGGCGAGGGGAAGCTGTGCTACCATGGGAACGTGCATTTGGAATAATCCAGGGCCCACCAGTGTGTGGGCGAGTGCACGTGTGTGCAACAGAATCTGCGACTGAGCTCGGGCAGCCTGCGTCATTCCAGCCCTGCTGCATCCTGCTCTGTTCTCAGCCGTGGGCTCTCCCTCTGCTCTCTCTCCAGCTTCCTTCATGTGCTTCTGCCTCCCACTTTCAGCACCCATTGTCCCTTCTCTCCAGCCTCCCCGTGCAGACCCTGTTCACCCTGTTCTCTGTGTGTGCTCACGCCCTCATCTGGTCCTCCTGATGTCCTTCTTTGCCACCTTATCAACCATCAACATCGTGCCCATTGTTCTCAGAGGAACTCCACACTGCTGTGGCACCACCGTTTATACTCTGGATCCATGTTGCAAAGCATGTTCCATAGAACAACAGGTACATGAAACGATCCTCAAAAAAGAAAAAAGGGCTTACTTTCAAGTAAACTTGGGTAATGCTGTCTATTGTAGCCACCTTCTTGGAGACTGTCCATTCAAAACATGAAAGCATTTCCCAAAATACAAATAACACATTCTCTTAAAAATACCCTGTGTATCCATCAGCATCTTGCAGAACTATAGTTGTATGGGCCAAACTTTTGGTATGATTCCCTAGAGGTGTTTTTCTTGTCCTCCTCCAAAATTACCCTAATCTACTTGTCCCCACTGGAGACTGGGTCCCCCTGAAAAATATGAGTGCCATCTTCCTCCACCTCAATCAGCAAAGCCTTAACTTCCCTTGCCTTTGAACTTGCCTCCTACCTAGCCCTGTCCTGCCCTGCGTTTGTGGAAGGAGACCAGTGCCTTTTCTAGCACATCAAACCACTCCCTCCCTATTTATCCTCTATATTCCCATCCTCTATTCCCAGCACCAAAGCCTCAATTAACTGGTAAACAGCAGGTGTTGGATAAGTAAGGGGATGGTGCTGCTGAAGATCCTGCCACCATCTCTATCATCTTTTCAAAACTTTGCTGTTTTTGTCACCACTGTCTGGAGCCCACTCCACAATGCACCTTGACTTTAGCAAAGGGTTCTCGTTCTTTGTCTCTAATTAGTGCTCTCTGGAACCTCAGCACTCATGTTAATTATCAGTCAAATCCTACAGCTTCATGGCTCCTCAATCTCCTTGGCTCTGAAGTCTTCCACCACCTTACTGTAGCTGTGCACATTCAAGACCTTGACCTTGATATGTTTGTCTGTAGCCTTAGCTTCTTACCCATGACCACTTCTGGTGTTCCCCATCAGTTGGGGAGGTATGGATATCAGGTAAATAAAACATATGCTGTTCCCTTTCCTTTGAGAACTCACAGAGAAGCAGGCCCCTTTCCTTCCTCCCCAAGTTCTCCCCACTTAATCTATGCATTAGCTCTGTTCTGCCTTCGCTCAGGTTACAGCCTAGCATGGACACCATGAGCTTCAACAGAGCTCTCATTAAAGCCAGGTACCCTGCCACCTACCCTTAAACCTACATCATACCCAGTCCTGCTGTTCATTCTCTAGGAACACTCTCCAAAGATGGTCCATCCTCCTTTTTCCCAGTACCTCAAGCCTACTCTGACCTTCAACACTATTTTATCTGGAGAAAGTGGCAGGCTGAACTCTTTGTCTTTCTAACTTATGTCTGTTTTTTCCCTCATCTTTGAGTCTACCACAGACAAAAGGGCAGGGCCTCCCTCTTGTATCTGTCCTGAAGCCTTGATCCATCCCTTGTCTCCATTCTTTCCAGCACAGATTCTCTTCCTTTATGCCTGTTCCTCCTTTTCTTCCTACAATCTTGCAAGTTCATCTTCCTTCTGAAAAATACCTGACTTGGTCCTGCTGCCCCCTCTGGTCTCCATATCCATTCATTTTTCCTGGAGGGAAGGGATTCCACTCCCCTGGGTCATCTCCCCTGCCCTCCCCACCCCCCGTCCCCCGCCACCACTCACCACCATCTGGAACCTTCTGCAGCCAAGATTATGAAACTCTTGTCTCCCAGGAAAGATCTGGCTTCTGCTCAGGGGGACAATGCCCACATCCTTCCAAGCCTCTTAAGTAGTCTTTGCCATCACACCAACCTTGGCTCCCCACATTCCCTTAGCTCTACCATCCACAGAAGAAGGACAGTGAGAAAGGCAATAGCTGCAGTTAAAACCACCCAAGAGTGAAAATCTTTCAGGTGAAGTCAACACTGGAGGGGAAGGTTGATAGGGAGAACCTCCTAGCTTTGAGGAAACTTTCCACTTGATCCCGTTACTTCCTTTTCCCCCTGTGAAGGCAGTTGGGAGATGGAGATCATTTCCAAGGTAGATGAGATGAGATGAGATTGGTCATCCATATACAGAGCCCAGAGCCTGTGGTTTTTAAGGTTTGGATTTGGGGGTCAGGATACAACTCTGTGGTATGTGTACACAAATATGACTGGGTGGGGGCCGCAGGGAGGAGATGGTGGTGGTGAAGTATTTTTTTCTTCAGGCCCAAATCCCTCAGTGGCCATGATCTTGTTTGACCTTCTCCTTGCAACCTTCTTATTTCTTCCTGAGGAGTATCCTGCAATGAGTTGGACTTTGTTTGTTGAGACTCCCTCTGTCTTGTGATTTCTGGACCCCACAATCAGAGGGAAACATTATTCATGATCTCATACTTGAGTGGGGTCCTGGGAGGCTTGGAAAGTACCCTTCTTCAAGACGCTGACCTTTAAGCTTGTTTTCCAGTACTGGTGGTGGCCTTGCCAGCCCTTCCTCCCTCTTGCACTAGATCCCGTTATGGACCTGCTCTGGGGGTGTCAGGTGGCAGCCTGAGATCATGACAGAGTTTTCTTTGTGAAATAGCCAGTGCCTGTAAGGACACAGTTACTACACCTTGGCTTTGTCCTTATTTAACCTTCTTGAGAAACTTGGTCCTGCTTCCTAATCATAGCATCCACTAATAAATAAATTTTTAATCGCAGAGTAAATCATGAGTAGAAAGTTTGGAAAATAGAGGAAAGAAAAAGCAACCATGTAAAACCCCAGCATCCTAATATCAAACAATGATCATCATTGTGGTTACTCCTCCCCGCTTTTTTTTAAACCAGATGTTTAGAAGACATTTGTAATCATAGTGTGTACATATGCATATGCAGTGATTAAGACCTTGAGCATCCTATTTCCAGTGAAGATTCATGGGCTCCTCCAGCAGGAGTGACAGGTGGCACTTAGGCAGGCAGGCAGGCAGGGGTGGATCCTTGGCTGTGTAGACCACACTTAGGTCTTTTCTATGAATCTAAAAACCTCCTAGCAATGATGTCCCAGCTGGATGCTTTAGGGGCTTCTCACCACAGTATTCAGTTAACCCTGAGCACTCTGCTCATAGAGGCCTGCAAAGAGAAGTAAACTGGAGGTTGAATTTCCAAAGACCATAACACTTTCATTGGCTTGTTTTCTCAGTAAGAGCAACTATCACCTCCTTCATTATCATCTCCTATTTGTAGAATTTCAAAGTGCTTTGCCATGTGCCATCTTATCAAGTCTTACAGCAGCCCTGTAATGTAGTCATTATTTTCATCTGCATTTTGCAGATGAGGCAACAGAGATGTCAAAAGACTTGCCCAAGGTCATGAGTCTAAACTCCATGCCCTTGCCCAAGGCAGTGACCAGATTTCTCTGGGCACCATCTTTCTGCCTGTTTTATCTAGCACTCAGGCGAATTCTTTTTCCTCTGTGGCACAGTTTCCAGCTGGTTTTTCTTAAACACCCTTCCCTTTTTCTCTGCAGGGGGCCGTGATAAACGAGGTGGACCCATCCTGACCTTCCCTGCTCGCAGCAATCATGACAGAATAAGACAGGAAGACCTGCGGAAACTGGTGACCTATCTGGCCAGCGTGCCAAGGTAAGGTGAATGTCCTGCCGGGAGAGAGGGGGAAGCTGGCCTAATGCAAGTAAGCTGGAGTGAGCCTCCATCCCTGCCAGGGGCTGGCTGTTTCTGCCCTTGGAATGGATTCTAATTAGTTCTGTTACGTCAATACCTATTGTTCACCTCATTCCCATCATTCCCATTGTTACTGCTGGGATTCATATGAACAACAAGTAAGCTGGATGCCGGGAACCATGGGCAGAGGTGAAGGTCCCAGGCTTAGAGGACCAGGACAGGCCCTGTAACAGGTGACAGTGTGGCCTGGGGAGCAGGGATGGGAAGCCATTCTTTGCCTTGGGGAAATGGAAATTCTGGCCGATTCCACTCTGGCTTGTGTAATGGATGTTTTCTTAAACCTCTGGCTTTTGAATATGTTTGTGGCTTTTAGAGTTTAGGGCAAATAGCTCCACTTGTATCATTCAAGAGGCAGCCTTCAGCTCAATCTAGGTCATGCATTTTCAATGGGGGCAATATTGCCTCCAAGGGGGATGTGAATTGATTCTTGTGTATGGCACACACACAAAAAAACTTTCATGTATTAAGCACAGCTAAATATATAGTGCATAAACATATATACATTATATTCATGGTATTAAAATCTCATTGGGGGGTGATCAAGGAAAAAAGTATAAAAAGCCTCTTTTGTGGCAGGATGATGATTTTAAAAAATGATTGAGAAACACTGGTTTCTGAGTGTTTCTAGGTGGTGCTGCACTCAGAGGGTGGCAAGGGAGACATGCTAGGGACATGGAATTTATCTTTTAAGAAGGTGGAGTTCTTTGCATGGTTAGAGGAATATGGAATGTGAGAGCCAGAAGAGCCCTGAGAAGTAATCCAAGCAAATACGTTGTGTTATACTTAGGAAGCAACATCTGTATGGGATTGGAGTTGCTTATGGGGTGGTGGTGGTCAGTGGCAGAGCCTGGTTCAGAGCCCTCCTGACCCCTACCCTAGCGCTCTCCCCATCCTTGTTCACGGTCAGTGAGAACTCTGTTCTCTGACTTAGTGGGTTGGAGTCTGTCAAGTGTTTGTTGTGGCAAATAAGAAGTGGTGCCTGGGGCTTTTAGAACTTTCATCTTGTCTCTGCATTTTATAGAGGAATCAGTAAATTGTACAGAGGAGCTCTGCCTTTGTGGGGAGACCTTGGATAATTGTTGAACGTGCTGATTAAGTTCTTGAAACAGATGTCAACTGAGGCAATCACTGCATTTGAAAGAGCTATGGGGGAGACACATGTACAAGGATTGGTGGATGGTGGTGGGCAGGTGGTAAAGGGGATTTCAGGGCAGTCATCAAATGCTTGGAAGGATGTTGAACAGAATGAGGAGCTCTGAGCAGAAGGCTGTGAACAAATAGATGTAGAATGGTGGCTTTTTTTTTTTCTCTATGATATCCACAGAGAACCGGAAAAAAGGTAAGCAGTCTTAAGCTCCAATGAAATGGACTTAGCTTATATCCAAAGAAGAGCTTCTAAACTATGAGTACAAGAGAGTTGGATAAAGAATAGAACAGAAGGGCTTTTTTTTCCCTTAGGAGGTCTTTATACAGAAGAAATATTCCCATCTGTCTTGGAGGCAAGGAGATGGATTAAATAACCCATGATTGATGTAGGTAATTTAGCAATTTAGCCATTGAGGGGCTAAGCAGTTTTGAAAGCATCTTTCCCAAGTATACTACTAACAGGCATAAAACCAGGCATTTCCTAAAGCAATTTACAGGAAGAGTTTTCATGAGGACCCATGACAGACTCTTAGTTCTTTCAGTCAGAAGAAATTTTGGATCCTGAAGGGTACGTTTTTCTTTCTGATAGGTTTACCACATCCCTGAAGCTAATGCACATTCTTCTTTTCTTTAGCATAGTAAGTGAAAAAATTGGAAGAACATTTTCTTAATTCTGACTGTTAAGCAAAGCTGGGACAAAAAGGATTGGAAGCAAATAAAAAGGAAAAGATTTCTCCTAGGTAAAGGGAAACAAAACTCAAGAAGAGCTGGAAGGAAGGTCATGAAAAAATATAAACAATAGGTTATCAGTGAAAGAGCGTAATAGATGCAGGGTCTTTGTTTCCCTGAGGGTAGTCCTAAGCATTGCATCCTGGGCTCCTGAGAACAGAAAAGGTTCACAGGTTCTGGCAGGTGGGAGGCAAAAATGCTGTTGCTACTTTCAGTGGGAAGAATTGTTCAGGGATACCTGCTGCCTCCCTCCCAAGGGGCCTATGTTCACCAGGAGTATGTGTACCTGGCAGGCTGAAGAGCTTACCAACTAGTCATGCCCACCCATCACTTCCTAGTTCTGTTGGTCACAAGTTCACACATGATGACTGTTGGAAACAAAACCTTGAACAGGGTTGTTCCAGTGACAGTGAGGTCTGGGGAGGAAACCGAAGCACTTATCACATCAGACAGTGTTTGCCATTCTTCTGCTTAGCCCTGGCTTTGGAAAGAAAGAAATCTGTAAAAATGAACAGCTAGATTTAGGCAGGTGACGCTGATTAGAAGAAATAGACTATTCTGGATCATGGCCAAGTAGGCTATAAAGCTGCTTCTGTCAGGTGGAATGTGCTCTTCAGACTGGAATAATCTCCCATGGGTGACACTCATTTATTCAAGCATTTATCATTTATTTATTTTACAAATATTTATAGCCTCTATAAGCCAGGCCGATTTAGGATTCATGGTGAGCAGGAACAGACATTTTGAGAAAGTTAGGAAAAACCTAAGTATTTCCCTACCGAGTGCCAAACCAGTGACCATAAAGGACAGCACAGTATATAATTGTGCTGGTAGCATAGGGATAAAGCAAGAGAAGACAAGTGAACAGGACCAGTAAGTGATGAAAGAGGATCCCAGAATCAAGGAGCCAATCAGCTTGATGGCCATTTTGGGCACTGTTATATTATAGAATAGGTAATTAAGCAGATGGTTGTGATAATTTATGAGTTATTACAGTGTACCCTTTATAAATATGAAGGGTGTGATTTTCTTTCTGGTAGGTTTATCATATCCATGCAGCTACTGCATACTCTAAATAGAAAGTGAACAATTAAAAGAACTTATTTCTGACCTGTTAAGCAAAGATGGAACAGAACAGATTGTAAGCAATTAAAAAGGAAAAGGTTTCTGCTAGCTAAAGGGAACAAAAACCCAAGAGAGTCTGGGAAGAAGGATGGTTGTATGAAATGAATGAGAAGAAAAAGTCCCACTATAATGTGTGAAGGCCATGTTATGTCTGGACCACTACACTCAGTCTGCTACACTGAACCCTGCCAACTCCTTTTTAGGAGCTATGTGGACCAGTTAGAATATTGTCAGGAGAGCAGCATACTAAGGGATCCACAAACTATGTTTCTGCAGTTGGAGGATGTTTTCTGGTGGGGATGAAAATGGAAGAAAAGTGATTCCTGACTTCAGGTGTCAGGAGAGCTGCACTGCCCCTAAGAGGCGGGAACAGGCATGGTCTCTGTTGCATCAATGGCGGGTAGAGAGATCAGGACTCTAAAGTGGAGAAACAATCTGCCCAGGTGGGAGCTGTCCAGCACTTCTGCTGCTGCCTCTGGAGAAAGTGAGCTTCCTGTCCAAGACTCCTACGGTGGGTTGAAGGCTGGATTAGATCATTTCTAAGAAACTTTCCTGCCCTGAATTCTGTGTTTCTATGATATTGGGGAAAAACACATAGACATCTATAACCTCAAAGCAGTATTACCACCCCACAAACACATTTCTCAAATCCCCTAAATTATTTAAGGCCTGGAATTTCACTTCACATCTTGTGTATATCTTAAATTCTAAGAGAACTCTTTTCCAGTCCCCTTGCATTCTGGATGGGGCTAAACATGATCCCAGAGTGTGACTCTGACAGCAGCAGTTACTCTTGGAATCCATCTCAGCCTGAGATGAGTCATTTCCAGCTTCCCTTTCTGCTTCTGATGAGTTTGAACATCTATCTCCTGGGGCTTCTCCAAGATTTTTCTGTTATCTTATTTTGAGGAGTCATGAAATTAGGGTAGGGAGAAAAGCCTTAAAAGTCTCCTAATTCAACTTTCTGATAACTTCATTCACTTAATTCAACAAATATTTATTGAATGCCTACAATAAGCCAGGGCACAGTCGGGGATCTTGGTAAACTTGTATTATCTTTTCTCTCATCCATCCTATACTTATCTAACTTTTTTGTCCTTCTGCCCTGATATCTGCTTGTAATTACTCATACATGAAAGGAGTGGAAAAGAAATACTCAGAAATAAGAAGTGGATGAGTGTCCCTAGAAATGAGAGACAAAATCTAGGCTGAGAGTAAGCAGTTGCCCAAGCATTACTCGTTGTATGCATAGTCTACCCACTGTGATTATTGGGAGTTGACCATATGCTTGGAATAGAAATTTCTAAGTATCTAGTAAAGAAATCCCAGGTTATTTTTATTGCATTGTATTCTTCCTCTTCTTCATTGTTATCCTGCTTTGTCTCGATCAGCTTTCTGTGGCTCCTCTGGGCACTGATTGTTAGCACCTTGATGTATCTGCCACTTATTAGCAATGGTGATGAGATCCTGAGTCTTCTAGCAGGGAATGCGGGTATCATACTAGTGAGGAAAAATGACAAGAAATAAAGATTGGATATTCTGTAATGTCAATCAAACCAACATGCCAATATTCAGCTTGATAATTTGTTCTTGTTCTACAATTTCAGCAACAGATAAAATGGGCTTATAGCCAGCACTGTCATTGTGCAATGTCACCAGAAAATAGAAATAAATAGAGAGGGCCAGAAAGTTAAAAGATGAAGAGGTGAAAGCTGCAAGGATTTACTCCCACTGTATTCAGCACGAGAGAACTCAAGTTATGGAATCTGTCATCACTGAATGTGTCTGTTGTAAGGACCTGTTGAGATGTGTCGGTGGTATCTTGCCCTTTGCTCTGAAAGTGAAAGTGAAAATGAAAGTTGTTCAGTTGTGTCTGACTCTTTGCAACCACATGGACTACACAGTCCATGGAATTCTCCAAGCCAGAATATGGGAGTGGTTAGCTGTTCCCTTTTCCCAACCCAGGAGTTGAACCCAGGTCTCCTGCATTCCAGGCAGATTCTTTGCCAGCTAAGCCACCAGGTAAGCACACAAATACTAGAGTGGATAGCCCATTCCTTTTCCAGCAGATCTTTCCAACCCAGGAATCGAACTAGGGTCTCCAGCATTGCAGGCAGATTCTTTACCAGCTGAGCTACCAGGGAAGGCCCATCAATTAAAGAAGACTGCAAAGAGTAGTGATGTAAAGTTCAGAAAATAGAGCCAATGAAGACATTTGCCTAAAGCTTATCCTTTTCCAGATTCCTTTTAAATTTCTTTTATTGCTTATGTATAAATCTTCACAATTCCTATTATACTTACCACCTTCTATACAAATTTTTTAACAATATCGGTTAAGTGTTCCTATCATGAGGTGTATACAGTCCAAGCACTGAAGGGCAAATGGTATTCTACTCTGCCGCTAAGGAACGGCATCACAATAATAACAACCATTGCCAGTAATCACCTTTCTTGGAGCCATACAGACCTTCACAGCAAAGGGAAGAGAGGCATCTTCAGATCAATGGAAGGCACTGGGGTTCAGATCCCAGCTCTACCACTTCTGAGTCAGGAAGCATATGACCACTCCACCCAGGTTATCTGAGAAGAGTTTAACAAAGACACACTTTACAGTGCTGCAGGTGGGCCACAGGGAAAGCAGCAAGATTTGAATTTTCAAATTATCCCAGAGCTGGCAACATCAGGTAGGCAAGACATTATGACTTCTAGGCCTGAAGGAGCAAGGTGAGGAGAGGTGTATGGAAGCCAGAGAGAGCTGGAGGAGAGGCCACTTGACAGGAACTGTGGCCTTCAGTAGGAAGCTGCCAGCAGCTCACAGTGATTCCATGATGGGGGATAAAGGACGTCAATACTCTTGCTTCGGCCTTCCCATTCTCTGGCCCCCTGTCATTGTTTGTCAGTTATTGAATGCACCCAAAGCCAAGTGACAGGGGCCTCATTGAGGCATTCCGTGTCAGCCTCCCAGGGCATCAGGGTAGAGAGGAGAAGATGAAGGATGGACTCACAGGGGCAAAAGGAAGATATTTAACACAGGGTGAGACCTTGGGCATATGACTCGATATTTCTGAGTCCAATATTTTGATTTTTAATTTGGGAAAAGAATATCTATCTCACAAGGGTGTTGTGGAGAAATTATCTGGCAATCTCTCTGTAGCACTTGGGCACTCAGAACTTAATAGTCTGTCTCCTAAAGGAACCTAATAATAGTGGTGGTGGTGGTGGTTTAGTCGCTAAGTCGTGTCTGACTCTTGCAACCCCATGGACTGTGGCCCACCAGGCTTCTCCATCCATGGGAATTCTCCAGGCAAGAATATTGGAGTGGGTTGCCATTTCCTTTTCCACGGGATCCTCCCGACACAGGGATCAAATCTGGGTCTCCTGCATTGCAGGCAGATTCTTCACTGACTGATCTATGAGGGAAGCCCTATAAGCATAAATATATATACATACATGGCAGTATTTGCTACATGTGAAGGAATAGATGTATGTGTAAGCTATGAAGCATGATAATAAATCGAACATCTGAGAGCCCACGCCCACCTTCAGAATCGGAACATCTCCTCTGCTCTTGAAGCTCTCTGTGGCCTTTCCATACCCTAATCCCCCCTACTTCCTCCAGAAATCACTCTTATCCTGAGTTTTGTGTTTATCCTTGTCTTTCTTTTTTGGTATAGTTTACCACATGTCTGTGTAAACAATATATTATTTAGTTTTGCATGGTTTTGAGCTTTATAAAATGATATTATACCATACGTAGTTTTTTGTGACTAACTTTTCTGATGACCTCGTGACTAAACAACAGCAACAAAAGTTTGTTTTCTTTGGAATCCCAACTCTATAACTATAGTCACTATAATCCGCCTGCAGGGCAGGAGACATGGGTTCAGTCCCTGGGTCGGGAAGATCCTCTGGACAAGGAAATGGCAACCTACTCCAGTATTCTTGCCTGGGAAATTCCATGAACATTGGCGCCTGGTGGGCTACAGTCCATGGAGTTGCAAAGAGGTGGACATGACTTAGCAACAGCTAAACAACAGCTTCTCTGAGCTACTGTGATTGTGACAACATGGATAAATTGTAAAATATAATTTGGAGTTGGAAAAAAACACTTAATGCATCCAACCTCTAGAACTGATCTAGTAAGTAATAAATAAATGCTAGCCTATATTATCATCTTCAAAGCTACATTATTGCACTATTGTAAGTATTCTGTATACATTAACTTATTTTTCACAGAATTTTGAGATGGATATTATTTGTTCCCATTTTACATATGAGGAAACTGAGGCTCAGAGAGATTAGATAACTTTCCTGTCTATGCACAGCCTGTGTGATTTGGAGCACCAGAACCTGAGCTTTTATCCACTGACTAAATGAGGAGGCCAGAGTGAAGGAGGCAGTGGTGATAGAGAGCAGGGGACAGATTTGAAGAGAGAAAGGAGGTCGATCCTGAAGGATAGACTAAGGATTGAAGGAGCAGGACAGTATGAGAGAGTAGTAAGGAGAAGAAGGGCAGATGATTGTAATTATGGTGGGCAGTGGTATCCCATCAAACCCATGTCGTCCAAGATACTCTTTAGACTCTAAGCATGAAGGTTGTTGCAGGTGGGAAATGCAGGTGGTGGTTGTCTGAAGTCCAGGTTTCTGCTGGCCAAGACACTGGTGGTGACTGGATGTGCAGGGTAATGGAGGTGCGGGCTGCTGCCTCAAACTTCCTCTCCCACGTCTTTGTGCTCAGTTTTAGACACACAGTTCTATTCATTTATGCTCATCTGTGGATGACAGTCAACTGTTTTTCAGTGTGAATTACGCTAAGGGATGCTGTGAAAAAAATTAAAGCACTGAAGACCTTGGAAACTATTTAAAGAGATGAGTAGAAGTCTGTAGTAGGGACCCTGAAAATATAAACTGGAAAGGTGGGGGTGGTTTTTGTTGTATTCTAGGGTGCTCATCCTGTTCTGTGAGTCTGAGATGTTTCTTTCACTCAGTCACCTGCCTGGAGTGATCTTGCATTGCTCTCATGTCAGAAGCATGATTCTGGCATTACTTAGCAATCAGCTGATAGGCATTTTGAAATTAGTTCACTTTCTTGACCACGCCACTGCCAGACTTGGCCGGTGTGTGTCTGTGCTGGTGTAGTTCTGAGGCAGAGGGCTTGGCAGAGGCGTGAGCAGGGTGGCGCTTGTGGAAACCCTGAAGAGCCTGCTGTGATGCTTCAAATGCAGAGACAAGCATTTGTGAGGCCCTGGAGAACAATAACCTGGACAATCAGAGGCTGAAACCATGTGGTCATAAAGTAACTATGAGAAGCAGCTCTCATTATTCCAGAAATGCTTCCAGTAAACGCCTTTGGGTGATGAATCAAGGACCCAGCACTGGACAGAAGGATCCCTGATGGAGAGGGGAATGTTGTTTTTCTTCATGAACATCGTCAGTGTGACCTGTGGAAGGGACTTTGGACATTGACACTGACTTGTTGGGAGTGCAACTGTGGACTAGTAGAGGAGGACGGAGTGGCCTCAAGGACAAATACTGATCCTGGAAATTATGCAGAGTGTTCCAGCCCAGGAAGAATGAACCCCTGAACCTTCCCCTCAGGGAGGAGAAATGTACATGTAGCTGACAAATTCCCTCGCCTATAAAATAGGCACAGAGATATCACCAGACATAAAGGTAGTGGGGATAACATGAGAACACATGTAAGGTACCTAGCCAAGGTCTTGTCACACAGCAGGGGCCGGTGGCCGATTTCTTTCCCTTTTCTTGCTTGGCATTGGGGACCTTGTTTTGTTATTTGTCCTTCACCGTGTCTAGCACAGCTTTATCAAAGGCAAGTTTGTGTGTGTTAATCGCTCAGTCATGTCCGACTCTTTGCGATCCTACGGACTGTAGCCCTCCAGGCTTCTCTGGCCATGGAATTCTCCCTATATATTCTCTTTCCAGGTGAGAATACTGGAGTGGATTGCCATTCCCTTCTCCAGAGGAACTTTCCAACCCTTGGATCGAACCCTGGTTTTCTGCATTGCAGGCAGATTCTTTACCTTTTGAGCTACAGGGAAGTCCTTACATTGGGCCCGTCCCATGAAAGTCACTCTGTCGTGTTTGTCTCTGTGACCCTATGGACTACACAGTCCATGGAATTCTCCAGGCCAGAATTCTCGAGTGGGTAGCCTTTCCCTTCTCCAGTGTATCTTCACGACCCAGGAATCAAACTACCGTCTCCTGTGTTGTAGGCAGATTCTTTACCCTTCTGTGTTGCAGGTGAAATAAGTTCCAGTGTATTCAGGTTTTTCAAGAATTCATGCTGGGGAATCAGGATGATTTAAATTTCATTCAAATTCATTTGTCTGGAATGTAGTGAGGCAGATTCCTAAATATGGATACTAGAGAGAGAGCTTGGCATTGAGGGAGAAGGATGTATTTTTCACATTGTGGGTCCAGATTTGGGGTTGTTTCTCCCTCCCCCTTTGGGACTTTCCTGGTGGCTCAGTTGGTAAAAAATCTGCATGCATTGCAGGAGCCCCAGGTTCGATCCCTGAGTCAGTAATATCCCCTGGAGAAGGGAATGGCAACCTACTCCAATATTCTTGCCTGGAGAATCCTATGGATTCTGGGACCCAACTTTCTGTAGCCTGGCAGGCTACAGTCCATGGGGTCACAAAGAGTCAGACATGACTGAGCAACTAAGCATACATATTCCCTCTCTCATTATGTAAATATTTTCAACATGTTTCTACTTCTCTCTTCACCTGTCATTGGTTAGGTGCTATCAGATGCCCCTCACCGGTATTTGGGGTTGTATATGTTTCAGTTCTGTTCAGTCATTCAGTCATGTCCAACTCTTTGCGACCCCATGGACTGCAGCATGCCAGGCTTCCCTGTCCATCGCCAACTCGTGGAGCTTGCTCAAACTCATGTCCATTGAGTCAGTGTTCCCATCCAACCATCTCATCCTCTGTTGTCCCCTTCTCCTCCTGCCTTCAATCTTTCCCAGCATCTGAGTCTTTTCTAATGAGTCAGTTCTTCACATCAAGTGACCAGAGTATTGGAATTTTAGCTTTAGCCTCAGTCCTTCCAATGAATATTCAGGACTGATTTCCTTCAGGATTGACTGGTTTGATCTCATCGCAGTCCAAGGGACTCTCAAGAGTCTTCTCCAACACCACAGTTCAAAAGCATCAATTCTTCGGTGCTCAACTTTCTTTATAGTGCAACTCTCACATCCATACATGACAACTGGAAAAACCATAGGTTTGACTAGACAGACCTTTACTGGCAAAGTAATGTCTCTGATTTTTGATATGCTGTCTAGGTTGGTCATAGCTTTTCTTCCAAGGAGCAAGTGTCTTTTAATTTCATGACTGAAATCACCATCTGCAGTGATTTTGGAGCCCAAGAAAATAAAGTCTGTTACTGTTTCCATTGTTTCCCCATCTATTTGCCATGAAGTGATGGGACTGATCTTAGTTTTTTGAATGTTGAGTTTTAAGCCAGCTTTTTCCCTCTCCTCTTTCACTTTCATCAAGAGGCTTTTAGTTCCTCTCTGCTTTCTGCTATAAGGGTGGTATCATCTGCATATCTGAGATTATTGATATTTCTCCCAGCAATTTTGACTCTAGCTTGTGCTTCATCCAGCCCAGCGTTTTGCATGATGTACTCTGCATAGAAGTTAATAAGCAGGGTGACAACATGCAGCCTTGATGTATTCCTTTCCCGATTTGGAACCAGTCCTTTGTTCCATGTTCAGTTCCAACTGTTGCTTCTTGACTTGCATACATATTTTCAGGAGGCACGTCAGGTGGTCTGGTATTTCCATCTCTTTCAGAATTTTCCACAGTTTGTTGTGATAGACACAGTCAAAAGGTTTAGCATGTCAATAATACAGAAGTAGATTTTTTTTTTTTAATTCTCTTGCTTTTTCTGTGATCCAGCGGATGTTGGCAATTTGGTCTCTGGTTCCTCTGCCTTTTCTGAATCCAGCTTGTACACCTGGAAGATCTAGGTTCACGTACTGTTGAAGCCTAGCTTTGAGAATTTTGAGCATTACCTTGCTAGTGTGTGAGATGAATGCTTGTTTGGGAGGCATATATTGGGTGCTGACGGTTCATGTTATGACACTTTAGTTTTGTTGAGACTGCCTTTATTATGTACGTATGAAAGTGAAACTGTTAGTTGCTCAATCATGTCCGACTCTTTGTGACCCCTTGGACTGTAGCCCGCTAGCCTCCTCTGTCCATGGGGTTTTCTAGGCAAGAATACTTTAGTAGGTAGTCATTTCTTTCTTCAAGGAATATTTCTGACCCAGGGATCAAATCTGGATCTCTTGCATTGCAGGCTGATTTTTTACTATTTGAGCCATTGGGGAAGACTTACATATGTCTAAAATGGCAACCTACTCCAGTAATCTTGTCTGGAGAATTCCACGGACAGAGCAGCCTGGTGAGCCACATTCCGTGGTGTTGCAAAGAGTCATACAGGGCTGAACCCTTTCACTTTACACACTCTGGCAGTTTAGGTATGCTGCCACCACCTGGTGGAGTACATTAGCTCAGCTGCCTGGAAGACAAGAGATGGTTTGTATGGTTTAGTCGCTAAGTCATATGCGACTCCCTGCCAGCCCGTAGACTGCAGCCTGCAAGGCTCCTCTGTATATGGGATTTTTCAGATGAGAATACTGGAGTGGGTTGCCATTTCCTTCTTCAGGAAAGATACAGGTGGATTTTGTCAAAGGCTCCAAATACTATGCTCCCTCCTCATTAGACCTTAGATTTTCTAGGCTTTACTTTTAAAATTTTTATTGAAACATTTAAACTTAAGTAATCACTAAGTGATAATTATTTTTCCTGAACTACAGAATGAGTTTAATATTAAATTCCTTGATAGCTCAGTTGGTAAAGAATCTGCCTACAATGCAGGAGACGCTGGTTCAATTCCTGGGTTGAGAAGATCTGCTAGAGAAGGAATAGGCTACCCACTCCAGTATTCTTGGACTTCCCTTGTGGCTCAGCTGGTAAAGAATCCGCCTGCAAAGCAGAAGACCTGGGTTCAGTCCCTGGGGTAAGAAGATCCCCTGGATAGAACACTTTCTAACACCATACACAAAAATAAACTCAAAATGGATTAAAGATCTAAATGTAAGACCAGAAACTATGAAACTCCTAGAGGAGAGCATAGGCAAAACACTCTTCGACATAAATCTCTGCAAGATCCTCTATGATCCACCTCCCAGAATATTGGAAATAAAAACAAAACCAAGCAAATGGGACCTAATGAAACTTAAAAGTTTTTGCACTACAAAGGGACCTATAAGTAAGGTTAAAAGACAGCCCTCAGATTGGGAGAAAATAATAGCAAATGAAGAAACAGACAAAGGATTAATCTCAAAAATATACAAGCAACTCCTACAGCTCAATTCCAGAAAAATAAATGACCCAATCAAAAAATGGGCCAAAGAACTAAACAGACATTTCTCCAAAGAAGACATACAGATGGATAACAAACACATGAAAAGATGCTCAACATCACTCATTATTAGAGAAATGCAAATCAAAACCACAATGAGGTACCATTATACGCCAGTCAGGATGGCTGCTATCCAAAAGTCTACAAGCAATAAATGCTGGAGAGGGTGTGGAGAAAAGGGAACCCTCTTACACTGTTGGTGGGAATGCAGACTAGTACAGCCACTATGGAAAACAGTGTGGAGATTTCTTAAAAACCTGGAAATAGAACTGCCATATGAACCAGCAATCCCACTTCTGGGCATACACACTGAGAAAACCAGATCTGAAAGAGACACATGTACCCCAATGTTCATCACAGCACTGTTTATAATAGCCAGGACATGGAAGCAACCTAGATGCCCATCAGCAGATGAATGGATAAGGAAGCTGTGGTACATATACACCATGGAATATTACTCAGCCATTAAACAGAATTCATTTGAATCAGTTCTAATGAGGTGGATGAAACTGGAGCCCATTATACAGAGTGAAGTAAGCCAGAAAGATAAAGAACATTACAGTATACTAACACATATATACGGAATTTAGAAAGATGGTAACGATAACCCTATATGCAAAACAGAAAAAGAGACACAGAAGTACAGAACAGACTTTTGAACTCTGTGGGAGAAGGTGAGGGTGGGATGTTTCGAAAGAACAGCATGTATATTATCTATGGTGAAACAGACCACCAGCCCGGGTGGGATGCATGAGACAAGTGCTCGGGCCTGGTGCACTGGGAAGACCCAGAGGAGTCGGGTGGAGAGGGAGGTGGGAGGGGGGGATCGGGATGGGGAATACGTGTAACTCTATGACTGATTCATATCAATGTATGACAAAACCCACTGAAATGTTGTGAAGTAATTAACCTCCAACTAATAAAAAAAAATAAAAATAAAAACACTTAAAAAAAAAAAAAAGAAGAAGATCCCCTGGAGAAGGAAAAGGCTACCCCACTCCAATACTCCAATATTCGGCCTGGAGAATTCCATGGTCTGTATAGTCCAAGGGGTCACAAAGAGTCGGACTGAGCAACTTATACTTTCACCTTGAAATATTAAATAACGTTTGTAGAAATCTTTAGCTTGAATATGTAATAATTGCCAGTTGAAACTGAGAAATTTATAATGATGCTATTTTGGGTGAAAATACTTAAATAATATAGAATCTGTATATCAATTATTCCTTTTATAAAATAAAATCCTTTTTTAAAAAAGAAAACTCACTCCTATTGGTTTATCTTCAGTCTTAGGTAGACTTGAAGTCACAGTGCCCCAGGCATACTTATCTCTTGAAATTTCTGCTGTCTCTCTTACTGTTTGCATTAGCCACAAACACTGAATATTGAAGTCTTAATTTGTCTTTTCAAACCTTCCTTTAAAGATTCTGTCTTCTTCTCCAAACATGGGAAATGAGAACAAGAAAACCATCACCATGTAGGGCTTTTTGGTGCTAAGAGTATAATCCTGGTGTATATACTTACTAGTGTGGGAAACTTCTATGCCAGTTTGTCACTGTAGCTTTTATTATAAGAAGGAGGTTTCCCCCTTACCTGTTTTACTCCACCTTATCTCTTCTTGGATTGCTTTAGATAAAACAACTTTTAAAGAATTTCTCTCTTGAAAGTCTGGCATCACCTATGCAGAACAAAATACTTTGAAAAAAATTTGAAGAAGACTTTTGAAACTAGAAAACCTATCAGGTAGTGGTGATGGGTCCCCTGTCTTCCATGAGTTCTGATTATTCACAAAACTTTCTCCCTGATAGATGGAAAATAGCTTGAATGCAGGGTCAGTGGGTCTTGTTTGGCTGGAAGTTTACAGGGCAACACCTTGCAAGTTGGCTGAATTCCCTTAGACTGGGAGAGCCCCAAGAGAAAAGGGCAGTGTCTCACCCTCTCATCCCATCAGAGCCAATACCAGCCTCTCTTTTCCAGACATGAAGTCACTGAATTCAAACCCAGGACTCCTTTGGGATGTCTTCTTTCTTCTGTAAGGGGCTGTACCCACAGAGGGGCCCAGGCCGGGTGGGTGGACTAGCTCCGCTGCAGAGCCTTCTGTCAGAGAATAGAGTGTGGAGGAGCATGCCAGGGAGCCGGGAGTGGACGCTGTCTCATCAACAAGAAGTATTCCTGTTTCTGTGTCGAGCAAGTGTGACAACCAGCCCTTTTTCTTCCGGAACCGAGACAGGAGCACTTTGTCAAAGTCACCATGACTCAACTAGGACAAATGTTTTTCCAAGTCACTTACTGACATCATCCAAGTGTGCACCCTGATGGTCCTGCTCCCTCTTTCGCTTTCTCTCAGGGCCTCCCTCCTCTGCCCCCACCCCCACCTTGTTCTAGGTCAAACAAGGACCAGTTTTGGTTTTGAGAACTTTTGAAAAACTCTAAAATCAATACATTTTTCTCCCTCTTATCTCAGACTGTTTCATGCAGTCCTGAGCTGGAATTTCATGTTTACCGTGCTAGCAACTTGTGTGCCAGGTTTTGCATGGAAATTCCTCTTGGCCTGGTACTCCAGGCAAGGTTTGAACCTAGAGCTGTGACATTCTGCACCCTAATTCCCTGTCCCAGGAGAGACTGTCCTCTCATTTCTAGACTGGAGGTGGTTTTCCTTTGCAGGAATCTCAGGCTTCAGAACTTACTTACTAAGGGAGAAATTCCCTGTTTTGGACCTGGAGGAAGGCAAGAACCATTCCTCCCCCTGACCTAGCCCCGATGGGGATAAAGTATTCCATTGGGACTCCTGCAAATCAGCCCAGATTTAAATCTGTGTATAAATGGTACAGTTGTTTAGTTTACATACACAACAACTTAGAGATGATGGTCAAATAATCCTCCGTTTTTTTCAGGCTGAACTTCCAGACTGAGAGGGGACTTAGTTTTTGCCCTTGGAAAAGCTTGCAGTCTGGTAGAGATTCTAGGACCCACTGGAGAAAACAAACTAAACATTTTCTAGGCAGTTGTTAAATAAGCATAGCAGTTCAATGGATGTCATCAGAGATAGTTTATTGGATGTATAATCTGAACTGAATTTCACAAGAAGTAGATGGATTAGGATCCTGGAATTTGAGGCAGGAAGGGATTGTAGAGGTCAGCCAGGCCAACCCCTTCACTTTAAAAGGGTGGAGTGCTATCCAGAGAGTGTGGCGAGATGCTGAGGGTCACCCAACTGGCCATAGTGTTGCTGGGGCTGGTGATTACAACCTTGAACTGCCTCTGATAGTCACTGGGGTCAGGGCCTCCCTGGGGTCTTGTGTGGAGGAATTATCCCCTTACCCACAAGCTCTCAGAGTCTCTTAAGCTAGCTGTGGGTGGGGGCAAAGGCATGCAGGAGCCCTTCCTGTTTAGTTTAAATTCCAGACATGTCCCATCCCCTTGACTTTCTCCTTTGGGTCTCCACTCCCTCCCTTGCTGCTCTCAGGTTTACACCTGTGCCTAAGCCTTACCAAGGTTTTCCACCATGGAAATCGCAGAGACCCTGGCTAGTGTCAGAAGGTAGAAGGCTGGGTGAGGCCACCTGCTCTGCGTCAAGTGAAGCTCCTGCATCGGCAAAGTCCAGCAGACCTGGCCCTGACAGTGCCTGTAAAGACAGTTGAGGGGTCTGTGTTGGTGGGTTATTTGGGCATTTGTCTGTATGTACAGGCAAATAGCAGTGGACTTTCAAGAACGTGATTGTTCCTTAGGGAGGAGAGAAGGCGTATGCAGGCAGTTTTGACCAATGATTATTTCCTGGAGGAAGTGTGTGGTTTATTAATGAGGATTCCACCTGCCCTGCTAGGAAACTGGAGCCCAGCTGGAGAGGAGGGGATCCTGTTGAGAGGGTGAGAGAGGTGGGGATGCAATGAGAGGAGGAGGAAGAGTGGTGATGGCAACAGAGGTTGCAGTGAGCAAGGAGTCCCTGTTCTGTGGGTGCACATGGCACTCTGCTGCAGCCTCTCCTGGGTCAACTCTCTTCTTTGTCTCCCGGCTTTGGAAACCTCCCTGTGTCTGATAGTTGGGGTGACTGAGACACCGTGGTTAGACAGGTTACAGTCTTTGGAATGTGGATTCAGCCTTTGGCCTACTACTCACAGATGTATGAGCAGTTTATAATGATGCATATTTTTTTAAGTTAAAAAGTATGCCTGATCTGTCACCTGGCCTGACTATGGCAAAGCACAGATGGTAAAGGCCAGAGAGGTATGGCCTTGGGGATGGTCTAGGGAGGGGCGGGGGAGGGCTGTGTGGAGAGATTGCTGTTTTTGGCTTTCATTCTTTCTTTCTTTCCCTTGGTTTCCATTTCATTTCTGTTTCATATTCTGAATGCACTAGAAGGGAGGGGGTGAACAACTCTATGAAGGAGAATAGGAAATAGGACAGGAGGCTGAGGTTGGGAAATGGAAATGTCAGTTTCCATCCCAGCCCCTTGAAACCTGCCCCTCTGCCACCTGCTCTCTCTAGCCAGCCAGCCTCAAACTTTTAGGAGCAATGGTTCTGGTGCTTCTCCCAAGTATCCCAGCTCCTTTTCTCCTAGCTGAGAGTAGCTTCTTCCAAGTGCCCTGCCCCAGACCAGTCTGACTTAGAAAGCAGGTCTCTTTCTTTGGTGAATGGAAGTTGTATTTCAGAAGCTGTGAGACTCTCAGGTAATAACCTGGTAGGTTAACACATTCTAGGGTTATATGCAGCTGACCAGGCTGGCCCCCACAGTAACCTTCCTTTGGAAGGCTGCATCCTTTTACTTTGGTCTTACTGTCAGCTGGGCCATTTCTGGAACTCTTCTTGGGAACTCCTTTCGGTCTGTGGCATGCTCATTTGACTATCTGTAGGATGGAAAATCTTATTCTTTTTGAGCTTTTTTGGTTTTTGATTTTTAGAAAGTGTTTTTAAAGACAGCATTGAGGATGTCAGTTTCTGGGTACAGAGGTCTTGTTGGGTTTTTTAGGCCATTGACCTGTTGCTTTATGGCCATACTTTGGGATGTGGGAGTAATCTTGGGGCCTGAGTCTTCACCACACTCTGTCTATGGATAGAAAAGAGAATCTGCTACATCTCTGCCCCTGGCTCAGCTGCAATCAAAATGTTTTATTTCTTTTCTTCTTTTTAAAAACAAAACAGTTTCATTGGGTAGAATTAGGCAGCAAACTTTAAAGCAGTGGAAAACATAAACCTTCTTCATTTGGACTCCTTTGCAAGGTCTACCTGGGATGCTGAGTTGGGCAAGAATTGACTTGGTTTCTGGTAGTCAAGGGTGGGGAACTGGCAAGCGGGAGCTCTTAGACCCAGAAACAGGCAAGAAAATCTCTAGAACGTTTATTGTAGGGGCACTTAACCATGGCTACATGTTCAAATCTCCAGGGAACTTTTAAACACTGCTGAGCCAAAACCCTAGACCAATTAGTCAGTCTCCCCACTTTACAGAGAAAGGGTTGAGACTTTGTTTTAGGATAAAGGATCATCTCTGAGCTTTGCCCTGTAGCCCTGGCACCACAGATCAGAGGTGCAGAGGCAAAAGATATGTTGCTAATTGGGTAGAAAAGACACAAGTTGTTTGGAATAATTATAACCTGGAAAAGTGGACACAGAGTGTCTTCCAGTAAATCAAAACAAAATACAGAAACAAAACATGAAGAATCTACCTGCCAATGTAGGAGACACAGGTTTGATCCCTGATCCGGGAAGATCCCACATGCTGCAGAGCAGCTAAGCCTGTGGACCACAGCTATTGAACCTGTGCTCGAGCCTGGAGCCACAATTCCTGAACCCACATGCCACAACTACTGAAGTTTGCACATCCTAGAGCTTGTGCTCTGCAACGAGAGAAGCCACCACAATGAGAAGCCCACGCACCAATAGAGAGTAGCCCCTATTCACAGCAACTAGAGAAAAAAAAAATGCTGTACAGCAACGAAGATCCAGCTAACAATAAATAAAATTTTTTTTTTTTTAAAAGGAAACAAACAGAAAAAAAAAAAAAAAAACCCCCTCTGGATGGATTAACATGGATCCTGAGAAGGATCTGATGGTAGATGAATCGGCTTATGAAAGCCAGCTGATGGTGGACAAGCCACTTATGAGTCTGCCAAGAGGTATAGGACAAGCACGGGAGCCCTCCCACCTCTCTGAGCTTCTTCTCTTCTTTTCACACACAGCCATACAGGAACCTTCATGTGTGCAGGTTGAGTTTGAGAACTGTCTCTGTGACTGATATCTTACTCACTACAGGATATTCTCTTGAGTGGCTCATCTCTCAGTAAGGCACTGCCTCTTCCAACGTTTTTTTTTTTACTACTTCTGATTATACCAATTAGAAAGCTTAAAGCAGGTGCTAATGTGTCTTTAACACTTTTCTTTAACACCTGCTGATTTCCGGTTGTTTAAGAAAGTGGGTGTGGTGTAGTTTGGGGCAATCAGCAGAAAGCTGCTATTAGAGTAGCACCAAAGAGTGGAAAATACGTTAACACAGATCAGTGTGATAGAGAAAAGGATCGAAACAAAATCAGGATCCCATAGCCACCGACTCTCCATGGCCTGGGAATGGCTTGAGAACTAAGACTCAAATGGGTCAGGGCATGGTTTTCTTCTCAGAACTCCAAGGACCTTTTTTGATCTTCAAATTCTGAATGGAGAATTCACCTTGAAATGTCGTCAGAGAGACATGGGTACAGTGTAGTTCTAAGGAAAGTGTGAAGTGGGAGATTTCTTGGGACTACTCTTCCACACTTTGCTGGTTTCTGTTGCTCGCTGTGAACTGTCCATGCACCATGGTAAGACTTCATCATCCCCCCAGATCAGCCTGCCTTGCAGGTCCTGCTTTCTCCTGTGGGTCCAGAACTGTGTGTGGTAGGGCCCTGCTGTGCTTGTGAGACAGGAAATGCTCCCATCTGTCTTGGCCTTTCTGTCCCTCATTCCCTCCTCAGTGACCAGTCCAGCCCTCTACCCCAGTGTTCAGTTTGACTCCTTCCCTGGACTACTCAGTGGATAGGTCTGATTTGAAATCTACTTCTGCTCCATCACAGCCCAAGTGCTGGGCCTTCCCAGGTCCCCACACTAGGATTCAGACACACCCTATGCCCCACGATTAACAGCATCTGAGCAGCTCCCATCAGCACACACTAAGCAGAAGCCCTTGATGCCTCCTCACCGGTTCTGTTGGAGTGGTGCTCATTGCTGATCTCTGCTCCCCCACCTGCCACCAGGATGGATCATTGTTATATTTATTCCAGTAGCTGTTCCAAGTGAGGACCTGTCAGGCACTCATATATATGGGGTAAATCTCAGTTAGCACCACAGAAGCTGGGAAACGGGGGATCAGGCTATCTCTCTACTGCCGGAACTCAGTGGAACCATGAACAGGAGAGTCCTCGCTCCCAGGGAAGGAACTCTGATGCTCAAAACAGGATATCCTGGCCCTGCAAACCAGATTACCTGATGTCTCATTTCCAAACTTCTTGTGGCTTAATAGAAGACATGAAATGGGCATGTTGACAACTGGATGTCTGGTCCAAATAGATAAAACATCCACCCAACTGTGTGACTCTGAACAAATCACTTCCCTCCTCTGGAATTTGCTGCCCTTAGCTCTGAAATGAAGGATCAGTAGAGTAAGCAGTAACGTTTCTCCAGGTTCAAGTATTCTGTTTCTCTCTAAGGCAAGGTAGCATGACAGATACTGCAATCAGACTAGATTCAAATATGATTTTACTTTTTCCTGGTGACTTTAGCAAGTTACTCAGCCTCTCTGGGCCTTAGTTCCTTTAACTGTAGGGTGGGATAATAATAGAAGCTACTTGTGAATTTCATGTGAGGAATAAATTAGATAATGCATATAAAAAAATTAGCAAACATAGATTCTCCTGAACATACACATAGATTAATAATAATTAACAATCTATGTGTCTGTCTCACTTTAATTAAAAAAAAACAGCTGCTCCAAGTTTGGCTCTCAGTTTATATTTCTATCCACCTTAGAGTTTTGAGCTCCTCAGTATTTACAGCCAGGTCTGTCTGCTGGTCTTCAGCTTCCTTATGAACCTCACTTCCCCTGTTTCCTCCCCATAGTGAAGGATCAGCCAGCACACAGGCTCTTTTCCACTTCAGGACCTTCGCTCAGGCTGTTTTCTCTGCCTACATTATTCTTTTTACAACATTCCCTTAACTAGCTCCTACTTCTAGTTTTGGTCACTGTTTAAATGTCAGCTCCTCATAGTGGCCTGTTCTGGCCACCTGATAAGTTGTTAAGACTTATCACAATCTGCTTTTGTTCTATTGATCTAGCTCCTGCCTTGTGTCCATCTCTCGCCCTAGAATGTAACCTTCATGTTTCTGTTTTATCCACATTTATATCACTAGTGCCTAGCACTGGGCCAGCCACAGAGTAAGTGCTCAATAAATATTTGTTAGATTAAAAAATTAATGAAAAATATATTTATATGACACTGTACTATTTATGAAACCCCTTGGTGACTAGTCTCTCATTATAAAGGCATATAAACCTGAGCTTGCAATAAATAACTTCCTTCAAGAGAGCATAAGGTTATGAGGAGAGAAACTCACTAACATTTTTGACCAACTTCTGTTTAGAACAGCTGTCGGTCCTCCCTGCAAACATTGTTCAGACTGTGGAGTTGCATTCTATCACCTGTTTATTAATGCAGGGCCTCATCTATTATAGACAAAGTGCACATCATTAAACTCTCACAAACCACACCTAAGAGAGTCTAGGTGTTGTCCTTGGATCACCTAGGAGATTCCTGGAGCTCATCCCAGACTGATTTTCACCAGAATATCTGAAAGGGGTCACTGAAATCATTATTTTTTAAAAATTAAAAAAAAATACTTATATTTTTATTTCACTGAGTCTCCTTAATGCACAGGGGCTTTCTCTAGTTGCAGCAAGCAGGGGCTACTCTGTAGTGCAGTGCATGGGCTTCTGATTGAAGAGGCTTCTTATTTCAGAGCACAGACTCTAGGCAGTCTGGCTTTAGTAACTGCAGCACACGGTCTCCGTAGTTGTGGTTCACAGGCTTAGTTCCCTGTGGCATGTGGAATCTTCCTGGACCAAGGATTGAATTGATGTCCCCTGCATTGAAAGGAAGACTCCTAACCACTGGACCACAAGAGAAGCTCCTGAAATCATCATTTTAAATAAGGGTCTTAGGTGATGATGAAAGTCAGTAAAGTTTGAAAAACTTTGGCATAAAGTGGTGCAAATGCCGTTTTGAGGTAGCTTGGGCTTGCTGAGTGAAAACAGCCCCAGTGACACATAATGAACAAAAGAGTAAATGGTGTAGAACTGACTACAAGAACTATCTGATCAATCATCCTGTCACTCGGTATACATTATGTCCTGGGCCTGAGAGCCCCTGAGAGTCCATGAAACAGTTCACAGCTCAGTTGGAAGGAACTGTAATTTATTGCAAAGGATGAGAAGCTGGCCAACAGGGCCCAGGTCTCAAGTGCCATATGGGAAATTAGCAGGGCAGGCAGAGTAGGGGAGTGACTGCACTCTACCTCTAAAGCAGGGGGCATGGGGATCGGGATGGGGAATACGTGTAACTCTGTGGCTGATTCATATCAATGTATGACAAAACCCACTGAAAAATTAAAAAAAAAAAAATAAAGCAGGGGGCATGGGAGATGGGGAGAGTCACTACTCTCCTTTCCCCTACTTAGTGGATTTGAAGGCCCACTGCTCCAAACTTCACCTTTCTGTGCTCCCATCCTCACCATACACAATGCAAATTCTTCCCCTGAAAATTAAATTTGGGCTAAGAAATATCTCTGAAAAGGTAAATATCCTAAAGGGAAAAGGATGACCACCTGCTAGTTATGTTCCAGTGTAAGTTGTCTTGCTGCAGCTGCTCCCCATGTGAGCATGCTGAGTAAGAGGCAGGGAGGTCTGGGGGCATGGAGGCTTGAGGAAAAGGCAGCCTGGTAGCCTCTGTGGGGTTGGGCATAGCCAAAGAGCAGTGTGAACTCGGTTGGTTTCTGGAGTACGTGCACCAAATCCCGTCTCTGATGACGTTGATCTTTTCTCCCATCATCTCAGAGACCAATTAGGAAGGCTGCTTCCCTGCCTCACCCAGGTCCTGCCCCAGCACCCAGTGACATTGCCCTGACCAACTGGACTAAGGCCTTGTAGCTGCTAAATGCAATAGTTCTCATCTCAGCTAAGACCTACCTCTCTGGAGCACTTGATGCTGTAGTTCCTCCTTGAAGTCCTCTCCTCCCTGATTTTTTTGACTTCACTGCTCTCCCAGTTTTATCTAACCTCTTTGCATTTGTTTTTCAGCTACTTTCTTCTCCTATCTCTTAAAATAAATTGATATTCACATCAGTTCTATCCTAGACTCAGAAGCCATTTTTTTTTCATTTTGAAAGTGAAAGTTACTCAGTTGTGTCCAACTCTTTGCCACCCCATGGACTATACTATACAGTCCATGGAATTCTCCAGAATATTGGGGTGGGTAGCCTTTCCCTTCTTCAGGGGATCTTCCCAACCCAGGGATCAAACCTAGGTCTTCCGCATTGCAGGCAGATTCTTTACCAGCTGAGCCACGAAGGAAGCCCAAGAATACTGGAGTGGGTAGCCTAAGAATACTGGAGTGGGTAGCCTATCCCTTCTCCAGTGGATCTTCCTGACCCAGAAATCAAACTAGGATCTCCTGCATTGCAGGCAGATTCTTTACCAACTGAGCTATCAGGGAAGCTATTTTTTCATCTTACTTGTCTTCATTGGGTGGTATCACCCACTTCTGTGCATATCTGCTGCCAATGTTCATGGATTTATTCATTTAGCAAATGGTTTTGAACACCTACTATGTGCCAGGCACAGTATGACTCCAAAGTCAAAATTTGCAACTCATATTTCTCTTTTAATCTCTAGACTATACCTCAGATTGCCTTCAGAATGTCATATATTTATGAAATTGATGTATGTGTGACTCCTTTTCTTGAGACAGGGATTCAGATACAAATTGTCTATTAAAGGGCATTCTCTTCAGGAAAAAATTGTAAAGGAGTTGGAGGCACAGAGTAGGAAGGAGCAGGACTGAGCAAAGATGAAGTCCAGTGGAGACCCCCAGGGGAGTGAGAAGGCTCTGGAGTATAAGTCACACTTCAGAGATACCCTGCCTTGAGTGAAAGACACCTCTGTATAAGAGAGCCACTGGCCCCATTGGGTGGGGGTATAACTGCCACATGTCTTTTGGAAAAGCGCACCCATCAGTCAAAGGCAAGTCTCCTGAGATGGTCTCAGGCATAAGCCGATCGCTGCAACACTTACGGAGCTGGGGGCTGGGCACAAAGATCAACAAAGTTGCCCTGGTTGGGACGTCAACAGTGTCTCCCCCAGCAGCTTAGACTTGCATAGTAGGGATATGTGCCCAGCACCATCATAAGTGCTTTATGTATCTTAGCAAATCTAATCTCTAAAATAACTCTGTAATGTAGTTACTATTGTTCACAATTTATAGTGAAGAAACAGATGTAGAGGTTTTAAGGTACTTGCCTAAGTTTCCTCAACAGGTTGATGATGGAGCTGGGATTTTGACCAAAGTGTGTTGGCTCTGGCTTCTATCATACCCTTACCTGCTACCCTCCTTCCTCAATATGTTGAGTCTTAGCCTGCCCCAGGTGCTGTATGCACAGGGAATCTAGCAGTGAAATCAACATGAACAGCCCTCCCCTCATTGAGGTTACTTTCCATTGAGGGGAAAATGGACAATAAAAATGAATAAGTAAAATACACACTCCAGATGGTAACCAGGTTCCTCTCTCCATGGAATTCTCCAGACAAGAATACTAGAGTGGGTTGCCATTTCCTTCTCCAGGAGATCTTTCCGACCCAGGGATTGAACTCGCATCTCCCTCGTTGCAGGCAAATTCTTTACTGTCTTTGCCACCAAATCATTGGTTAATGAGTGCTAAGGAGACCATAAATCAGGGAAGGGAAGTAGGGAGTGGTAGGGGACAGCTGCAGTTTTAAGTCAGGTGGCCCAAGGAAGGCTTCATTTAGGACACATTTTAGTTCAAGGGAGGTGGTCTCTCTACTTCTGCTGCTTTTGTTCTTCTACTCTGTCTAGCTGATTCCGTTTTACCTCTCCCTCTGCACACCTGGAGGGGTCATCTTCCCAAATCACTTGATCATGTTCTGTTCCTCATTGCCTTTAGGATAAATGCAGCACTCCTGCCGTGGTACAAGTTGCTTCTGAATGTGAGACCTGCCTCTAACATTGCAATGCCAGGTGGGGCAGGGGTACAAATGGAAACCTACATACCCTGTGTCTACCCTGAAAATTAATATAGCAAGCTAATGAGCTGTTAGCAAAAAATGTGTTCAACCCTTCTACCTTGACAAAAATATTTTCATAGCAACCTAGGAGGCCAACTTCAGATTCATATTTGTTGGACTCCTCTGTATTTCTTGCTAGAACTTGGCAGTCACAGGGAGCTCTGCCTTAGTTCATCCTCTGCCCCTCTTCTCTGCCTGCCGCCTAGGTCTGTCTCCACTGTGGAGGAGCCCCCCTACATGCATATGGACATCCTGGCTGACACATCCACGTTTTAGCCACATCCTTGAAAATAGCAGCTCTTTGCCATCCCTCAGGCCAAGGTGCTCACACTGGTAGTGTTCTTTACCCCCTGGGGATGGAACCTGGGAGAGAGGCACATATGAACTCAGGAAGTAGGTTAAGGGCCCTTTGAGCTGAAAATGTTAGGATTTCAGGGGCAAGGAATTTGAAGGGTCTAGACAAGGGTCTAGAAAACGGTAGAGGCAGCCTGGACTCTATGTGGCGAGTCTCCTTGTTCTCTGGGGGGAGGGTGTGGAAAAGGAGGGTCAGAGCCTAGAATAGGGCTCTCTGAGGCACTCAGACCACACTGTCTCACCATGCTGTCTCTTACCCCTGTGCCTAAACCAAAGTGAATTACTTGAACTTTTTGAATTTGCCATGATCTTTTGCTTCTGTGCTTTTGTGATTTTTGAAAACTGTAGAATGAAGTCATGTACTTGGATTCCTTGCCCTAATTTCCCCCATCTCCTAATCTGGTCCCCTCATCACTGACCCTTCACTCCACACCCAGTCACAAAAGCACCACACGTAGTGGCACTGGTAGGTGTGATCTGATATAGTAACCTGAGTATGGGCTTTGGAGTCAGTGGTCCTGGTTTTGACTCTGTACTGGGTACTTACCAGTCATGTAACCTTAGGCGCATTCTCTGCCTCAGTGCCATCATCTCTTATATGATGATAACCATGCCAAGTTTATAGGTCATTGTGAGGATAAAATGAAATAACATGGGTTAAGTGTCTAACCACAGTCCCTGGCACAATAAGTGTGTGATAAAAAGTTCCTTACCCTCCCCTGGCTATGCTCTTTGCTTCAAGCCAAACACAGAAAGCACTTTGGTAGATTAGCTATTTTCACAGAGAGATGCCAGTTAGGTTGAAAGTGAAAAGTGTTAGTTGCTCAGTCATGTCTGACTCTTTGTGACCCTGTGAACTGTAGCCCACCAGGCTCCTCTGTCCTTGGGATTCTCCAGGCAAGAATACTGGAGTGGGTTGCCATTCCCTTCTCCAGGGGATCTTCCCATTCCAGGGATTGAACCCAGGTCTCCCACACTGCGGGCAGATTTTTTACAGTCTTGAGCCACCAGGGAAGCCCAATTAGGTTATCTCTCAGCATTCAGCCTCTGGGCCTCTTTCTCCTCCTGAGCTAGTGAGAACCTCCTAGAGAGTATTAGTACCTGATTTCTCTTTTAGTTGTCAGAAATTATTCTTTAACAGTGTGTGAGCTATTACTGATGACCACATTTAGATCTGGGATAGTCAAACTCCAGCTCTTGGTAGCAACACTGACTCTTTGTTGTTAGGAATGAGGTTTTCTCCTGTCTCCAGAATTATGGTAACAGCAACGGAGCCTGAGGAGCTGGTAAATAAGGAAGTCAGTCATCTCTAAGGGAAGGGAAGGAAAGGCCCCCAATTACTGTGCAATGCCTGGCCTAAGTGGGCATGCAGCAAATGTGAGTCAGACTAGGGCTTCCCTGGTAGCTCAGCTGGTAAAGAATCTGCCTGCAATGCAGGAGACCCCTGGTTCAATTCCTGGGTTGGGAAGATCTCCTGGAGAAGGGAACGACTACTCACTCCAGTATTCTTGCCTGGAGAATTCCATGGACTGTATAATCCATGGGATTGCAAAGAGTTGGACTTGACCAAGCAACTTCCACTTGCAAATGAAGCTAAGCTCAATAAGAAATGCCTTTAAACTGAAATAGAAAAATAGTTAAAAGAAATGATCAGGTAAGTTACAGAAGAAATTCTTATAAGTCAATAAATTATAGCCAGTAAGCAAATAAATGCAAATATAAATGTAATACAATATTTTTCTTAGAAAATTGACAAAGATTAAAAAAATTCAGTAATCAGTGCTGATGGGGATACAGTAGTGGGGGCAGGGGGTACACTTATGCATTGCTGGTATACATGTAAATTGATGGGCCCTTCTGTAAAGTTGTAATGAGAATGATTAAATAAACTGTGGTGTAGTTATAAAGATGGATTATGTGTCATTAAGTAAGTAAGTGTTAGTCAATCAGTCATGCCTGACTCTTTGCAAATCCATGGACTGCAGCCCACCATGAGATTTTCCAGGCAAGGATACTGGTGTGGGTTGTCATTTCCTTCTCCAGGGGATCTTCCCAACCCAGGGATTGAACCCGGGTCTCCTGTACTGCAGGCAGATTCTTTACCAACTGAGCTACAAGGGAAGCCATTAAATGTAACCATTTCAAAAAAAATCTGAGACATGAGAAAAATTCTATGTTACAGTGAAAGGTAGAACACTATAGGGTATGAAAATTACATGCACAAAAAAGGCTGGAAGGAAACAGGCCTGAGTATTATACATCCCTATCATTAGTATCTCTTATACAGATCTCTGAATATTTTAACTTTTCTATGATTAGCAGGTGTTTTCTTACAATGGGAAAGAAATTCTGCAACTTAAGTAAAAGGCACATTGCTTTCATACAATAATATAGAATTACACTGGCCATTTACTGACTCAGTAAATGTCAGAGTAGGAGAAGCGGTAACTACTTTCCTTTGGGATATAGGATTTGCGGAGAAGCAGAAGGTTCAACCTTCTTCCTTGCTGAGTCTAATGCTTTGTGTCAACAAGAAGAAATGGAAGGAGTGTCTCTCCTGCCGGGGGAGTTTCCTATATAACTGGGAGGGCCAATAAGCTGCCTTATGCTTGAGACATTCACACAATTGCAAGAGCTGTGGCCTCTTCAAAAGTCTGACATTTTTATCACTGGTTGAGATTTGAGAGTGAAGCCTGAAACAGAATTTTGTTTCCATTTGCAGACTAAATCCTCCAGTTGTGACCTTAACTCCAGCAGCTATAAGTGATTGGTAGCTGGTGGTACATGACTGTGGAGCATGCAACATACACAGAGCTTTAAGCGAGTACAGTCTGGGTATAGGAAATTAAGACAAGCACTCTAAGGAAATGCTACACCAGTATTTATACAAACATGTGAATTAACCAAAGTCTATTTTGAGTTAGAAAATAAATACATAGATTGAATAAACCAAGAAGGATAGAAGGAAAGCCCCCTAACTACCGAAACATAGAATTTCTTCCAAACTGAGATGTTATAACTGTTTTGACTTTCTTTTTCTTTAAATTATTAGGTGTTATAAAGTCCAAGTGTTTAAATAAGTTTGTAGCATCATCTTGATTCACTTAGTCTGATTAGTTTTCAGTTTTCAAGTTGGTCACTGTCATTTCATCTAGCATTGATTTCAAGAGCAGGTCCCCTATCTTAACTTCCTGAAATGAGCTGTTTTATACCCGACTGTTATAACGGAAGTGCGTGAGACAATGGGACCATAGCCACTGTTCTAATCAGTCCCACCTTTGGCCAATTAAGAGTAATTAGCATTACCCAACAATTTGTCAAAATTGACATACAATTTGAACTACAAATAATATGTCTTAAATACAGTGGTGTTATCAATACCTTGTGTACCATCGCTAATCAATCGATAGAATCAGCCTAGATCCCTTTTTTTGAAAAAAGATTCTTTGGCCCAGGTTCGGTACAGTGGTAAAGCATTCCAGTGGCTACCACTGATATGACCTGGGGAAGGATAGCATTCACGCCAAGGACTTTCCATTTCAGATCTAAGGGCAGCAGCATCCCTCTCTTTAGAGAGCTTGTACATCATTCAAATGGAGAAAAGATGATTCATCCCTAGAAGCAAGAGAGGGAGACAAGAATTAAAAGAAATTCCAACACAACAGTGAATGCCGAAACTGTAAATGTCCCAACAAGTGCAATTGACTACAGGGAAGGCTGAGTTATTTGCTAAGTGCTGGGAGAAGCCAGATGCCCTTGGTCAAATGAGGTTAATCGCAAAAGGTTTTCTGAGGCAGTACATTTTGAGTTACATTGGAAGACAGCCAAGAGACCTGGCGTGAAGTTGGAAGGTTGGTCCAGATTAAGAGGAATGCAGGTTTCCGGATGCTTTTTGACTGTGTACTCCAAAGTCACAGTGGCCCAGAGTGACCATGCCTGTCCTCTGACCTCCCCACAGCGAAGACGTGTGCAAACGTGGCTTCACCGTCATCATCGACATGCGGGGCTCCAAGTGGGACCTCATCAAGCCCCTCCTCAAGACGCTGCAAGAAGCCTTTCCCGCTGAGATCCATGTGGCCCTCATCATCAAACCTGACAACTTCTGGCAGAAACAGAAGACCAACTTTGGCAGCTCCAAATTCATCTTTGAGGTGAGGCTGACCTCTCTCTTAGCTCCTGTTTCCTCCCCTTTCTGCCACCCACCCATTTCTCACCTGCCTTTCTCCACTACCCTAAAATCCCCAACATATCAGGGACTGGCTGATAATTCAGGATTCCTGGGTCACTGTGGCCTTCCCAGTGAGACTCTCAGAAGGGAGGAGAGGCTCATAAGATTGTCCCAAGGGCACAGAGCCTTTAAGCAGTCCTGTGTCTACTGGTGAGTGGAAGTCAGAGGAATTGTTTCTGGGGGCAACTTTGTAATTTGGGTCAAATGCCTTAAAAAGAGTTTTTATCTACTGATCTTTTAATTCTCCTTCTAGGAAAATGTTTTTAATATAAAAATTAAAAAAACAAAAAGGTGAAGAACTAATGATAATTATAAACAAACAAAAAAATTTCTTCAGGGATGTTCATCACACTGTTTTTTGCAGTAATATACATACATATGTATACACACATATTTACACATATACATATATATACAAACGTATATGTATAGCTTGTATCCTAAATATCCATTAATTTTGGCTACATTAATATACAAGTACTATGAGGCCATTAAAATATTTAGAACAATAGTGTCATTCAAAAATGTGCATGATATATTTTTCTAAGAAGTTATAAGACAGTATTAGCACTATAATTTAAAATTGGTTTTTAAGTGTATACTATATGGAGAGGAAGACTGAGAAATACATGAAAATGGTAACAGTGCTTTATATGAGGTGGCTGGATGAGTGATTTTATTTTCATGTTTTTCTACTTTCTTTTGAGAATTTTGTATTACTTTTACACTCAGAAAACATGTTGTTTTTTAACTAGATTTTTCTAGAGGCCATATGAGTCCCCTGAGAGCCTTTAATGACAGCATATTAAATCAATGATTTAGGAATCTTTGTTCCAGCCAAATCCGAGCTGTTCCCCCTTTCTGGGAACTTTGCCCTCATCTGCAAGGGGATGAACCCTGAGTACAGTATGTGTGCATGTTGGAAAGCAGAGCTGCCCTTAATCTAGCAGTAACTTCCCATTCCAGAGGCTTGGCCCTAGGGGCTGGGAGCACTTGTGTGTATGTGTGTGTGGGGTGGGGGCGGTGGGCCCAGTAGGCTGCAATTTGATCACAGCAATGAGACCAGCTGAGAGGCAGTTCTCTGTGTAAATAACATGAGAAATTTGACTTGGTGTAAAAACAGTTAACTCTCATCTTCCCCAGCACTAGGAGTCCTGTAGGGAAATAAATACTTTGTGCATTTTGGGTTTGTTTATATACAGAAGCAGTGACAACAGGCCTATAAATTTATTAGTTGAAACTACTAGAAACAATCTTTCCAACAAGTCTTAAAACTTGTGCTTCAGTGTAGCTGCCCAGCATTTCCCATGTCCCTGCACCCGCTTCACCCCAAGTTGAGCAAGCTGGTCTTTACCTCCTTAACCATGAAGAACAGGAGAGAGAGCTGGAAGCTTCTCACTTGGAAGAATGTTTGTAAAGTAGTGTTTCACAAAGAGCAGATGAGGTACTTAGTATAGACCAAGGCAGTAAGTGCTAAGAGATAAGAGTCCAGGCATGTTCAATGGCAGATACTTAAAGAAAAATTGGTGAATGAAATCACGGGAGACTTCCTGGAAGTGGTAAACCTGGGGCCAAATTCAAAGGAGGAAAGTGCTCTAAAAGAGGGCTTCTTGGAGTTTAATGTACAGAGTCCCCTGGGGATCTTGTTAGATGCAGATTCTGACCCAGCAAGTCTAGGTGGGGCCTGAGATCCTGGATTTCTAACAAGCTCCCACATGGTGCCAGTGCTGCTGGTTCCAGGGCTGCATTTTGAGTAGCAGGGATTTGGATCTGCAGATTTGGTTGCACGTTAGGAGCTTTTGAAACTACCCATGCCCAAGTTCCAGTCCAGGCCAACTAGATGAGGGTTTCTAGGGACAGGGCTTTGAGCATCAGTGTTATTGTAAACTTGCCAAAGGACTCAGATGAGCAGTCCAGTTTCAGAGCCCCTTTCTGTGTCTTTGGAAGGAGATAGAGGGAAAAGGGAGAAGAGGAGGAGATGCTCAAAGATCAGCTAGACAGAAGGGCATGAACTGCATTTAAGGGCTTCAGAAAGGATGCAACGTTGAGGTCTTCCCGATGAGTGCTAACAGGGACTGAGCATGCGCTGGCTCCATGCCCTGGGCACTTAACACACAGCCCATTATTATCTCCGTTATACTGTGGAAGGAACAGGAACTCTACAAACTTAGTTTACCTAGTTCACACAATTGTTAATTGTACAGTTGGACCTTGGATCTAGATATTCTCTCGTTGCCTCTCTTTCTCCAGGAAACAGAATCAGGTAATCCTGTAGGAAGGAAAAGATCTTTCTTGGTAAATTAGGGTCGTTGCCTGTGCCATCACTTGCTGCTTTGCGTCCCAGAAACAAACCTTCTCCACTCTGCTCTCTAAGAACTTGTAGGGGGCTCAGAGAAAATGGGAAGCCCAGACTCCCTGTCCCCAAGCCCTGTCTGTTCTCTGCACCAGAGAAGGGCATCTCCTTGTGGGCAGAGATAGGAAGATAAACTCTGAGGCCCTTGCAGCTCAAGACTGACCCATACTGTTTAATCCAACCATGAGGATAGGATCCTGAGTTTTAAAGCTATTGAGAACTAGGCCCCTGGAACTAGACTCAGTCTATTCTCCCAGCTTCTAGTATCCTGTTGTGGTGGACTTGGGAAGAGGAAAATGAGGACAGTAGGGACATAAAGACAGTCATTCCTTTAGTGGCAAATGGTGGCAGGTGAAGAGACGTTTTGAACCAGTCAGCTAGTCTGTTGAAGCTACTGACCTTAGCTGATTGTGATATCTGATCAGGAGGCTGCAGATTCTCCCACTTGCCCTTTTCCAGGCAGGGTCTGGTCATTTTCTGGACTTATCTTGGCCTTACCCCTTGACTTTCCCTTTTCTGCCCACGGCTGCCCTGGGGGTCTTCCCCCGACTTGCCCCTGCATCACTGAGTCTCCCTCTCTGTGTCTGCCTATCCCAGACAAGCATGGTGTCCGTGGAGGGCCTCACAAAGCTGGTGGACCCCTCCCAGCTGACGGAGGAGTTCGATGGCTCCTTGGACTACAACCACGAGGAGTGGATCGAGCTGCGGCTCTCCTTGGAGGAGTTCTTCAACAGTGCCGTACACCTGCTCTCACGCCTTGAAGACCTGCAGGAGATGCTGGCCCGGAAGGAGTTCCCCGTGGATGTGGAGGGCTCGAGGCGGCTAATTGATGAACACACACAGCTGAAGAAGAAGGTGCTGAAAGCCCCTGTGGAGGAGCTAGACCGGGAAGGGCAGCGGCTGCTACAGTGCATCCGCTGCAGTGATGGCTTCTCAGGGCGCAACTGCATCCCAGGCAGTGCTGACTTCCAGAGCCTGGTGCCCAAGATCACCAGCCTTCTGGACAAGCTGCACTCCACCCGGCAGCACCTGCACCAGATGTGGCATGTGCGCAAGCTCAAGCTAGACCAGTGCTTCCAGCTGCGGCTCTTTGAGCAGGATGCTGAAAAGGTAGGAGGGTGCTGGCCAAATCTGAGGAGTGGGGCTGGGCTGGGGGGCACACACAGATACTGCTAGTCCAGCTTTTTAAAGCTCCCCTTGTGTAGTATTTATTATGTATCGGATACTGTTCTGTGCACCATGTGTAAATTGACCCATTTTAATCTGTCAAGAGTCCTACAAGGTAGGTGTGTTATCATCATCCCATTTTACAGATGAAGAAACTGAGAAGCTAAATATCTTGGCCAAACTAGGAGGTGCAGCGTGTCTGCAGACTCCACACTTTTGCTCTGTTGGACACTGTCCCTCTTGGGGCGTGCTGTGGGTGTTCAAGCCGGCCGAGCAACAGAAGTAACAATGCTATTACCAGCTGCAACATGACTTAATGATTATTGCCCTGCAGTATACTTGACTATTGACAAAGCATTTCTGTATACAGAGTCTCATTTAGTCTATACAGTCCTTTGACCCTTTGAGTGGATGATGGTGGATGTTCTTTGATCTTAGGGCTACAATGGTAGCTTGACATAGGAATCTAGCTCTCTTCCATTTGAAGTCCAGGGCTCTCTTCCTGCCATACCACTTTTTTTCTGGAGGTTTTTCCTCACTGCTGCACATTTTCTGAAGCAAGATATTTTTTCCAGCAGTAAATTTTCAAAGCGTCCCCCTTATCAGTGAAAAAGAGAAAAGTGAAAAAGGAAAATACCCTATAGTGCTTCTTTGCTAAGGATGCAAAATATCTTCTCTAGATGTTCTCTGAGCTAAACAAGAGAGTTGACTGTTGCATATACTTTTAAGAGGAGTGAAAGGAGCTCTCCTATCAATTTTCTGCGAATAACATATTTAAATACACAATATCACTAATAGGAACACCATGACTCTCAGTAACCTGTGACTCTTACAGACAGTGTCTGATATAATGGTTTTGTATCTTTTAAGAACCTATACTGAAAATGTCTCTAGGTATTTTAAGTGATGAAATCAAGATACAAAACTATATAATTATGATCTTAGTTTATATAATAAGTGTGCCTATATAGGTATAGCTAGAAAAACATTCACCATTAATAGTTTTTATTTGCAGGGGCAAGGATTATGATTAATTTTAATCTCTCTGTGTAAGATTTCTGTGCTTTCCAATCTTTTATAATTTATAATCAGATGAAAATCATTAAAAGAGTGCATGACCCCTTTATACAATAGAACTTTTGAACATCATTTAAGCCAGAGTTTGGAAGAGATAGGAGTTTCTTGCACAACTTTTGGTGTTTCAAAGTTTCCTCTGACCTTCCTGAGGACTCTTGACCCAGTGGCCAGGCAGCCTGAGTCTGACTCTAGCCTGGCCTGGGCCTGAGGTTTGGAGCACTTGGACTGCAGAACCCCCTGCTCATTTACAAGTGAGAAGAGACACCAGGTCAGGAGCCAGCTACTCTGTAAAGCCAGGGGCATGTTTTTTGGCCTCTGTGACCAGTATTGGAAAGGTCTGAAGCATTTCATTTTTACTTGAGATTTTTCCTGCTCTGGCACAGGAGATCTGCTTTGCATCCTGGCGTGGGTGCTTGTTTCAGGAAGGTAGGGGACTTGGGTCTGCCTAGATGTGTTTGAATTTGAGGCTCTTCATGGCATCCTTCAAGTTCAGGAAATGGAAAGCCTAAAACGGCCCAGACAGTGCCCATTTACAAAACAAAACAGCATAACGTGCGTTACCCCAGAAGCCCCCAGGTAAGGAAGGCTGACCTAGAGTCAGCCTAGTACCAGTCAGCCAAGCAGTAATGCTGCCTTACAATTCATGCTCACAGAGTTGTATGGTGTATTATTATTCTTAATTCATATGGAGGAAATGGAACCTCAGAGAGATACAGCGGCTTCCCTAAGATCACACTGCCAGTTGAACAGAGCCAATATTGTGTCTGTCTCCAAAGTCCACCCAAGCTCTTATCCAGTAACCCTGCTCTCCTGCCACTCCTGGGGCCTGCCTTATGCTGTCACTGAACTCGACCTGTTAGGCCCTGAGTTCCCTGGCCCAGGATGACTCTGGGGAAAGTCTCAAGTCCCACCTTCTAATGCTCATTAGGTTAAGCTGGGGCTCTTAACCTTTCTGTGTTCTGGATCCCTTTGGTCTAGTGAAGACTATGGACTGCTTTTCAGAATAATATTTGTAAATGTACAAAATTACATATGGGCTTGGAAAATAATTATTGAAATACACTTATTAAAATTTTTATAGTATAGCAACTTAGGTACTTCTTTAGGAGCGTGTTAAACAACAAGATCGACTTGAAATCTTATAACTACCATAATTTTGTAGTAGTGATGACCATAAATGATGTTTGAGGGCAACAACCCTGATATGAAAATGAGTATGTTTCTATTGATGCTAGAGGCCCAAGTATTGATAACATTAATGAAGTTGGATGCCTTTGTTTATAATTGAAGAGAATGCTATATTTTAGTTAGAGGTGGGTAAAAATAAAGGCATATTTTTTTTTCCTATTGAAGTCTATGGTCCCTGAATTCTGTATGTGGACTCTGTTAGGATCCATGCTCATACGTTAAAGAGAAGTGTATTTGCTTGCATGTTTGTGCACATGTGTGTATGTGTGTGTGTGTATGCGTGCAGAGGAGGAGAGGAGGAATATCAAAAAAAACAACGGAGGGAGTGAAAGGCTGATGCGGAGAAGGCAGCCCAGGAATATTTTGATATTGAGTCAGTGGTGAAAATGCTGCGTAGGCTTGACCTAGCTGCCACAGAAATGTGCTGGGTGAGGGACAGGGGAGAAAAATAATCCTTTTAAATTGCTTCAAGATTAATTTAAAATATCTTTGTAGAACTAAGTGCCTCAGTCCTTGACTTATTTGGTGTTTTGGAAAGAGGGTAAGGAGGACGGTGGTTTGGGTAAGAGTTGTGTGAGCAGATTCACATCTAAACAAGGGCCTGAGGAAATAGTTACTGCATGAGCCACATCTTAGCCTTCTCTCTGGTGGGAGGCTTGTTGGAGGCCTCTGATTCCAGATCTGGGAAGCTCTTGGCAATTGGAGGAGTCTGGTGATCACCCAGCTTCTATTTTTATAAAGGGGTGGGCGCAGTCTCCTCTCTGGCCCTGTAGGTGACAGCTTGTTTCCCAGGCCTTCAATAATGGCAGCACTTCCCTTTTGCCAGCTGGCCTTGAGAAGTGAAACCACCCCTCACCACCTTCCCTTGACCTCTTCAATGACCCCATGCATCCCTCATCTCGGGGGTGGCCAGAAAGGAGCCATTTTCTCTGCCAATTAAGCATTTAGGGAGGAGGGACTCTGTTTTACAGATAATTCATAAGGCAGGCCACCCATTCATTTAATAAACTTCTGCTGAGCAGCTGTCATGAGCCCAAAACAAGGCACTTGGATAAAGATGAGTGAACCAGAATTTCTGTCTTTCAGCAGCAGGTTGTCATCAAGTCCTATTTATTACTACTTATGTCTGCTGTGTGCACCCCACTGTCCTAGGCACAGCCTCTGTGATTAAGGAGTTCTTAGAAAAGGGAAATATTGCAGCTCAGAAATGACAGGAAAACCTTAATGAGCAATTTGTGGGAGGGCTGGGTAATTCAGAGGTGATTGGAGTAACACAGATTGCATCTTGTTGGAAGATGAGCAACACTGCCTGGGCCCTGTGCCCTCTGGCCTGTAACTAATGGGCCTGTCCTCCACTGTGTTCACAGAACATGGTTCAGTCGCTCCTCATTAGCCAGGCACAGATTATGACTCTCTTTGCAGCCCTGTTTCACAGCTAGTTGCCCCACTAGCTGCAGTGGATCCTATGTGATGAAGGTGTCTGCCCTGCAATCACATCCCATTACTGGAGAGAAGGGAGGCCTCTTCCCCATTAGGGGGCAGTTTGTTTATTAAGAGTCATTAAGTAGACTCATGGTAGATGTCTCCTTGGAAAAGAGAAGGGTGGATACAGCTCAGTGGAGTGTCTTTCTTAGCTCCCCACTTTTCCTGTATGCCTAGGGTACATCTTAGAATGGTAGAATTGGAAGAAACCTTGAGATACAAGAATTTACCTTCCATGCACTATAGGAAACCCAGCCTTGTCATCTTGACACCCGCCATTGTGACCTCTTGCTGCCCATATATGTGCTGATGCTGATCATAGTTATCAGAAAATACCAAAGCTGCTGCACCAGATGCCTGCTGGAAGATTCCCTATGATCTTCCAGTCTTTGTAGGGAAAAGGAAGCTCTTAGAAGGGCTCCAGGGCGTAACTTGACTTAACTAATGGAGGAGACTTTATCTACTTTGCTTCTGAATAAAGGAGGCTATACTGATGTCTATCCAGGAGGCCATCTAATCTTGTTCAAAGCCATTCTGGAAAGAAGGAATATATTTCCACTTCCTGTAAGAGTATCCCCCAAAGAATGAACAGAGCTATCCAGTGGGCTTACAGTATTAGAATTGTGCTTATTATCAGTTTATACAGCATGTTCTATTTGTTTCATGTGGAACACACCCAAGACAAGGTATTTATCACCACACTTGGAAGGATATTTAGGTGCCTGCCTCCTCCTTGACCAAGGCACCTGCTGAGATGAGGCCCTCTCATTTGCTTAGAGGAGCCTGACCTCAATGGCTGCCTTCACCATACCACCTGTGGGAAAGCTCCCTTTGGAGAACCAAATTTTAAATTCGTTCCCTCATATTCATCCTTGTCTGGTGAAATTCTGTTCATACTCATGGGTGCCATGTCTGTGATGAAATAGAGTTTTGCGAGAGGGGGCTCCAATGTGGCCTGGGGTGCCACTTAGCACTTAGGAGATCTTAGGCACATCTTTAACCTCTGACCCCCAATTATGTTCCCAACAAAAGAGAGATGAAGAATTTAGGCTAGCTCAGTGTCTTTTGACTTTTTTTTTTCTTCCTGATTCCACATGATACTATTCTATGTACAATCCTCTCTGTGAAAATGTCCTTCACTGGGATAAAGAGGGTGGTGGGGCATGTGTGTGGTCACAGTAGTGGGAGTGGTGGTCAAGAGTAATCTTGTAAAGGGGATGTTTCACAGTCCCCAGAGTGGTTGAGTAAAGACCCCTCTCACCCCCACCCAAATGGGCTGACGTTCCTTCTCCTTTGAGACTTGCCACACTGCATGGTGTCTAAGCCTCTTCACAGCTCAACAGTTCTACAGTAATTTTTGCCTTTTTACTATTCGTCCTCCCCTGTGTATCTAGAGTTGACTTTTCTCTCTTCAGGGTTATCATTTTGGGTGATGATGGAAAATGAGAAAGAGAAACTTTTCTCAGCAAATAGAATCATGATTTGTTGAGTTCTTTTCCTGATTAAAAAAGGAAAGCTCTCCAGGGTTGTTAGGAAAATTGAATGTGATATGTGTGGAAGCCCTGTGACTAGCCCTGTGTCTAGCCCAGATCATTGCTCCCTTAACCTTGGCTTCCCTTCTTTTTCCTTGTGCTGTTTCAATCCTGGTTTACTTCTTAGTCATCAGGGACCTCAAAGAGTGTGATCGATGCTCCCTTTCAAATGAATTTGCTCCAAATAATTTTCAATGATCCCTAATGCAATGAAGTTAAGAACTGAGTTTTGAGAGAAATTGGCAGTTATGATATGGGTTCATGAGGGTCCCCCAAGATCACTGCATTGTATGGTGCCCCTGGATGAAGCAAAAGAGAGAAGCACCAGGTCAAATTTGGATCATATCTGATGAGTCAGGGTTGGGGGAGCTGCCAAAGAGAAAGGTCTCTGGAAAAGTATTGTCTGTCCTTGAAGCAGCCACAGAGGAAAGCAAGTCTTCTCAGGGGAAGGTGATCACCCCTCCCCATGCACGAGCTACACCTGAGACACTTGTCACCTCCTGCCATGCATTAAAGCAAAGAGCATATTTGTCGTATTCTCTTACAAGCTTGCAGCCAGAACTTCTGCAGTCTATTCAAGAAATGTCTCTGCATTTTTATTTTCTCTGAGGTCTATGCAAACAAAATAATATTTTTTTCATGTTAGTCACCCTGAGAAGATATGTATTGGTCCCACTGGGTGAAAAGCATCACGGTGGGCAATAGGACGGTGTGCTAAGGGTTTTGTGCTTATTGTGTTTGCTGTTTGTATGTTCTGTTAACTGTACTAGCAGCTCAGGACATCCACAGGATGCCCTGTCACTGGACAGAGTATCCACTGCTGTTTCCTGCCCTTTCCCTCTGAGGTACAAACACTTCTGTTCACTCCCCAGAGCCCAAAGCAGGACCCTAAATCTCATTCTGCCTGGGGTGACAAGGACCATTGGGGCCAGTATGGAAGAAACACACTGCCCCTCCCCCCTGCCCCACACTTGGCTCACTGCCTCTTCTCTTGGCCATCTCTCCAACCCCCACACGCCTTGAGCCAACAGTGTCATTTGTCAGACTGAAGTGCTATTGTTGTCATTATATGAAACCTTTTTTTGAATGTCGGTTTTTAAAGTGTTCTCATACCCCTGACCTTAGAGATTTTCTGGTCCAGCCCTTCCTTTTACATAGAAAACTTTGACCCAGAGCAGAGACCCACCCAGAGTCACGCAGTTGGTGGTTCCTCATTTGGTCTCCTGTCTGTCGGGGAGGGTGGGGGTTGTGAATGTGAGCACCATTTTACTTGAGAAAGCTGAGATTTGGCAATGTTGGGAGGTGTGCCTGGGATAGTGTCAGGTAGGCAGTGGGAAGGTGGGCCCTCTGCTCTGTGGTCGGGCTTCCTCCCCCTCCCCAACACACATACACCCACACACACACACCCCAATACCCATCTTGCCCTTGCACACACATACACACACACACACGCCCCAATACCCACCTTGCCCTTGCGCGCGCGCGCACACACACACACACACACACACACACACACACACACACACACACGCCCCAATACCCACCTTGCCCTTGCGCGCGCGCGCGCACACGCACACACACACACACACACACACACACACACACACACACACACACACACACACACACACACACACACACACACACACACACACACACACACACACACACACGCCCCAATACCCACCTTGCCCTTGCCCTGCAGGATAAAGAGTGCATAGGCCAGTAACCTAGGAGGTGGCTAGAGAGACTGGGGTAGAGTGGAGGCTGGTGGTCACCTGACCTGTGACCTCACCGCTGCTTTGGTAAGAGGGCAAGCACTGGTTGGGCCTCTAGGGAGCATGTTGACAAGTTTCTGTGATTCATTTGCCCAAGTCCTTGGTGTTGGGAGGGAGGCCTTCAAGAACTGCGACCTTTGAGATAAAGTCTTTACTGGGTGGCTTGTAATCTCCTGCTTGTTTTGGAGAAAGATTCCTGGTACCCCTTGCTCCTGCCCTCCCTCCAACTGAGGCCTGTTCCACTGCCCCGTCCCCCTCCCGCTGACTGGGCTCAGGCTCAGGGCAAGGAAGTGTGTCTGTGTCCCGCCCAACACAGGACACAGTGTCCTGTATTATTTCCAGCCTGTTGGTCCTGGGAATCTCTACGTACTCTTTTTCATTTCCTCCCCTTGAACATTAGAAACATTAGATTCCAAAAATAATCTATGTCACAGTGTTGTGCGGAATGCGTCTGTGCATGTTTTCTCCTGAAGCTGTTTTTATCCTCCTTACACCCCTTCTCCCGCTGCGTCCTTCACTCTGCTTCATGCTTAGGACACCGTGTGTTCAGTGTCCGCTGAGGTGGCCAGGCCTGCATGAGAAGTGGGTGTGGAAAGCATAGTGGAGCAAGGAGTGGCAGGAATGCTGGGCACAGCAGGCTTGACTCCCCCCACCCTCCCAGGTCTCTTATGAGGGCTGGAAGTAGCCTGAATTGTCATATGTGTCATAGGTGGCCTCCGTTATGTGTGGACCCCACAACATGACCCTTCGGAACTGAAAACAGGGACACTATGCTAACAGTACTTTCCAGAATCTGGGTTGTTAGTCTGAGTCTGTCTGCAGCAATTTAGGTGAGCTAGGAAAGAAGGACGCTCATCAGAGATATAAACAGAAGATATAAACACTTTCCTTCCTTCCCTTCACCTTCTGTCCTCCCTACTGCACCCCTTCTACTTCCTCTCCTGTTTGTGACCCTCTTCTCGGTGCCCATCCGCCTCCTCTAGCCTGTTACCCCAGCCTTCTAGGATGCATTCATTCTCTTGGAACTGGTTGTTTCGCTTCCCTTTTGTGGTCTTGTTTTGTGGTCTTGCTTCCTTCCCTCGGTTGTTCCCTGTGTGGCTCAGGCCTTCCATGGAGGGCAGTGTGCGTAGACCCCCAGAAGACCCAGCCAAGGCTTCTAGAAAGAGCACTGGCATTACAATCACAAGAGACTTGGGTTTTGAATCCCAGCTTAGCCACTTGCTAGCTGCTTGACTATCTGTGGCCAGTTTGCCCTCTCTGAGCAGTTTCTTTTTCTGTAAAATGTAGATTTTTAATATGTGCTATAGGATTGTAGTATGGATTATAGAAAATGTATTTGAAGCAACTAGTATGCCAGGAGCCTAGTAGGTGCTCAGCAGATGGTAGGTTTATGGAGACAAATTAGAGCTGGGCCATCAAGAGTGGAAGAGGCATGGGGGGTGGGGGGCTTTCTTGCAGGACATGGGAAGAAGGGCAGAGAGTACAGGGTCATCCACAACAGGTACTAGAGCAGAGAGTAGGCAGTATGTGGCAGCAAAACATAGAGGTGAGGTCGGGCCCTGGTGCCTGGGGAAACAAGAGGAAGGAAGTTAGAAGTGTGTGCCCAGTTTGGCAGGATCTAGAACACTGTTGCTGAAGACAAGCCAATTAAATAAATGCCAGGTACTGTACTGGGAATGGGCCATTGGAAGATAAACTGGAGTCAGGCTTTACCACTAGAGTGGGGAGGCACTGGCAAACAGCTGCTGCATAGGGAAAGCTGACCAAAGAACCTGTCAAGGAGGGGCTCCTCATGGAGGTCAACTGGCTTTCCTTTCCATTCCTGCAGTACAACTGTGGCATCTGCACAGAGTTAAAACTAAAGAATATAAAAAAGTATCTATGATCTTGCAATTTCTGTCTCTCAGGCAATAAATTTTGTCAACAAATTACTACAAGACAAAAGCATACACATGTACATTGCAATAAAGCATATGAAGTACTCACTAGACTTCAGAATCTAGATTTAGTCGAAATTTAGTTGAAAACTGCCAAACCATTGCAAACCATATATCCTCAGAAATGGAAATTAAAATGTAAGGTTATTATACACAACAGAAAGACAATTTAAAAAAAAAAAAAAAAAGAACCTGTCACTGCTGAGGGACAGCATGAGGGGAAACCTTCAGCCTGGGTTGGGGTGCAGGCCAGGGAAGAACATGAGCAAAGGCATGGCAGCCTCAGAGGCGCAGAGTAGGTTCTGTCCAGTGCAGCTGCAGCTCAGACTCGGCTTGGGGAGGAGTGTGGGGTCGGGGGGGGAGGGCGGCGGAGGGAGGGGTGTCCATGCCATGTCGATTACCTGGAGTCACAACAGGGGGTCAGAAATCTAGTCACACTACTCCCTGAGTAACCAGGGACTGGTGGAAAGCTACATTCTTGCCCTTTCTTGGTACAGAGAAAAAAGGGATGTTGGTTTCTTCCATGCAAATGGTGGACTGGCTTGTCTCACCTGAGAGTGGCATGTGTCCTGTCCTAAAAGATTTCCCTGGGATACCCCTTGTCCCGAGGTGTCTGAGGAGGTGCAAACCAGAAGGTCCTAGAATGGAGAATGAGACTGGACTTGGGCCTTCAGCCCTGACATCAGGACAACCTCTTTTGTGCTTTGCACAGGCTCACCCCTCACACCTGTGTTTATACTGACCTCCCTCCTATCTGCCTATTGAAATCCTGTCCTAGTTGAAGGCCTAGCTACTTTCCCCACTCTTCTCTGATGGAGGTAGTCTTTCTCTCCTCCAGGCAACTTTCCATGGTCTTTATCCATCAAATTGGCCCTGTTCCAACACAGTTATATTACACATTCCCAGAGGTCAGGGCCAGTGTCTGAGACAACTGTGTTCCTCAGAGGTACTCAATAGGCTGCTTGATGGAACAAAACTTTCGTGAGTGCTCTGAGCTGGCACAAGAGCACCACCTACTGCTGAGTGGTTTCAAGAGATGTCACTCTAATTCTATTGCTTAAAAATTGGAATTAACAGTTTTCCTCTTGCAATGGAGAGAAAGAGTTGGAGTTAGGGAAACCAATTCTTGTCCTTTTATACTAATCCAAATGTGAGCAGATGAGTTGACAGAGAGGAGAGAGGGACAAACCCTGGAGATAGTCTAGGGGAAAGAAAATAGGACATGGTGATTAATTGGAGGTCAAGGAAGAAGAAGAACTAAGGGAACCACAAGACTATTATGTTAGGGTGATAAGGCAGTGGAAAGAAAGCCCAAAAGCACTTTGGAAGAAGGATAAAATGACTTACTTCAAATGTTGGTTTCTCTTAAGGCATGGAGAAGTCAAAGAAGTGGTGATGAAAGTTACTGAAAACATTACCAGGAGTTACCTGGTTAGTGCATTTCTGCCCTACTCTTAGGGACAGTGGCATTATCTAAACACAAGAATTTACCTTAGTCCTCTGAATGAGGTTGTTAAGGACATGGAGGGTTTTGAAGATTGGGCTCTTCCTTTCTAAGTCTTTCCTGAGTTCCTATGGAGTATGTTCTGCTAGGTGGGATCTGGAAGCCAGAAGCATGATAGAGCATCTTCTCCAGCAGGCACCTGAGCCTGACTCCCTCGTGGTCTCCCACCTCTCAGCCTCATTGTTGCCATAGGAAGAGGGGAGAAAGGAAAAGGAGAGGGCTAGCTTTCTTCCTCTGCTCAGAGTCAAGCCCACCTAGTCCAGACCCCTTCCAGCATAGCACCTGCCCCCCTCTCTCAGAGAGGGACTCCTGAAGGGGAGGCCACCTCCTCCTCAGTCAACATGGAATTTTTTCCCCAGATGTGCAAGTAATTGCCACAGCTGATTTAGGATGTGTGGGAGGACTAGGTGAGAACATCCAACAGACACTCCATTTTTGCAGTAACAATAATAGTTACCATTTATTGAGTATATCATGTAGGCCAGAAACAAGCATTAGCTCATATAAATTAACTTGCCAAGGGCCAGAACTTGGTTTATGCCTAAATTTAGCTCTGGGATAAAGTTGGGCACTATTTTCTCAGCTTGAATTAAATTGAGTTTGACCTCTTCAATTTTACATTTTGGGAAGTGAGTAAACATTCCCTCACGCTGTTCCTGAAAATATTTTATCATCATCTGTGGTTCAGATGGAAGGAATTTGGCCACTCAGAGTCAATATCCCAAGGCTACCCGGGCTGACTCCTGGCTTGGTTGGTCCTGTTTCTCCTCTGCTTGACCTCCTGGCTCCTGGGTGACCGTTCCTTCCCACAATAGGGTAGTGTGTGTGTTGCCAGGACTGCAGGAAATTTAGCCCATCCAGGCAAGCAGACTGAAAATAAAATGCAAAGAATAAAAATGTTATTCAAATTCTGAAAATATTTATATTAATAATCGACCTGGTGAAACTTTTCATTGCATCACTTAGCATGAGGAGGGCAAGTCTGAAGAGAGTAACCTTTTAAGGCCTAATAGGAGTGTGCTGATTTTCTAGGACAGTGTGTGATTTGAGCATGAAGAGTTGTAGCCTGGGTTTCACTAGTCAGAAAGCAACTACTTGTGACTGGCAGCTTATCCTGTCTGGCAGGAAAAGGAGGGAAAGAAAGTGGGAAGGAACTAGCATGTATTCAGCATCTACTGTGTGTCATGCACTGTGCCAGGCACCTTTCATATGTCGTCTGTATCTCCTTTATATTTACCTTCTTCATCTCAGATGTTGAAGGGTTTTTAAGAAAAAGGAGAAGGGGAAGGCAGGAGGCAGGGGGCTGGGTGGTGGTGGTGGTGGTGAGAACCGTCGGTCATGGAGAAACCTGTAATGTGTTAGTTGATTTTTTGTGAGATCATGGTGGCTGCCTTGGACTCTTTTTTGCAATGAGATAAATGACTGTGTGCCAAGGGCTTCAGTGTAGACACCCATTTAGGGTTAGAAGTGAATTTAACCTTATCAGTTTCCTTCAGTGGTTCCTCACTAAAATGCACTAAATAAAGACCTACTTCTGCCTTTCGATCTTTGCCTTTTTTTTTCTATTTCTTAAATTTTTATTGAAGTATAGCTGATTTACAGTGCTGTATTAGTTTCAGGTATACAGCAAAGTGAATCAGTTATACATACACGTATTTGTTGTTCTTGTTTAGTCGCTAAGTCATGTTCAGCTTTTTGCAACCCCATGGACTATAGCCCGCCAGGCTCCTGTGTCCATGGGATTTACCAGGCAAGCATACTGGAGTGGGTTGCCATTTCCTTCTCCAGGACATACACACTTTTCACAGTTAAAAGTAACAGACTATCAAATATATTTGCCTCCCTCACTAGACTCTGACCTTGATTTTTTCTCGTTAGTCTCTAATCCAATATCTAGAATACAGTGGGCGCTCAATAAGTGAATAAGTGCTAAGCATCCTGAGCATGTAGCTGTTTATGTCGAAATGCTTTTGGCTACAAGAAACAGAACACTGAACTCTGTTGTTATGTTCACCTTTTAATTCATTTTGTGCCTTTCCCTCCTATTTTCTTCAAGATGTTAATCATGGTTCTTACAAAAGTCTTGTCTGCTAAATTATAGCCTAATCATCTCAGGTCCTGTTTCTATTGACTTTAACTTTTTTTATTCTTAGTCACTTTTCTCTCCTTCATATGTCGAATAATCTACTGGTTGTTATAGATGATGTATTGTACAGCCTCTTGATTAGGTTATCCTCCTCTAAATTTTGTTAAGTTTTGTTCTGGGATGCAGTTAAACTACAGATTGTGATCCTGTTGAGCCTTGGTTTAGGCTTTGCTGTGACATATCTACTTCCATCTCTTCTTTAATTCTAGGATATAGACCATATTCTTAAGATGCAGTTCTTACTCTTCAACTCTTGTCTTTTTGGGGTCCCAGTTGAGTGTCCAGAGTTCACCAAAGTCTCTTCACACTGTTTGATTTAGAACTCATAACATTTCCTCAGCACTGTAGCCCCTGACGTTTCTCTTCAGTTTTCCACATACCACAGCTATTCTCTCCTAGACCTTCTGGAATCTCACCTTGCCTATGCACAGCTTAGGATTTAGCCAAGCACCTAAAGGAAATTTGATGAAGATTTTTAGGTCTCGTTTTCTTAGCTCCCTCCTCTCTAACTTCCTATCACCATAATTACAACCACCCTACCAGCCCCGAAATCTAGTCTCTGTTGTATTACACCCATTAAGACTGCTGCTCTCTGCTCAGCTCCTGTTTCTTGGCTTCATAGTTTGGAAAATACCCTCAGGGAGAAAGCCAGGGTAGGCCTGGGGCTTATTTGTATGTTTCCCTTCCTTCAGGGATCAGTGGTTTATGTTGGTTGTTGACCAATGCTTTTAACTAGTGTACGTGTGGTAGAGTTAAGTTCCATACTAGCTACCCCATCAAAAAACAGACTGTAAGTCTACATGAACTATTTAAATAAAAATGCAAGTGCATCAGATTTACCCTCAGAGTTCCTGCTGAATCAGAATCTCAAGGGTAGGGCCTAGGAAGCTATACTTTTTTAATAAAACACTTTAGGTAGTTCTGAATGAAGGTTGGGTTTGTGAATTATGGTACATGCTTGGGCAGTGAACTTGGGAGGAAAGAGAAATCAGTATGGGCTCAACTGGTCAAAGAAATCATTGAGAGGAAAGGAGACTTCCAGTATATTTTGAAGGATGGAAGTAAATTGAATATTTGGGTATGGAAGGAGAGATGTGAACACATATACGGGGGTGGCAAGGAGCATGGTGTGATTTATTTGCATGGTGCTGAATAGAATATGGCAGGAAAGGATGCTTGATACAGACAATGGTGTGAAAGAACAGGGAGAAGGGCAGATGGGGCCAACTGGGCATGGAAGGGGGAGGTGCCTTGCATGCCAGAATAAGGAGATTAGATTTTGAATTATAGATAATAGATAACAACAATAATTTTGTACGGGATTTGTTTTTTTCTTTTTTTTGAGGGAATGACAGGGTAAAAGTAGTGTATCAGGGCAGTGAGCCTGGTGGAGCAGATTGCTTGGTATAAAGAAGAAAACAGAGTCAGGGAAACCAGTAAGGGAGTAATTACAGTAATCTTGGCAGGAGGGGCTGAGTGGTGAGTATCCGTAGCAGTGGAAAGTGAAGGGTATATTTCAGAATGATTTGAAGAAAGACAATGAATCGACTTCAGGGGGTCAGGGTGAAGATGTGGGGGGGTCAAAAGAAGGTAAGAGTTTTCACAGAGCAGGCGGGGTAGTTAGAGACGCTGATGCTACGCAAGAGGGTATTCATACTGAATTCATGGGCACCAGGTGACTAGGAATAATCCAAAATAGTGTGCATTTGGAAGACAATTGGATAGTAGTTTAAAAGCATGGAATTTGAAGTCATACAGACTTTAACTTAATATGCACCCTGACTGTGCAAACTTGGCCAAATTATTTGATCTCTCAAACAGTTTCTTCTAGAGAAAGATGGTGATGGTGGTATCTAACTCATAGAACTGTTTTGAGACTTGAGATAATGTGTGTAAAGCTCATTGTGCAGAGTCACATATTTCTTCTTGTCAGTTATCGGGGAAGTTGAGGTTAGAGAGTACCCTGAAACAGAGGAAATTAGGTTCAGATGGACACTAGATTCTGGATTTATCTCCATCACTTACAAGCTGTGTAATCTTGGGCAATTTACTTCAGCTCTTTGTACTGAGTTTTCACTACGCCGAAAGCGAAATTAACAATACCTTATTTTTGCATTATTATAAAGACTACACAAGAAAGTCTGTGGAGGTACTTGGCACAGGATGTGGCATATGAAACAGGAAATAATATTTGGGTTGTTGAAAATGTGAGCCTGAATGGATTTTCAAATGGGCAAAGCCAATGAATAAAAGGCAGAGGGCTAAGGGTTGAGATGGTTCCAGTGAGGGTGTAAAGGACAAGAAGGACAGCCATAAAGGGGCAGCAGAGAATTAGGAGGCAAGTTTAGATAAATCAGTGTAGAATTGAAGAATTGGTGAGCTTTTGAAATTAGAGTGTTATATTGCCTTGAGAATCCCAGGGACGGGGGCGCCTGGTGGGCTGCCGTCTATGGGGTCGCACAGGGTCGGACATGACTGAAGTGACTTAGCAGCATTGTCATGCTGAGACTAGATGTGGTGTGTCAAGAGAGCCTGAGTCTGCGAAGCCCTGAATCTCCTGGGAGAAATTAGTGTTGGGTAGAGACTTGTGAAGGAGAAGACAATGGCCACCCACTCCAGTACTCTTGCCTGGAAAATCCCATGGACGGAGGAGCCTGGTAGGCTGCAGACTTAGGAAAGCAGTAAAGGTAGAAGATATTACAAGAGGTTAAAGAGGAAGTGGATGGAGGAAAAACAAAAGCAGCCAAGGGGCCAAATGTACTTCTGAAAGTTTGGTGAAAAAGAGAAGGGTAGACAGAAATGAAGCTTTGAGCATTTTGGAACGTGGAGCAACAGGGTTAAGAATATCAACACTGGAACTAGGCCTCCTGAGTTTGAATCTTGGCTCTGCCACTTATTAGCTTTGTGAGTTTGGGCAAGTTAATTAGCCTCTTTGTACCTTAGTTTCTCAATTTGTAGAATGGAGATGATAATATTGGGGGTTAATATTGGAGAGAGAATTAAGATGTTATTAAGAGGAGTAAATGCTGCTGCTGCTGCTGCTAAGTCGCTTCAGTCGTGTCCGAATCTGTGCGACCCCATAGATAGCAGCCCACCAGGCTCCACCGTCCCTGGGATTCTTCAGGCAAGAACACAGGAGTGGGTGAATTATATGTTAATAATGCTTAGAACTGTGCCTGGCACAAGATGCTGTGCTGTGCTTAGTCGCTTAGTCATGTCCGACTCTTTGCGACCCCATGGACTGTAGCCCACCAGGCTTCTCTGTCCATGGGACATTCTCCAGGCAAGAATACTGGGGTGGGTTGCCCTGCCCTCCTCCAGAGGATCTTCCCAACCTAGGGATCGAACCCAGGCCTCCCACATTGCAGGCGAATTCTTTACTGACTGAGCCACCAGGGAAGCCCAGGATGAGCATTTAGCAAATGTTAGTTGCTATTTTTATTGTTGTTACCATTATTACTGCTGTTATTGAGAGAAGCTGAAAGTGAGAAAGGAGCATGGGGAAAGGGAAGACAAAGAGAGACTATGTACACAGGATTTGGCTTTGCAGTATGGATACCACACACACCAAGGAGTCTTCTTAGACTCCACCGAGCATTCAGACTCAAAGACTGCTATGGGCCACCTTGGGTGCTGTTCCACTCAGGACAATATAAGATGGGAGCTGTGATTTCCTTGCAGTACAGTCCTTGCAGTGGGCCAGCTCAGGTGCAAGGAGACAAGATCCATGGTGGGCAGCTGCAGAAGCTCTCACGGCTCAAAAACCCATGCCTCACACGAGCCAGTACCTCTTATAGCAACTCTATTGGCACAGCTTTCAGGGTTCTGGCAATGGACACACCAGTTAGAAGAGTCACCCCCTTCAGGGGAGATCAAGGAACATTATCCCTACCAGTTATTTTTAGTTCACGGTAGTCCTTCCAATCCAGATTCAGTTTACCAGTCGGGAGTGTGTTCTTTTTGTTTGTTTTTTTGTTTTAACCATAGGCCACATGATTTAGTAACATGTTGGCACTTACTATCTTTATCTGTTTCCAGGGAAACAGCACTAGGGTGTTAAGTGAAGGTCAGATTAGCATGCGCAAGGGGAAAGGGTTTTATTAACTCCTTGCTCACAATGGGAGCAGACAGGGACATTTGTCTGTTTTATAGAGAAACTGGACAGTTCTAGATGTGAGTACCTTGTTAGGATGTTAGATCTGAGATCTTGGAATTAGGGAATTGAGGGTCAGAGTGGGTAAGAAATATGCTAGAGGATCAATAGCATGTCTGCAGGTCAGAGATACAGCCTGGCCTGTGATATTGTTTGGTTCCCTGACTGATTCCTGGGACTACAGTGCTGGGGTCTCCCAGGTAACCAGGCTGAGCCATCCTCTGAGAAGAGCTGGATTTATGGTGATAGATAAAAATGACTTCTTTCTTGTACCATATATACAACTATGCCCACTGTCATTCCAAAAGCCTAAAGAAGAACAGACAGGGCCCAGAACACCTTCTCTCCTTCAGTAGCTATTTGTTAACTGTCTGTAAGGCACAAGTCCCAACTGCCTCCCTATCTATAGACACCAGTGTAAAGACTGTCTCCCAGAATCTTGAGCTGCTTATGGTCTGCAGGCCTGCAGGATACAAAAGAGGCAAGGTATCAAACTCCCTTCAGTAAGGAATTCTAGGGAACTACAAACTAGGTCCACATCTTGGGGTCCTTTACTTTTTCTTTCTCTATCCTGCTTTGGAAAAGCAGGAAAGCTCAATCCTAGATGAGCAGATAATTGAAAACAAAAATTGAAGGGTCTTAAGGGTCCCTCAAGGAAGATGCCATCAAGATTTTGCATTCATTATATCAGCAAATCTGGAAGACCCAGCAGTGGCCACAAGAGAAAGGTCAATCCTCATTCCAATTCCCAAGAAGGGTAGTACCAAAGAATGTGCAAACCATCAGTTGTACTCATCTCCCATTCTAGAAAGGTCATGCTTAAAATATTGCATGCTAGGCTTCAGCATTATATAAACCAAGAACTTCCAGATGTCCAAACTGGGTTTAGAAAAGGAAGAGGAACTAGAGATTAAATTGCCAACATTTGCTGGATTATAGAAAAAGCAAGGGAATTTCAAAAAACATCTATCTCTGTTTCATCGACTACATTTAAAGCCTTTGACTGTGTGTATCATGACAGACTGTGGAAAGCATACCAGACCATCTTACCTGTCCCCCGAGAAAACTGTATGTGAGTCAAGAAGCAACAGTTGGAACCCTTTATGGAACAACTGATTGGTTCAAGATCGAGAAAGGAGTACGACAGGGCTGTCTTCTGTCATCCTGTTTGTTTAACCTATACACTGAGCACATCATGAGAAATACCAGGCTGGATGAGTTACAAGCCAGAATCAAGATAGGTGGGAGAAACATCAGCAACCTCAGATATACAGATGATACCCCTGTAATGGCAGAAAGTGAAGAGGAACTAAAGAGCCTCTTAATGAGGGTGAAGGAGGAGAGTGAAAGAGCTGGCTTAAGACTAAATATTAAAAAAAGTATGATCATGGCATCTGGCCCCATTATTTCATGGCAAATAGAAGGGGGAAATGTGGAAGTAGTGACAGATTTCCTCTTCTTGGGCTAAAAAATCATTGTGGACGGTGACTGCACTCATGGAATCAGAAGAAGATTGCTTCTTGGCAGGAAAGCGATGACAAACCAAGACAGTGTGTTGAAAAGCAGAGACGTTACTCTGCCAACAAAGGTCTGTATAGTCAAGGCTATGGTCTTCCCAGTGGTCATGTATGGTTGTGAGAACTGGTCTGTAAAGAAGGCAGAACGCCAAAGAATTGATGCCTTCAAACTGTGGTTCTGGAGAGGTCTCCTGAACGTCCCTTGGACAGCAAGGAGATCAAACCAGTCAGTCTTAAGGAAGATCAACCCTGAGTATTCACTGGAAGGACTGATGCTGAAGCTGAAGCTCCAGTATTTTGGTCATCTGAGGTGCACAGACAACTCATTGGAAAAGTCCCTGATGCTGGGAAAGATCAAGGGCAGAAGGAGAAGAGGGCATCAGAGAATGAGATGGCTGGACGGCAATGAACATGAGCTTGGTAAACTCCGGGAGATGGTGAGGGACAGGGAGGCCTGGTGTGTTGCAGTCCTTGGGGTCTCAAAGAGTCGGACAAGACTGGGCTGTTGAACAACAGCAACAACAACAAGGGTCCTAGGCCAAAACACACACATGGGGTCTGTGTGTTTCCCTGTTTGCCTGAAGACATATATGCGGGGTCAGGCAGAGCTATATGAAAGCAGAGTTGTAAAGTGGGGAGATTTGGCCTTCATTCCTTCCCACTTCCACTTTAGGGCCTGTCTCTTTTGGTCTAGGGCTCCTCTGCCACCCCATTTTAGAATCCCATCCCTGAGTTATGCTCACAAAGGGCCTTGCTTTCTTAATGAACTGTTTCTGTGTCCAGGATAAACCAGTTCTAGGAGGGGTTGCAGGAATGATGCATTTTAATAGGAATCTCTCCTGGGTGAAAAACTGTTATGAGTCAAAGGGATTGAGTCTGTAATAGTGAAGGATTGGGATGTGACAGAGAGGATGGGGAAGGGGAAGGGCAGGAGAGGGTTAGATCGCTGTTCCACTGGGCTACATAGGGAGGCCAGGAGGGGACAGTGCCCTCAGGCATGACCCTGAGAGAATATGCAGGACTTTGAGTCCTGTGTAAGCAAAGGCTCTTTCTTTCGTTCTCTCTTCCTGTTTCTCTCTCCCTCCCTCCCTCCCTTCCTCTCTCTCTTACCCTGAGTGTATGTCAGGGTAGGGGCAGTGGGAAGATGCACAGGTGTCCTTGGTCTGTCTAGTGCCCTGTGACATGCTCTGGGAGCATGTCTCTGGCAGGGGTGGGCTTTGATGTCTGTGTATGAGCTTCAGGTGTGATTTCCATGAGCCCACAGTGATTTTGCAGTAGGGTGAAGGTTGTGCAATTTTAAATCCACACCTTTCATCTGTTCTCTGCTCTGACACAAACATTAGGGAAATACGTGCAATAGAATATGCTCACTATATACATTTAAAAACCTATCTGGTATATAGCAATTACTGAAGCATGAAATTCATTGTCTTATTTTATTTTATTTATTTATTTTTTTTATTTTTTAATTTTTTTGTTTTTATTTTTATTGAGTTCTAGGGGATGGGATGGGGAATACCTCTTTAAGTTATGTCCCACTAGGAAGATGTCCATTCTAACTTTCCTGGGATAGCTTTCGGAGCTTTTTCTTTTTCTTGGAGCCACTGCTCTTGCTGGCAGCAGCCTCTTCAGGTCCACTGCTGAGTGGCTCCTCCTTGGACAATTTCCGCTTTTTCTTGGGGACCGTCTTGTTTTCTGACTCATCAGGGTCAGTAACTGTTTCCTCTTTGGGAAAAGATTTCTTCCTCTTGGGAAGACTTCCAGTACCGGCTGTCTCTTCAAGATCACTACTAACTAGCTCTTCCTTGGAAAAAGATTTCTTTTTTTTGGGTTTGGAAAAAGAGACAGATGGGTCTTCCATTCCATTCTCCTGAAGAGCCTCCTGGGGCTTTTGCTTTTTCTTCTTTTTGGGTCTTTCACTTGTCTCCTCACACTCCTCCAAGGCACTGCTATTTTCTGAAGAAGCCAGGGCAATTGCAGCCAGCCTTTTCTTTTCCTTCTTCAAGCGTTTCTTCTCCTGTTTCTCAAGTTTCCTAGTAATCTCAGCAGCCGCTTCCTCTGCCTGAACCATTGCCTCCTTCATGACATCCAGATTCTTTCGGGGAATCTCTCCAGTCTCATAGAAGGACAGTCGCTCCTCAACTTGTTCTCGAAGCTTCTCCCCAAAAACACTGGTGGGCACCTCAGAGAAGCAATCGATTCGTGAGGCAATACTGTATTTGTTTGCCAGGTATCGGGAGATGCGACCTTTGTTCTTGGCAGCTGCTCGGCCAATGAAGGTAGAGTGGAAAATGAGTCCATATTTTGGGGTGTTACCCCTTGTCTTCAAGGCTCTGGAAACTTGGTCCCTTTGCTGGGCCCAGGGAATCACTCAGACACCAGGACTGGCCATCACCCATTGTCTTATTTTAATCTCACTCTTATGCTAAGGTTGAAATATTGTAAATTGTTATCCCCATTTCACAGATAAGGAAAATGAGGTTCAGACCATTAACTAACTTGTCAAAGTTTATAAAGCAGGTTTATACTAGAACCCAAGTCTCTTGAATTGAAATCTCTGTTCTTTGCACTATAACACACATAACATTTTATTGTGGAATTGACTGCATAACAAGTTTTCAGATGTAGCAAGATTCTCTGGCAAGGAGGTCATAGTATTCTCTAGGGCATAGGTGTTCATGGATGGGTTAATGCACTATACAAGCAGGATACAGGGGACAATAGGTAATACTGGAATGTGCATACTTAGGAAAGAAAATCATTTAGTTGTCTTCTAGTAATGCTCAAAATTCTCCAAGCCAGGCTTCAGCAGTACTTGAACTGTGAACTTCCAGATGTTCAAGCTGGTTTTAGAAAAGGCAGAGGAACCAGAGGTCAAATTGCCAACATCTGCTGGATCATCGAAAAAGCAAGAGAGTTCCAGAAAAACATCTATTTCTGCTTTATTGACTATGCCAAAGCCTTTGACTGTGTGGATCACAATTAACTGTGGAAAATTTTGAAAGAGATGGGCATACCAGACCACCTGACCTGCCTCTTGAGAAACCTATATGCAGGTCAGGAAGCAACAGTTGGAACTGGACATGGAACAACTGACTGGTTCCAAATAGGAAAAGGAGTACGTCAAGGCTGTATATTGTCACCCTGCTTATTTAACTTATATGCAGAGTACATCATGAGAAATGCTGGGCTGGAGGAAGCACACACTAGAATCAAGATTGCCGGGAGAAATATCAATAACCTCAGAAATGCAGATGACACCACCCTTATGGCAGACAGTGAAGAACTAAAGAGCCTCTTGATAACAGTGAAAGAGGAGAGTGAAAAAGTTGGCCTAAAGCTCAACATTCAGAAAACTAAGATCATTGCATCTGGTCCTATCAGTTCATGACAAATAGATGGGGAGACAGTGGAAACAGTGTCAGACTTTATTTTTTGAGCTCCAAAATCACTGCAGATGGTGATTGCAGCCAGGAAATTAAAAGACACTTACTCCTTGGAAGGAAAGTTATGACCAACCTAGATAGCCTATTAAAAAACAGAGACATCACTTTGTCACCAACAAAGGTCTGTCTAGTCAAGGCTATGATTTTTCCAGTGGTCATGTATGGATGTGAGAGTTGGACTGTGAAGAAAGCTGAGTGCCGAAGAATTGATGCTTTTGAACTGTGGTGTTGGAGAAGACTCTTGAGAGTCCCTTGGACTGCAAGGAGATCCAACCAGTCCATCCTAAAGGAGATCAGTCCTGGGTGTTCATTGGAAGAACTGATGGTGAAGCTGAAACTCCAGTACTTTGGCCACTTGATGTGAAGAGTTTACTCATTGGAAAAGACCCTGATACTGGGAGGGATTGGGGGCAGGAGGAGAAGGGGATGACAGAGGAGGAGATGGCTGGATGGCATCACCAACTCGATGGGCATGAGTTTGAGTAAACTCCGGGAGTTGGTGGTGGACAGGGAGGCCTGGTGTGCTGCGATTCATGGGGTCCCAAAGAGTCGGACACAACTGAGTGATTAAACTGAACTGAATTGATCCTCTCAATCAAGTCACCAAACCTGAATATGAGCAAATTAAAACCAATATAATTTAAATTACAGATAGCATAAAATTCTAACACTAGGTGGTAAGTTGGTTTGAAAGTTAAAACTCTAAATCAGATGCTGTTGCTAAATGTGGCAAATGAAGGAAATAAGTCCAGGATCCTTATTTAATATCCTTGCTCTATGAAATTGCTTATGCTTTATTAAAAACAGAACAGAGCAATAATAATCTTTTAGCAATCCCCATATTTAAAAGAAAAGGATGAAAATGTTTCTGTTTAGTTTCCTAATTTGCATTTAAATAGATTCTATCATTTATTATATATTAAAAACTAGATTTTTATATTTTCACTGAGTTTTAGCCAGCATAAAAAATTACTTAGCAAAATATGAAGAAAAAAATTCAAGTAGCTTACATATAACATCTGTCTTCTTAATGAGATGAAACTATGTTGGTTTCCAAACAAAGAGATAAAATTTCATTATTTAGACATGAACTTTCCTCCTGGAGGAATTTTGTTGTCTTTTTACATTTTGTTAAACCTACCATTTGCTGCCTCTCAAAAAAATAAACAACAGTAACAACAACAACAGTAAGCAGTTCAAATGTTTGAAACCAGTGTGGAGATATTTCCTTTAATTTTTTTTTTCTTTAGAGTTTTGTTCAAGTGTCTAATTCAAGTGTCTTCCAGAGAAGCCAGTTCAAACAGATCAAACATAGTGTCCTAGTTGGAAGGGAATCTATAAAGGGTCAGCTTGTCTGAGATTAGCAGCCCCAGAATCCATGGCCAACTTGCTCATGCATTACTTTCATTCACTAAGTATTTATTGAGAGAAGTGGAGCTGTTTGAATCAGCTCTCTCCAGACACTGGGAGGGCAGGGGTGATGCAGAGAGGATGGGGCTGGGTACTAGACAGTGAATGGCCTGTGAGGGATGGTGTCCTGCCACAGCTGGAGCCTCATAGTCCCCTGGTGGCTGTCTTTTGAGGGGCAACTGCTCCGGGGAGCCTGGGCAGAGGAGGTCCTACAAGAGGCAGGGCAGTATCCCTCGAGCCTGGATCAGCAGACACTCAGTGAATGTGCCTTGGGTGAAATGAATAAGAGCCCATTGGGTGGGCTTCACCTCTCTGAACCTGTTTGCCATCTGTAAATTGGGCCTGATGGAGGCAGTGAGATGATGTTTGTGAATGGACATTTTGAACTCTAAATGTCTAGATATCAGAGCTAAGACTAAGATGCTGCCTTTTTCTGGCTGTCAAAAACAATGCCAGTTTTCTCACACACATTCTTTGTAATCAAAAGTTAGAAGTGTACATTGTAACAATGAATATGTGTTCTGATCCAGGAGACTCAATAAGACTAGTTTTTATTATGAATGGAAAAATATACTTTGCATAAGTTTCCCAATTGAGCCAATTGTAAGCCAGGATGCTTACTTCCATTCTGGGTACTACTTATCCCTTGGAAGTGAAGAGAAGCACATAAATGAAGAGACTTTCCCACAGTCTCACGGGTAGTTAGTGACAGAGCCAGGCCCAGACCCAGTCTTGTCCTCTTCCTGCTTAACTGCACACCCACCTGGGAGCATACATGCACACACATATAATCTCTGCTGCCGGTTCCACTGAATGCAGCAGAAATGCTGATGATCCTTGCAGGCAGCCAAGTTTAAAAAGGTGAGGGTTACATATAATTAGCAGATTCAGGTCCAGAGAAGACTTGAGACTGTCCTTAGAAAACAGCCACATTGGAGAAACCCTGGTTCCTGCTATCATGTAGACTATTTGGCCTCTAGAGCAGGTCTTCTTGCTGCATGAGATGAGTGTCACATCTTTGGAGCACTGCATCTAGCCTCCAGCACAGCTGCAGTTCCCAAAAAAGTTCAGCCCCCAGAGACTGCTCATGTGCTCCACTATGGAAGGCAGATGGGGCAAAATGGCTTGGGCACAGACCTCATCGTGTAATAAGTCCACTCAATGAGGTGTGTACTTCCTCCAGCACTTTCTATTCTCACCTGCCATTTAACTCACTGTTGTCCCTGCTTTTCCTCCCTAATTGGCCCATGTTCAGCTCTCCTTGCTCTGTAGTCCAGCAGGGACCTGGCGCCAGGCAATCTAATAATTCTGATGCTAGCACATAACTCTCTGTTTATTAGCATATCTAAATAGTCATTTAGCAGAAAATACAGGGAAGGTCACTTCCAGGCCACTAGGATAGCCAAGAAAATATAAGGAGTGAGTTCATCCCAAGTTCTAAGGACTTCAAGCATTTCAGATTTTCATTAAGTTTATTGATTCTTTCATCAACAAGAAAAAGAGATAGAAATTATTTTAAAACGAGGTTGAGAGGTAGAATTTTAAAGAACAAAAATTACACAATGAAATTCCTTTAGTTTCCGGGAGTGCTTGTCTTCTTCCCCTCTTGTCCTTAATAATAATTTTAAGAAACCCCGGCCACGTGCCATTGGTGCGGGATTGGCTATGGCCAGCAGACCCAGGGTGTTGCACACCACCAATACTAGCCAGCCTCCACAGGCTCCCCTAGCCTGGGACATCCATGGACAGTCAGAAGTGAAGATGCTACTTTCGCCCTTTATCTGTGTAGGTAGCAGAGAGTGATCTGGGTAATTCAAAAGGGAGGATCCTCCTAAATCAAAGCATGCCCATTTGCCTTGGGAAGGTGGTTTGTTTATGCTTATGTGTGGGTTGTCATAGCCTCGATGTCTCTCTCCTGACCTCCAGACAAAACTCTTAACTGCCCACAGGACACCTTCCCTTGAAGTTCACCTAAGCATCTAAAACTCAGCATCTAAAATGGAACCACAATCTCTCCTCCCTCACCCTAGCTTCTCACCCTCCTCTTGAGGTAGTACCATGGTGGCATCTTCTTTTACAAGGACCCAGAGTTGCTATGCCGGATACCTGACTCTTCTCCCTTTCTCTCCCTCACCCCCACTTCCTAAACAGTTGGGAGTCCTCAGTCCCTTGCTAGTAGCTCTCACTCTGCCCACTTCTCACACTGCACTGCCATCCCCCATCCAGGTTCCCAGGTTATCCCTCTTGCTTCCCAGGGTTACTGTACCAGCCTCCTAACCTTTTTCAGTGCTCCATCTCTACCCTCCAGTCTCCCATCCCACACTGCTCTCAAAGCACACGTCGAATGTCACTGTCCAGCTTACAACCCTCCACTGACGCCTTGCTGCCCACAGAGTATAGTCCAGGTTTCCTAAAGCCATTGTCCAGAGCTCTTCATGGTCCCACCTACCTCCTCAGCCACATATTCTCCTTACACCAGGTCCAGAAGCACAAAAGTGGTGATTTCAGAGCCCTTAGCATACTGGGCTGCCCCACAGTTCTGCCCCTTTGATCTCCCCTTTGTGTGGAGCTTCATCTTCCCCTGGCTAATTCCTACCTGAGTCAAGATCAACTCAGGTGTGACCAACACTGGGAAACCTTCTGTGCTCTTTCCTGTCTCCACACCACCAAGAGTGGCTGCTATCTTGATCCACTATCTTGACCTTTATCTTGATAGATTTCTTTTCAAATTGTGATCTTAATTGTCATATGCCAAGTTATACTAACATCGTATCTGAGTCCGTGTTTGCTTTTCACAATGGCTTTTAAGCCACTTAAACTCAATAAGCACATATTAATCATTTTTGCCTTGAACAGTGCCGGGCATATAATGAATGTTCGATAAATGTTGGTTAAATGTAACTGAAAAAGTAGATTCATTTGTCTGTTTAAAGGAGGAAAATGGAATGAGGCTGTGATTCTGCCTCAAGGAAAGCTGGTGTGAATTTTGCAGCATCTCAGCTTGCATCTCTGCTCAGTTCTTCCCTGATTTTCTCTGCAACTGAGCCATAGTCTTTAGCTCATCCCAAGCTACTGAGCGTGAGTTCCAAGTGTAGCAGTCCTCTTCTCCAAAGGTTTAACATCTTTCCTGGCTATATCAGTTAACTACTCTAGGCAGAAAATTACAGAAAATCCAACTTAAGTTAGTTTGAATAATAAAGAGGATTTATTGGCTCAGGTACTAAGGGAAGTCCAGATAGAAGGTGGTGATCAGACAAGGTTCAAGCAGAGCTCTGCCTGATTCTTTCCATTATTTTGGCTACACCCTTTCTCTGCCCATTGACGTCTCCCTCAGGCTGCCACCAGAATTGTGACAATTCAGCAATTTGAGGTGCAGGGTCACAATGACAGTATTGGAGGAAGAGAAGTTGTATCTATAGCACTGCAGTTCTGTTTTCCCAGAAGCTTCCAGCAAACTTCCCTTCGTGTTTTATTGTACTGAATTGAATAACATTCCTGTTTCTTACCAGTTTCCCTGGTGGCTCAGACAGTAAAGAATCTGCCTGTAATGCAGGAGACCTAGGTTCGATCCCTAGGTCAGGAAGGTCCCCTGGAGAAGGGAACAGCTGCCCACTACAGTATACTTGCCTGGAGTATTCCATGGACAGAGAAGCCTGGCGGGCTACAGTCCATGGGGTCACAAAGAGTTGGACATGTTTCTAAAATAATCCCGTCAGTCAGGAAATGTCATACACTGATTAGCTTAGATCTGGTGTCCTGAGAAGCGATAACCCTTAAAGTGACCAGGCTTTGCCTTGGAACTGAGGTTCTGATCAGCTCCCCTAAAAGTGAATGGGCAACCTGGGAAGGAGGTAGAAACCTAAATGAAAGCCAGGTACAGAGCTGGGGGAGGAAAATGGCTCAGTGCCCACTGTGCCAGGTAGTAGCTACCCTACCCTTAAAATCTTCCTCTTCTGATTCCTCATGGCTTATAGCAGAAACCCTGGAATTGTGAGGCTGTGGGATCAAAAGAAAAGTTGATTCCATTCAGAGTCAATTAACGATGTGTGTGGTCAGGCAGTGTAAATGGGATGGGAGTATATTGGGAAGTTCTGTGGTTTCAAACAAGGGTCTCTCCTGCTGGTGCAGTAGGGGATACATGAAACCTCCCACCTGTCCTGTCCCTAAAGCATGTATGGGGTTCTTTTGATGATTTTGAAAAGTTTTTAAAAGGGGAAGTAAAGATTTCTAAAAGTTTTTAAAAGAAGAAGCTGATAGTAAACAGCATTCTCCTAACTCTCCCTGGTCCTCTTACTCATTTTCTCTTTTTCCTCTAGACTTTGTAAGGAAGCATCAAGGCTGATGGTGGGGCTTTCTTCTAAGGAGGGCTCTCCTGGGAAGCCAGGCTGTGGGCACCCCAACCCTGAGCCCAATGTCTGGTCCTCACTGGGCACCAGCAGAAGGGCTGGTTTTCTTCCAGTAGCTCGTAAAGTTTCTTGCTGTTGAACTCATAACCATTATCTGTGTCTGCTTTTCCACTTCCAGATGTTCGACTGGATAAGCCACAACAAGGAGTTATTCCTCCAGAGCCATACAGAGATTGGAGTCAGTTACCAGCATGCCCTAGACCTCCAGACACAGCACAATCACTTTGCCATGAACTCCATGGTGAGTGCAGGACCTGTTTTCTTGGGGCAAGAGAATTTTGAGGGGGAAAGGGCTTGGGGTACAGAGGGTAGAAACAGACTTCCAACCTGAGTAGGAAGGAGAAACTCTGAACATGAAGCCCCTTTTAGCATTCCATTTGCTAGCATGGGGATGTGTGCAGAACATGTGGTGAGTTGGCTATTCCTGCAGCAGATTATGGCCCCGTTTCTGCCTCTGAACCCTGCTTTACGTGGTGAAAGGAGTGTGCTGGGGTTGTAGAAGCTATCAGCCCTGTGCGATACTAGAAGAGAGAGTGCCCCTTCTGCTCCGCTGACCCCACTGACTGGCATGTGTGAGTCACTGAGCTGGGATGGAGAGGGGCCTCAGTCTGTGGCACACTGGAAACCAGTGAGTAAAGGGTCTTTGGACTAGAGAAGAGGAGCCTGGCAGGGCAATACAGTTGCTACCTTCAAACGTGCAAAGGGCTGCCTTGGAGAGAAGAGGTGGAATTGTTTCCTGTTGGTCCAGGGGAACTGTCCAGGGGACCACAGTTCAAGCAAGAGGCAGAATGTGTCTCGGGAGTTGACTTATATTGGAAGTTAGAGCCCCCGTAATGGGGAGAGTTCAAGCAGATACTGAATTCAAACAGAGAGGGATACTTACTAGCTGTGGTCATAGGAAATTTACTTCTCTGTGCTTCAGTTTCTTCATCTATAAAATCAGAATAATAATAGCTACTTTATACAGTGGTTGGGAGGATTTAATGAATTAATTGTAAGGTGGCTGGAGATGTGCCTGGTCCTTAGTCCATTATCAGTAAATATTGGTATTATGATATTAATGATGCTGATGATATAGGAGTCTAGTCCAGATAATACCTGTGATTCCTTGAAAAACTAACACTTTGGGATACTTGTTCTTCCATGTGGTCACCCCAAGACTTTGAAATCTTGTCTGCCTCTTGAACCCTTTGTATTTGAAATGCCTGCAGCCTAAGTATGCCTCAACATCTCTCTCTCTCCCCTCTGCCAACTCTTCATACTTGTACTGCTGGTCCATAAGGATATTTCTGCCATTCCCCATATATCTGAATGCCAAAGACACCTTATCATTTCAACTGGTGATGATAGGAGGAGGGCAGGCGTTAGAAAAACATAAACACAGAGGATCACAGAGGCCAGGCAGGAAGACCACTTCATTTTCTAAGGAGTTATTTTAGCTGTGTTATACACTGGACTTAATGTATTGAAGGAGAAATAATTCTAGCCTCAAATTTTCAGTGTCTAATAAGGGAGATAAATCAGACAGTCATGGCGCAGTTTGATATATGCTATGATAGAGTTGCTGTATGGGCTTCCCTGGTGGCTCAGTGGTAAACAATCTGCCCGTCAGTGCAGGAGATGCAGGTTTGATTCCTGGGTGGGGAAGATCCCCTGAGAAGGAAATGGCAACCCTCTCCAGTATTCTTGCCTGGGAAATCTCATGGACAGAGGAGCCTGGTAGGCTACAGTCCATGGTGTCGCAAGAGATTTGGACATGACTTAGCAACTAAACAACAACAGATGCTAAGTGACTAAGAACCTTACAGTCTCAATGATTTAAGCAATAGGGGTTTATTTCTTGTTCCTACCATGTGCCCATCACTGGCTGCTGGGGGTTCTGCTCATCACAGTCACTCAGGGATCCAGGCTGAGGGAACAGCCACTGTCTCAGATGCAGCCAGTGCCTCACTAGACAAAGCAAGCCTCCAGGCACACATTAGCTCTGAAAACTTCCACCTAGAAGTGGCACATTTTACTACCCAACACCAGTCACACAGCCACATCTAACTTCATGTGTGGAGATATAGTCTTACCTCCACATATTGGGGCAGAGAGAGAGTGGGTACTTGTGAGTAACCCTAATGGTTAGCAAAGGGAGTCACCGCAGGATATCAGGTACAGATGAACAGCATGGGATTTGCATGGGAAGGGACTTCTGGCTGCAGAATAGAAGTCTGTGGGACCAGGCAGGGAAGACATCAATATTGACTATGTTATCAATTTTGGCCACAGCAGTCTTGTCTTCATCTAAATGTAAAGACTCATTCCCTTCCAACTAGTCTTCTATAATTATGTCTCATCTCAGGTTTGCTTTAGTCACAGAGGAGCAAAGCAATTGATCACAGGTGATTAAGAATGTGAACTCAAATCTAGTCAGGTTTGATTATCTGTGTGCCTTGTGGATTTCCCCTGGTGAATTTTACAAATTCTGTACCAGAATCTTCATGTCACCTAACTGCCTGGCCCTAAGGCAGACAAACTCATTTTAATAAGAAGCAAAGACAAACATAATTAGAGAGGTAAGCCTGCTACCAAGCCCCTCAAAACAATGAACTACAAAGTTAAATAGAAAGAGCCTTTGGCTTTGAATTATCTGCATCACTGCTCTTCACTGTTAAGATGGATAACTGAGAGTTAATGACACATCAAAAACTCTTTCCTCTGACAAATTTACCTTTGATGTTTCCATTTCAGGACAAAAAAAAATTAAAGTGAGGGAAGACTTTTACTGAAGGGAAGCATCTTCTGGAGCTGGGAGAGAGGAAGAGGAATTTTAATATACAATAGCCAATTAATAGGTTCCAGCCCATCTCTCAGTCTCCCACTGCCATGAGTGCCTGCAGCACTCAGAGGCCCATTTAGCCTGATTATGCTAGCTTTCCTCTCCAGTTGCAGGAAGGTGAAGGGAAACCCCAGTGTTGTTTGATCAAATTTCCCAAACCAGTGCATTATAGACAGAGCCCAGTGTCTTTGTTAACTGGGAGGTTTACAGGTTTGTTATTAAAAGGAACTTCCCCCAAATGGATGTCATCATCCCAAACAGGTAAAAGAAGGATATTACAGACACTTTTGCTCTGGCCTGAGTGATGGATGTTGCTGCCAAGAAACAGATGAATTTAAGCAGCTACTGATGGAGCCCAGTGACTGTAGGAATGATCAGTTACTCTGGGGAAGTGGGAATGTGGATTGTTTTGTAAAGTCACTGAGGCATTTACATTTTGGTTCTTGGAACAGAACCTACACATATGCCACACATTTGTCCACCTAAAGGTACATGTAACATACTTTGTTTCAGGCTACAGGTGAGTTGTTTGCTACTGAATCCTTATCATGTCATCTGTCTCTCCACTGGAACCTCTGTGGAACAGACCATCTCTCTTTTGTTCACCACGATATACCCAACATCCAGCACAACATCTAATCCTTAATTATTTGTGGAATGAGTGAAGAAAGAAGTCATGAGGTTCTTGGGATCTTAAATTGGGAAGGATTATCGATAGGCTTTAGGGTTTACTACTGAAATAGGCCAGTGATCCCTTACCTTTCTGCGCAGTCACAAGTCCCTTTGAAATCTAATGAAAATTGTGAGTCTTCTCTGTAGAGAAATGTATGTAGACAATGTTTTAAAGATATTAATATTTTTAGGGGGTTCAAGGTAATCCTAAAGTCTATTGATCATCCTCCCCAATTTAAGATCCCACAAACCTCATGACTTCTTTCTTCATTCATTCCAGAAATAATTAAGGATTGGACATTGTATGGGATGTTGAGCATATAGTGGTGAATAAAAGAGAGACGGTCTCTCCAATGGAGGTTCCAATGGGGAAATGGATGATATTATATAATCTCATAAGTAAATATATAATCATAAATCAGTAAGTCTTGTGTTGGAAGAGAAGGGCTGCTATGATGGAGAATAACAAAAGGGGCTCCATTTAAATAAGGGGAGGTCAGGTACCTTTTCAATGAATAATTAGTATTGACTTATTGTTTATTAATTGCTAGCAATTATTGGTCTGTGAATTAACTGCTGTGCTGTGCTAACTTGCTTCAGTTGTGCCTGATTCTGTGCGACCCTATGGACTATAGTCCATCAGGCTCCTCTGTCCATGGGATTCTACAGGCAAGAATACTGGTGTGGATTGCCATTCCCTCCTCCAGGGGATCTTCCCCATCCAGGGATTGAACCTGGGTCTCCTGCATTTCAGACAGATTTATTACCATCTAAGCCACCAGGGAAACTCATTAATTAATTCTATGAAGTACCAATTCTTCTTTATAATTTAAGGAAGCCCTATGTATATCATTTGGTAAATGAAAATGATCTAGTTATAATTTATGTATTTTTAAAGTTTTGTTTTCATGTCCAGTATTATATACCAGTTAAAGACCCAACTCTAGCTGAGGTGACCATTACTGAGAAATAATTGCATATCAGCAAATTATGGAAAAAAAAATCAGAAATTTCCTAGATTTTATCTATGAATTGGTACTAATAAAGGCTATCAGTTATTAACATGTGGAGAGTGTGGGAGTAATGCCTCACTGAGAATGGTCCACGAGCAACTCTGAAAGAAAATGGTTAAAAATGCTTGATCTTTGCCTTTTTGTTATAGCAAGAATTTTTTTTTTTTTTTTTGTAATTTCAACTGGGGAATCCTTTATACTTTTTTCATCTCCAATAATAACAATAGTAACCTACCTACTAAACCCAGTGGATAAATATTCTCTGGCTTCTTACAGTGCCTCATAAAGCCAGATTTCCTGAGCTCTCTGGGGCCCTCCTGTTTCCTGATCTGTCTTCTGTTGTGAAAGCCTTTCTTACAAATTCTCCTACCCCTGAGTGGGGCCTCCTCCTCTGATGGGAGTGTGGGCAGATGGAAGTAGAATTGGATTGTAATATGCAATAGAACCTTTATGTAGCCATCTATGCTCCAGTCACTCAAGAAAAAGACACTCACAGAAGTACATACAAGCATAACAGTGTTATTTACAATTTTAATTAGCTGGTTCTTTGGGAAAAAATAAATTGCTAATGGTTTCTGTCTAGAGTTTTAAAATATGAATTGATATTAATTTTCTATGATTATGACTGTGAGGACTCATGTTAGTGATAACCATGTGCAGTTGGGCAGTAGGAAGCATTTCTCCAGCAGCATGTTGATAGCTGCTTTAATGCTATTAATTTGCTCACAAGAGGCACTAACTGTCACTTGGTGGTGTGTAAATCAGACCAATTGCAACAAAGCCTGTGGTGCTCTCTTTGTTTTGAGGGAAAGTTACAAATAGTAACACCAAGGAAAAACCAAACCTGGTGCAAGAGAGAGAAAGGTTCTGAGCAGGTTTCCTGACCCCAATTTGAGAAGCCTCACTCTGGGATCTTCTGTCACCTTTGATTCTCAGCAGGCCCAAACCGTGATTCTGCAAGTACTTCCCTACCCGCAAACAGGCAGCAGCACTTGCTATAATGACAGTATTTCTAGGTTTTGGTGAAAACACACATACACTTGCATGTGTGCTATAGTAATGTTTAATCGACAGAGTTTGACCCTGCCATTGCTGCAAAGTCTCTTAGTAGACAAAGAACCTGCTGAAAAAGAGAAAAGACATCTTTGCTGGTTTGCTTTAGTCTTTTTAGTGCAATTATTTTTTCCCCAAAGAATCATTAGTGCACTTGCTAAAAGTGCAGATTTCTTTTTGGCTTCTATTCCTAGAAGACTAGAAAATCCTAGACAATTCTAATCTCTGGGGGATGAGACCCCCCCCCCCAAAACCTCCATTTTTAACAAGTTTCACTGGTGATTTATGTACATAATAAAGTTAGCAAACTATTGTTCTGTGGACATGTATATGTATAAAATAGTCACACCCTAAAATGTAGCATTATGTGTTCTGAAAGAGAGTCCACTTCCAGTATGATAGTGTGATAGAATGATGAGGAGCTATGCAGACTTACTCTCCAGTGAAAGTATTTTCCTACATAGGCCATTACAGAGTAGAGTTCCCTGTGCTGTACAGAGGGTTGGCAGACATTATTTTAAACAAAAAGTCTTGAAAAATTTTCCTAAGTGCATACAACAAATGAAGAAATATTTATTCAAGAAAATTTACTAAAACTTGCTAAGAACAGTGAATCTGTGGTATTTGAACCAGGACCCTCTTTTCTCCCCATTTCCACCTCAATGGGATGGAAATTCTGCTCGAGACTAGTGCAACCAAGAACACATGATCCCCTTTCTCCATAGTTCCCAATGAAGGACTCTCTTCCCAGATAGGACAGTTCCTATCCTGCTCCAAGCTACCTGATGCTGAAGTTAAGTTTTAGGTGAGTGTGGCCAAGAGGTGGAGCATCTTCTTCTGCCTAGCCCCCACTCATGGAGCTGCTGCTATACCATGGGCATAGCACTGCCTTGGAGTAGAAGCAAAATATAAAGCAGAGAGCCCCAAATCTTTTCCCAAAGCAACTGGTTTTATTTGCAACAGAGGGTGGAGAAGTTCAAGCCAATAGCACTCTCAAAAAATGCCCTTAGGGAAGTTATGGTGAGAGGTAACTAAGAGAAGATTGCTAGAGTTGTTGAAGATACAGGATGAATAGTAGGCAGATTAGTTTGCCAGAGAGAAAAAGACCTCCTGGGGTCAGAACAAATCTGAAATACTGGCCTCAGGAACTATCCCTTCAAAGGAGCTTGGATTTGATTGGATAGATCTGTGGAGCAATTGATACCCCCAGGACATTATGGGAAACAATAGAATAGTGAGCTGGAAATCAGTGAAATTTAACAGCTTGATGTGGTCAGGGAAGGAGGAAGTTAAAGAGATGACTATGAAGACCAGTGTCATCCCAGGGTGACTGTGGGCATACCCAATGCTGCACCCTATGAGGAACAACATCAAGGTTTTCCCACTAAAATAATCCAGCCAGTCACTAAACAAATAAGCAGACAAATAACAATAACAAGCCTCAGAAGTGGAGGAATCAGTACCTAGAGATGCTGCAATATATTATATAAATGTCCAGGTTCTAACAAAAAATTACAAGTTACGCAAAGAAACAAATGTATGAATGGAAGTGGTGGGTGAGGGGACAAACAGATAAAAAGCACTTGCTGGAAAAATCAAGAAACAGAAAATGCCTCTGAGAGTCACTAGAGACCAAATTTAACAAAGATTCAAAGTAGCCATTATAAATGTGTTTTTTTTTTTTTTTTTTTAAGTGTAGTCTTGCCTCCTTTGTCGTAGACTAATTAACCATAGATGCATGGACTAATTTCTGGCTTTTCTATCTTGTTCCAATGATCTATATCTCTATTTTTTGCGCCAGTACCATACTGTCTTGATTACTATAGCTTTGTAGTATGGTCTGAGATCAGGGAGTCTGATTCCTCAGCTCCATTTTTCTTTCCCAAGATTGCTTTGCCCATTCAAGTTCTTTTGTGTCTCTGTTATATAAATTTTAAGATTTTTTTTGTTCAAGTTCTGTGGAAATGCCATTGGTAATTTGGTAGCAGTTGTGTTGAAGCTATAGTTTGCCTTGGGTAGTATAGTCATTTTAACAATATTGATTCTTCTAACCCAAGAACATGATTTATCTTTCTATCTGTTTATATTATCTTTGTTTTTTTTCATCTGTGTCTTATAGTTTTGGAGTACAAGTCTTTTGTCTCCTTAGGTAGGTTTATTCCTAGGTATCTTATTCTTTTTGGTGCAATGGTAAGTTTGATTGTTCCTTGAATTTCTCCTTCTGATCTTTTGTTGTTAGTGTATAGAAATGCAACTGATTTCTATGTATTAATTTTATAACCTATAACTTTACCGAATTTGTTGATAAGTTCTAGTAGTTTTCTGGTAGCATCTTTAGGATTTTCTATGTATAGTATCAAGTCATCTGCAAACAGCAAGAGTTTAATGTATTTTTTTCTGATTTGGATTCTTTTTTCTTTTTCTCCTCCAACTGCTGTAGCTACAACTTCCAAAACTATGTTGAATGACAGTGGCAAGAGTGAACACCCCTTGTCTTGTTCCTTATCTGAGAGGAAATGCTTTCATCTATTCACTATACAGTGTGATGTTAGCTGTAAGCTCGTCATATATGGTCTTTATTAAGTTGAAGTATGTTCGCTCTGTGTCCACTTTCTGGAAACTTTTATCATAAATGGATGTTGAATTTTGTCAAAACATTTTTATGCATCTATTGAGATAATCATATGGTTTTTATTTTTCAGTTTGTTAATGTCCTGTATCATGCTGATTGCTTTGTGGAGTTTGAAAAATCTTTGCCTCCCTGGAATAAATCCCACTTGATCATGGTGTTTGATCCTTTTAATGTTTTGTTAGATTCTGCTTGCTAGTATTTTGTTAAGGAGTTTTGTGTCTATGTTCATCAGGGATAGTGCCCTGTAATTTTCTTTTTTGTAGTACCTTTGTATGGCTGTGGTATCACAGTGATAGTGGACTCATAGAGTGAGTTTGTAAATGTTCCTTCATCTGCAATTTTTTAGAATAGTTTCAAATGATAGGTGTTAACTCTTCTCTAAATCTTTGGGAGAATTCACCTGTGAAGCCTTCTGATCCTGGACTTTTGTCTGTCAGGAGTTTTTTTAATCACAAATTTGATTTTAGCACGTGTAATTGATCTATTCATACTTTGTATTTCTTCAAGGTTCAGTCTTGGAAGTTTGTACCTTTCTAAGAATTTGTCCATTTCTTCTAGGTTGTCCATTTTATTGGCATATAATTGCTTGTAGTAATCTCTTATGATCCTTTATATTACTGTGGTGTCAATTGTAATGTCTCCTATTTAATTTCTAATTTTAGTGATTTGAACCCACTCCTTTTTTTTTCTTGATGAGTTTGTCTCAGTTCAGTTCAGTTGCTCAGTCATGTCTGACTCTTTGTGACCCCATGAATCGCAGCACGCCAGGCTTCCCTGTCCATCACCAACTCCTGGAGTCTACCCAAAACCATGTCCATCAATTCAGTGATATCATCCAGCCATCTCATCCTCTATTGTCCCCTTCTCCTCCTGCCCCCAATCCTTCCCAGCATTAGGGTCTTTTGCAATGAGTCAGCTCTTTGCATCGGGTGGCCAAAGTATTGGAGTTTCAACTTCAACATCAGTCCTTCCAGTGGACACCCAGGACTGATCTCCTTTAGGATGGACTGGTTGAATCTTCTCACAGTCCAAGGGACTCTCAAGAGTCTTCTCCAACACCACAGTTCAAAAGCATCAATTCTTCAGCACTCAGCTTTCTTCACCGTCCAACTCTCACATCCATACATGACCACTGGAAAAATCATAGCCTTGACTAGACAGACCTTTGTTGGCAAAGTAATGTCTCTGCTTTTAAATATGCTATCCAGGTTGGTCATAACTTTCCTTCCAAGAAGTAAGCGTCTTTTAATTTCATGACTGCAATCACCATCTGCAGTGATTTTGGAGCCCCCAAAAGTAAAGTCTGACACTGTGTCCACTGTTTCTCCATCTATTTGCCATGAAGTGATAGGACCAGATGCCATGATCTTAGTTTTCTGAATGTTGAGCTTTAAGACAACTTTTTCACTCTCCTCCTTCACTTTAATCAAGAGGTTTTTTAGTTCCTCTTCACTTTCTGCCATAAGGGAAATTGCTCAGTCGTGCCCGACTCTTTGCAACCCCATGGACAGTAGCCTGCACCAGGCTCCTCCGTCCATGGGATTTTCTAGGCAAGAATACTGGAGTGGGTTGCTGTTTCCTTCTCCAGGGAATCTTTCCTACCCAGGGATTGAACCCAGGTCTCCCACATTGTAGACAGACACTTTACTGTCTGAGCCACCAGGGAAGTGCAGGGTGGTGTTATCTGCATATCTGAGTTTAATTGATATTTCTCCTGGCAATCTTGACATCTAAAGGTTTATTAATTTTATTTTTTCAAAGAACCAGCTTTTAGTTTTATTAATCTTTGCTACTGTTTTTTGAGCTGTATTTCATTTTATTTCTGCTCTGATCTTTATGATTTCTTTCCTTCTACTAACTTTGGGTTTTGTTCTTTTTTTTTCTAGTTACTTTAGGTGTAAGGTTTGATTATTTGAGATTTTTCTTGTTTGCTGAGATAAGATTGTATTACTATAAATTTCCCTCTTAGAACTGCTTTCACTGCATCCCATAGGTTTTGGATCATTGTGTTTTGTTTTCATTTGTCTCTAGGTATTTTTTAATTTCCTATCTGACTTCTGCAGTGATCCACTGGTTGTTTAGTAATATATTGTTTAATCTCCATTTAGGTCTCGTCTGAATGTGAGACTGGACACTATAAAACTCTTAGAGGAAAACATAGGCAGAACACTCTCGGACATAAATTGCAGCAATATCTTTTTCTTTCCACCTCTGAGATTAATGGAAATAAAAATAAACAAATGGAACATGGGTAAACTCAAAAGATTTTACACAGCAAAGGAAACCATAAACAAAATGAAAAGACAACCCAAAGAATGGGAAAAAATATTTGCAAATGATGTGATCAACAAGGGATTAGTCTCTAAAATTTATTAATACAAAGAGCTCATGTAGCTTAATATCAAAACAACCAACCCAATCAAAATATGGACAGAAGACCTCAATAGACCTTTGTCCAAAGAAGACATACAGATGGCCAAGAGGCACATGAAAAGATGTTTGACATCACTGATTATTTGATTTGTAGAAGTACAAATCAAAACTGCAATGAGATATCACCTCACACCAGTCAGAATGGCCACCATCATAAAATCCACAAACAATAAATGCTGGATAGTGTGTGGAGAGAAGAGAACCCTCCTAACACTGTTGATGGGAATGTAAATTGGTAGAATCCCTGTGAAGAACAGACGGAAGTTCCTCAAAAAAAACAAAAAATGGAGCTACTATATGATCCTGCAATCCCACTCCTTGGCATATATCTAGAGAAAAACACGGTATGAAAGGGCTCATATACTCCAATGTTGGTTGCAGCAATGTTTACAATAGCCAAGACATGGGAGCAACCTAAATGTCCATCAACAGAGGAATGGATAAAGAAGGTGTGGTACATATGTAGAATGTAATATTACTCAGCCATTAAAAAGAATGAAATAATGCCATTTGCAGCAACATGGATGCAGGTAGAGAATGTCATAGTGAGTGAACTAAGACAGAAAAGAGAAAAATTATATGATATTGCTTACGTACGATTGCCGGGAGAGATATCAACAACCTCAGATATGCAGATACACTCTAATGGCAGAAAGTGAAGAGGAACTAAAGAGACTCTTGATGAGGATGAAAGAGGAGAGTGAAAAAGCTGGCTTGAAACTCAACGTTCAAAAAACTAAGATCATAGCATCCAGTCCTATCACTTCATGACAAAAGAAGGAGGGAAAGTGGAAACACTGACAGATTTTATTTTCTTGGGCTCCAAAATCACTACAGATGGTGACTATAGCCTCAAAATTAAAAGACACTTACTCCTTGGAAGAAAAACTGTAACGAACCTAGACAGCATTTTAAAAAGTAGAGACATTTCTTTGCCAACAAAGGTCTGTGTAGTCAAAGCTATAGCTTTTCCTGTAGTCATGTACCAGTGTGAGAGTTGAACCATAAAGAAGGCTGAGTGCCGAAGAATTGATGCCTTCGAACTGTGGTGCTGGAGACCTCTTAAGAGTCTCTTGGACAGCAAGGAGATCAAACCTGTAAATCAACCCTGAATATTCATTGGAAGGACTGATGCTGCAGCTGAAGCTCCAATACTTTGGCCACCAGATGCAAAGATCTGACTCATTGGAAGAGACCCTGATACTGGGAAAGATTGGGGGCATGAGGAGAAGGGGGAGACAGAGGACGAGATGGTTGGGTGGCATCACCTACTCAATGGATATGAGTGTGAGCAAATTCTGGGAGATAGCGAAGGACAGGGTAGCCTGATGTGCTGCGGTTTATGGGTTCGCAAAGAGTCGACATGACTTAGCGACTAAATAACAAATTGCTTATATGTGGAATCTAAAAAGAAATGATACAAATGATGCAAAACAGAAACAAATTCAGACTTAGAGAATGAACTTACAGTTACCAGAGAGAAAGGGTTGCGGGAAGGGATAGTTTTGGATTGACATGTACAACACTGGTATATTTAAAATGGATAACCAACAAGGACCTATTATATAGCACAAGGAAGTCGGTTAGTATTATGTAACAACTTAAATGGGAAAAGAATTTGAAAAAGAATAGATCCATGTATATGTATAACTGAATTGCTTTTCTATGTACTTGAAACTAACACAACATTTTTAATCAACTATACTCTAATATAAAACAAAAAATTAAAAAATTAAAATAAACATTTTGCAGTTAAAAAAATCATGGCAGAAATCCTCCCAAATATTGAAAAGCAATTTACACAGCCAGGAAGTTCAAGGGACTCCAAGTAAGATAAAGGAAAGGGATCCACAAACAGATTCATCATAGTGAAAATACTGAAAGCCAAAGACAGAAAAATTTTGAAAGCAGCAAGAGAAAAATAAATTGTCACAAGGGAATCTCAATAAGAATAATAGATGATTTCTCATCAGAAACAATGATTCCCAGAAAGACATAGAATAATATATTCAAAGAGCTTAAAGGAGAAAAAAACTGTCAACCAAGAATCCCGTATTTAGCAAAGATATCTTTCAAAAATGAAAGTAAAATAAAGATATTTCCTCATAAACAAATACTGAAGAAATTTTTTGCTAGCAGACTTACCTTATGAGAAATAAAGGAAGTTCTTTACAGTGAAAGCAGGTGACCCAGACAGTAATCTGAATCCATACAAAAAGATAAAGAGTACCGGAAAAGGTGATTATATAGCATTAAAAGGCAGTATACTTGCAAATTTTTTTCCTTTCTTCTCTTCATTGATTAAAAAATCCATTATATAAAATAATATGTGTGTAATGTACTACTGAGCATATAACATAGAGAAATGTAACATATTTTCCAGTGACAGCATAAAGGATGGGCACAGGCGTAAAAGGGAAGATCTACAAATGATAAATAAGGAAGTTGATATGATAAGAACTATAGACTTATATTTACTGTACTTTCTTGTCTCAGCTTCAAAAGACATAAAATTATAAAAAGTGATACAATCTAATGTTGGGTTTATAACACTGAGAGATGTAATATGTATAATAGCAACATCACAAAACACTGGGGAAAGAGAATAAACCTACACAAGAGTGGCATTTTATTATCTCACTGGAATTGAGTTAGTATACATCTGAAGTTGATTCTCATGAGTTAAGACATTCATAGTAAGCCCTAGAACAATAGCTAAGAAAAAAACAAAAAATATGTAGTGAACAGAAGTTACCAAAATAGTAAGTGCTACATTATAAAATACAATACATAAAGCACTCTAGAAAAAACAGAGTTATAAAGGCAAACTTGTGACATATAGAAACGGTTAAATGGCAGACATAAATCCAACTGTATCAATAATGACATTAACTGTGAAAGGGTTAAACAATCTAATCCGAGGCAGAGATTGTCAGAATGGATTTTTTAAAAATGAGATCCAACTATATACTGTTTATAGGACAAAGACTTTAGATTCAAGATTATACTATATTGAAAGTAAACAAATGGGAAAAATGATAAAACAGCAATCATATGAAAACCCAGATGGCTATACTAATAACAGACTTTTAAATAGACTTCAAAACAAAACAAAAACTAGGACATGGAAACAACCTAGATGTCCATCAACAGATAAATAGATAAAGAAGCTGTGGTATATATATATACAATGGAATATTACTAAGCTATGAAAAGGAATGCATTTTAGCTTGGCTGGATGAAGCACAAGCTGGAATCAAGATTGCCAGGAGAAATATCAATAACCTCAGATATGCAGATGACACCACCCTTATGGCAGACAGTGAAGAAGAACTAAAGAGCCTCTTGATAAAAGTTAAAGAGGAGAGTGAAAAAGTTGACTTAAAGCTCAACATTCAGAAAACTAAGATCATGGCATCTGGTCCCATCACTTCATGGCAAATAGATGGGGAAACTAGAAACAGTATCAGACTTTATTTTGGGGGGCTCCAAAATCACTGCAGATGGTGATTGCAGCCATGAAATTAAAAGACGCTTACTCCTTGGAAGGTAAGTTGTGACCAACCTGGATAGCATATTATAAAGCAGAGACATTACTTTGTCAACAAAGGTCCTTGTAGTCAAGGCTATGGTTTTTCCAGTGGTCATGTAAGATGTGAGAGTTGGACTATAAAGAAAGCTGAGCGCCAAAGAATTGTTGTTTTTGAAGTGTTGTATTGGAGAAGACTCTTGAGAGTCCCTTGGACTGCAAGGAGATCCAACCAGTTCATCTGAAAGGAAATCAGTCCTGGGTGTTCATTGGAAGGACTGATGTTGAAGCTGAAACTCCAATAGTTTGGCCACCTGATGTGAAGAGCAGCTGACTCATTTGAAAAGACCCTGATACTGGGACAGATTGAGGGCAGGAGGAGAAGGGGACGACAGAGGAGGAGATGGCTGGATGGCATCACCAACTCAATGGACATGAGTTTGGGTAGGCTTCAGGAGTTAGTGTTGGACAGGGAGGCCTGACATGCTGCAGCTCATGGGTTTGCAAAGAGTCGGACACGAGTGAACGACTGAACTGAACTGAGTGAGATGGATGAACCCAGAGCCTATTATACAGAGTGAAGTAAGTCAGAAAGAGAAAAACAAGTATTGTATACTAATGTGTTTATATGGAATCTAGAAAGATGATGCCAATGAACCTATTTGCAGGGCAGCAATGGAGACACAAACATAGAGAACAGGCTTGTGGACCCAGTGGGGGAAGGAGAGAGTGGGAAGAATTGAGAGAGTATTATGGAAACATATACATCACCATATGTAAAACAGATAGCCAGTGAGAATTTACTGTATGATTCAGGGAGCTCAACCTAGTAATCTGTTGTAACTTTGAGGGGTGGGATGGGTTGGAGCGAGGTTCAAGAGAGAGGGGACATGTGTATACTTACGTATACTTATAGCTGATTCATGTTGATGTATGGCAAAACCAATGCAGTATTGTAATACAATTATCCTCCAATTAAAATAAATTAAACAAAAATGTTACTGGGGAAAAGCAGAACATTTGATGAAAGAATTACTCCATCAGGAAGATATAACAATTAAAAGCATATGTTCCTAACATGTAACACCAAAATAAATGAGGCAAAAACTGACAAAAATGATGGGAGATATACAATTCAAAATTAATAGAGACTTTGATACCCCACTTTTAATAATGATTGGAACACTAAACAGAAGATCAATAAGAAAATAGTAGACTTGAATGAAGAAATAAACCAAATTGACCTATAGAACACTCCACCCAACAACAGCAGACTATATATTCTTCTCAAGAGCACATGAAACATGTCCAAAATAAGACTATATATTGGCCATAAAGCAAACCTTAGTAAATAAAAAGGATAAAAATAACATAAAATATGTTCTTGGACTACAATGGAATGAAATTAAAAATCAGCAACAGAAGGAATTTGGGGAATTATCAAATATGTGGAAATTAAATTATGCTCTCTTTAGTATATAATGGATCAAAGGAAAAATAAAAAGGGAAATTAGAAAATACCCTGTAGGCCTAAGAGTCCACATGCAATACACAATAAAGTTCAGGAACCACTGGACTGGATGATCTTTTAAGTTCAACCTAACCTCAAACATCTTGGTTTCTGAGGTTCTAATCCTAAAGATGGAAGTAAAGCCGTTAAAATGTGTCCTTCCCTGGCAGGAATGAATATAATCCAATGTTTTCTGTTAACCCTGAAATTCCCTAGGGCAGGCCTTCTAAGGAAACCTGTGCTTGTAAAATAATGCATGTATCACCAACCAGACCTTTTCTTACTAATCAGTTAGTTGAACAGGATGTAGTGGTTGTATTTCCACAAACAGCCTTGTGAATGGAATTAGCCTTTCCTTCCAACTCAGGAGAGGGATTAGATTTATTTTCTGATGTGCTCAGGATCCATTTCTGATCTATGCTTTTGGAACCATTGTTGATATTAGAATTGTCCAAAGGAGAAGGACTATGCTTTGGACTAAGAAAATAAGTCAACTGACACTATCCCTGAGGTCAGATTCTAAAGCTATCAATTAATTAGTCTGTGGAGTTGGAGGACTTCTCTTCAAGTTCAAGAGTATCCAGGGAGAAAGAGCATCTGTCTTTGCTCCCTACTCTAGCCTTTCCAGATGCCCCGTTTTCCTTTACCCACTAATCAGCCATGTTTTGAGGACTGGCTCCTTTTTAACCAGAAACAGAGAGAAGCTCCTTGACATAGGCAAAGAACCACCCTGTATTACTCAGTGTCACTCTGGTGTACAATGCTGGCTTCCCTCACCTGCTGCCCAGATAATTGGCATGAGTCCCTTCCTGAAAGGTTTCTCTGAACTGACCTGCAGGGCTTGACTGACGACACAGATTTCTGACTTGCGGCCAGCACTGGCTTGGTTCAGCCTTCTCTCCTGATCATTCACCCCTCCAGGACCCAGTTTTCCCTCTTCATCCTCCTCACTCCTGGTTCTTTGCCCAACACCCCTGATAGCACTTTTCTAGCTTCAATTCACTGCTCTCAGAGGCCCTCTGTCAGCATGTACCTTGCCCTCAGGATGTTTGCTCTGCCCTCTGAATGTTTGCCCCCTGAGCCTTGTAGCTCAATTTACCCACATACTTTGACATACTCACATGCAGCCAGTGCCTGCTCTCTGCCAGGTCTGTAGCTGCCAAGGAGTTAACTTGTCTGAAATTCAGCCAAAGCTGACTCATGCTTCTTCTCTGAGGTTTCCTGGAGCCAAATGAAAGACGTGAAATGGTCTGTGAAACCTCACACATCAGATGAGATAATGTATACGAAAGGGCTTAAACTGTTAGCATGACACGAATATGAAGTATTGATAATAATAATATGCAGGAGCAGCCCTGCATATGTCTTTCTGGGGCATGGCTGGTCGCTGACCAGGAGTACCAGATGAAGGACAGAGATTGATTAGGAACATACAAGCAAAATGTTTACAAATCAGAAGATTCAAGAACTGAGAAGTCTGGATTACATAGGCAAATGAGAAAAGGGCAGTGCAAAACCAAAACAAAACAAAACCAAAGCTCAGATTTTGTGGTACAACCAGGGGCCCAGAAATAAGGAAGAGCATAAAGGATTTTCATCAGCAAGTCCTTTCAGTTCTACCCTCAAAATATATTCAGAATATGGCCACTCGTTTCCACCTCCATAGCCATTACCTATCTGGACTATTGTAGTAGCTCCTATCTGGTCACCCTGCTTCCACTTTTGATTCCTTACAATCCACTTTCAACATAACAGCCCTAGTGATCCTGCCAAAAGTAAGGTACTTCACATCATGTCACTCCTGTGCTCAAAATGCTTTAATGTCTTCTTGTCCTTCTCAGGATAAAAGCTGAAGTCGCTTACCATGGTTTATAAGGTTCTCTGTGGCCTAGCCCCCCATCACCCCTCCAGTCTGATCCTCTACCACCTACTCATCTGTTCCACCCAACCTGGACTTGTTGTTTCTCGAATGCTCCAAGGTCACTCCTGCCTCATGGTCTTTTCCCCTGCTATTTCCTCTACCTGGAACCTCCTTCTGGCTGTTCATTCTCTCACTTCATTCAAGCCTAAGCTCCAGTCTTACCCTCAGTTTCAGAGGTCAGCCTGCCCTGACTTCTCTGTCTTAAGTAGCACTTCTCAGCCCCATCATTCACTATCCTTTTCCCCACCTGAATTTTGTATAGCACCAAAATAGGTAATATATAATAGATATTACATTATTGCAATAATGATGCTTCCAAAATATAAGCTCCATGAGCATAGTTTTACCTGTCTTGTTCCCCGCTTGCATTGTTGGATGAATGGTTGAATAAACAAACAGAATGACAGATTTAGTCTCCGACGATAAATCATGATATCAAGGGTCAAAGAATTGCCTTAATCCTGAGCTTTACTATGGTCCTGTGGAGACAAGGACCTATTCCCCAAGGTGACTGGTCTTGGATTTACAGGTTGTGATTTTTCCTCCAAGGAGGGAAAGGACAAGAAAAGTCCACCTGCCAGGCTCATGCCGATTCTGGAGTAGAGCTATTCTAGACATTACAAGGGCAAGTCAAGGGCCCCAGTGGGGAGACTTCAGAGAAGTAGAAATTTTTATTGAATTCTCTCTCTCCAGGAGACCTATTTTTCTGGAATTTGAGTTTTTTGGATCTTAGGAAGCAATTTCTCTTCATCATTTCCCCTCTCCCTTGAGGGACATCTTTGGCCAGCTCAACTGCTTTCAGGTGTATAGTAAAGTAAAACAGTACAGTGGAAAAGAACATGGGTACTTGGTGCTAACCGTTGCTCTGTATTTCTGTATTTGTGAGATCATTGGCAAATTATTCTCAGAACCTCACTACTTTGTCTGTAAATGGAGAATAGTGATAGTACCTTTGACAAACACAGACATTGTAAGGATGCAATGTGATCATGCATTTTAAACACTGCATTTGGCATGATGTTATGCTTGGTACATGTTCAGCTCTTATCATTGTTAGGGTAGGAGTGCCCAAGGAAATAGTTCCCTTTGTTCAGGACAGCTCCTCACAGTTCCTATCTACAGAGCTTCTCAAACTTTAATGTATATATGTATCACTTGGGACAGTCTTGTTAAAATGCAGTCTTATTCAGAAGATTAGGAAGGGGCCTGAGATTCTGCATTTCTAATCAGTTCCCAGGTTGTGATAGTGTCTCAGACCAAGCTCTGAGTAGTCAAGAGAAAATACAGGAGAAAGGCCTGGTGTATAAAATACTGGTGTTTCTGTGACTTTTCATAGTCTCTGATTCCAACCTTACAGGAATCCTGAAATTACTACGTCTTAACTCAAAAGAGCTGTTTTGTTTCTAGCCTCTTTCCCTTACGGTGTCCCTGAATCTGATTCCAACTGTACCCATCCCTCCCTACCATTTCAATCCCACAAAAAATGCCTCATGCAAAGACACTCACCCTTTTAAGGAAGTTTCACTCAAAACTAAGAGAGGAGAGAGAGAAAATTTTCTCTTTTACTTAAATCTGCTCCTGGGCTTCCTTGGCCCTCAGACATATGGCCAGGCACTTGTTTTCATGGCTGTTTAATGGTTTGTAAAGCAATTGCTGGAGGAAACATTGCTACAGCAAGCCAGGCGAGAGAGACAGAGGGATTCATGGGCCAGTGTTATCTTTGCTGAGCACCAGGGCTCTTCCAGCTTCTTTCCTTTCTCTGCCCAACAGTGACAGATGGCTTCCACATGGTTTGACCTACTGTTTGGCCAGACCTGACCAGATCATCATCCATCAGCTGCCCTGTTTGGCCCCCTTGAGGGCACCCTATGGCTTGAGGGAGGCAGAAGTTAGAGGTTTCATTTAGAGCTCACCACATCTCATAGCTATTGCAGTAGAGTTTCTAGCATGGGGAGTTCTTACTCCAGATGTAACTATCCCGATGCCCATATGTTTAGAGGTGGGATCAGCAGGTTTACATGGTAATGTTCAAGTAATTAATCATAAGCTGATGCTTTAACAGTTTCAGGACCCAAAGTGGGTTTGGTACTTGCAAAGATGTAAGCAGTACATATGGTATTATTAATTGGGAAAAAGGAGGTGATGTTCAGCTTTTTCCATTGCCTTGGCACAATCTCTGTTTTCTTACTAATTCTGAATATTACTGATGAGTAATATTCAGTAATATTACTGCTGAGCCCTGGTGCTCAGCAAAGATAACACTGGCCCATGAATCCCTCTGTCTCTGAAAGCTGCCTGGGAAGATCTCCAAATATGTCTCCTCATGGCTCTCTTAAGAATATTGTGAAAAAAACAAAAACAAAACTTTGAATGATCTGTAGGGCATGAGAAAAGGATAGTATAAGTAAAGGGGTCATGCAGACTAGGAATTAGGGGACCTGGATCTAGTCCCAATTTGCCTCTCTTTTTTGTGACTTTGAACATACTACTTAATTGATTTTACAAATTTTTAAGCACCTACTAGGCGGATTCAAGAAATGTCTGGGTCTTATTATTTTTTTCTAACTATAAAATGAGATTGTTTATGAACTTGGCAGTGTGTTTATGTTCTTTCCCTTCTTAAAGTATAATTTGGTCACTAAAACTTGCCTGTTGCTTGTAAATAAATTATACTTTACTTGCAAAAAAAATGCTTTACCAAAGTAAAAAGTTTTGAGGACGTTTGAATAATTAGAGCTGTCATGTAATGCAACTTGATCAAATCTATTAAAATTAAAGGTGCATTAAAATAATTTTTAAAACTAAAGAATATTTAAAATACCAAATGCGTTAAAATTTAAAATGCACTGCAACCCTCAGCATTATTTTTAGAGGGGGATCAAAAAGCACTGAACTTTTTTGTTCAGTGATACTAACTGGAAACAACCTTTGTGTCTCAGGAAAGAGAATGAGTTTGATAAAAGTAGAGGGTTGAACATAAATTCCCCCTTAGCTCCATCACTCATAGACATTTGATGCTTTGACATATTAGCTTCACTGGGACAGGAAAGGACTAGGGGATAAAATAATGTATATTTCCTCTATATAGCTTTAAGAATATTTTCCCCCAGTTGCTGTATATGTGTGTGTGTGTATATATATACACACACACTCAAAATTACTTAAAAAAAAAAAAAAACTTCTCTATACACAGGGGAAATAAGATCAGAAAAGACCCTAAAGAAAAGTTTCTCCCCACCCACCATGCATATCTAGTAGAAAATAGCATTCAGTAACCTTTGGATGGGCTTTCTCTGGCTTGCATAACATTTTTATCAGCTGAGGTTTATATATTTTGTATTTCACATTCTGTTTAGCATTTGGTTTGCATTCGACCTGAATGATTTTGCCCAGTACCCTGGCTCTTGACTGGTTGTTTGCCTGGCCTCCCTCCTTGGACTTTTGGATTTGGAGAGACAAGATCTGCAGGGCTTGTCTAGAGGACTGAGCCCCTTTCAGGAAAGTGGCCCCTCTGTAGTAGCTGGCCTCACCTTCTGTGATGACCTGTCAGTTCACAGCTTCCATTTTCACTATGATAATTTAAAAGCTGCAGTTCCTTTGAGCAGAATGGAATTGAGAACCTTGTGCCCAGGACTATTCCTTGGTGAAATGAGACAGTTCAGTAAATCCCCTTTGCCATTCTGGAGGTGATGATGAGAAATGTGCCCCTGGACAACAAAGTGATAGGCTCCCTTGCCTGGGCTGGGGAAGAGGCTTTGGCCATCTTTTGCAATATCCTAGTGACAAGGAGATGGCTCTATCCCCTTGTATGAACATGGGACAGTCCCACTTCTGGGCGCTCTGGATGTGGCTCACACATGTCAAGGTAGTGGAGACACCTTAAGAAGGCTATCCCAAGAGACAGGAACCTCTATTTTTCCAGCTTAAGGTTGAAAGGACATGGCTCACAGAATCAGTCACTGGCCAATTCTGATTTCTCCAATCTTTCTGAGTCAAAGAAAGACTTATGGATAATTCAGGGACACAGACCCTTGAATCCTAGGGGAAGGGCTTCTGCCAGCACTGGAATTGTGGTTTTCAGGGCAGTGGCCTGACAGACAGCAAGGGAAGTTTCACCCTTTCAGGCTCTTGTGCAAGGGACTCTTCCTAAGGAATAGGTGACTGTGTGGCAAACTCTCTATGAAATACAGTGGGACTCTGGCCTCTTATTGGAATATTTGTCTCTAGTTGGAATAGTTGATAGATTTTTCTTTTGTCTTACTTTTTACTAATACTTTGATTTGAGTTGCACTTAATTTGGAGAGGAGAGTTAACCCCAAACTGCTGCAGTTGGATGTGGGAAAAGATATGATATTATTTAAGTTATCAGTTATATGCCAGGCACAGACTGACTGGATGCTTTATATTATCTCATATAGCCCACAGCAGGGAGTTTATGATTCAGGGTGGGTACCTATGACCACAGGAGTATAAAATTTACTCCTGATTTTAGGAGTGAAATGAATGGGATTCAAATAATATAGGAATTCAGAAACAATCTGTTCTTACAATCAACCCTTGACATAGACTCCGGGTTTACCAAAATGACAGCTTGCATCAAATGACTATTTCTAAAAGAACCAGTATTTCTTTCAGAGTATACCACATAAGAGACTACATTTAAAGAGAAAATTTAGCTGGGTTTTTACATGGAAAGTTATCATTATCTTGCAAGCAACTTTGCATGTTTTGTAGCCAGTCAGAGGAGCCAGGGGCCAGGTTCAAAGTGAGAGCCTTTGGCAGGGCTGAAAATTTTCATCAAGATTCTGCCACATAGAAATTTCAGCAGAATGACTCTGCTTCATCGATTTAAGTTAATCACAGCAGGAGACAAGACCTCAGGGGAAGAGTCCAGTCTTCCATCCTCTGATCTCCAGTTAATGACTAAAGGAATGAAATGAGAAAACAGAATTTTGTAGGCAACAAAAGTGGGGGCAAGGTGTAAATATAGAGAATTTCGAGTTAGCAAGATTTTGCTAAATTTAGTTATTTTTTTCTGTTTGTGACCAAAACAATCAGAGGAATGCCTTTGAGAGGAGATGGCAGGGGTGAATGCTGCAGCAGACCAGGATGCTGGTGGATTGCATTCTGCAGGGTAGATAGTGTTTAAACCTTGGACAGTGTGATATTTTGATAATGATAATAAAGCGACACTTGGTGGGGGCGGGGGTAAATTGATAAGGCAGTGTTGAGATAAGGGTTTAAGAGGATACTCACTAAGCCAGAATTATTAGTCCTATTGTGAAATTTCTGGTCAGAGAATCTGGTTAATCTTGGTAGCTCAGCTTGGGTGAAGAGGCTGGTCTTTGGTCACTCAGCTCCTGTCGTGGGTCTCACACGACAGAGCCGAAAGCAGAGCTGGGCTGAGGGCCTGAGGCGTGCAGACAGCCTAAGCTGAGCTGTACTGCTCTTCTTGGTCTCACTCCAGGCAGGCGTCCCCTTGCCAGCCTTTTAGCAAACAGAGCAGTTTGTTGAAAGCATAAACCAGATCATATTACTCTTCTGTTTAAAACCATCCCATTGCACATGGATACTTGACAGCTTTGAGTTACTCTTGTTGCTTCAATGTATACCTCACCTCCTCCATAGAAAAGAGTCTAGATTTAGCAGGTATTCCCTCAGGCACTGGAGAGGAGACAGAAGAAGACTGTGACCTCCTAGGTTCTCTCTACTTTCAATCTGGACACTCTCCTTGAATCAGCGAATACCTCGAGGCCTGGTTATATAGTACCAACACTGCTTACTCAGAAATGGAATGTCAGATCTTCAGTTCATAGTACAGATGAGGAAGCTGGGGCACAGAGGAGGCACATGACATCTTAAGTGAGTGCCAGGGCTAACTTACATCTAACTCCTGGCTCCTGGCCTAACAACTTTGATGCCTTTGACTGATGGTCACCTCTGCAGCTCGAAGGGCATTGAAGGCTGACAGGGAAGAACAGCAGAACCATGCAGACAGAGTAGAGGAGGCAGCTGGTAGAAAATGGAAAGTCCATAAAGAGTCAAAATACCCATTCTTGCTGGCCATAACCCCAAGACAAGTGTGAGTCCCATATGTTCTTTAACAGAGGCATAAACAGTAACACAGAAAAACTACACAGAGGGATTAATAAAGGCCATGCCATTTGTGCCTAACAACTAAGCACCCTATTTATTCGGATTCTTACTTTGTCCTTTTAAGTGATGGGAGACCTCCTCCATTCCTCCCTAGTCATTTGGTTTGTGACTCTAGTTTAGAATCTATCTGCCTACTTGTCTGAGGTTCTAGGCTCCAGGGAGATGAAGATGATGAGCTTGGGCCACGTGATTTGCCTGCAGTGTTTTGCTGTTCTGCACAGGGGCTGTAGAGAAGAACAATGAGCAAATTCATGAGTCAACATTATATTTATCCTTCTATTGTGGGGAATACTGCCTCTACTTGTGTGAAACATAATCATTTGTTAGCTTAAGTAAGACATTTTCCTGCCCACTGATAAGGAAACAAAAAGGCATTTACTGTGCTAGTCTCTAGAATGTGAAATGTAAGCTATGGTCTTTTCTGTTTGTTTGTCTTTAGTTTTCATTTATGATCACAGGCTTAAGGGTTGAAGGGGGCCTTGGAGGACTGCCAGCTTCACCACCCCATTCTGTGCAGGAAGTCCCTTCCTAACATCCTTGCTGGTGGTTCAGACCCTTTCTCTCTGCATCCCCACTATGAGTTGCTGCTACCGCTGTCACAACACTTACTTCATTTTGCTTTAAATTACAGTTATTTGAGGACTTTTCTTAAGTCTCAGCTGTGAGACCCTGAGGACAGAAATCCTGTCTCATTCCTCTTTGATATCCCACAGCCCCCAGTACAGAGCCTGGTCCACTCTCCATAAACATTTGAATGAGTGACAAAGTGTTAACAGCCTCCAGTGGTAGCCACAATTCGACATCTCTAATAGCTAGAAAGAAAGTTCTTCCTGAAAGTGAACAGGAACATGCCTTTCCGAGTTCCCTGTGGGGAGAGAACATAAAACAGGCAGTGATGACAAAGGGTCAGGCATTCATACGGTACACACAAGAGAGCCTTGGGACTGGCCATGCCCTGCTCTTTATTGCTGGTCTTGCTTCCCATCGGGCCAGAGGACGTGGAAGTCTTTCCCAGGACAGGAAAACCCCCCAAAACTGGATAGGTCTGGATAAATGTATGAGGGTAGGGAGGATTTGCAGGACTTGAACCTAGTTTGGAAGGAGAACTTTATTAGACTCTGTCAATGTCCCACTCATACCCCTCAGTCTGCCCTGAGGGACATCTGGTTCCCATATACAATGACACCTTCCCACGTTTCTCTGCCCATGGTCACTCTCTGGCCTGGGGAGTGTGCTAGGTTTGTGTATAGGTCAGGCTGGAAATGCCAGGGAATAACTCCAGAAGAAACTTCAACCATGAGTGATAGTACTTGGTACATAAATACTCCAGATCCCTCATCTCCCCTTGCGATGTCTGGAAGTATGTTCTATATAGTCTCTTAAAGGTTTCAGGAAGGAGGACCCCCAAATGCTCACAGCAGTAACCCATTAATGAACACATCCTGTCTTCATTTGCCTCCCTTTCCCCTTTGACTTGCCCACTCCCTCATTGTGCTTCCTGGGATCATACCCATATAAACAATCTGCCCCAAATCCTTGTTTCAAGTCTGCTTTGGGTGAAACCCCAGCACAAAATTTGGGGGAAATCCAGATGTTAGTCCCTTAGAAGACAGAACTATTAAACTGAGTGTATGCCCATCTTCCCCATTTCTTTCCTTCTAATTCAGAGTTGGTCTTTCTTGTCAGTTCTATAAATAGAGTTTAATTTTAAGAAGAATCTGTGTCCTAACTCAGAAAATAGGACCGATAATGATTCCTAAATCTTTGAAGGATAGTTTTTTCAAATAATAATAGTTAATAATATTCTAGTTCTATTAAGGGAATATGCTACATCAGAAAGGTCTCAGGCCTGTCTAAAGAAAGAAATCACGCATAGACGTCAGGATGGATTTGTGTTTAAGTGCTTCACTTAGCCCCTTAAACCTTCACAGAGACCTTTTAAATGAAGAGTGACTTTATAAACCTGTCTCAGATTTGGGACAGAATGCTTGAGGTCAGGGACAATGAAGATGAATGGGAACCATGAAGGAAGAGTGAAAAGAAAATAAAGAACCTTCACTAAACTTACCTGCTATTAATGAACTACCGCTGAGCTAATAGAGCCTGTTGCTAAAGGATATCTATTATCATATGAGAAGATTCATAACAAAGAACAAAGGTGTGCAAGCAACCTGCCACCCTAGTCCTTCTTCAGATAGACATTGTGTGAGTCAGAAAAGCTCCTTGTAGGTGCCACAATATTGCTTGATTGTTTTGACACCTCAGGCAATTAATAGGAGATAGCAGTTAAAAATAACCATGCTCACTACTGTCTTTGTTTCTATGGGTTTTCTATTGTCTTGCTTTTTCCTGAAGAGTTTTCTGCTGGCCTAATAAGGAATGACACACATGGTCATGAATTTTTAATTGGCAATCAAAGATGGGAATGAATGTAAACAAAACAGCAGGGCCAGGAGAACCTCACAGATGCCTTTTTGAGGTCAGGTGGGGAAATGTTCCTAAATCACATAGGGATAAGAAAAGGCTCCACGGGTCTTATTTTTAGTGTAGATATTGTGGCTTCATATGCTATCTTTACTGGAGGAGCATGACAACCTACTCTAGTATTCTTGCCTGGAGAATCCCCATGGACAGAGGAGCCTGGCAGGGTACAGTCCATGGGGTTGTAAAGAGTCAGACACAACTGAGCGACTAAGCACAGCACATGCTGTCTTTATTTACCTGCTTCCTTGGTGGGGGTAGGAACGGGGGACAGTAAAGTCTTCACTTGGTGGTAGGAAGATGTGTGGTTATCCTGTGACCTGTGTACTTTGCTCTCTGAGCATTGCTGCCCTATTGTAGTAATGCCCTGGTACAGCCCTCTCCTGAGTTGAGAGAGGTGCCTTTTCCTCCTCTTGCTTTTGCCTTGTTCTGAGCCATTGCTTCCAGTGAGAAACTCTTGGAAGTACCATGTTGTCCCCATGGCATGACCTCATAAGGTGATTGTGAGGATTATTAAGGTCATCCATATAAAGTGACTGCATTCATGGATATTTATGTGCCATGTGCCACGCTAAGTCCCTTCAGTCATGTCCAACTCTTTGCAACCGTATGGACTGTAGCCTGCCAGGCTCCTCTGTCCATGGGCTTCTCCAGGCAAGAATACTGGAGTAGCCATTCCCTTCTCCAGAGGATCTTCCTAACCCAGGGATCAAAGCTGGGTCTCCTGCATTACAGGCAGATTCTTTAGTGTTTGAACCACAGAAACTGTGTTGGTCCTCAGAATGAAAAAGCTCAGTTTCTGTACCTGCCATCTGCTGAAATTTTAATATGTAAACAAAGGCCTCCTTTGGGCCCAAAATGGGTATGCTAGTATGGCTGATATAGCCTCTCTCAAACTTTTCAGTTTGGGTAACCTCCTTCACTATGTACTTCCCCACCCCAGAGTGCTCTGTGGCTGCCTTTTCAGCCTGCCCCACTAAGCACCACTCTCCCTTGCTTCCCAGAATGCCTATGTCAACATCAACCGCATCATGTCTGTGGCTTCCCGCCTCTCAGAGGCTGGCCACTACGCTTCACAGCAAATCAAGCAGATCTCCACGCAGCTAGACCAGGAATGGAAGAGTTTCGCAGCTGCCCTGGATGAACGCAGCACCATCCTCGCCATGTCTGCTGTGTTCCATCAGAAGGCTGAGCAGGTGAGGCCAGGGGGAGCCGCTGCAGCTGCTGTCGGTGGGGCAGGGTCAGGGCAGACTGGGAGGACATACACTGAGGTGTAGAGAGCCCCTCCTCTCTTTTTGAAACACTGAAGACCTTGTTGGGTAGTTGTGACAAAACCCATGTTCTACTGCTGTCATGGCCCCTGTATACACAGAAAGACATTGATAACTCTTAGTGACTTTGCTTACATTCAAACAGGAAGGAACCAGAGCCTGTTTACATTCTGCTTACTAGTTTATTGGTGTGTGTGTGTGTTGACTGCTTAGTTTGCATTCCATGAACATAGACCAAGGAGTGAAACTAAACTGATCATTGAGTTTTATCAGGGGCAAACTAATTTTATATGAAGCATTTGCTGTGGATAATAATAATACAGTGGACAGAAATAATTATTATTTATTGCCATTTACTTACTGGCATTGGCCAGTGACATTATTAACCCATTTTATGGAGAGGAGCAGGGAAGCCCAGAGAGATTAAGTGATCTGCCTAAGATCCAGTGGTGTATAGGAGCTGACTCTAACCAGCTTAGGAAGAGCCAATGGCTAAATTTTCACAAATTTAAAAACTGAACTTGTTGTTAAACATAGCCATTACTTCAAACTGTATAAGTTTAAATATGTCATATTAAAAACAAAGGTAATTATTACTCAAAATTCATTATTTTCAATTACTTCAATAGATCTTATTATTTTCTATGTTCTTGAGATTATTTCTAATATTTATGTCTATGGTGGAAAAAGTATACAATTGTGTGCTTCTGATCACCTCCTCCCAGCTCCACATTTGGTGATGTCACACTGGTAGCCTGAAATAGACCAAGAGAGACATTTTACACCATGAAAATAATCAAGTGTTACAAACCAGTGCTTGATTTGTTGTTTTATTGATTGTATAGAATCTTTTAAAAAATGAGAGAGAAATATTTTAAAATTTAGTTTTAGTGTAAAAATGTGCTCTGTGTAGAGCTGTTACACTGTGAATAGAACACAAAATTGAGGAAATATTCTTCTGATATTCAAAAATATAATTTCATTCAGCAAAAAAGCCACTTAAAATCACTGATGAATGAGTAACATTCTGACATACGTCTCCAGGTGTTTTTTACTTTTGTCTTATACCTTAACAAAAGTTAAAATACCAACCAGCTTTTGTGTTGTAACTATATAAGTTTGTCATTTACAGATAGAAGCATCTGTGAGAATTAATTTGTTGCGTGGAATTTATCATAAGAAGCATTCTATATGCTTCTGAATTTGCAGTTTCTTTGTAAATTATGTATGTGCTACACATCTTTTATAGCAGTAAAATTTATAACATATTGGGTGTATACACACACACATATTTATACTGGTTATTAAAAGTTTATTAATACACCATTGTGAAAATCAAACAATCTATAGGCATCTGGGATCAAGTGTGTCTAACATTAAAGCCATGGTTTTATCCTCTAAATTTCTTCCTTTGTATGACATTTGGGTAGCTCATAGGTAATATAGAGTCAGACACAAGGTCATTTCTTAAATCTCTTCCTCTGTTACCCACCTAACGTGGAAGTCAGCATGGAATAATTGAAAGAGTCTAGGTTTTGATGCCAGACATATGTAGGTTCTGATCATTAACTCTTAGGCAAGTCATCTCAACATTCTGAGCTTGTTTGCTCATCTCTAATGTGGGGATGATCATAAATCTCACAGCACTGTTGTAAGAATTGGAACATTAGGTGCTTAGTGTGTTTCTTAAGTGGTAAACATTACTACTGTGGGTATATGTTCAACATACTATCCTGGTATGTTTGTATTTCCTCCACCCTGTGTCTGATGTGTCTGATTCTATCTGAGCCCTTCCCAGAGACTGAAATTCTTGTGTTGTAAGTCAAGAGCAACCCTACACATTGAGAGGAATCTAGCCTTTTATTATTATTTTTTATGATAATGGTGGTAGTAGCTGCGAATATCCACAGCTAATCTCCTATTCTCTCTTTAACCCTGTTACTTCAAACTTTGTTCAGGATTTCTACAGACTGGCAATGGAGATTCAATGCCTCCCTATCTGTCTCTTTCTCTCCTTGAGATGACCATTGTGTGGGATCTGATATAGGACTGTGGTTAGAGTGTTACCAAGAAATCCCAAAGGCCTTGAAGTGGTCCTACCCCCGTGTTTGACATATAACCATCAAGTTACTTTCAGGTTGCTTTGTAAAATGGTTGTTGATGGGGAAAAGCAGCTTCTGAGATATTAGAAAACACATGCAGATTGATACTGGGTGATACCCAGCACTCTTCCAGAATTGTTAGGAGGTGGCTTAATGCAATATAAACATACAGAACGAAAAATCAACCACCACAGCCAACTGGCTAAGGACTGAAAGCTGACACAACACCAAGAGGAGTACTCAAGCAGTTGTAGAAACACATACCCGAATTGAGAGTAACTGGGGGAATCAACTTTTATTTGCTGTTTCCTGACTTGGATTATTTTGGATGAGAAGAAATTTTATTTGTATCCATTTTTTAAATGCAATTTCTCAAGATTGCCAGTCCTTCAGGGAAACTCATAAACCATGCTTCTTTTTAGCTGGAAAACACACACACACACACACACACACACACACACACACACACACACACACGAAACAATGGATTCAAGGCTATTTTTTCAATGCATTTATTTAGGCAGCTCTTTATTGTCCTCAGATGGGTTGTTCTAGGCAATGAGATAAAAAGGTATTTAGGCGATTAATTTAAATGGAGCTGTGCACTCAGGCAAGAAGAATCACAGACAGAACCATTCCAGACTGTTAGGTGAAGAATTATCTGCATTTTAGAGGTGTATTTTCCACCCAATAAATCTGAGTGATTTCAGTTAGCTCACCCTTTGTGCATGGAGACCCATAGTTTTCCAAAGTTGTTAATTTTAATTTTTAAATAATTTTATTTCTGTCAAGATCTATATCTATATATCACATCCCAGGAGTCACTCTAGACACAGTACAGTCTGTCCTTAATCTACCCTCTCCCTGCCAGCCCCTTGGGGTTCTGACCCAACAGCAGGAATCTTATTGAGTGTTAATCTCCACCCCCTGTAGGAATGGTCTCTGCAAGTTCCCTGGGGTCCTGAATGGGCATTTATGAGGCGTTCTTTGCTCCTCTTCACAGCTCGATATCCACCTTGTAAAGCTTATGTGTGTAAATATCCCGTTTTGTTATATGTTGCCTTTCATGTGTGAGCATGCACAGGATAAGCATCTCTCATGTACACATGTAATTTAGTGAACTGTTTTCACACATGTATTTTATAGTGGATATAGCCCACTGAACATGAAGATAACTTCCACCCCCAGCAGTTTCATAGTAGTCATCTTTCTTTGTGTAAACTACACTTTCTAAATAGGTATTTGGGTCTGACTTCTTTCCTGAGGTTGGTGTTTATAGAATTAAAGAAAAAACTCCACCTTCTGCAGTGGTCTCTGAAAGCTTCCAGAAGTCCTGATGCTTCTTAAACGTATCTGTCGTGCCCGTCACTGCCCGCCCCCAGTGCTCCCACACTGACCTAGCTGGCATCTCCTTCCAGTTCTTGTCGGGAGTGGATGCCTGGTGCAAGATGTGCAGCGAAGGTGGCCTGCCATCTGAGATGCAGGACCTGGAGCTGGCGATTCACCACCACCAGTCTTTGTATGAGCAGGTGACCCAGGCCTACACAGAGGTGAGAACCAAACAGGACACCCACGGGTCCTGGTTATGTATGGGGGTGGGTGGCAAGAGCGCCAGCCTGTGAGCTGTGACATAGTCTGGGTTGGACTAAGAAGAAAAGAGGCCATTTTTCTCCTTTTGGAGACATCTTTAAGATCTTTGATCTGTGAATGATGGTCTCCGCCCGGGAAGCAGAAAAATGCAGCCATCAGCAGGTACCACGCTGGTGTACATGTGTGCGCGCGCACACACACACACACACACACACACACACACACACACACACACACACACACACACACACACACACACACACACACACACACACACACACACACACGTCCCTACCTCACCCTGTGTGTGAAGACTGGACTGTCAGAGGAAGGACTGTAAGAAAGCAAGTCTGTGTTCCTCTGGAGCTTTCTAGATGGTGAACAGCCTTGCCACCACTTTTATGAAGCAGCTCATCAAAAAAATGCTAATTTTCTCACTGACAGATCCAGAGGACAACTCACCATGGGTTGGAGATAAGTGTTTGTAGCAGTGAGAAGCTGCTGTGGAAGTGAAAATCAAACTAAACAGCTCTTCTGCTAGAAAATCGAAGACTGGGAGCATGGTACAAGTTAAGGGGGAAACACTTCCTGTTAAAGTAAAGGAAAAGAAGTATATAGGTGCATGTGTGTGAATACACCCAGCCCAGTAAGTTTGTTAACTGATATGAACTCTGAGGGAGAGGCTGAGGATGTGAAGAGATGGGCTGATCAGGAAAGCTGGATGAGAAGAGGGAAGGGTCTTCACATCTGGCCCATGGATTTTCTTGGGGGAAAGGTCAGCTAGGGCACTGTTTCTCAAAGTGGGTTCCTGAACCATCTGCCTCAGACTTACCTGAGGTGCTTGTTAAAGGTGTAGATTCCTGGGTTCAATTCCAGGCTGAATCAGACTGTCAGTAAGTAGGACCTGGAACCTCCATTTCAATAAATTTCAACCCAAGTGAGTTTGGTGCTTGTTGAAGTCAAAGAACTAATGGCCTCTGAGTGAAAATAAGATTTTTTGCCACAGTCAAAATGGAAATTTGAATCCTGGTTCCTTCTCTTACCCGTGTGACCTCAAACAAGTTACTTAACCACCCAAAGACTCATTTTCTTCCTCTGTGAAATGAAAGTAATAACAACTGCCTGTAGTTTTAAGAGTTGTAAAGGTAATTCATGTAATCCACTTGGCCCAGTGCCTGACAATAATAAGTGCTGAAAAGGTAACTGGTTTCATTGTTTTAAGAGGCAGAGAGAGGAGAACTAGTGAGCCAAATTTGATCTCACCAGCTCCAATGCACACAGCCCAAGGCTTTCTCTCAGAACAGAACTGTGCCTCTGCCCGTGGGTCAAGAATCTCTAAATTTACTCTTTATAAAGTATAAAAATAGAGCATATAAATGAGAGTATAATCACACTCAGAGTGTGATTATAATCATATACAGAGACACGGCATTTCTCTCAATTAATTCTCGGGCCCTAGCACTGTGGGATGTAGATGCTCCCTTCAAGCCCACTTTAGAGGTCAGTGAACTGCCCCTGCCTCCTGCACATGTGGGGTGAGGCAGAGGACTGGGACTTGGGTTGACTTGAATTTCAGGACTTGGCCCTCCAACTGGAACCACCCAGCCCTGGACAGAGCACAGTGTCCAAAGGCAGCATTGCTCAGAATTCCCTGAAGAGAGCTGTCCCGGGTTTGGCCACGGAATGTGTATCTTATTCATGTCTCTGAATTATCAATGAGGTACTTCCTCTCTCCCTTTCCTGGCAATACATTGTAGGAGGCAACATGGTAGAATGGGGTGGATAGAGTTGGTCATCAAAATTGGTCATTTTCCTCCAGCCAGGCTCTCTCTCCTGTCTTAGCTGCACTCTCCACCTTAATCATGTGTTCTCCTTTCTTTATCATGCCACAGTCCTCCATGTACTTCTGTGGCTCCATCAACAGGGAGTAACTACTGGCTCTGTGTTTCTGAGCCCCCAGCTAAGCTATTATCAGGATGTGCAGGTAAGGGAGGGGAAGCTGCAAGCCCAGCAAATAGCTCCCTATTCATCTTCATAAGGCCAAAAGTGGGAGCACACGTCCCTCTGCCACGTTTTTGGAAGGAAAGGACTGTCTTAACTCTACGTCAACTTTGACTTCATTGTTAACCAGATTAATTTGGGGTCTTAAAATTCCTATGAATTCCCTAGTCATCACTGTTTTAAATTAGAAAGACACATGCTCCTTGGATACTCTGCCAAGCGCTGGAGAGCCACAAGTGTCAATCAGATGATGGCACTTCCTAGAAATATTGCCAGGAATCTGGTGAGGATTGACAGGGAATGTCACTCCCACTGGTTTTAGCACTGAAGGTGAATTTTGGGGAACCCAGGAGCATGGATGTTGTGTCTACAATCTAAGGGTCCCTCCCTTATTCTGCATGTTCTCAAAAGACAAGGATGTTACCACTTTCAGGAGAAAAAAAAGGGGGGTTGAATAAAAGGAGAGTGAAAGAAGGATAAATATAAAAGAAAGAAAATGACAAGGAAATAAAGAAGGTAAGACAGAGAAATGATGATGATGATAAAGATAGAATTTGGTAGCCAGTACTACACACTGGGTTCTGTTCTAAGTGCTCTGCTTGTGTTAACTCGTTAATCCTTACCACAACTCTTTGAGCTATGTGCCATTACTATCCCTACCTCACACACAAGGAAGCTGAGGCCCAAAGAGGTTAAGTAACTTGCCCCTAGTCACACACTTAGAAGTTCAGAGCTAGGTAGAGGAAGGTGAGGAAGGAAGAGGAAGAGGGGTTTATGGTGACAACTTATATTCAGGTTTTTTTTCCAAGGTGGAGTTCTGTTGCCTCATCTAGTTAGAGAGTCAGTCAAGATATTTATCAAGTACCAAGTGTCAGGCACCGTCCTAGGCATGGAGAGAGATAAACAGGGTAGAGTACTTGCCCTGAAAAAACTGAAATTCAAAGAGAGACACTGATTCAGGGTCTTGAAGATGATGGCCGCAGCACCAGCACTTCCTCAGGCTGCAGGCTGAACACTGGGTCAGCTCTGGTGGCACACTCCTCGGTTGTCATGAATCTGGGTGGGAATCTCAGTTCCAACCAGGGGCCCCTACAGCTTGCCTTGCCTTTCCCTGCCTCACCTCCTCTCCCCCTTCTCCTTCGACTTGACCTTTCTCGTCTTACAGGTCAGCCAGGACGGCAAAGCACTGCTGGACGTGCTGCAGCGGCCCCTGAGTCCCGGGAACTCCGAGTCCCTCACAGCCACAGCCAACTACTCCAAGGCGGTGCACCAGGTGCTGGATGTGGTGCACGAGGTGCTGCACCACCAGCGGCGGCTTGAGAGCATCTGGCAGCACCGCAAGGTGCGGCTGCACCAGCGCCTGCAGCTCTGCGTCTTCCAGCAGGATGTCCAGCAGGTACCACGCTGCTCCCCCGTCCCGGCGTCTCTCACAGACCAAGCAGGCGTGCCTGAGTCCCTCACCTAGGTGATCAGGCCTGGGGGTGCCTGATTTATGGACAGAAGAGGGCAGTCCAGCCCCCAGCAGCCCCCACCCCCTCCTATACCATCCAGACTTGTTCACTGATGCTTCTCACTTAAGCAGCTCTACAGACCTGGCCTGGGGTTGGGAAGGGAGGCTCAATCTGAGAAATAGCAATTCTTTGCAGTCATGACTGTTTTCTTTGGGGAAAGCTTGACCATCCCCCCAGGCATGAACTTTTTAGACAGCTCTGGGTCTGGGGGGTTATCTGAGTACTGTCAGGGCTGGACCCCCAGCCAGCTCGCTTCTCAACCAGGGATACAGGTGGCCTGCTGGAGCTGGGGTGTAGTGGGGTGCAGAGCCTTTAGGGGATTCTTTGGCAAGCTTGAACTTGGGAAACCAGATTTAAAAAATGGGCTGTTGATAATTGTGTGTTCTGTAATTAGAGGTTACTTCTGGCTTAATCTGTTTCTTGCATTATTATAATAGTCATAACTTTTATTCTTTACCACAAAGAGTAAAGAAATGGTTATTTTCTAACTATAAAAGGATAGCCTTGCCACAAATACTCTTTTGGATGAAATGACCCATTCTTTTCTCCTCATACTTCCTTTGTCTGTCTCTTTGGGTACCCCTAGGAGCCTTTCTCTGAGGACTAATAGCTGGAGCAGGGGGTGCTTGGGAACTAGAGATGAGAGTTAAGATTTAGTATCATTTCCCTGCTGGTTCACAGCAAGAGGCAGGGGTGGGAGCAGTCATGTTCTCAAACTTTTTCTGTGGCCACCTCATCATTTCAGGATTTTGCACATAAAATAGCGTTTCACTCTCCTTCTACACCTCCTGTGATATTGACCAAATATAGTCGAAAAGTATATTAAAATATACGTGGAAAATTGAAAGCTAACTGGATGTGTCTTTGGAATGCTGGTTCCCCTTACAGCTGTTGTTAGGAAGATCTTACACTGGGTAACCCTGAGAAGAAGACAGGTTGGAGGGAGAGCAGGGCATCCTATCAGGGGCTGTGACACCCTCTGTGTGTTGGGTCACCACCATGCAGTCAGTCCCAGGAGTGGACAGGCCTCCAGAAGTGTCCCATATTCTTGGGTTGCCCTAACTCCTTTGCAGCCCCCGCCCCCCAACTAGGGCAGTGAGGAGTCTTCAGAGGTGACACTTTAGTCTCGGGAGAGATGGGAACTGCTGATGTGCTGGTCCAGGCTCTGAAACCCTTGTGGGGTTTGCTGGGAATGGAAAAGCAAATGCTCTAGTTGTCTGCTCCTGCTGTCTGGAATTGTTCATCTCTGAGCACAGAAGACCACAGGGTTGGTCTGTGAATGAGACAGAGTTAGGTGCCAGCCTCCAGAAGCACACAGAGGGGACGTTACTGTTTCAGTGAACTTTGAGTGACTTTTGGAGATTTCTGTACCATGGATTATGCAGCTTCCTTGGTGTGCTCATTGCCTTCCTGCTGTTTTCATGGTTGTTGGATGGTGTAGGATAGATGCTGGAGAGGGGCAGAGGGCTGTGAGGAGGGTGGGGAAAGACATCCCCATTAGGAGGGCGGTATCTAGACACAGACTGTCTGGAAATAGCAATTATCGGACTATTTTGTGGCCACCCTGACATCTACACTACAGCTAGGGGGAAGTATAACAAAGCTACACTGGTGACTGTTCTACATCATGCTGTTAGAAATGAGAGCATCTCTGGAATGGAGACCCTATCAGTTCACCTCCATCAGTGAATCACATTGTTGGCACTCAACAAAAGCAATAAGATTATGAGGTAGAAGTAAGGGGGTTTGGATTTTCCGTGAGAACTGAATCCCCCAGGGTGGTTAATCCCATTGTTGTTTTCTGGACATGTGAATGTGACTTCTAAAGACATGATATCATTCAGCCATTGTCCCACTCACTCTCACTCACCAAATGTCTGACACTGGGGCAGATACGCAAAGATGAATGTGATAAACAAGGGCTACTACTTTGTGATGGGTCTCAGTTGCTTCCTGACACCCAGCAACCATCAGCGTCTGATCAGTGTCTGAGCTGGTGCTTCAGAGGTCACTGGACATGATGAACTCAGTGGTTCCAGTGACAAACTTGAATTTTGGTCTCCCATTTCCAAGCCATGCAGGAGCCTGTCCTAGTTTTCAGAGTCAGATTGGGACAAATAGTTTCCCTTCTCTGTGCTCCTACAATTATATTTAATTATATATGTATATATACTTCCCAGGTGGCACTAGTGGTAAAGAACCCATCTGCCACTGCAGGAGGAATAGAAGACTTGAGTTCGATCCCTGGGTCAGGAAGATCCCCTGGAGGAGGGGGCATGGCAACCCCCTCCAGTATTCTTGCCTGGAGAATACCATGAACAGAGGAACCTGGTGGGCTACGTTCCATAAGGTCGCAGAGTGTCAGACATGACTGAAGTGACTTGGCATGCATGCATGCATGCATCCACATACATAAAAAATAATTTAACGCAAAAGTCAAAGTGCTATTGAAATTTTATATATTTATCATTTTTTATTTTGCATTTTTTCATCTCTTCTGTTCCAGTATCTCCTTGAGAGCAGAAGGCATGACTGCTGCTTCTCTGTGCCCCTTATAACTCTTAGCCACCTGGCATAAAGCTAGAGTTCTTTTAATATTTGCTGACTTGAGCAGAAACCCCAGTTTCTGCTTCTATGACTTGAACATCATCTAACCCTCCCTCCCAGCCCATTCAGTAGTTGCCAGTGAGTAGCTGGGGTCTGCATGCAGGAATTGTGAAAGTCTGAAGGGTCCCAGATATTTACTTACAGCCCCAGGCAGAGGACTCAGGGACATAACATTAGTGCTACAAAGCATCTTGGTGACCATCAGCTATTCAGCAAGTGTGGGCCTGGGCAGGGAGCCCAGCGCTGCACTAGGTTCTGGCAAGATGCCTGCTTAGATAGAAAGGCAACAAAAGATACACACTTGAAAATAGAAAGGTCCATACTACCTGAGCGTGCCAGGCAGGTGCATAGCAATCAAGTATTAATGGGACAGGCTGAGGTGCAAGAAGTCAGAGTTGGTATCCTGAAAGAGGAGAGAATTGATTAACCATATAGTCTGGATCCAAGACTCCTGAGCACATTTGGGGTTGAGAGATATTTACTCTACAGCCTAAGTGGGAAGCTTGTGAGTAAGCATCAATGGCTAGGGCAGCATAGCATTGTGGATAAAAAGCATGGGCTCTGGAGCCAGACAGCCTGAGTTTATATCCTGTTCTGACAAGTCTTGGCCATGGGACCTTGGGCAAGTGACTTTACTCCTGGTGCTTCAGGTTTCTCGCCCTAAAATAGGAAACATCGCATACCTGTCTTTTCGGACTGAATGAGGTGCAAGCGCAGTGCCTGCCCAGCATGTAGTAGATTCTCCAGCAGTATTGCCTGGGTTTAGTCACATCCCCTTTGAGTAGTACTTGGGTGTCCCCTGTCGCTTGTGCTATTGGGAAGCCCCAGCCTGATTCCTTTGTTTCTACAACAGCAACTGCTTCGTGGGTCTGTTGAGTTTCATTGCACTCAGTGATGAAAATCTCAGAACTGCCAGGGACCTGAAAGAGCACCCAGTCTCACCTACTATAGGCCAAAGAAACTGAGGCCCAGAGATGTAAAGCAACTTGGTCATAACCACACAGCTAGTTAATGGTAGTTCCAGGGCCAGAAACTAAGTCTTCTGGCTCCCAGTCCAGGTATCCTACAGAAAAGTCACACAAGAAAGGAGCCTGGTGGACAGAGGAGAACAGAAGAGAGACAGGAGGGATACATACAACCTAATAGAGAGAGAAGAAAGACAGACACACACATACACACCCTGGAACAGGGAGAGAAAGGAGAGACAGGGGCTGTGGGGGGTGGGAAAGAAAAGGATAGATTTAAAAACAGAGATCAGAGAAACAGACATACATGGGCTGGGAGGAGAAAGAGAAAGAGGAAGGTGGGGCAGAGACAGAAGAGAAAGAGACAGGGTCTCCTGCTTGTGGAGAGAGGAGGGGGAGCCAGCCAAGCTTTCCCTGTGCCTGACTCCTTGTCTCATTGCCATTTCTGGGGGATGGTCTTTTCCCAAGCAGGATTACCTTGTCCAAAGCACGGAGTAAAGCAGAGAGGTTAAAATCAAGATAGACACTGGTGAAAACAAGATTTCATTTAAACATTATGTACCCAGAATTGGCCTGACACATTATCTCTGTGCTAGCTGTTCTTTGGGTCCCAACAGGTGTCCTTTTACCATTTTCTTCCCCTCTGGGCTTGGAGGCAGTGAAAATAAGTCTCTGAGGATCAAACTGGAACTTGGGTTCATTAAGATACAGAAATGCATGAATAGGGCACACCTGCCGTAGTATTGCTAGTGGAATAATTTTCAGTGCTACTGTTTTTCCAGTGTAGAGTAGAACAGTACTAAAAGTGAAGGCGAAAGTGTCAGTCCTCAGTTGTGTCCAACTCTGCAACCCCATGGACTGTAGCTTGCCAGGCTCCTTTGTCTATGGTATTTCCCAGGCAAGAATACTGGAGTATTGCCATTCCCTACTAAGCAATAGCCAAAGGAGCATTTCACAACACTATCAGCCAACTTATCTTTCCATCATGGGCTCCTTTCGAGCCCAGATAGACCTAATTTTGTTGAGAAGAACAAGGAGTAGCTAGTCTTGATCTTTCTGATAGATGCAAACTCTATTCCATTTTTTCATAGCCAGAGTAACTGTCATGAGTATCTCTGTAAGCTGTCTTATTCTACCTCCTTTTCTTCTTCCCCTTGCCTGTGGTGCAAGGATAAATTGGTAGAGTGTTTTGAAACACCTGTGTGCAAGGCCCTGTACTAGGAGTTGGGGGTCCCTGGCCTGAGAGAAGACATATGTACCTAAGGATGTATGAATGGCGTGTGTCTATCTGGCTTTTGGGCCAGAGAAGCAAGACAACAACGGGCTGGTGGAGTCAGAGCAGAAAAATTTCCCATGGTTGGAATGGCATTTGCACTAGCTCTTGGAGCTCAGGCAGAGGATCTGGGGATGGTATTCCTGGGGTTGGCCAGAGAGCGGAGAGCTAAGTTATAGCCAGGGGCCAGGGAAGAGGAAATCTAACTGGGTGCCTGCTTTTGGCAGTGATAGCAGGAGGTCAGGCTGGAAGGGTTAGGAGTGGTCTCGGGGGGAACATGACCTGTTTGAGGTTTCAGTGCCCTCCCTTAAGAACAATGTGTTTTGCTTTTAAGTGGTCCAAAAGTGAGCTAGCGAGGGCAGTGATGACAGCATTTTCTGGCTCAGTGACTTTCCATTCTGAATGAATACATTAATATTAAAATACATAGTTCTGTACTACAAATGAATCTCACCTGTTTCTCTCAGTTTTTATTGAGGCCTCATATGGAAAGCTATAGCTTTTACTGTGTCAGCTCTTGCCTGCCAAACAATGTGTAAAAAGGATTTGAGGGTAATTTTTTAAAACTCCAGATAGTCGATCTTTTACTAGCTATAGTGACTAAAGCCCCTTAATCATACTAAACCAGTTTGGGCATTGTATAATCCAATTGACAGCTTTGCATAATAAAAGGTGAGCACTTTAGGTTACAAATTGAATGCTTAGGAAAAAATGACTGGAATGATGATGGGTCTAGAAATGAACTCTTCTTATATAAAGAAAGGATTAAAGCATCTGAGAAGGAAAATCCTCACCCAGGGCATACATAGTCCCAGGTAGATGGGGCAACACACACAGCAGGAATCATTCTCAAAAATCTGAAATGCCAACTGGTGGTAGTTTGTGGGTATGTCAGGGAGGAGATTCAAACATCAGAGGTATGAATAGATTCCAGCCCTGAGATTTTTTTTTTCCCTGAGATTAAATGTGTCTTTAAACGTTTTATTATTCATAGCTCATGATTCATCTTTATGAGCAATTGAATATCTAATCACTTCACTTATCTTATTTAATCTTCCAACACTATAAAGCAGGTGATAGTTTGGTCTTCACCTTACTGATAAGGAAATTGAGGCTTAAAAAGGTTAAGTAAACTTGTGCAAGGTCACATAGCTAGTGGCAGAGGAAGGATTTAAACCCATGTCCACCAGATTTCTAAGTCCATGCTCTTAGCCTCTCTGCTATGCCCTGGGCACTATGCTAGATGATGAGAATGCAGAGAGACACAGCCCCTGCCCTTGAGGGGTTTATAAGTTAGTGCTGGAATGTCATTGCTCAAAGGGCCCAGATAGATTACTTGGTCCTAAAGGATGAGAGTTGCCCAAGGTTGCATAACTGCTGACAGATGAGATTCGTTCCCAAACTGCCTGTCCAGTAAGACCCACACAGGCAATCACACTCGCACTCAAATGCTCTTTTCCACCCACTCTGTCATTATAAAATGGCTCGCTATGGTTATTTATCTCTAACACAAGCCTTAAAACAAGCCCTACTCATTCTCACTTGTTTTTCACAACCATAATTAAATTACCTCAGCATTGTTGGTGGTTTCTTTGTTGGTGGTTTTGAGTATCTTGAATAATTTCCATTTGCCCATGGTAGTATTTAGCAGTATTAAAGCTCTCAATTAAATTTTGCTGGTGATAATCCAGTCATTCAGATATGTTCAAGTAGACGACAGATGATTCTTTGGGCAGGGTGGGTGTCCAGAAAGTGTGCAGGTTTTGGCTTGGCTCAACTGGGGGAGGTAGAGAGAGGAGAAACAGAGGTCTCCGCCAGTCAGGGTTGCTTTCTGATTGGAGTGGGGATAAGGAAGCTTTCTCATCTGACTCTTTTTTTGGTGTCACTGATCTTAGAGGGGGCACTCTATCCCTCTCCCTGTGGGAGGAGGCTGGTACCGAAGGGTATGTTCCAGTCTTCTCCATGTACACTCCAGCTAGAATTAGCAGGGCTGGGGTGTGGGCCTTGGAGTCCTGCCTCTGATCTGCTCAGACCCTCCTGCCTGGAATTTCATGGACCCTTAGTACCTCTCACACTCTACACCTCACTCTCCTCCTTCTCTGCCCTGCTTTCCACCTTCTGTTCTCTTCTCTGTCATGGTCTTCTCCCTTGGTGCTTACTTTGATTTTCTGGTTGCAGACTCGGTTCTGACTAAACAGTGGTCGTTCTGTGATGAGCACCTTCCTAGGAAGGATTTAGGTCCCTCCCTCTGGCAGGCTTGGGAAGCTGGTGGGTCCTGAGAGGCAATGAGAAGTGCCCCCCCCCCCCCCACAAAGTTACTGAGCCTCAGGGCTTTCTTGAACCACAGTAATTTTGAACACCTTTAAAGTCCTCAGTTCCTCTTTTATTGTTATGTTAACAAGTGACTAGACAACTCAACATTCAAAAAAACTAAGATCATGACATCTAGTTCCATCACTTCATGGCAAGTATGTGGAGAAAAAGTGGAAACAGTGGCAGATTTTATTTTCTTGGGCTCCAAAATCATTGTGGATGGGCAGTAACTGCAGCCATGAAATTAAGATGCTTGCTCCTTGGAAGAAAAGTTATGACAAACCTAGACAACTTATTAAAAAACAGAGACATCACTTTACCGACAAAGGTCCATATAGTCAATGCTACGGTTTTTCCAGTAGTCATGTACGGGTGTGAGAGTTGGACCATAAAGAAGGCTGTGTGTGTGTGTGTGTGTGTGTGTGTGTGTGTGTGTTAGTCACTCAGTCGTGTCCATGGAATCTGTGACTCCATGGACTGCAGCCCACCAGGCTTCTCTGTCCATGGAATTCTCCAGGCAAGAATACTGGAGTGGGTTGCCATTTTCTTCTCCAAAAGAAGGCTGAGCGCTGAAGAATTGGTGCTTTCGAATTGTGGTACTGGAGAAGACTCTTCAGAGTCCCTTGAACAGCAAGGAGATCAAATCTGACAATCCTAAAGGAAATTAATCCTAACTATTCATTGGAAGGACTGATGCTGAAGCTGAAACTCCAGTATTTTGGTCTTCTGATGTGCACAGATGACTCACTGGAAAAGCCCCTGATGCCGGGAAAGACTGAGAGCAGGAGAAGGGGGTGACAGTATGAGATGGTTGGATGGTGTCATCAACTCAACATGAATTTGAGCAAATTCTGGGAAATAGCAAAGGAAGGGAAGCCTGGCATGCTGCAGTCCATGGGGTTGTGAAGTGTCAGACAGGACTTAGTGACTGAACAACAAGACAGTCACCATCTAAGGACATTTCTGATAAACACGTACTCAGCATGTCCTTGACCTCAACGTGCTATGTCTGGAGCTTTGAATACCAGGCTAAAGGATAAAAGATTCATACTTTATAACTGGTGGAGAGCTAGAAAAGATTCTGACCAGAGAAAACAGGTTATCAGAGTGAAGGGCTGAGGTAATTTTGTGCCAGCAGAGGACTGAGTTGGACTGGGAAGATTGTGGGATCACAGTCATTGACTGAAGTGATGGGAACAAGGGTAGATATGAGAGTATTTATGAAAAAGCATCACTGAAAATTGCTGTCCATTTTGCTATAGAAAGCAAAGCAAGTGTCAGGTATGAATGTGGAACTGTGTTTTTCCAAGTCTGGTTCTTGGACCAGTTAAAGAACCCAACTCAGGTCCACTTGTCCAACATAGAGCAAAGCCAATGTACTGACATCGAGTCCTAGTAAAGGAAGGTACAGTATTTATTGCAGGGTGACTAGCAAGGAAAACAGGAAGCTGGTGCTCATAAGACCAGAACTCCTTAGTAGTTTTCAGGGAAGGGTTTTTAAAGACAACATTAGGGGTACACACACACGGTATGTGATCCGTTCATGGACATTCTTCTGATTGGTTGGTGGTGAGGTAACTTGGTGATGTTTCGAGAATCTTAATTATCAACCTTCTATTTCCATCCAGTCTGGGGTCTACTGCTTGTGGTCAGCATGTAATCACCATCCTCCACTGGATGTGGGGCGTGGTAGTCTTAGTTTCTGTGGAACAACTCAAAGATATGCACCAGATTGTTATCTGTATCACTTCAGGAGGAACTAGGAGTCCTGTGGCTCTATTGTTCTTATCATTAACTACGTGAGCCTCCTCTTTGAAACTTGAGGAAGGCCAAACAAGAACAGGGTACTTGGAGAGGCTTTTGTACCTGGAAGGGCCTCGAAGATCCTACTCAGTTTCAGTTCCCCCTTTTCTTTGATGCTCCTCAATCCTGAGAGGGACAGGGGTGAGATAATAAAAGGAGTACAGTTTTGGATAGAGAAGTAAAAAACTCAGTTTAGGGGGTGACTTGCCAGGTTTCAGATCTCTGGCATTAAGATCATCTGGGCAGAGTTGGGGCTTGTTAAAAACAGATTATCTGGTCCTGTTCCACACTGTTTAGTTCAGAATCTGTGGATAACATGGTGTCTATGTGTTAGAAAGAACCCCAGGTGATTCTGAAGCATTCTAAAGCTTGAGAGCCTCTGACTTGAGAGATTCAGTCCTTAGTGATGAAAAGTGTGGTGATACCATAAACAGGAATCAAAGGCACTATAATGACGAGATGCTCTCAGGGAGATGCCAAGGACAAAGATGAGTTCCAGTTACCCTCAACTGCTGGGCTGGCCAGAGTGGAGTGGCCCAAGGGAGGAAGACTGATGGTCTCCTAGATGGCTTCCACCTGGCATCACATGTGTCAGGAGACAGGACCGTAGTTCTCAGGGGAAGATAATATGTTCACCTGCTAATGAGTTTCAGCTGAGCCCTCTTGGAAAAGTGATGGCTTTCTCTGCCATAGCAGGACATTTATTTTGATCATACTTGTTCCAACAATGAGACAGAAAATAATTCTGAAAATTATCAGAATTGCTGATAACTGATAATTGCTGATAATTGGGCATTTCAAGTGTTGCCCACATGCTCTCCAGTCACAGCCAATGGGGAGCAGGGTGGTGCTGGCAAAGGATGAGCCATTCCCCTTTAGAACTAATGTGCAGTGTGCTGTGTAAGGAAGCAGAAATAATGATTTGATGGACTGTCCTGGGTACTCTTACACATCATATGTACTCGAGCCTTTAACAGAACAAAATGTATTGTTGACACCTGATGACATGTCAGCTCTCCTTCCTGAGCTCAGAATAATGGCTTCTACAGAGTTGAGGGGCAGGGCTAGGAGGTAGGAGCTGAGTGGGGGCAGTTCTTCACTTTAGGTAAAATATCTTGCCTATTTTATCAGGGATCAGATTATGACACAAGATTAATAACATATTTCAAATAAGGTGATTGATCAGAGAGAGCCAGGGAGGGAATCAGAGAGTTGGAATTCTGGTTTGACAACTGTTTGCTAAATATCTTCATTTCCTTTCATGGTTTTGCTCTTTATCACATAGAAAGTTCTCACATCAGATTGGTTGAATTAATTCACTCATTTATTCACCTGATGTTCTTTGAGGACTTAGCAGTAAACCAAACAAAGCCCCTGCCCATGTGGGGCTTATATTTAGAAAGTAGAGAAAAACACTACTGCAAACAAACAAATATGTCATAGTGCTATGTGATAGCCAGTGAGCTGAATGAATAAAGCCATGGAATGTGTTTAAGAAAAGGTTCCAAGTATGTGAAATGGAACCTACACAGTCCTTGGGGCCAGAATAAGCTAGGTGCATTCATAAAAACAGGAGAATGGTCAGAATACCATGGTGAATCAAGGGAAGAGGGACAAGAACCTAGGTTCCTCTGTAATTTATGATGCCCTTAATTTATGATGGTGCACATTTTCATGATGCTTTACTCACCTAAACCACTCACATGTAAACAGAGCTTAGACACCAACCTAAAACTTTGTTCAAAGGTCGCTGCCTTAAAATGCAGGGTCCTTCTGCATTTTAAGTTGGAGTTCTTCTCCAATGTTAAGTGAAAGTGAAGTCGCTCAGTTGTGTCCAACTCTTTGTGACCGCATGGACTGTAGCCTGCCAGGCTCCTCCATCCATGCAATTTTCCAGGCAAGGATACTGAAGTGAGTTGCTATCTCCTTCTCCAACATTAAGATTCTATCATATTAGAAGAATCAAAAAAAAATCAGAGTCTCAGGACAGAAAGCAGCTATGCCTTTGATTTTCTCCCATTAACTTGGTTGCATTCATGCCCACTGTCCAGAAAATATCAATACTTCTCTTCAAAAGGACTTTTCTCTTCTCCTTAGCAGCTAGAAATAACTGTCTCCTCCCCTAAAAACAGAGTCTTGATTGTATACTGGTTGGAATAAACACAATTAAATGAGGAAGAAAGGGGGTGATTAGGGAATTATACATAATGGCTGTTAGATTGGCTCCCAAATCCAGTTCAGGATGTGAATGTCTCTCTTGGAAAAGGCTGTTCTGGGAAAGGACTAATTCTGGTGAAAAAGTTGGGGAAAGTTGGGGCATGAGAAAGGAGGAAGACCTTTATAAGTGATTTGCAAGATTACCTGCCTGCTGTTGTGGTGAGGAGTCCTGGGCTGACCAGGACTACTGCTCCCAGTGACAGGGCAAAGATCAGGCCGCCGGCTGAATGGGTTGGCACAGCTTTCCCCAAGACAGTAGGCAGCCATGCTTGCACTTGACCAATCATGTCTATAAATATTCATTGAGTATCTCCTGCATGTGCAAGGCTGATGGGGACACTGGGGGCAGGCAAGTGATGAAAGGGTAGCATACAATGGTGAAAACCTCGTACTTCTTCAGGAACTACCTGCAAAGCAAGGCAGTGCAGAGGGAGGATACACACAAAGGGAGAACTTTGAATGCAGGCTGTGAGAGGTACTGAAATGGAGGTTCCTATCTAAGGAGTATGGAGCTAGAGACATTCAAAGTCATATGTTCAAGAGGATGAGTTTGAGTTGACTTCAGCATGTCTTAAGCAAACCCCTCTGCCAAGTGCCATGCTATGTCCAGGAATCACAGAGAGGTCAGAGTCTAGTGGAAGAGACCAGCCTATGGGCAATAATTGTAGTTTGAACAGAGCAGAGAAGAGTGATACCACCCCCAGCCTGAGTGGGCTGTTAAAGAGAAAAGACTTTCCAAAACTAGAGATTTTGAGATGGTGCTTAAAGGATAAATATGAAGGAGCCTGGGAAGTGGATGTAGGCCAAAAAAAAAGAAACATTTCATGTGAAGTGAAAAATAGCAAGAACAAAACTCAGAAGGTTAACAAGCAGTTTGGGGGATATTGAGAGGTGGGACAGGAATTCGTTGGAGGTGGGATTTGGAGGGGGTGGGGCTGGTCACAGAGGACTTCACATGTCATGTTAACGCTTCCCTCATAGCTCAGTTGGTAAATCATCTGCCTTCAATGCAGGAGACCTGGGTTCGATTCCTTGGTCAGGAAGATCCCCTGGAGAAGGAAATGGCAACCCACTCCAGTATTCTTGCCTGGAGAATCCCATGGACAGAAGAGCCTGGTGGGCTACAGTCCATGGGATAGCAAGAGTTGGACATGACTTAACGACTAAACCACCATTACCAAAAATTATACCCCAGTGAAATGTCTTCAGGAATGCAAGGGTTAATTTGATGTAAGCCTAAATTTATAATTCTTCAGATAGATTTCATATCCCTAATTTTTTTTTATCATTAGGATCCAACTATATTAACAATTTATAATTTATTTTTAAACCTTTGTGTATAAAATTACTCCTTTGAAGTTAAAGGCACATCTTGCCAGAATCAGATTGAGAACTATCATTGGGTGCTACTTCCCACTCAAGTTCAGACGCACACCTGTCATTTGTCAAAACCAGAATGTGAGTATGAAAATTGAAAGAAAACATGAAAAAATCTGTCATCTGCTATCCCTTGTGAGTCACTTACTTCTGCACCAGTGACAAGTTCCTCTTCCACCCAGTTTTTCACGCCTTTCTCCTGGAGGGATTAACCTTCCACCTGCTTCTTCATCACTCCCATGCCAGTCACCAAATCCTAGCCATAAATAAGTAAGTAAGTGAAGTCGTTCAGTCGTGTCCGACTCTTTGTGACCCCGTGAACTATAAACCACCACGCTCCTCCATCCATGGGATTCTCCAGGCAAGAATACTGGAGTGGGTTGCCATTTCCTTCTCCAGGGGATCTTCCCAACCCAGGGATCAAACCCAGGTCTTCCACATTGCAGGCAGACGCTTAACCTCTAAGCCACCAGGGAAGATATTACTCAAACCTGTCTCCTCACAGACACTGCCATTGGCCTCATCTGAGCTATTATTGCTCTTGTCAGGATTTCTGTAGAAACTTCCTGTTTTCCTACTGTGTTCCTGCCTTCGTCCAATTGATTCTCCACAAAGCAGTCAGAACAATAATTTTTAAATCAAATCTGATGGTGTCGTTCTCCTCCTTTAGCCCTTCAGTGGCTCTTAGGCCAAACACTGGAATGGAGCTCAGCCCACCAAGGCTTAGCTCTGTCTGGTGCCTGCCTTCTCTGGGCGCATTTCCTACTAAAGCCTATTTAAGCCATGCTGATCTTTTCAGTTGCTAACTTGGTTAAGTCCTACTATCTCTCAGGTCTCAGCTAAACCTCATTTTTTCAGAGTGAGCTTTCCTGACTGTTGGCACTTTTCACCCTTGCAATTAATGATGAATTGTGTGGTTTCATATCTAGTGCTCTTAACCCACCTAGACTGAGTTCCTAGAGTCAGGGCCACCCTGCACCTTGGGCTGTCCTCTGGCCTAGCACCAGGCCACCATGAGACTAACAATATATATTTATTAGAGTATGTGAATAACCATATCCTAAGCCATGCTTCTCTGCATCCAGAAAACCCTTCCTTCAGACCACAAAGAAAAGGAAAACCTCCTATTGTTGGAAGCACTTAAAAACCAATTCAAAACCATCAATAGTATCATTACCTATCATCCTGTATCCTGAGAATTGACTATTTTAAATAGGATCTTGTAGATGAGAGAAATTAAATAAAAGGGCACAAATAAGGGGTACCTTGATGGGTGCTTACACTTTGATAGGGTCCAGGGTGAGGCTAGAAACTCAATTTATTCTTCACCCAGTGATGTTCAGGTTCTGGGTCCCACTAGACTTCCGATGCTGCACATTAATTTACAGTGTGTCACTAATTGTCAGGCACTGCTGGTGTCTGCTCACAAGCACATTTCTCTGCTATGCAGTCCATGTTAAAACCCAATATCCCTAGGGCTGGGGACCGTGAAATCAAAGGTCAAGAGAGCTTATGAACTGTCTGGAACAAAACCGTCAGAAATTATCATTTGAACCATTCATTGATTACGTTTATCTGTCCTCAAGTACTTTTTCAGTCTCTGTGTATTACTAAAGTAATTTTATTCACTTCCTAAATCTTTTGCTTTTTTATTTGTTAAATTGATTTCCCTGAAGCTCCTGAATCCACATTGAGGTTACACTGTTTTCCCCACAGCTCCAGTTCTAATGGCAAAAGTTAGACTAAATGGAGACAATGTAACATCACAGAGCAAAGTTATGTTTAAACTAAGTAAAATCCTCTTAAATATGAAATAGACTTTTAAGTGGTTAAAATAGAGCTAATTAAGTAAACTAGGTGTCACTAACAGAAAATGAATTGACATTTTAAAGAAAGCAAAATAAAACAAATTGCTTTAAAAAAAAAATGTTTAAAAGTTGTGAAAGCACCCCCAGGGAGTATAAAAGCGAACCATTTGTGAACTAGTACATGCAAAACATTTCTCTCTAGCCAATTTGCCTTAGAGTATTATTTAGAATATTTATTGAAAATGAAAGAGATTGAAATTTTAGAGATTGAAAATGAAAAGGAACAAAATAAAATTCATGAAAAAAGTGCCAGAGAAGTAGATCACACTTAACTACTCAGAACAAAATTTTTTTTTTTAAGTTATGATCTGAAAATACATCATAAATTCCAAAGCACTCATGAAAAGCTACAAGACAGCTCTCTTGTATGTAAAAATTATCTCCAAGCTTCAGTTCGTTCTCAAAAGGGGATTAATGAAAGTTTAAATATGCATAAAAATTATAAAGTTACACCAGCCATGGTACACAATATATGGGAAAATTTGTGACTAGAAATGTTTATCTTTGGCTTTGCATGCTAATACCCATCATCCATTTTACTGTAAGAATGTGGGATCAAATTGTGGTAAGTCAAGTAAAAATGCACTCTCCTGATTTTTGTTGCTGAAATATCACCATAAGTAACTCAAAAGAAAAGTGGGCTCTTCTTTATTCTGAGAAAGGGATATTTAAAGTTCCTTTCAGTGTTTGCAAAAGGTAAAAATTCAGTTCACTTACTATTGCAATTTCTTTCTGCAGATGTGCTTCCAGAATATTAAAAAGTATTGTTAGATTTTTGTTAGTGTTTAATATCTTCTTTTGATTGAAGTATAGTTGATTTACAGTATTGTGTTGGAGTCAGGGGTACAGCAAAGTGATTCAGTTTTATATATATATATTTTCAGATTCATTTCCATTATTATTACAAGATATTGAATATAATTCCCTGTGTTATATATAATAAAATCTTTTTGCTAAAGTGTTTAAGCTCTTTACACTAAGTGTTTAGATAAAGTCATTTTCGAAAAGGCTTTTTTTCCCCTTCATTTTCATGGATAATTACCTGATAATTACTTGGCTTTGTACCATGCACTTTTGTTAAACCTCATTTTTATATTTATATGTGCTTTTCTCTGATACCATCTTGGTATGACTTTATGATACTGCCACTGAAGACTTTGAAAGTTTCCATACTTCATACAATTGCAGACATTAATTTATCTCAAATGTCAGAGGATGTGAAACCAAAGGCTAGATTCTGTAGAACCAGAACTCCCATGCCTGCAATCCAGGCAATGATTTGGTCTCTCTGCTTACCACAGGACCATCTGTAAAAGAAACAGAATTAAAGTACCCTTTTAAACAGGCCTAGTTCATCTAAATCATTTTCCCAAAAGTCCTTCTAAAATCTGAGAAAGCTAGTACCTCATTAATCAAATGTTTAGTTAAAGTTTACTCTAGTAGGAGTAGAGTCAAATTAGTTGAATCTTAGCAGGATCTGCAACAGGTGTGTCTGTCCTGTAATTCTGATTTAATTGTGGCCATTTGATTTATTGAGTGCCAACTTCCTGGAGCCCAGATGAACTGCTTCCCTTCTCCCTGGGAGACCCACATTTTTGTTAGGCTATGTGGACAAATGCAAAATGGACTCCAGGCTTTGATCCTACCTATATTTCAAGAGTTTTCCTAAGGGGTATCCACTCCTCCTGTCAAGTGCCCCTCAGGACAACATATTTTCTCACCTTCTCAGCATTCCCTCACCCATCCCTCTACTGCTTCAGTCACCTCTTTTTCAGATGCCCTCAACTCCGGGGAAAATGTCTTGAGGCCAATCACTAGACCTTAAATCTGGAGAACATGGAGTCTCTACTGCCACCCAAGAGCATCAGCGATACTAAAGACCTTACTTTATTTGGTTGATTGGTTGATGCTGATTGGAGGAGAAAGATGAAAAGAAGCCAGAGACCACAATTGTCCTGGTGATTGGCTAACTTTAGTACAGTTCCAGTTGGGGACTGACTACTCTGGACTTTACCTCCAGAATTAGGGAAGCAGTCCCAGGAGAGCAATGAGACAGGGTACCCATGACTTGGTGCCACTTCCATGAGCATTTTTATGGTGGAGTGAGAGCCAAGGAACTGCCCTGACCTGACATTGCCTGTGTGTGTGTGCTCGGTGGTTCAGTGATGTCTAACTCTTCTGTGACCCCATGGACTATAGTCTGGCAGGCACCTCTGTCCGTGGAATTTTCTAGGCAAGAATACTAGAGTGGGTTACCATTTCCTACTCCAGGGGATCTTTCCGACCCAGGGATTACTGCCTAATTTCCTGCAAATGTGTCTGACTTTATGGTTGGAGTCAAAGTTGTGAGAGGGTTAAATTGTGTCTGGCGGTCTATGTAGCTTGTTTAAAATAATGGGCTTATTAAGGCTGAGAAAACTGAACAAGTAATGAGAGGATATTCTGGAGATCAAAGAGAAAGAGCTGAACTAAGTTAAAGGTGGGATTGTTATATTGCCAATGACAGTAATGAAATCCCTGTGTCTATCATGGATTGAACATTTCTACCTGGACTGCCACTTTCTAATTGGGATGGGGACTCTGATAGCCTAGCGGTCACACATGTTGTTACATGTCTTTCCTTTTGCCAAGAAGTCATTGTTTCTGTCTTCCTTCTCTGACTAGGTGTTAGATTGGATTGAAAACCACGGCGAGGCCTTTCTCAGCAAGCACACAGGGGTTGGGAAGTCTCTGCATCGAGCTCGGGCCCTGCAGAAGAGGCATGATGACTTTGAAGAGGTGGCTCAGGTGAGATGCTGTGAATGGTTGTATGTGTTTGGATCCTGGAGAGGGAGACCAGGGCTGTGGCTTTGGTGTTGGTAAGGCATTCTGGGCTGCCTTCCTGCCTGATGCAAGGAGATCCTTGTTTTGAATCACTAGATGAATGGTAAATAAATATTTGTCAGCTGTGGACAGTTGCAGTAGAAAGAGTAAGGCAGGGAAGAAGTAGCTGGGAACGGTATCAGTACATGATGATAACACTAACCCCATGCTGTCCCTCCTTACTGAGGTAGAGGAGTTGGGTGTAAAATCCATTGCCAGTTTGCTCATGTAAAGTACAGGTCAGAGAGAAAAATAGAGTGGGGAGGCTTCCCCTACCACAGGCATTACTTTTCCCTGTCCAGCCAACAAGTAATCTCTTGATATAATCCATCTCTCCCTGCTTCTGCTTCCTGATTAGACTGTGTCTTTATGAGAGAACAGAGTGTTGTACCTTCCAAAAGGCTCCTGCTTTTAGGAGGAGTGTTTCCTCTGGAAAGGGGAGAAGTGGGTGTGGGCCACAAAGGAAACACACACGTGCAGTTGCAGTCACCACAACATTGCCCTGTAAATAGGCCTTTAGAGATGGGTCTCATATTCTGGAAATGAATCCTTGTTCATGTCTTCTCTGTCCCCGTTCTGAGGAAGGGAGTGGGCAGTGGAGCTGCCTAGCATCCTAGAATTGGTCGTCCACATAGGAAAACCAGCCCTGACCACGATGAAGGCAGGTGGATGGACAGTCGGTAGCCCTCTGCCTCAGCTCTGCTTTGTCCTCTGCAGTGTGACCACCATGCTCAAGTGATGAGGAAGGAGGTGATCCAGGCAGGAAGGGGCTCTCTTTCTTGCTTCTGTTTTCAACTAGGTGAGGGCCCCTGGGGGGAGAGAAGTGGATTTGACCCAGAATTAGGTAATTCCTGAGTTAGAGATCAGTGTCAATCAATGAAAGCATTAGAAACCGGTACTGGTTGTCACGGGCTGCTGGTTATGGTTATGAGACAGTCACGAAGGGCATCACACATGGTATGATGTCAGAGGCTGGGGGCCACTGGTCAGCAGCACTACAGAGGGTCATGATTGAGTGCAGAAACCTCCTTCAGCTTCATGATTTTATGATTCTTTGACCCAAGGCTGATATGACAGGGGAATTCTGAGCTCCCATTTTCTACATTCTGGTTTAAAAACTGTCTTGAATCAAAGCAGGAAAAGAGCTGTCTCATCTGTCACAGTGCCTGGAAATACGCCCTTCTGCAGGGAAGAGCAGAGAAATGGCAGATGAGTCCTCCTTCATCCTGCAGATGGCACTCTTTCAACAGCCTGTGTAGAAGCCGAGCTGTGTGAGGAAGGGAGCCTCAGTTATGACAGCCTGACAGGCAGATGGTGAGGGGTCGAGGCCAGGGGACTCACCAACAGGTGTCTGCAGGCCTTTCTAGTCTAAGCTGCTGAGATTGTCCATGCTCAGATAGAAGAGCTGGGGACCAGGAGACCCCTTCTGGTCCAGATAGATACTTGACTCAAGTTGCCCATAAACTTATCAAATGACTCAGGCCATAGAGTAAATCAGATTTTAAAAAAACACTTATTACATACATACACACACATACACACATTATGTATGTGTGTGTATATGTGTGTGTGTGTGTGTAGTGTGTGTGTGTGTGTGTGTTGCATGTTAAATGTCACTAGCGGTATAAACAAGCATAGGAATGGAATTGCTGCCCATAAAAGCATAGCGGTCAGGGGACAGATGCATCCATATCTGCTCAGGAGGTGGAATGGGCAATGGTGCTGCCATTTTGTCCTGAGATATTTTCTACAACTCAGTAGGGGAGTATTCAAATGCTTGTGGTTTAGAAAGCAGCTGTGCCCACTCTGTTAATGGTCTGCTTAAAGACCTCATTATCTGAAATGCCAGACTCTCTGTAAGCCGGTTTAGTCAAAAATTAGCAACCATTTACATTCGAATATATATTTTTTAAAATCTGAAAGCCACAAGTCACGTTTAAGCAGCTAAGCACTAGTGTAACATTTTTGAAAGAACAGACCATTCAAAGAAAGAGTTAAAGTCACAATTAGGTACTTCATTCAGTAATCTCTGGTTAGTTATTTCTCTAGCTGATCCTTGCTTTTCCTCAACCTTGAATACATTTTTAAAAAACTTCATTCTGAGTCTTGGGGTCAAAAATAGGCATAAAATGGAAGAGAAACATTTTAGTGGACCTACTAATGACCTTGCCCCTAAACGATATTCAAAGTATAATCAGCTAACTTATCAGAGTAGTAGGGTTGAGTAGAATAGGATAATTCATAGAGATGGATAGCCTATATCCTCAAAATTGGACAATTGCACTCAGTTTCCATGTCCCATCAAGTCTCTGTGTAGGGCCCTGTAGAAAATGAAACAAATGCATAGTTTCTGTCTTGAGGAACTCACAATCTAATGAAAAACATGCAGCCAGAGTATTCTAACCCTCTAAGAAGTCCCACAGTAAGAGAGGGGACATAATCTTTACTCATTTAGGGTTTTCAAGGAGTGCATCTAGTGAAACCAAGATAAACCCTTAGTTCATTTGATGATCCAAAAAATATGCCTGCCTAGTGGTAGTGTAGTGACCTTTGGAGTAAGTTCCATCTTTCTTGTCACGCCTGAGATGGTAACCAATTATAGCAGCTGCAAATGCAAGCAGAAGGAAGAGTGGGGAGAGATTAAGTAGATACTTTTTCACACTCCAGTTTCTTAGAGATGATGAAAGCTTCTTAGACAAGATGGAAAAAAATAGTGAGAAAGAAAGCCAGGAAAATGCTGATAAATTAATGTCATGAAGTGGGCAAGTGGAAGAATGTGAAACAGCAGAGAAATGAAGGACAGTCTTACCCTTTGGAGCTTGCCTGGCACTCTTCCCATTGGGGTGGACTCAGTACATTCCTCTTTCTCCTTCTCTCACTAGGGAGAAGTTACTGGCATGAGCTGATGGGAGGGGTCTTGTGACCACTGTCAGGAAGAAGAAAGATGTTTTATATAGTGGATAATTCCCAAACAAGGGTTTTTAAGGTCATGTTGTATAGACTTGATGTGGAAAATTGAGAGGAGGTCAGAGCCAATATCCAAGATATTATATAGAGCCTGCCAAGAACTTCTTATCAAGACTATCAATTGCCCACCGCCCCCGCCACCACTTTTGCTGCTTCCTGTGTGAAACAGCAAACTCAGAAGAATTGGGAGTCCATTCTTAATGGCTAAAGTTCTGGGTGGTACACTGAAAGATTCAGAAGCACAAGTGGTGTTTCTATCTCTTGTTCCGTATGATGGTAGTGACTATGAGAAAGAAGGGAGGCTGAGAAACAAATGATTTCCTGTGTAAATGATGTTTTAAAAAGTCTTCTGGACAATATCCTGCAAAGCCAGGATGATGGACTTCTGGCAAGGGGCAGAGTGCATCTTGTAAAGATTGAGAAAGATGTGCTTTGGCAGGAAACCTTGTTGATCTGTCTAGGATTTAAGTGAATTTTGAAATGGAAGGAGAAAATTACCCCAGTAAAGCCAAAACCAGATATGTGAGGCCCACAGGTGACACAGAAAGAACCATTTTCTGAAGGAAATGCCCTTAGGTCAACTTAAGTTAGAAAAAATACCAAAAATACAGATTGTAAACAATATTAGTAGTCTACCTTATCCATATATCAACAAAAGGCATGTGTAATAAGTAAGGTACTTAGACTTTAACACAAGATAAACGTAAATATTCCTGAGACTTTAAGGTATGAAGCATAAGTAAAAAATGGCAGTTGTATAAAGTTTTCTGTTTAGACTCTTTTCATAGGAGGGCTAAGGATATATCAGGAAGGTTCTTATCTGTATGAGATCTATAAGCCTGAGGGTAGTAAACAATATGAAGAAATAATAGAGATTAAAGGAGAGCAGACAGAAAGCCATGCTTGTGACTCGAGAGGACCATAGTCTCCTCCATCAGATGGAGGATGTGGGAATGTCTGATATGATTTCAGTTCTGGCTCAGGGAAAACTATAGTGGTTATGAGAGCCCTCAAATTTCCTGGCATCTCCTGTAGATTGTGACACTGTAAATAAAACATTAATAAGTTGATGAAAGCAAAGCGTTCTATTAATACAATGTAGAGAGAGGATCGTTTCACAAAAGCTTGAAAGACTCTCAAGAACCTTGACCTTTAGGTGAAAGAGTTTAGACATTTCTCTTAAAGGGGAATAATAAAAGACATTTGAGTGATGATGCAAATTAAAATATAATCTCTAAACCAGAGAAATAAGAATTTCTTTATGCATTATTTAGATCACATAAGAATATTGTGCCTAATTATAGAAAATATATTTTCAAAAGGATATTGACAAACTGTGCTGTGATTGTCGGAAGCCTGCCAAAATAGCGACATTGTAATAACTGGATATGTTCAATTATATGTTCAATTATTTTGAGTAAGTACTTTTTTATGGAAGGTTGGGGTGGGCGGAGTTTTGATAGTTGAAATCTTCCTGTAGAAGAGATAGGGTGAAAGGTATTGTGAAACTAACTTTAGCTTAACTCACATATCATTTCCAACCCACAATTGCTCTTTTATACACTATTCAAAACCAGAATGAAATGTCTTGTGATGCAGTGTGCTTCTTATCATGGGAGGCTTTACATTAGAGGCAACTCTTTTCTCCTTAAACATCCTCGAGTTTTTCCCATCTTAAACAAACAAACAAATGAATAAAAAGAAACTCTACTTCCCATTTCTCCTTCCCTTGGAAGCCCAAGTTCTTAAGAGAACAGTTTATAGTTGCATGGGCATTTACTTCCTTACCTCCTAGATGCCCTTTGACCTCTGCCATTGGGCTTCTGTTCTCTCTAACCAACAGAGGTTAATCTTACCAAAGTCTCCACCTGAACGTTTCTTTTTGTTTGTTAAATCCAAAGGATACTTTTCAGATATTAATTGGTCTTCCTGAAGCATTTGACCCTGTCAGCCACTTTTTAAATTCCCTTGTCGTCAGCCTTCCATGACATCTGGATCTCTTGGTTTCCACATGACTTTCTTACTGGTCCTTCTTAGGCTCTTCTCCTTTTCCCCAGGATTTGTTCCCCAGACCTTCTCTCTCGCTTTACACTGCCTGCATGATTTTATACTCTTTCCCACTCTCAGTTGGCCCTGTGCTCTGATGGCTTCCAGATCCACGTCTCATTCCTGATCTCACCCTGTGCTTCCTGTTTGAAAACCCACTGGCCTTCTGGACATTTTTACTTCAATTTTTCAGAGGGTTCTCCAGCCTAATGTGTCCAGAATTTATTTGATCATTTCCTACTCTTTCCAGGCGCACTTTTACTCCTGTGTTCTCTCTACCAGTGAACAGCACCAACCATCCAGCTGCTTGAGCTGGAAATGTGGGAGTCATTCTTGACTCTCACTCCTCCTGAATCCTTCACAAAATCCTACTGACTCTATATCTTTAACGTCCCTTTTCTTCCATCTTCTTTACCACTGCCCTAGATCAGAATCTCATTATCTCTTGATTGGATTACTGGAGTGTTCTCCTGTTTTCCCTGACTCTAGTCATGGTTTCCTTAAATCCATGCACAAATTGCTACCAGAATGGTTTTCCTAAAATGCACATCTCGGTATGCTACTCCATTTGTTATGGTACTCATAGGAGTCTTCCCACTGGGATTAAGTTCAAACTTTTTTTTTTTGTAAAAACCCCTTGGCTCTTATTTTTCTGTCTATGCAGAATTTCTCTAGTTGTGGCAAATAGGGGCTACTCTCTAGTTGCAGTTCATGGGCTTTTCATTGCAATGGCTTCTCTTGTTGCAGAGTATGGGCTCTAGAGCTCAGATTCAGTAGTTGTGGCACACAGGCTTAGTTGCCCCTCAGCATGTGGGGTCTTCCCGGACCAGGGATCAAACCCATGTCCCCTGCATTCAGAGGGAGATTCTTACCATCTAGACTCCCAGAAAGTCCCTCAAGCTCTTGATACTATAGACCTTTTGGAACCTGACTGCTGACTTCTCTGGTTTTACCTTTTATTCCTTCTGTGCTCCCTCTGCCCCACTCTATTTGCTGTCTCAGGGTTTTAACTGAACAGGTCATGCTCCTAAGTCTCAATGCAGTCTCCTTTTTAATCCTTCCTGGTTCTTTAACTACCCTGACCAACTTCTGTTCATCTTTGAATACTCATCAGGTCTTACCTCTTCTTTCTCCCTTTTGAGGAGATCCTAATAACAACAGTACTAAAGATAATAACATTGACAGGAGAGCCTGGTGGGTTACAGTTCATGGGGTCGCAAAGAGTCGGACACAACTGAATGACTAACAACAACACCAATGATAGTAACAGTAACACTGAGTCCTTTATGTGCCAGACCCGGTTCATTTCGTTCTCATAACATCCCATGAGTGAGGTGTTGACATTCCCATTTACAGACAAGGAATCTAAGGCAAAGAAGTAAAATAATAGCTCAAGTTGACAGAGCTAGTAAGTGGTGGAACTGGGGTTCAAATCCCAGTAGTCTGACTCCAGAGCCCTGGCTCTCAACCCTTTTGCTGCAAAGTCTCTTGATTCACAAAAGCTTTGGATGTCTCTGGGATCAAACCTGGCAGGGTGCTCAGTTCCACTCAGAACCAGTTCCCAGTCCTTTCTGTGTATGGGTCTTGGTGACCCCAGGGCTGTGGAATCCTGTGGCTGCATCTCACTTTTCTCTGCCTATCCTCTGCCTCATCTGAAACACATGTACCCATGGTTGGTGAGAGCTCACTATGTTCTCTGCTGGAGCTTGGCCTGTTTAACAATTAACTTGACCAGTATCTGGCCTGAGTCTTCATTTCCATTTCCAAGCAAAAAGTGGACTACACTTGACCCAGCCCAGGATATTATTTTGTCTCTTTCTTTTTTACCTTATGCTAAAGTCAAGCTATCATTAACAAAACTGCCTTGTTTTAAGGCTGCATCCCCCTTGATAGCTCCACAAGCCTATTTGAGACATCCCTCTCAGTTGTCATTTTTACAATATAGTAAAGAAAAGTGTTGCATTTGCAGTCAATCTCTTCTTTCCTTTTGTTGGCCTTGGATCCTGTGATAATCAATTTCCCTGAGACTCAGTGTCATCTCTAAAATGGAGATAGTGATACCTCCCCTGAAGACTGATGTGAGAGTCAGAAATAACACATGGAATGTGCCTGATAGAGAATTTGGTTCATTGGAGGTACCTGGTGAACGGTGGCCTCTGTAGCAGCAGTAGTGACCCTGGTAGTGGTGATGACGGGATACTTCCAAGCCTCACTACCCTCCAGGAAGGGTTATCATGTGCCGTACTGTCACCTTTCAAGACTCAGCCTGGTGTGGTCTGTGTGTGCTGTGCTAAGTTGCTTCAGTTGTGTCTAACTCTGTGACCCTATGGACTGTAGCCTGCCAGGCTCCTCTGTCCATAGGCAAGAATACTCGAGTGTATTCCCATGCCTTCCTCCAGGGAATATTCCTGACCCGGGGATCAGACCTTGTCTCAGGCATCTCCTGCATTGGCAGGAAGGTTCTTTACCACTGGCACCACCTGGGAAGGCCCAGGTGTTGCCTGGTCTGCCTAATTATGTTGGGAAAAGTAGGCTTGTCCTTTGAGATGGGCCCGGTGCCAACTGGAAAGATCAGCTACAAGAACTAAGCTTGGTCCTCAGGTTAAGCATATGGAAGAGGGGTCCATCCAATATGACCAGTCAGAACCATGGAATAGCAATAGAGTAATGGTGCATCCTGCCTTGGGGTGATAGTGGGTACCAAGCATTGGGCATCTGGGAGCCAGTGTATTCAGAGATCCGAGGAGGAGGATTAGTGGTTTGCATTGAGAAGACTCTTAACAGACAGCAAGCTCTCTTAACAGCTAGCAGGCTTCAGTTACTGAGCTGCAAATCAGAGGCAGGTTTGCTAGGTCACCAGGTAAGGCAGGGATGGGGTAAAAGCCGTATTATCAAATGTAAACACGAGGGCAAGGCTGGGTTAGCTGCCAGTGAGACCCAATATGGAGGACTGGCCTGTTGGTAAGACATGTGATTCCATTTGACTTCTGTCATGGGACTGAATCTGAGCCTGCATGGGCCCTCAGCAAAGGGGAGAGAGTCTGGGTACCAAGTGAGGGCACTCTCCCTTCTACAGGGTTCTCTGCCTCAGTGGTCTTCCTTAGAGGGACCCCACGTGTGTGGGCACTACTTCCACAGGTGGCAACATATTTGCCTTCACAGTGAGACTAACACGCTGGTGGGAAGATTCAAGTTGCTGACCTCAGAGAGCACTGATGTGGTTTAGAAAGGAAACCAGGAAATCTGTTGCAGAGAAAAGCTTCCTCTTCCGCCCGGTATTGATGCTGAAAGCAAGCCATGTATCACCATGTCTTCCCACAATTGATTTCAAACCATATCGACGTCTTTTCTCTTCCGCCTTTTTTCATTTCTGTGACACCAGGCCCACAGGGTAGGCCTCTGGAAGCCAGCATTGTTGTAGCTGAGAGAGAGGGAGACCGCGATGGATTTGCATGTGGGGGGATGTATGCAAATTATAAATGAAAATATTTCTCATTTTAAACCTGTGCTATAAGCACATAAAAATAAGTGATAATAATAACTGCCATTTACTGAATGCATACCTTTATAAGACATATCTCATTTCATCCTTGAAACAATTCTATGCAGTAGATTTCAATGTTGTCCTCTATTTCCAGATGAAAAAATCAGGCCTAGAGACGATCATTCAAGTGTTGGAGACAAGCTTTGAACCCAGACAGTCTGACACCAGAGCCCATGTTTCCAGCTCATATACATTCAGAGTAATGGGAAAAACTGAGCTTATTCAACTCTCATTTTATATTTTTTCCAAATTAAGCTTCTATTTTATTTTTTAAAAATTTCTAATTACAAAACCACACATTTTCAATATAGAAGTACAGGCAAGCAAAAAGGAACAAAAATATTTTACCCACTCAGTTGTCTTAGTTGCTAAATCTTTGGTATTAATTCTTTCAGATATTTATTCTTCCATTATTTATACATATATGTATGTTGGTTGTCAGCTCTTCTCACTTAATGATATATCCATGGTAATGGATAAATATCTACAGAGGTTTTGTTTTTGTTTTTTGGTGATGAAATCTTTTATATTAAGACTCTTTACTCTTTCTCAGATTCTAGTAACTGTAATTATAGGCTATTAAAAGTAGCTACAGTTATAAGTTGGTAAAGAGAAGCAAAATAAGCACTGAAAACAGAGGACTGGGTTTAAGTCAAAGTTTCAGAATCATTTCCCAAGAGAAAGCTTCAGAGAATGGCAACTTACTTACGAATGCCCTCCTATGCCTTTCCAGTTCCCCATTGTAGATGCATGTATTTGAGGACATTCTGAGCTCCTAAATTTGGCTGATGGTGGAGACAGTGATGGTAGAGTTGGTGGTGGTGGGTGGGTGGGGACTTCTTCAAAACATTAATAGTTGTAGCCTCTCTCCTCCTCCCCTTCTTCCCTCTCTCCTTTCTCTCTCCCTGCCCCGCCCCCCCCACACCTTTTTGTTTTTTTTTTTTCCTTTTTGTCTGTTCCATCTCCTCTTGGGAGATCCTTTCCTGAAATCAGGACTCTAGCCAGGATCCAGGATGCAGCACTTGGTTCTGATCCAAGTGTGGTTTTAGGTGGTAGTACTTTCCAGGACCCCTAAGAGCTGTGTGACATGAGTCCTCTGTAGCTGTGATGGGCAAATCAGGAGTTTCTGGGCTCTAGAGTTAAAGGCTTTTGAGAACTTGTGAGTGGAGTGCTTCTGGGACAAGAGTTGCAGGAACCAGCACCTAAGAGCTTCAGGTGAAAGGGTTTTAGGCTGAATATTATGAAAACTGAAAGCTAAACTTACATCGCCAACAAGAACAGCCCACCAAATAGATATGTATCTTTTTTCTCTTCTGCTGAGCAACTGGAGATATTTCATGAATCAATTATGTTTGGAATAATTTTTTAATAGGAGAAAAAAAAGCCCACTGCCAAGTTCTGACAGGCACAAAGCATTGCATCTGGTTATTCCACATGGAAAGGCAACCAGGTTTGGGGCAGAGGGAGCTGAGTTCCTGTGGCCTCCTGTGGTACCAGGTGACATCCAAGCCTCATCGGGATATGCAAGGGATATGCAAGGCAACTGCCTCTTGGGTTTCAGTAGAGACTAGTATGGGCTTCCCTGGTGGCTCAGACAGTAAAGAATCTGCCTGCAATGCAGGAGACCCAGGTTCAACCCCTGGGTTGGAAAGATCCCCTAGAGAAGGGAATGGCTAACGCACTCCAGTATTCTTCCCTGGAGAATTCCATGGACAGACAAGTCTGATAGGCTACAGTCCATGGGGTTGCAAAGAGTCAAACACAACTGAGCAACTAAGTTTCACTGTCTGAGACTAGTACAGCTGTCCTACTATATTATAGGAGCATGGGCAACCTCAGCTGTAATTACACATCCCCATGGTGTTTCACACTTTGGGCTATTTTGTATAATATATCTGAGCCTCAGCAATGCCAAGTATGGATTGAAATAGCTCTGGTGGACTTTAGTCCATCACATGCATAGAATTTGAAAATAACTTTGAGGGAAGGGGGCAGCGAATAAGGCTAAAAAGGGACTCCAAATCCACGTGATAGACATGTTTCAGTTTTCTTCTTCTTCAGGAGCCTCCTTGGACTCTGCCTAAATTTATGGACTCTTTGAAGTGAAGTGAAAGTGAAAGTCGCTCAGCTATGTCTGACTCTCTGCGACCCCATGCACTGTAGCCCACCAGGGGCCTCCATCCATGGGATTTTCCAAACAAGAATACTGGATTGGGTTGCCATTTCCTTCTCCAGGGGATCTTCCTGACCCAAGGATCTTTCCTTCTCCAGGGTCTCTCACATTGCAAGCAGATTCTTTACCATCTGAGCTACTAGGGAAGTCATGGACTCTTTAGTGTCTTGGGAATTAATAAGGTCAGTCTCATTTGCTTGGGGAGAAAAGAAAACAGCTACAGAAGAGAGGATTATTTGGATGCAAAACTTGGGTCTGACCCACCTGCTGTGGCTTTGGTAAAAGTTTCACAAGTTTATAAAGTTAGAAAGGTTTGAAGTTTGTCCCAAGGAATTACATTCCATCGTGGCTTCAGGTGGTCAGATGACTTGGTACCAGATTACTTTGACAGACTATTTTCCTAGATTCCCTCTTTCCTTATCCTGTGCCTCACATAAAGGCCACTTTGATAATTAAAGCCATAACCTTATCATCAACAAAATGAGAGTTATAGATTCTTCCTACCTTTTTCCTTGTGGGAGGCAACAAGATCCCAGTGAGAAGGAAGGACACAGGGATTGGACCTCCTGGGTAGGAAGCCCAGAGCCACTCTGGTTATGTGTACAGATCACCTAACAGCTTTTCTACATCTACAATGTGGGGATTATGTTTATTCCATCATAACTGAAGTAAGTATTAAATGAGATAATGTACTTAAAAACACTTGAAGTCTACAGCCCAAAGCAGATGTAAATTATCATTATTATTCAGGGCATATAATGACAGTGGATGAGATCATGTCTGGAACATGCTCAGGAAAGAGAAACTAAAGATACAGAAAAGATTGATGCTGCTGCCCCATACTGGCTATTTCCCAAGAGAGGGAATGTGCTGACCAGTCTCTGAGTTTAAGTGAACTCTTCACACCCCAGACTTCTGACACTGTTTGAGAGCCAGATTCCCATGCGTAGCAGGGATTAGCCGGGAAACTTCCCACATTCTAAAGCTAAAGCTAGTGATTTAATGAGCCTTGTTCTGATGTTTATGTAAGTGTAGATCAGGGAGAGTTTGGGGTCAGAGGTGGATTTTGGAAATGGAAACATCATGATGCTTTGTACATAGAGCATTCTGACCACTTCTCTTACATGCCCTTCTGCCCAAAGAGAACAAGAAAGCCTTGCTCACAACTTTCAGAAAGCCCTGGGGGCCTACAGCGACTCTTCCCTCTACCTTTTTTAGGGTTATGTCAATGTATCCATGCCCTGCCAGACCTCACCACCTAGCCAGCTTTCTCCTATTTATTGCTTCTGCATTCACATAACTTCTGGGCTTCCCCAGTGGCTCAGCAGTAAAGAATCCTCATTACTTAATTTCCCCTTTGTTGTATTGAGGGAAGGGAGTTGTACTTAACTACTCATGATCTGGGGAGGGAGGTGGGAGGGGGGTTCAGGATGGGGAACACATGTAAATCCATGGCTGATTCATGTCAATGTATGGCAAAAACCACTACAATATTGTAAAGTAATTAGCCTCCAACTAATAAAAATAAATGAATAAATAAATGTTGACATTAAAAAAAAATTACTCATGATCATGCCAAGGTTTTCATGATGAGAATTATGGATGTAGTCTGGTCATGGAAGACACTGCTTGGTCTGTGAAAGTTAGAAACTTTCAAGAACTCCAGATAATAAGGTGAATGATGTGATGTGAGCCTGAACTTTATGACCCTTCCCTATCTCTTAGTTGATCTCCAGTTATTCAGATTCTGCCCTTTCCCTTGGAGGCCATATGTGGGGAGACTTTGATCTCCTGCAGCATCTCTGCTCCAAGGAAATGCTCCAGTGGGTGAGTGTCTTCAATTGATCACCTAAGGAAACAAGAAGAAGATGTTGTTTCCTCTTTGAAAATGGAGATCCTGAGGTTTCGGAGGGCCTTGGGATTTACGGGACAGTCTGTGGTAAACAGTCCTTGGTGGATATATGGTATCTCTTCTGTCTTAGAGCAAATCTCTGAGTCTGGTCCTATTTGAGAAGGGAGTGCAGGTGGCCCCATTCTTTGTGTAGTTCTCCTTCCTCTGTCTCTCTTGCCCCACCTCAGCCCACTCCCTACCACCATTCCATATTACACAGACCCTATTCTGGGCTTATTCCACAGTGAGGACTAGAGTTAGGCTCTCTGACTCCTACACTGTGCTTCTCTGAACAGAGTGGCTATTCTTTCTGAAAAACCAAGTGCCACTTCTTTTTACCCCCAGCAAGCTTTCTATCACCAACCCTGGCTTGAAGGGGGAAACCCCAGGACTGTGCCTCTCTTAGCTCCTTGCCAAGAGCCCTCATATCCTCCCAACTTTCCAATCTGGACCTTTGCCCAAGCCATTCTCTGCCTGGTAGATTCCTCCTCTCAGCCTTCACATTTTAGACTTCTTGAAGTTGGCTCAAAAATGTGCCTGTTTCTGAAACCTTCTCCAGGCCTATACATCTTACCCGATCATTTGTTACCCAGTGTACACCGAGCATCACATCATCACTTTGTACTACTGTCACAGCTCATTTCCTTCTCATCATCACAGAATGAACTATTCTATGTAATTTCATAGAGAACCAAGATTTAATCCTAACCACTTCATGCTGAAACTTTTCAAAGTTCATCTTTATTGATGATAAACTTTCTGAAATACAGTTTAAACTTTCCATGCTTTATATATAGATCATTCTGAACATAATTCTTTTTTTTTTTTTTTTGATGCCTCAGGATGCATGGCAGTGTTCACTAATTTCAGCCATGAGTAGAAAGACCTTCAGGGCCACTGCAGAGGCCAAGGTTTTCCTTTGCCCTTACTGAGGGTCCTTCCCAACACTTCAGTACCCTTCTAGGGCTGGTTTGCATTCAGGAAGACATTATTAGGTTAGGGAATGTAGCCCCTAGAGCAGTATGTGTCACCTCCTGTGGGCCCTGGAGCAGTCCTGTGGCTAAAATCCGTATTTCTCTTGAATAATGGTGATGATCTTAGTGGCACACCTAGGGAAGGTAAGATATAAGTGACCTAGACCTTCTAAAGCCACTGAAATCACAGTCCCAGAGTGCATCAGCAAGATAGGAAGAGAGACAGTTCTTCTAGAAGTAGATCTCTCCTATTATTCCTTTGATCTCTGCATCACTCCATCTTTATTTTGCTTACTTTTGTTTAAAAGGCCCCAAGCATTTCAAGCACATCAGCTTGTCAGTTTCACACACATAAGTACCCAAGGACTGGCCCTTGCCTGTCACTCTGTGCTGCTGTCAGCTCCATGCCATGGGCATGAGGGCTTTGATATTTATGTGATGGTGATAAAGAAGGCTTTCAACCAAAGCCTATAGCAGCATTCCAGACAGAGGCTCTTGGGAGTATTGTCTGAGAATCACCCTCACTTTTAAGTATTTTCAAATTTGACATGTCTCTTACTTTTTTTTCCTGCTGTGGGAGACAGCTCAGGGTCCTGGGTAGTTGATGCTGGCACTGTGCCAGGGGAAATAATTTCCAAGATTTCACAGGTGATTATTTTTGACTGGATCTTTTTTGCATATATATATTTCATATCAAAATCACGTTTCTTCTGAGCTATGATGAGCATTGTCATAAACTGAGAAACTGAGAAAGGTGAGAAACTGAGAAAGGTGAAATCACTGACTGGGGCTACAGAGAGATTGTGCATTTTTGTATAATTAAATATGTCACACTGGCTGGTCAAGCATTAGTGTCTTCAGGATCCCAGAACTAGGAAATGCATCCATCTCTAAAATAAATACATTTATAATGAAAGTTATTTGTATTTCTAGATGTTACTCAATTGACAAAAATATATTAGATCCCTATCTTTTCCTTTAAAATTTGTTTTACTAGTATTTTTCAAAGTTTGAAAGAGATTCCTAATTATTACAATAACAAGCGAAACCTTGCAAAGATATGTGTAAATAAAATGCTAATTATCCCTCTGTTCCCACTTCCTAATCCCTTCCTCCCAAGGCAATCACAGTTAGCTTGTATGTTTTTCTTCTTACACAGACAAAAAGAAGCAAACATATGTAAACATAAAATGTTGTTTATTTTTGGAATAATTTCTAAAGAATGCCCTGCATATAATATTTTTCACTTTAAATGATTTTCCCATTTTTTGACTATAAAATTAATACATGTTCACCATAGAACATTTGGAAACAAGAAAATAGTGGAGGAAGACATATCCCTAATATAGCTTAGAGATAGTTATATATGAACTATTAATATTTATTGGCAAATTTCCAGTCAGCACAGAAAATGCAAAGGATGTTTTGCTTAAAGTCAAATGAATGTGAATTCCACCTTGACATCTACCATTCAGCAGCTATGTGAGCTTATTCAAGATTTCAAATTCTTTCACCTTTCCAAGCCTCAGTTTTCTTTTTTTTTTTAAATATTATTTTATTAGTTGGAGGCCAATCACTTCACAACATTTCAGTGGGTTTTGTCATACATTGACATGAATCAGCCATATAGTTACACGTATTCCCCATCCCGATCCCCCCTCCCACCTCCCTCCCCACCCGACTCCTCAGGGTCCTCCCAGTGCACCAGGCCCGAGCACCTGACTCATGTATCCCACCTGGGCTGGTGGTCCGTTTCACCATAGATAATATACATGCTGTTCTTTCAAAACATCCCACCCTCACATTCTCCCCCAGAGTTCAAAAGTCTGTTCTGTACTTCTGTGTCTCTTTTTCTGTTTTGCATATAGGGTTATCGCCACCATCTATCTAAATTCCGTATATATGTGTTAGTATACTGTAATGTTCTTTATCTTTCTGGCTTACTTCACTCTGTATAATGGGCTCCAGTTTCATCCATCTCATTAGAACTGATTCAAATGAATTCTTTTTAACGGCTGAGTAATATTCCATGGTGTATATGTACCACAGCTTCCTTATCCATTCATCTGCTGATGGGCATCTGGGTTGCTTCCATGTCCTGGCTATTATAAACAGTGCTGCGATGAACATTGGGGTGCACGTGTCTCTTTCAGATCTGGATTTCTCAGTGTGTATGCCTAGAAGTGGTATTGCTGGGTCATATGGCAGTTCTATTTCCAGTTTTTTAAGAAATCTCCACACTGCTTTCCATAGTGGCTGTACTAGTTTGCATTCCCACCAACAGTGTAAGAGGGTTCCCTTTTCTCCACACCCTCTCCAGCATTTATTGCTTGTAGACTTTTGGATAGCAGCCATCCTGACTGGCATGTAGTGGTACCTCATTGTGGTTTTGATTTGCATTTCTCTGATGATGAGTGATGTTGAGCATCTTTTCATGTGTTTGTTAGCCATCTGTATGTCTTCTTTGGAGAAATGTCTGTTTAGTTCTTTGGCCCATTTTTTGATTGGGTCGTTTATTTTTCTGGAATTGAGCTTCAGGAGTTGCTTGTATATTTTTGAGATTAATCCTTTGTCTGTTTCCTCATTTGTTATTATTTTCTCCCAATCTGAGGGCTGTCTTTTCACCTTACTTATAGTTTCCTTTGTTGTGCAAAAGCTTTTAATTTTCATTAGGTCCCATTTGTTTATTTTTGCTTTTATTTCCAATATTCTGGGAGGTGGGTCATAGAAGATCTTGCTGTGATTTATGTCGGAGAGTGTTTTGCCTATGTTCTCCTCTAGGAGTTTTATAGTTTCTGGTCTTACATTTAGATCTTTAATCCATTTTGAGTTTATTTTTGTGTATGGTGTTAGAAAGTGTTCTAGTTTCATTCTTTTACAAGTGGTTGACCAGTTTTCCCAGCACCACTTGTTAAAGAGATTGTCTTTTTTCCATTGTATATCCTTGCCTCCTTTGTCAAAGATGAGGTGTCCATAGGTTCGTGGATTTATCTCTGGGCTTTCTATTCTATTCCATTGATCTATATTTCTGTCTTTGTGCCAGTACCATACTGTCTTGATGACTGTGGCTTTGTAGTAGAGTCTGAAGTCAGGCAGGTTGATTCCTCCAGTTCCATTCTTCTTTCTCAAGATTACTTTGGCTATTCGAGGTTTTTTGTATTTCCATACAAATTGTGAAATTATTTGTTCTAGTTCTGTGAAAAATACCGTTGGTAACTTGATAGGGATTGCATTGAATCTATAGATTGCTTTGGGTAGAATAGCCATTTTGATAATATTGATTCTTCCAATCCATGAGCACGGTATGTTTCTCCATCTGTTTGTGTCCTCTTTGATTTCTTTCATCAGTGTTTTATAGTTTTCTATGTATAGGTCTTTTGTTTCTTTAGGTAGATATACTCCTAAGTATTTTATTCTTTTTGTTGCAATGGTGAATGGTATTGTTTCCTTAATTTCTCTTTCTGTTTTTTCATTGTTAGTGTATAGGAATGCAAGGGATTTCTGTGTGTTAATTTTATATCCTGCAACTTTACTATATTCATTGATTAGCTCTAGTAATTTTCTGGAAGAGTCTTTAGGGTTTTCTATGTAGAGGATCATGTCATCTGCAAACAGCGAGAGTTTCACTTCTTCTTTTCCTATCTGGATTCCTTTTATGTCTTTTTCTGCTCTGATTGCTGTGGCCAAAACTTCCAACACTATGTTGAATAGTAGTGGTGAGAGTGGGCATCCTTGTCTTGTTCCTGATTTCAGAGGAAATGCTTTCAATTTTTCACCATTGAGGGTGATGCTTGCTGTGGGTTTGTCATATATAGCTTTTATTATGTTGAGGTATGTTCCTTCTATTCCTGCTTTCTGGAGAGTTTTTATCATAAAAGGATGTTGAATTTTGTCAAAGGCTTTTTCTGCATCTATTGAGATAATCATATGGTTTTTATCTTTCAATTTGTTAATGTGGTGTATTACGTTGATTGATTTGCGGATATTAAAGAATCCTTGCATTCCTGGGATAAAGCCCACTTGGTCATGGTGTATGATTTTTTTAATATGTTGTTGGATTCTGTTTGCTAGAATTTTGTTAAGGATTTTTGCATCTATGTTCATCAGTGATATTCAAGCCTCAGTTTTCTTATCTATAACATGACATAATAGCATTACTACATTACACTATAGTAATGTTTGTAGATGGGTCCAAAACTGGCAGCCATCATTATTAGTAGTAGGTTTTTCCAATAGATAGGTAGGTAGTTAGAACCAGAACCATACTTTGATTTATGCTGACTTCTTCATTTGATCTTATATCAGGAATACTTCCTCAGATCACTAAATAGTCTTCAAAGCATAATCATGAGGACTGCCTCATTTGGTCTTACCACAGTGTATTAAAAGTGTTAGTCGCTCAGTCATGTCCAGTCAGACTCTCTGTCCATGGAATTCTCCAGGGAAGAATACTGAAGTGGGTGGCCATTCCCTTCTCCAGGTGATCTTCCCAACCCAGGGGTTAAACCTGGGTCTCCTGCATTGTAGGCAGATTCTTTACTGTCTGAGTCACCAGGAAAGCCCACCCAGTATTGAACATTCTGGTTATGTTTATTTTTTACTTTTATAAGCCATAGTTACTGTATTTAAACTACTAGGTAAACTGTTGAATTAATTAGTGTCCTAAATTCTCCAAGTTTTTCTGGTCATTAGTAATATTACCATTCATTCAAAACCTGTAGCTCTTTTGGGGCAAAAGACTAGATTTCTGTCACCTTAGAATTTCAGCCCAGGCTGTGAGTCCTACGATTAGAGAGTGGTTTTAACCTTAGATAGAGACTGCAATTAGAGTCACCTAGGAAGCTTTTACAGGCTTCCCTGGTGGCTCAAATGGTAACGAATCTGCTTCACTGTGGGAGACCTAGGTTTGATCCCTGGGTTAGGAAGATCCCCTGGAGAAGGTAATGACTACCCACTCCAGGATTCTTGCCTATAGAATTTCACGGACAGAGCCTGGTAGGCTACAGTCCATGGGGTCGAAAAGAGTCGGACATGACTGAGTGACTAACACACTTTTGTTCTTGTTGAGTTGCTCATGTCCGACTCTTTGGGATCCCATAGGCTGCAGCACCACCAGGCTTCCCTGTCCTCTACTATCTCCTAGAGTTTGCTCAAACTCATATCCATTGAGTCAGTGATGCCAGTCAACCATCTCATCCTCTCTTGTCCTCTTCTCCTCAAGCCCTCAATCTTTCTCAGCATCAGGGTCTTTTCCAATGAGTCGGCTCTTTCCATCAGGTGGCCAAAGTATTGGAGCTTCAACTTTGGCATCAGTCCTTCCAATGAATATTTAGGATTGATTTCCTTCAGGACTGACTGGTTTGTTCTCCTTGAAGTCCAAGGGACTCTCAAGAGTCTTTTCCAGCACCACAGTTCAGAAGCATCAGTTCTTCAGCACTCAGCCTTCTTTATGGTCCAACTCTCACATCTGTACATGGCTACTGGAAAGATCATAGCTTTGACTATACAGACCTTTGTTGGCAAAATGATGTGTCTGCTTAAAATATTAAAATTAATATTAAAATATGCTGTCTAGGTTTGTCATAGCTTTTCTTCCAAGGAGCAAGCATCTTAATAATTTCATGGCTGCAGTCACTGCAGATTTTGGAGTCCAAGAAAAAAAGTCTGTTACTGTTTCCATTTTTCCCCCATCTATTTGCCATGAAGTGATGGTCCTAGATGCCATGATCTTCGTTTTTTGAATGTTGAATTTTAAACTAGCTTTTTCACTCTCCTCTTTCACCTTCATCAAGAGGCTCTTCAGTTCCTCTTCACTTTCTGTCGTTAGGGTGGTGTCATCTGCATGAGATTATTGATATTTCTCCTGGCAATCTTGATTCCAGTTTGTGATTCATTCAATTCAGCATTTTGAATGATGTACTCTGCATATAAGTTAAGTTTTAAAAAACATATGCTGCTGGATACTCCCCTCCCCCGCCTCCTCCTTAGCTTCCATTCTGATTTGAGTAATCTGGGGTAGGACCTGAGCACTGCTTTTCTTCCCCAGGCTCCTTGATCTACTGCCCAGTCCTGTCCTATGAGAACCACAGGATTAGATTTCTTAAGGCTTCTGCCATCTGAAGTACTATCAGAAAAGCAGTATAAGCTAAGGAGGTTATATAGGCTCCCTCACTGGGGCTTCCTCGATGGTCTTATGATCTAAAAGATCAGGTGAAACATTTTTGCCCATCCCCCACCCCCCACCCAGGGCACGTCTGTCAATGTCTGAGGACATTTTGGGTTGGCATCTGGGGAAGGTGTTGCTTCTGGCATCCTGTGGGTAGAGGGCAGGGATGCAGCTAAACACCCTATAGTACAGAGAATAGCCCCTGTGTTAGTTTCCTAGGGCTACTGTAACAAAGGACCACAAACTAGGTTGCTTAAAACAGCACAAGTGTATTGTCTCACAGTTCCGGAGGCTCAAAGACAAAAATCAAGGTATTGGTAGGTTAGTTCCTTCTGTAAAAGAATCTGTTCCCAGCCTCTCTCTGGACTTCTGGTGTTTGCTGGCAATCTTTGGTATTCCTTTGTATCACTCCAGTCTTGACCTTCGCGTCACACGGTGACCTCTCTGTGTCTGTATGTTCCTGAACTCATCTTTTTTATAAGGCCACAAGTCATAGTGGATTACAGCCCACCCAGCTCCAATCTGACCTCAACAAATTCTACCTGCATTGACACTATTTCTTAAAAAAAGGCCACATTCTCAGGTACTGGGCATTAAGGTTGCAACATACCTTTTTGGAGGAACAGAACTCAACCCATAACACCCCCCTAACAGAATTATCCAGCCCAAAATGTTATCAGTGCTGCTGTTAAGACACCCTGTTCCATGGAGTCTATGGATGAAACCCAGGGAGGTTAGCTATGATAAGAACAGGGCAGATAGGGGCCCAGGGTCCGCAAAGTTGAAAATGAGCAGGAACACCATTCATAAAGAGGATCATAGGCAGTGGGCTCGCTTCAGATCTTAACATGGACACTTAGGGCTATATATGACCACAAAGGGGTGAAAGGGCTCAAGAAGCCCTGTGCTCACTGGGGCAGAAGCAGAAGTGTGGACCAGCCCCTCTGCTTGTTCTCCCTTTCACCTGACCCCCATTTCCCTCGACCAGGCACATCTTTTTCTGTCTGCCCTTTGCAGGATAGAACAGAAGAGAAAGTAAGTCTACAAGCCCCAAGGTTTTCAGCAGTATTTTCAAACCGACTGTCTTTCTCCAAAGGCCTGCCTTCTCCCTCTTCCCACTCACTGCCTCCCACTGACAGCCAAACATAGAATATAGAAAACAGGAAAAACAGCAACAGTGCAAAGTTACTCTTTTGAGAGAGAACAGCATTTTGGGTACATCTCCCCGCCTCCCCAGTCTCTTGAATTGCCAAATCCTGCAGCAGGTGGCCCTACTTATCTCTGTTCCATGGAAATCCTGTCTCACCAACCGCTATTTCTTTGGCTTCAAGAATTCTACGTGAGAATGAACTTCTATAGGGCCAGGCTACTGGGCAATCCACAAATTCATATCTGAACACTTAGGTCTGCCTTCTTCACTTCTAAAACATTTTTGTCCTCATTCTTCTTTTGTGGTTACATGTTCCCCTCCATTATTTTGCCCATTTGAGCTGAGTGATGAGGAGGAAGGAGGGGAAGAGTAGCCAGGGTGGAGACTGTGTTATCAAATTCCCATAGTGCTGGGGTGGTGGGTTGCTTCCCAGCAGCAATATGGTTGCCAGCTGGCTGCATCTGGGACTTGCTTAGTGGGAAAAGGATTAAATGCTTCCCTCTGCAGTCTTCAGAGCTTTGTGTCTGCATGGCACTCTCCTGCTTTTGATCTTCTAATTGCTCAGCTCCCTCGGGCTCTTCTCACTCTTTTAACCCCAGCCTGCAGCTCCAGGCCAACCTCTGTCCTTTGGGTCCCTTCCTGTATATACTGTCTTCTTTTATTCAGTCTGAGCATCAGGCCTGGCCCAGTCTCTGCCCTGGAGGCATAGGTGGGAAGCGTCAAGGAGAAAGTCCTTCCTTGCTTTGTCTCGGTCCCCTGGGGTGGCCACATTTTCTGGAATCTGGTTGGTCCTTTCTTACAGTCTGGCCCTGATGTTTTCTGACAGACCATATTTTGTAACCAGTATTGGCAGCCTCTGGGATTGACCCTGGCTTTTGGTTCAGAAACAAAGCGTTGCTTTTTATCATTGTATTAAATAAGTAATATGCTAATAGTTAATTCTCGTTATCTCTTCTGCTGTTTTGCCTGAGAATACCTAGATACTCAGCTTCTGGCCTGCAACTGAAAGAAAATACATTGAGATTAAAGCATAGCCTGTAGATGAAGAGGGTTACTGAGGATAAGAAGGAAAGAGAAAATCAGTAAAAGAGAACACCCTGGCAAAGAACAACTGCTGTTCTTTTCTCAGAATTACTCAGTCTAGGTGTTCTTAAACACATAAAAGTTAGACTATAGGAAATAAAACTTTACTTTAAAAATGTGGAATTCTGAAAATACACCACTTATTGTTAATAGGAAGAGGTGTTGAAACATTTTAGATGTGCAGAGGAAAATGCTTTCCAGCAAGTAGAGATGTGTATGAGAATGGGACAGGGTGATGATTGTATATGTAAGTGTGATAAAGCCAGTGTTTAGGTTCCCAGAGATACTCTCAGCTCCCACACTATTTGTGTTGGGAAGTATTGGCAAGTGCAATAGTTATTTTTGGTATCAGTCCCAATTAGTAGACTTGTAGCAAATTTGTATAGACAGTCTCCAACTGAAGGAGCATCTGATTAGGAGTAGTCATTAGTTACTCCTTGTTTGGACACACAAATTGTCCTAATGGAGACAACTACTGTTTATTCCTTTATTTGGGATACCTAGGCAGATGTCCTTGCAGCAGACGTAATGTGGTGGGTTAACCCATCACTGGGACCAAGTGGTTTCCTCCTTTCCATCCTATTGCTTCCCACCAAAGACCATTTTGCTATCATCAGAGTCCATCCCTTTTTCCTCTCCAAGAGCCAACAGATGATGGAGAAATATGTGCCTGATGCCCTGGAATGAAACCTGAAAAGCATTTTCCTGTATCATCCTAGTTATACATTTTGACTGTACTGATGTGCTATATCAGTGAGCTTGCATACGCAGTCATGTATGCCTCTTTGAGATCCCATGAACTGTAACCCCCAAGTTCCCCTGTCTGTGGGATTTTTTTTCAGGCAAGAATACTAGAATGGGTTGCCATTTCCTCCTCCAGCGGGTCTTCCCAACCCAAGGATCAAATCCGGGTCTCCTGTATCTTCTGTATGGACGAGTGGATTCTTTACCACTGAGCCACCTGAGAAGCCAGTACTATATTTTAAATATGCTATGGGGTCTTCCTTTTCGGTCCAGTGGTGAAGACTTTGCTCTTCCACTGCAGGGGGCTCAGATTTAATCCCTGATCAAGTAACTGATATCCCACATGCCATGCAGCATGGCCAAAAAAAATGCTATGTGCTCAACTGATTTTCTCTACTTTGTCCTGGGAATCTAACTCCCATTTACATGGAATATACACTCCCAGTGCTAAATAAGAGTCTTACAAAGGAACTTTTGGATCACTACTTATCCTTACACTTAGAACTAGTTACACTAGGAGATAAGGTAAATGTCCATTTCTAAGCCTGGAAAAATAATCGTCAGGAGGGGAGAATTCTATCCTGGCCTTCTGGTTATTACATCCTCCGGTCCACACTACCTCTTGAATTATAAGAGGAATTTTGGCCTTATCCTTCCTCATCCGTCCTCATCCCCAGAGCATAGGGCCCAAAGTGCTAGCTTCATGTTATCTAGGAAGTCAACTCTTAACTCCAGAAGTGTTTTCACTCACTGCCTCTTCCACATTCTGTCTTTAAAAAGCCTACCTCTCGTCCTTCTGCTTCAGCCTAAGGAGGCTGAAACCACAGCTATATTGCTAGGATGCCAGTGTTTTTAGAGACAAGTTATCCTGCAGTGCTCTGTTTCCTCCCTGAGGAAAGGCAAAAAGTCATGAGCCAAGGCTGCAGCAGGGGGAATGGAAGGCATAGGCATTGTGGGTTCACTTTCAGACCACTACAATAAACCAAATACCAAAATAAAGTGAGCCACATGAATCTTGGTTTCCCAGTGCATATGAAAATTTTGTTTACACTATAGTCTGTTAAGTGTGCCATAGCATTATGTCTAAAAAAACAATGTATATGCCTTTTTTTTTTTGTATATGCCTTTTTAAAGAATGCTTTAATGCTAAAAAAAATACTAACCATCATCTGAGCTTTCAGCAAGTTATAGTAGTAACATCAAAGATCACTGGTCAAAAATTAACAAAGATAATGATAATGAAAGAATTTAAAATGTTGTGAGAATTACCAAATGTGAGGGATTATGGTTCAGCTCCCAGAGTCCCTAGAATATTGTTGTTATTCAGTCACTCAGTCCTGTCCGACTCTTTGCAACCCCACGGACTGCAGTAGGCCAGGCTTCCTTGTCCTTCACCATCTCCTGGAGTTTGCGCAAATTCATATCCATTGAGTTGGTGTTGCTATCTAACCATCTCATCCTCTACCACCCACTTCTCTTTCTGCCTTTAATCTTTGCCTGCATCAGCACATTTTTCAGTGAACATCATGCTCTTGGCATCAGGTGAACAAAATACTGGAGCTTCAGCTTCAGCATCAGTCCTTCCAGTAAATATTCAGGGTTGATTTCTTTTAGGATTGACTGGTTTGATCTCCTTGCAACCCAAGGGGCTCTCAAGAGTCTTCTCCAACACCACAGTTCAAAAGCGTCAATTCTTCAGTGCTCACCCTTCTTTATGGTCCACCTTCACATCCATGACTACTGGAAAAACCATAGCTTTGACTGTTTGGACCTTTGTTGGCAAAGTAATGTCTCTGCTTTTTAATATGCTGTCTAGGTTGGTCAGATAAATCTAGACTTTTCTCCCAAGGAGCAAGTGCCTTTTAATTTCATAGTTGCAGTCACCATCTGCAGTGATTTTGGAGCCCAAAAAATAAAGTCTGTTACTGTTTCCATTTTTTCCCCATTTGTTTGCCATGAAGTGATGGGACCGGATGCCGTGATTTTAGTTTTTGAATGTTGAGTTTTAAGCTAGCTTTTTCACTCTCCTTTTTCACCTTCATCAAGAGGCTCTTCAGTTCCTCTTCACTTTCTGCCATTAGGGTGATGTCATCTGCATATCTAGTTATTGGTATTTCTCCTGGCAGTCTTGATTCCAGCTTGTGCTTCATCCAGCCTGGCATTTCACATGATGTACTCTGTATGTAAGTTAAATAAACAGGGTGACAATACACAGCCTTGATGCACTCCTTTTCCAATTTGGAATCAGTATGTTGTTCCATGTTCAGTTCTAACTGTTGCTTCTTAACCTGCATACAGGTTTCTCAGGAGGCAGATAAGGTGGTCTGGTATTCCCACCTCTTGAAGAATTTTCCACAGTTTGTTATGATCCACACAGTCAAAGGCTTTAGCATAGTTAATGAAGCAGATGTTTTTCTGGAATTCTCTTGCTTTTTCTATGATCCAGCAGATGTTGGCAATTTGATCTATGGTTCCTCCGCCTTTTCTGAACCCAGCTTGAACATCTGGAAGTTCTCAACTTATGTACTGTTGAAGCCTAGCTTGGAGAATTTTGAGCATGACCTTGCTAGCATGTGAAATGAGTGCAATTGTGTGGTAGTTTGGACATTCTTTGGCATCACCCTTCTTTGGGATTGGAATGAAAACTGACCTTTCCCAGTCCTGTGGTCACTGTTGAGTTTTCCAAATTTGCTGGCATATTGAGTGCAGCACTTTAACAGCATCATCTTTTAGGATTTGAAAAGGCTCAGCTGGAATTCCATCACCTTCATTAGTTTTGTTTGTAGTGATGCTTCCTAAGGCCACCTTGACTTCACACTCCAGTATGTCTGGTTGTAGGTGAGTGACCACACCATTGTGGTTATCCGGGTCATTAAGATCTTTTTTGTATAGTTCTTCTTTGTATTCTTGCCAGCTCTTCTTAATATCTTCTGCTTCTACTAGGTCCATACCTTTTCTATTCTTTATTGTGCCCATCTTTACATGAAATGTTCCCTTGGTAGCTCTAATTTTCCTGAAGAGATTTCTAGTCTTTCCTATTCTGTTGTTTTCCTCTATTTCTTTGCATTGTTCATTTAAAAAGACTTTCTTGTCTCTCCTTGCTATTCTTTGGAACTCTGCATTTAAATGAGTATATCTTTCTTTTTTTTCTCCTTTGCCTTTCACTTCTCTTCTTTTCTCAGCAATTTTGTAAGGCCTCCTCAGACAAGCGTTTTGCCTTTTTGCATTTCTTTTTCTTGGGGATGGTCTTGTTCACTGCCTCCTGTACAATGTCATGAACCTCTATCCATAGTTCTTCAGGCTCTCTGTCTACCAGATCTAATCCCTTGAATCTGTTTGTCACTTCCACTGTATAAACATAAGGTATTTTATTTAGGTCATACCCAAATGGCCTAACGGTTTTCCCTACTTTCTTCAATTTAAGTCTGAATCTTGCAACAAGGGATTCATGATCTGAGCTACAATCAGCTCCCATTCTTGTTTTTGCTGACTGTATAAAGCTTCTCCATCTTCAGCTGCAAAAATATAATCAATCTGATTTCGGTGTTGACCTCCATCTGGTGATATCCCTAGAATATGCCTGGGGTCAGTTGCCATCTCGGCTCATCCCCTGTGTGAAGAACCTAAAAGACAATGTTTACTGGTAGCAGTGGCCATGTTGAGAACAAGGTTAGGTTGGACTGATCCATGTTTATTTCACCCCCTGCTCCCAAGTTCCCAAAGAGTCCACAATGACCACCATCATTGACTCCCAGATGTGAAAATGTCCTCCTGTGCAGAGCTGGTCATGTCTCCCTTTGCTCACATTCTCAGATTAGTCTTTTCAAGTCAATTTGCTGTCCTGATCGCAACATTCTAGGGGGAAACACCCTCAAAGATGACACTGTCTCCTCTTAGCCTCTCCTGTTTAATTTCTAAATATCACCCAAAGAAAAGTCTTTAATTTCCCTCTTTCCCAAGAGAAAAGCAAACAAAAAAACAACATATATGATGCTGGTTGAATCATTCACAGGGTCCCTTTAGGCATGGCCACCACCACACTGCCCAGCACCCACCCTTAGTTCTCATTAGGATTTTTACTAGATGTCCTTTAAAGAAGTCAGAACCTGAATCTGGAGGGCCAACCACATCTCCAATCGCACATCCCTTAACTCTCTGAATACACTGATAATCTGCTATCTTCCTCATAGAACACCCAAGTGACAACTTGAAAGAAATAGGAGTTTATTTTGTTTCCTTTGGAAATGACACCACTGCCTTTATGAAGCTGTTTTCATTCTGGGACATTTAATAACTTTGATTTTGCCAAAGATCTCCCAACAATGATATGCTGAAGACATTGTTTTTGACTTAGCTTTGTGTGTAATGTCAGGAACCCATAATCCTTTCCCTTTCTCACATCCAGGGATACAACTGTCCATATTAACAAAACTCAATCCAATTTTGTGAGGTAAATCAGTGAATAAGTCCTTGATGCCACCACCACCCCTTGTTCTTTCTCTTTTATGAAGGAAGGTCTGACTCAATCAATTCATGTGGAGATTGACAGTAACCCAGTTAGGGTTAACCTGAGGACACTGTGGAATCTTATCAGGAAGTGCCTTCTGATTGGAAGTTAGTGGTTGGAAGGAGGGCAGATGTGGTTAGAAAAGGTCTATAAAAGCATCAATCATCAAAGAAGAGATGCAGAAGCTTCTCAGTCTGGAGTCACTGCCTGTGTTCTCCACCAAGACTGAGGTCTGAGCAGCCCACCAAACAGATCAGAGCTGGATTCCATTCAGAGAAGAGTCAGGATGAGTGTTCACAACCCACCCAGATTTGTGAACTTGGCAGCAGTGAGCCTGACGAGAGACGAAGCCCCAGCCATCTCCTCTTTGGAGTATCTGCCTACTGAGCTCTACCCACCATTATTCATGGTCGCCTTCTCTGGTAGACACAGTGAGACCCTGAAGGCCATGGTGCAAGCCTGGCCCTTTGCCCGCCTGCCTCTGGGGGGCCTGATTCAGCAGCCTCACAAAGGAACCTTACAAGCAGTGCTGGATGGCCTTGCTATCCTGCTGGCCCAGAAGGTTCACGCCAGGAGATGCAAGTTTCAGGTGCTGGACTTAAGGAATACTGGCTGGAACTTCTGGAGGATGTAGTCTGGAGACATGGACTATGTACCCTCAAGCTCACTGATGGCACCAGTGGCTGAGGACATATCAAGGACAAAACCTCCCTTGGCTCCCTTGGAGGTAGTCATAGAACTTTGTCTCAAGAAAAAGGCCCTGGGTAAATTCCTCACTTACCTCTTCATGTGGATGGAACAGAGAAAGGGCTCTATAAACCTGTAAGAAGATGAAGATTATTTCAGTGTCTAAGGAAGATATTAAGAGAGTTCTTAGTATGGTGAAGCTGGACTGTGTCTAGGAGGTGGATTTGAGTTTCACTCAGAAGCTCTTTACTTCAAGATGAGCAATGTTCAGAAACTCTTTCTCTGCCCCATTCATGTGTCTGCTGTTGAGGAGCAGGACAATCAGGATCTTCTACAATTTACTTCTCAGATCCTCAGGCTGCAGTACCTTCAGTGTCTCCTAAAGGACTCTCCCTCTTTCTTGGAAGGCCATCTGAGCCAGATACTCAGATGCCTGAAGACCCCCCTTGGAGAACCTCTCAATAACCAACTGCCTGTCTACAGAATCTGACTTGACCCATATGTTCCAGTGCCTGAACATCTATCAGCTAAAGGGCCTGAATGTGAGTGGTGTTATCCTGACCAGCTTTAATCCTGAGCTCCTCTAAGTTCTGCTGGAGAAAGTTGCAGGCTGTCTGAAAGAACTGGACATAAACCTGTATAGGATCATGGACTTCCACCTCACGGCCATTCTGCCGGCCCTGAGCCACTGCTCCCAGCTCAGGGCCATCAACATGTGTGGAAATCTCATCTCCATGGCTATCCTGGAGAGTCTCCTGCATCATACTGAATGCCTTCCTGATTTAAGTCTAAAGCTTTATCCTGCCCCTCGGGAGAGTTACAGCACTCTGGGTATTCTTTATCAGGAGAGACTTGCCCAGCTACAGGCTGAACTTTGGGAGATTCTTACAGACTTAGGATGTCCCCAGAAGATCTGAATTAGTCCCATCCCCTGTTCTCACTGTGGTGGTGACATGTATGATCACTGAGTTCCAATACATGATGCTGTAATACCCTGCCTAGTTGTTGCTTCTGTCAGAAGCTTTCTTCAGGATACTTAGAAACGGAAATCTAGGACATAGGTACATTATGAAGGGAAAACACACCCCTGGTTTCTGTTACCAGCTCAGTGTGATAGAGAAAAGTAAATGTGATCCATTAGGGGTTGCAGGATTCCAGAAGGATATGTTGACTTGGGGAGTTGATGGTACTGTCAGAGATGTGTTTTATAGAGTCAAAGATGAACCTAAATTCCTGGAGGATTCAGTTTGGGACTTTTAGAGATGTGTTTTTAAAGTCAAATATGAACCTAAATTTCTGGAGGATTCATGTTTGAGTTATTTCTGTATGCACAGTTGTAGAAATGATCAGATATAAAGAGACCTTCAGTGTAAATGAATAAATGCCCTCCATGATGTTAAAAAATGCTTTATTGCTAAAAAATGCTAGCCATCATCTGAGCCTTCAGTAAGTCCTAGTAGTAACATCAAAGATCAATGATCAACAATCAACAAAGATAATGATAATGAAAGAATTTAAAATATTGGAAGTATTACCAAAATGTGACATAAAGTCATGAAGTGAGCTGATGTTGTTGGAAAAACAATGCTGATAGACTTGCTTAACACAGGGTTGCCACAAACCTTCAGTTTGTAAAACAAAAGGCAGTACCTGCAAAGCACAATGAGGTGAGGATGAGATTTATGCCCATCGACATAAGGGCTGAATTATCTAGAACCTCTTGCCTGGTGGACACAGGCATGGAGGGAGGGAAGAACAGGAAATGCAGCCATCCATATGGCCTAAATCTCTGACCCAGGGCTCCAGTTACCACAGGTCCTGCCTAAAACTCCCAGGGGCTGAGGAATTGATGTCCCCCTTCGCATAACCTATTTTTGCAGTGCCCATAAGGAAATGTTATCAAGGGATCAAACCCAAGGCAGACGATAGGAGACTGAGGAGCCAAAGAATGCCTAGGAACTGTACTCATAGTGAGTTGGATTCTGGCCCTGGGGTAGAAACTCTTGTTGCCTTGGTCAAAAGGTGAGCAGAAGCCAATTGTGATCCTTTCCCCAATTTGGGACAATGACAGGTATCACTGAATTGCTCTATAAGCACGTTCTTATTTCACGATTCTGCCAGGAAGTAGGATAAACCAAATGAGATTAAACATTGAACATAAATTCTAGCTTGTAAGGTCTTGTACCAAGTAGTTGATGGGGGCCAAAGATTGAACATTAGGATTGGTGGGGATTAATGTATTCTTTAATTTATTAATTCATTCATTAAATTTTTATAGAGCACGCACTTGGTACCAGGCACCAAGGGAAAGAAGTGAAAGACTTTACCTGCCCCTAAGTGGATGAGAAAGGCAAACACTGGCATTAGAGTATGGCAGGGACCAAGAAGAGGTTTGGCACAGATCACTCTCAGAGCTCAGAGGGGCTCATATAGGCCAACCTTGGGAGGGAAGTGGATCTCAGGGTGGACTTCCTGGAGGAAGTGACACCTGAGCTGGGTCTTACAGGGTGAGTAAGAGTTGGTCATGGAAAAAAGTAGGGGAAGGACAGTCCAGGCAGAAGCACAGGGGAATATTGAATGCTGTGAGTTTGCAGAAGTATAAGCAATTTATTTCACAGGATGTTTTAGGGGAGTTGAAGCTGAAGGGAAAAAACAAGTGTCAGGTGAGGAAGGGTGTTGTATGGCACCCTGAGGTGTTTTACCCCAGAGGAAGTGGGAAGCCGCTGGACAGTTTTATGTGGAAGAGAGCTGTGACTGGGTCTGAATTTTAGAGGCTCTTTCTAGTCATGATGGGGAGGAGGGCTGGGAAACAGGTAAAGAAGGGAGCCCCGCTTTTAGTGCTGACCCTGTTGCCCTCCCACTGTCTCTCTTGTCCCTCTCACTGTAAAATCTATTATATAACCCTTCCCTGCCTTATAAATATGATTTCCTTCTACTCTCCGATTTTAGTGAGATTAGCTCAACTTACCCAGACATGACATGCTCATTCAAGCTCTGAGTGTTGTTCATTCAGTAGACATTTAGTAAGTGCCTATTGTCTACCAGCCATGGTGTCTGGCATGAAGAACCCACAATGAGTGACACATGGGACCTATCTTTAAGGGGTACACAGACCACTAGGGAGGTACCCAGGGAAGCACATCTTTACTTGAGCATGAGAGCAAGTGTGTTATGAGATTAACAGAGAACAAAGAGAGACAGACTGTCCATGAGAAGCTCCCCCACTTCCCTGCCATGCTCAGGCTCCTGCCCTCACCTGCATAGAGGCAGTGTGATGTTTCTAGACACTATACACTAGTCATACTTCTCTTCCACGTAACTATTCAGTGCCCTCTTCCTACCTCAGACCAAAATACCTTAGCATGGCGTGCAAGGCCCCTCTTCAGCTGATATGGTAGTGTAATGATTTGGAGCTTGAGCTCTGAAGCTGAACAACAAAATTTTAATCCTGGTTCTACCACTCTTGAAACATGTGACCTTAGCCAGAAATACTTTTTACCTCAGTTTCTTCATCTGTAAAATGGGGCTGATGACTGTATCAACTTCCTAGGGTCATTGTGAAGATTGAATGAATATACATGTGAACCTTTAGAATGGTCCTTGGCATGTGAAAAATATTCAGTCATTATTGCCTGTTATTATTCTTGGTTTTTACTCATTTTCTTTTTAGCACCTATATCATGTCAAGAAACATTAACTCCTAATTATTTTTGTGTTGCTTGTCCCATTTAATGTGTTGTCATATTTTTTCCCTTAAGGATGATTTTATTCTCCTTTGAAGCAACATATATCATATATCTATCTATACTCCTGATACATCTGTAGTGTTGAATATGTGTTAGGGTGACCAGCCATCCTGATTTGCTCAGGACTGACAGGTTTTTCAGGACACAGGACTTTTAATGCTAAAACCAGAAAAGTCCTGGGCAAACCAGAACAAGTTGTTCACCTTACATGCAGTAGACACTTCACTTTTGCTTCTTATTTACCTCTTATTGGTCCCAAACTTAACTGGAAAGCAAGCTTGCTTTGGCTCTGCCATAAATTTTTATTTATTGGCTAGAAACTACAAAAACACAACTTTGGGGTTTCTTTGGGCTTTCTTGAGATTCCCTAAAGTTTAAAATTGAAGATTTGAAGAATTCTTGAAAAAACTCTCTCCCATCAGCTCAAGGTATATTTACTAGAAATTGTGGGCCACCCCCACAATTCAGGCTTCCTTAACCTGGCCCACAGCCCCAGAGGCCTCCTCCTGCCTGTGATTTTCCATCTCTCCCACTTTTCCATCATGACTCTTCATGCTTCCTTCATTTGCTTTCCAGAATCAATATCCTCTTACTTAACTCAGTGGCAAAGCCTCTTTCCTCTCACAAGTATCATGTTTTTCATGAATTCCCCCTAGTAGGGCCAAAAGATTTTTCTTCTTTTTCATCCCCACCCAAGCCTCAGCTCCACCTCACTTGCTTTGGGACGGGGACTTGGGCAGTTGCTTGTCAGACAGCATTCCTTAAGGATCAACTAAAGCCTCTCTGGGCATCCCTTGAGGCCATAACAAGTGTTTGCTGAAAGCCTGCTCATTCTTCCATCAAGAAGCTGGCTCAATGGCATCAGGGAAGTTCCACCTCACTGTAATAGTGTGCTAGAGCTGCCATGACGGAATGCCACACACTGGGTGACTTAAACAATAGAAATGTATTGTCTCACAGCTCTGGAGGCTAGAAACCCAAGAACGGAGTGTCAGCAGGATTGTTTTTTCTGAGGTAGATGGGAAAGTATCTGTTTCATGCCTCTCTCTTACTTCCCGGTGGTTTGCGGGTTTGCACTCTTTGGCATTCCTTGGCTTTGACATTCCTTGATTCCCACACTCAGCTCCACACAGTGTTCTCCCGGAGTGTGTGTCTGTGTCTTTACACGGTGTTAGTTTTGTAAAGACAGCAGTCATATTGGATTAGGAATCCTTCTACTTCACTATGACTTAATCTTAATTAATTACCTCTGCCGTTACTCTGTCTCCAAATAAGGGCCCCATTCTGAGGTCTTGGGGCTGAGGGCTTCAATATGCAAATTTAGAGGGGACACAATTCAACCTTTAACAGCCGGGTCTTCAGGTGAGTCTAAAGAACTCTCTGGGGACCGGAGACCACTCAGATATACGCAAAGTAAAGCACCACACACAATCATTGCTACAAAATCCATTCCACTTCTCCACTCACTTTGCACTTGATCCTGACTGTTTCTGCTGCCAGTTTCATATCATCACCAGTTCACTTGTTCATCACTCTGTTGGGCCTTGTGTCATTATAAGGGTGTTGAGAAATATAATGTATATTGGAGCCACCAGCTCTAATTCAGGGTCTGTCTGGAACTCTCTTTTACAGAAAGCCTACCCAGGAAATATTGTATCCATGGCATATATGTAATAACTGACATACATGTATTGCAGAGGCAGTGACTCCATCCTGATGAGCAATAAGTACAAGCTGATTGCTTTTCAAAATGCTCTGAAGAACACAGACAGGGATTTGGAGGAGAGTGTGTGTGTGAGAATGCGTGTGCATGTGTGCATGCATGCAGTAGCTTAAGATAAACAAAATCACCAGACACCTGTCCAACCTTCCCACAAGCTTTAAGCCTTTGCTGGGCACACAGGGAATTGCCTGCATCTCCTCACTCTGGCTGTGACTGCTTCCTTCTGTCAGCTCCCTGAGTTCTGACCCTTTCCCCTCCAAAGAGATAGCTCTGTTCCAAAAGATAAACACCAGTAGTTACAAGGGACTTGGGGGAAAAGTCATACAAGTTTCCCAGTTATTATTTCTCTGGTGTTCTCACATAGAAACCCAGCTGATCTTTGTGGATGAAGTATCTCCAACTCTGGCAGTTACAGCCCGAGAGGTGAGGGCAGTGATGGATCTCCCTAAGGGTAGGGGGTCCAGGCGAGGCTGAGGAGTAGAGATTCTAGCGTGTCTGCTCACTTCTTTCCAGGACACCCCACCTGGGAGAAATCCCGGGGACAGAGGAGGCACTGAGCTAGTACCCGCTTGTGCTGAGCTGCCAGGCAGGCTGCTGGCTTGCTGCGAGGTGGTGGGTGAGCTGGGCGCTCAGCTCCTCCGTGCCAGATTAGGGAGCTCTGGGCTCAGCACCCACGCACTGCGCTCCAGCTCTGGGCAGCCCTAGTGGGCTGGGGGAAGACGTGAAGCTCCATCCGTGACTGCAAGTTGACTTTTCTTCACTGTCGTTGCTGGCAGAATACATACACCAATGCGGACAAGCTCCTAGAAGCAGCAGAGCAGCTGGCTCAGACGGGGGAATGTGACCCGGAGGAGATCTACAAGGCAGCTAGACACCTGGAGGTGCGCATCCAAGACTTCGTGCGCAGGGTGGAGCAGCGGAAGCTTCTGCTGGACATGTCTGTCTCCTTCCATACTCACACCAAAGAGGTATGGGCAATTAGCAAGGAGGGGTGTTGGGCTGGGCTGCTTTGTTCTGGCAACAGTCAGGTCCATTTCCTAGCTCCCCGAGGTCTGCCTGGTGTCCTGGGTGGTCTGGAAGTTACTAGCCCCCTGAGGTTGATGATATTAACAACTTGCTTCTGATAATCTGCACTGAGGTCTCAACCAATATGGGGCAAAATTTCCTCCTCATCTCTAGTGAGGAGAGGGGTGGGGAGGCAGATAGTTTGGGGGGTCTGTTAGAGCATTCAGTCTGCAACTGGAGAAATTTGGGAATTCCTGGTATAGAAATAGTCACCTTAAGAGGCAATAATAGAGGATCAGAGATTCCTTTCCCACGCAACACCCAGTTTCTCTTGGTTGATGTTTCCCATCAGAAATCAGCGTCCTGTAGAACTTAAATCATCTTTGCTACCAGCAGGGAATATACAGAGTTTGCAGATCTGTTCAGTGTTTTTATTTTATTTTTTTTTAACAGAGGATTAAATCATCTATATGAAGTCTGCCCCAGTGTGCTAATAAAGTGAGAGTGTCCTAACCTTTCTCACTGTGGAGTAAAAGCCAGTGAAGGGAGGGAAACTGGGGTGCAGGAGGCTGGGCTTAAATCTGGCCCCTGAATCATTCACAGAGTGAAGACAGGAGAGAGGAGGATGGATCATGTTACATTGTTGGCAGGATCAAAGAGTCCATAGAGAGCAGGAGAGTTGCAGACCTATGGTTGCTTTCTGGCTCTGATTAACACCAGGCAGTCTAAGTGGCCAGTGAGGAGGCACATTTAACATCTTCTGTAATAACACCCTTGACAGATGAACTCATTAGGTGTATACATGCTTGTATTCCCCCAGGAATTAATTTTAATGAAGTATTAATTAAAGTTGGATTGCTGCTCAGGAAGAAAAATTAACCTTACTTAATTAAGTTGATTTTTTATATTCAAAATGCCTTAAGAAGCCTGGTTGTTCCTCCTTCACAGGCTTTTCTGACACTTTGTGGGAATGAATGCAGATCATTGCAGTGTCTATCAGAGTTAAACATGAAAAGATGTTTTCTAAACTGAGATTCCCCAGGCAGATGAAGGGCTGGGGAGCCCTGTGAAGCTGGCTCTGCTGCTTCTCCATGGGACCTACAACCACCCTCTGATGAGTGTCTGTAAAGCAAGGGGAGTGAGGGGGATTAGCTTTAATCCAAGTTTTCCTGCCTGGTTGTCTGCTTGCTATGGCTTACTTGATTCTTAATAAGGTCTCAGAAATCAAAGACATGTGTATTCTCTTTTAATTACGAGCCTGTGGGTTAGAGAAAGGAGCGTGAATGAACAAGAGCCACATTCCTTGTGAGGACTGTGGGGCTATAGGCTGCCAAAGGAGGTGTGGACCAGGTTAGTTTCCAGGGAAGTGCTATTCCTAGAAAGTTAACTGAAGCTCCCAGGAAACCTCTCTAGCTGCATCTCCAACCTTCTGGACATGGAATTAGGAGGGTGGGATTCCAGTCCAGATCCTGCTGCTATAAAATCCTGTGTGTTTGTGCTAATCACGGTGTCTCTGGCCTTAGGTTGCCTCATTTTTAAAATTGTGCAGTTAGACTCAATGTTCCTAAGGCTCTTTATGGTTCTAATGTGAGTTCAAGATTCTTTTTTTTTTTCCTCTTCTTCTTTATTTGATGTTGATAATCATAATTAACAATAGTAATTAAGCCTGATGTGATATATGTGATTTATCTAGCCTAAGATTCGGTCTGTTGCAAGCACTCAGTGTATATTAGGTAGTGTCTTTTTCTAATTGAATATTTACTACTTGCTAGACACATACAGCATCGCATGTAATCCTCATGAGAATCTTACGATACAGACTTTATTAAACATATTTTCAAATGAAGAAGCTAAGGCCCAGAAAAGAACCTGTCTAAGGCTACAGAGCTGCTCAGTACAGCAGGGTCTTGACCTGTCTTTCTAAATTCTGTGCTCATGTTCTTACCTGCTACCATGCATTCTGTCCTCCTTTCTCCCTCTCGTATCTCTTCTGCTCATCTGCCCTTCCTCCTTCTCCTTGCTCATCTTTTTACCTTTTCAAACCCCAAGACAGAGTCAGGGTAGCTCTTAGATGAAAAAAGTAAAAGAATAGTCAGGGATGCAGTTATTAACCACTCTTTTCCAAGATAGCTCTCAAACCTTGCTAAGTTTGGTCCTGTTTGAATCTGAGACTTGTTTTCCCACCATCATTCAGTTCATATTTCACATGAAATAGTACCAAAGGAAGTGGGATGATACTGGGACAGGTGAAGAAAGGGAGAGGGAACTAAAATGGATTTGCCCTACTCTGTGCCTAACTATTTCTCTGTCTAGTCAATAACAATGAGAATTGTCATTTTTAATTCTAATTTTATATATCAGAGAAATTAATAATTTGCTCAAGGTCTTGTAGTGAGGATGTGGTAAATGTAAGAATTGAACCCAGATCTTTCTGACTGCAAAGCCCCTGCTGTTTCTCATTTTCCTTTCATATAAAGGCCAGGAAACAGACTTGGAAGAGTTTTCTAAACCCAGGAATTTATTTGAGGCTGTTAGCAAGTAGCATAGTCTATTACTTTGGGGCCCCCAAATATGAGAGAAATTAGGAGCAGTCCTGCCTGGATATAAAGGGATGTATGATTGTGAGGCTTTTTCTGTTCAAGAGATCTACAACTCTCAGATCATATGCATTCTAAGTTTTTCCAGGGGGGAAAGAAAAGTATCATTTTGAGTGGCTATTATGGTGGGGCTCCTCATGGCGGCCATCCTATAGGACTTTTTATCTGCCTGTTTCCTCTCAGTTGCCTTCTAGGTCTTCACTGGGCATGGCTGTGTGTCTTTGTGGTAATTACTTAGTTTCTATTATTTTGTGATAATTATGATGGTGACTATTACAAATTTGAGTCGTACAATTCTAATACCTACTCTTTCCTAGTAGAAAACTCCCTCCCAAATTTACCCTTAGATCATCTCTAAAGTAGGTTGTAAAGAACTTGAGGACTCAACTCAGGCATCATTTTTCCTTGAAATTCTTCCCTGGGGCTTCAAGCTTCCTACCCAGACAGGATAGGAGCACTGTGTGTGTACCTCATCAACGATGCTGGGATCTCACTGAGATGACTGACTCTTCCTCATTAAATTGGGGGTGTTCATATGTAGAGTACACATGTGGGCTTAGATGTGTAAACATAGATTCTAATATTTCTACTGCTGTGTCTGATACTTAGTGACACTGAATAAATATTAAACAGGCTTACTTGACAATGAGAAGCTAGTCACTTCTCCTCAAAAGAAGAAAATAGAAAAAATAAAAAGGTGGGGGAAAGCCCATTCGATTGCATCATTCATCTACTCCAGTTTTTTTATTTGAACTCTATGGACAGTGTAAACAAAGAAAGGCAGGTGGGGAATCTGAGTTGCCTGTGGGAGCTTTCCTCTACAGCCTATGTAGCAGGCAGAAATGGATTATTGGGTAGTCAGAAGTGAGGATCCTTGAATGGGCTAATGAAGGAACACCTGTGGTTTGCTCTTTCCCTATTCTGTTTAATGCCTCTCAAGACACACCACCTCTCAGACCTTGCTAAATGGGGATCCTTTCTGATCCTGGTCAATTAACTCTTGACTCCATCCTCTTTACTCTGTAGGCAAAGTTCTGATTTTTTACTCAAGGCAAGGTTAGTAGCCAAGTTTACTAGTCCACAAGTCTGTGAGGGAATTTTGAGTTGCTATGGATCTTTTCTCTCAGAGTAAATAGAGTGAATGGAAGAATAATTTTCTACTCAGCTGTACCAAAGATGTACTTTAATTAGGATCAGAGGGGAAACAGAAGGAAGATATGAAGATGTCCCCCAGGCTCGTTTCTTCTGCAGATTCAAGAGTCTGCTTGATTCTGTTTGCTGGCTTTGTGAATTCTTGGTGACTAAAGGTGTCTGGAGGGTTAAAGACTTCTAAGTATTTAATTGCAGTGTTATTAATAACCTTGAATAATTAGAAACCATCTAAATATTCCATGTTAAGTGATTCATTAAATCATAATGAATCTATAGAGTGAAATATTATACAGTTATAAATCACATTGTCAAAGATCATTAACGGCATGAGAAAGAGCTTGTGGTATAATATATAAAAAGCTGTATATCCATGATGACCACAATTTTGATCACATACTTAGAATGAAGACTAGAAGGAAGTATACAAAGAAGAATGTTATGAATGATTTAATTTTCCTTTGAATATTTTATTTGTTTTATAAGTTTTCTTTAATATTTTCCATTGAAAGTGAGGAACAATCCAAATAAATGTTATTTTATGAAAACAAAACTTTCCATCTCTACTTTGAGAGAAGAGCTACATAATAAAGAGAGGTGAAAAACATGTGCTTGGAACTTTCTTTTTTTTTTTTTTCATTTATTTTTATTAGTTGGAGGCTAATTACTTTACAATATTGTAGTGGTTTTTGTCATACATTGACTTGAATTAGCCATGGATTTACATGTATTCCCCATCCCGATCCCCCCTCCCACCTCCCTCTCTACCTGCTCCCTCTGGGTCTTCCCAGTGCACCAGGCCTGAGCACTTGTCTCATGCATCCAACCTGGGCTGGTGATCTGTTTCACCCTAGATAATATACATGTTTTGATGCTGTTCTCTCGAAACATCCCACCCTTGCCTTCTCCCACAGAGTTCAAAAGTCTGTTCTGTACATCTGTGTCTCTTTTTCTGTTTTGCATATAGGGTTATCGTTACCATCTTTCTAAATTCCATATATATGTGTTAGTATACTGTAATGGTCTTTATCTTTCTGGCTTACTTCACTCTGTATAATGGGCTCCAGTTTCATCCATCTCATTAGAACTGATTCAAATGAATTCTTTTGAATGGCTGAGTAATATTCCATGATGTATATGTACCATAGCTTCCTTATCCATTCATCTGCTGATGGGCATCTAGGTTGCTTCCATGTCCTGGCTATTATAAACAGTGCTGCGATGAACATTGGGGTACACGTGTCTCTTTCAGATCTGGTTTCCTCAGTGTGTATGCCCAGAAGTGGGATTGCTGGGTCATATGGCAGTTCTATTTCCAGTTTTTTAAGGAATCTCCACACTGTTCTCCATAGCGGCTGTACTAGTTTGCATTCCCACCAACAGTGTAAGAGGGTTCCCTTTTCTCCACACCCTCTCCAGCATTTATTGCTTGTAGACTTTTGGATAGCTGCCATTCTGACTGGCGTGTAGTGGTACCTCATTGTGGTTTTGATTTGCATTTCTCTGATAATGAGTGATGTTGAGCATCTTTTCATGTTTGTTATCCATCTGTATGTCTTCTTTGGAGAAATGTCTGTTTAGTTCTTTGGCCCATTTTTTGATTGGGTCATTTATTTTTCTGGAGTTGAGCTGCAGGAGTTGCTTGTATATTTTTGAGATTGTCTGTTTCTTCATTTGCTATTATTTTCTCCCAATCTGAGGGCTGTCTTTTCACCTTGCTTATAGTTTCCTTTGTTGTGCAAAATCTTGTAAGTTTCATTAGGTCCCATTTGTTTATTTTTGCTTTTGTTTCTGATATTCTGGGAGGTGGGTCATAGAGGATCCTGCTGTGATTTATGTCGGAGAGTGTTTTGCCTGTGTTCTCCTCTAGGAGTTTTATAGTTTCTGGTCTTACATTTAGATCTTTAATCCATTTTGAGTTTATTTTTGTGTATGGCGTTAGAAAACTTGGAACTTTCTTATGCATCCAGAACCTCAGCTATTAATAGAAATTGTGCTGAACTTTCAAATATCTTCCTTTTGCCTGGGGACAAGAGGCCAGCTGGCTGTTTGCTGGTTTGGAAAGCTCAGGGAGAATGTAGGGAGAAGTATTTACTCAAGTCCTCATTTTCTTTGTCCAGGAGAAAAAAAGTCATTTTAAAAAAAGGCATTTGTGGCAAGTGTCATCTGCTCCACAGAGATTGTCCAGGCAGAATTCTCTCTCTTTGCTGTGTTACCATGGAAATGCTGCAATAGCTGGGTTTTCAAAATAACTGTATTTAGATATTTTTGTAGTCATAATATGAGAGTCAAATTAACTAAGGAATGTGGCCAAGATAATCAACCTCAGCTCTTTGTTAGATGTTTAATTAAATGCCATTTCCAATTGTTTATAACTCTGTGAAATCATTCTTTCATGCTATTTCCTGCTCAAATGGGTATGTACACCAGAAATGCCATAGATACACACATACACACATATTCCTTTATCTGCCCACTATAGAACCAAAACTAAATCAGTTTTCAAAGGGGATTATTGGCCTTAAGAACAAAACAACTTCTTCTTCTTCTATGTCAGTTGTTAGGTTGATATGGTATTTATTTAAGAGATAAAAACTGGCAGTCAATGCCAAAGGAAAATGATGCCTTCAGAATGAGGGAGGGGTGATTCATCCCATGGAATTGGTGTTCTTTTCGCATCTCTAGGAGTCAATCAGTTGTATCAGCACAATGGCTACCAGAACTGTGCAAATGGTGTAGCCAATCAACAGGAGAAAGCAACAGAGTAAAATTACCTCTTTCCTTAAGCTCCCATCCATAAGCCTCGTTATTTCTACAGGCCTCCTAGTTTCTTCCTTCCTTGTCCCTCCCTTCCTGCCCTTTGCAGTTTCCCTTTTCTCAGGCTGCCCCTCTATGTAAGCAGAATGGGGTCCATGCGCTGGCCCTTCCTGAACTCGCTGGCTTCAATCTTAGAGCAAACTTTATGTAGCTCATTGAAAGGCTGCCTTAACTCCCCCTCTACCAAAGTTCAGAGAGTTTCAAATCATTTCATTCTTTTAGATGTAGGTGTTTGGGGCCATAAGAGAACACATTAAGAGACCTAAGTGTACGAATCTTGTGCATGCATATTCAGTTGTGTCTGACTCTTTGCAAACCCATGAATGGTATCCCACCAGGCTCCCACCTGGGAAGCAGGGCCCAAATAATTATTGCCAAGCAGAGAGCAGAACCCTGAAAGAATGGCCCTCGCACAGGTGTGTTTGATCAAGAACAGAAGGTCTGGAAATGGCTGAAACAGGAGATTTTTTTCTCAGGAGCAGGTAGGTTGATGGCAGAGGCACAGTGCTAATTAATGTTTTAGACAGTAGATAACCAGAGGGTTAAGAAGATTATCCTAGGGGAGAGAAATGGAAATAGAGGACAGCAGGAAGAAACATGTGGGAGCTGCTCCTAAGCTGCCTCACTCACTCCATGATTTCACCTCATTCTGGCAGTGGTTTGTGATAACTTGAACTGCAAGATCATTCTGACTCAGTCTCATTGGCTGATAATGAATAAATTAATAATAGAAGTGACTCTCTGATTTGGATTCTTTTCAAAGTAATCTAGGCATGCTCTTCAAGAATAAGTCAGATGGACACATAGACAGAGGGAGACCTACAGGAAATTCAGATAATAGGAAACTTACAGCCTAAGGAACGGAATATGGGTCCTTACTCATAGGTTAGTCACACTGATGTTAATGTTTATGCCTCAGAGGTGCTTATTCAGAACTATGAGCCTGCAATTTAAGCTTGCTGAAACCAGGGGGCAACTGTGCATGATTTCCTGTGGTTCTCTACTCAAGCCTTCCAGATACTAAATAGTATCTTAACTTGGTAGTACACTTATCTTCAAAGTGTTGCTAAGCTCTCTAGACTTGGGGTGTCTTGGTGTCAAAGATGTAACTGCAGTTTTTTTCAATTTAGGAAGGCATTTTTATTACAACTCTCTTCTTTAGCTCGGCTTCTGGAGAACCCACCTGCACACACACACTCATGCACATGTACTTTAAGTATGAAGTACTTGAAGTAGTTTTCCCATGATCATAGATCTAGGACAAGGGCAAGACTGAGAATTATTCCCAGTATATACCAATTCCATTAAAGAACTTCGTTCCATCTGGGGTTTGTTTTGTTTTTGTTTTTACAGAAGGAAAAATGAAGAAATGATATCACTAACCCTTTGTCTCTGGTGCTTCCCTATCTCTGAGTCAAATTCCATAGCAATTTTACTTGACATTTTATCCTCTTGAAGGTAGACTGCCCCTTTCCTTTCCTTATCAGGCTGCTGACCATTGGGCTGAGTGGCATCTATGTTTTTTGTTTGTTTGTTTGTTTAATTTAAATTATTTATTTATTTTACTTTACAACATGGTATTGGTTTTGCCATACAATGACTTGAATCCGCCATGGGTGTACATGTGTTCCCCATCCTGAACCCCCCTCCCACCTCCCTCCCCATCCCATCCCCCTGGGTCATCCCAGTGCACCCGCCCTGAGCACCCTGTATGATGCATCGAACCTGGACTGGCAATTCATTTCACATATGATAATTTACATGTTTCAATGTCATTCTCCCATATCATCCCACCCTCGCCCTCTCCCACAGAGTCCAAAAGACTGCTCAATACATCTGTGTCTCTCTTGCTGTCTCACATACAGGATTATCGTTACCATCTTTCTAAATTCCATATATATGCGTTAGTATACTGTAGTGGTGTTTTTCTTTCTGGCTTACTTCACTGTGTATAATAGGCTCCAGTTTCATCCACCTCATTAGAACTGATTCAAATGAATTCTTTTGAATGGCTGAGTAATATTCCATGGTGTATATGTACCACAGCTTTCTTATCCATTCGTCTGCTGATATGCATCTAGGTTGCTTCCATGTCCTGGCTATTGTGAACAATGCTGCGATGAACATTGGGGTACACGTGTCTCTTTCAGATCTGGTTTCCTCAGTGTGTATGCCCAGAAGTGGAATTGCTGGGTCATATGGCAGTTCTATTTCCAGTTTTTTAAGGAATCTCCACACTGTTCTCCATAGCGGCTGTACTAGTTTGCATTCCCACCAACAGTGTAAGAGGGTTCCCTTTTCTCCACACCCTCTCCAGCATTTATTGCTTGTAGACTTTTGGATAGCTGCCATTCTGACTGGCGTGTAGTGGTACCTCATTGTGGTTTTGATTTGCATTTCTCTGATAATGAGTGATGTTGAGCATCTTTTCATGTTTGTTATCCATCTGTATGTCTTCTTTGGAGAAATGTCTGTTTAGTTCTTTGACCCACATTTTGATTGGGTCTCTTATTTTTCTGGAATTGAGTTACAGGAGTTGCTTATATATTTTTGAGATTAATTCTTTGTCTCTTGCTTCATTTACTATTATTTTCTCACATTCTGAAGGTTGTCTTTTCACTTTCCTTATAGTTTCCTCTGTTATTGAGTGGCATCTATGTTGTACATCATTGACTTCTTAGTTGATTTCCCTTAGTGGTAGGTTTTAATCTACCATAGACAAGATTTTCTTTACAAGAAAGTAGAATATATGACCTGATAATGTGAAAAATCAACTTCAACTCTTTAATCAGAGAATATACAGGAGTAGGACACATTTTTATTAAAATGATATTGACTCCTGAGGTCAGTGCATTTCCTCAGACATACCTAATCTTTCTCTAGTCTTTTTGTTGTTACACTGACATCTCATCTTTGGCAAGTTTGATCTTTGGTCCCTACAATTTAGCTACATGGCTACCAGGTGGAGGGAGTGTCATGAGTCATGGTGGATTTCCTCAGAAAGGAATAATGCTGACTTTCTTCCCTAGACCTACACCAGAAGTGTTTAAGTTTTTACTGAAGAGGAGAAAAAAATGAACTCCAAGCTATGAAGCCATTAAAATAGCTTACGGATGGTACTGAGAACAAAATTATCTTGAATAAAATAAATTCCTTAAGATATCTATAGGCGTCTGTCCTCTCTCATTCTTGTAATAGGAATACCAGCCTCATCCTGAGCAGTCTTCCATCCATTGACTTTTCTACCTGGACACACTAAGTTTGTTTTTCTTAAGTGACCTGTTTCCTAGCCACAATTTTAATCTCTCTCTCTCTCCACATAATCCTGTCTTTTCTTGCTTTTTTAAAAAGGAAATTTCTGGACTTTTCAATCTCTAGGTTTTCCTTAGGTATCCCAGGACAAAGTTGCAAAAAACAGAAAAGAGGGGCCCAACTCATGTTAGCATATTGAAAGATCAAATCCAGTATCGATCTTTTACCAATTTAAAAATAGAGCACTTCAAACTTTTCCTCTGTCTTCTAGTGGGAACTGGAGGTGACTTGCATAAAAATATATTTAAAATATAATAATATCTAAAAATAAATAAATAAAAATAAAAAATAAAAAAATAAAAATATAGTAATATCTAGCACTTACTATATGCCAGGCACTGTTTCTAAGTGATATGCATGTCATATGTATATACTTATATATAAAATGTATATAAATGTAGAGTGTGTGTATGTATATATTTATATATAAAATGTACATAAATGTAGAGTGTGTGTATGTATATATACATATATATCTCATTTATTTGTGTGTGTATACATAAAGACACGCACACATACACACACACATATCAATTTATTGATATTCTTTACAACTCTGTAGGGATAACAACTATTACTATTCTCATTTTACTGTCAAGGAAAATTGAGGTGTAAAGAGGGTACATTACTTGTCCAAGGTTATACAGGTAATATGTGGTAGAACTGGGTGTGTTTTCTTTCTTGCCTTTCTTTTTTTTTTTTCTTTCGCTCTGTCTCTCCCTCCCTCCCTTTCTTTCTTTCCTCCTTCCTTTATTATTTAATTTTTTAATTATTGTTGATTTAGAAGTTCTTAACTGCTATGCTATATTGCCTCTCTATATAGCAGTTTTTCAGAGATTCCATTGTCTCATACCCAAGGACTTCAGCACAGTTGGAAAATGGTTTTGCTCCAGGAAAAACAGCAGCCAGAAAGTCTGAAGTAACTTTAAGTTGTAGTGACCAATATCCTGAACTTTCTGATTTCATACTGATTTGAAATAGATACATTCATACCTATAGGATAATGTACCTGAGCTTAAATAGTCTGGAAAACTTGTGTTTTACAACAGAAAGCTTATTTGTAAAAAAAAATAAATAAGTAAATTGAACTAAACCAGACACAAGCTGCTAAATGACAGAAACACTGAATAATAATTTGCAATAGGCTTATTAATAATGCTATCTGTTTATTTAAAGCATTGATAATAAGTAAATAGTTGATTTTTCATAATCTTTGAAGTGAGCAGGTCAAATCTTTTTCTTCCCATTTTGTAGATTAGGAGACTGAGGCTCAGAGAAGTTCTTACCTGTCCAAAAAGAACACTCCCCTTTTATTCACCTCCAGGGCTTCTTAATCTTATGAACTCAACCTCTTCTGTCACACTTAAGGCCTTTCCTCTCTTAAGGACAAGAATAACTTGTCAAAAGCCTGAAGATTATTTTTGTCTCTCTTTATTGTCTCTTTTCTAACCCCTTGTTACAAAGGCCACACCATGGTTTACCATACTGAGATCCAGCAAGATGAAATAATATTCTTAAGATGGATATTTATCCATGTTTTTAACATGGAAAACTTACAGAATGTTAGAACTGTAAGTTAACTATTTTATTTTATGCTTTCCTCAGCCTACGTTACACATGAAGTTTGACAAGCAAAGGTGACATACTCAAAGACACCACAGGTTATGGGAAGAACAGCAGCCACAATCTGCATCTTCTGGCTCCTTCTATCAATTTTTTCTCTCTACTGGCTTTTCTCCTGATAGAGTCATGAGCTTATCTTTTCTGCTAACCAGGGGAAGGGTCCTTGTTTCTAAGCAAACATCAGACATGTGTTTCCCTCCACCATTCATGAAAATGCTCAACGAGAACACTTACAAGTAGAGCACTGTGGAAGTCCACCTGTTTTCAGTATGAGGAAGAGCTATCAATAAATGAATTTTTAGTATTTCAATTCAACTCCTCATCATTTCCAGTACTTATTCCATTCAAAACACTACACTTGGCTCTTTTAAAGTTGTCTGACCAGTAATATCATCCTGATTGCATTTCAGCATCTTGAATATCATGATGGAAATGTCTTATATTGAAATTAAGACAAGCTATACCTCTTTAGCAGTCAACTTTCTAACCCACAAAGCAGTCCTTAGAAGAAAAAATAGTTTAGCCTAGCACGTATTTTCTTAATTAATCTTCACTTGGTTCTTAGTGATCATCCCATTCTTTCTTGTATATTTGTAAAATCATGATACATGTCTGGGAATCAGCCTCTAGCTATCTGCAGGAAGTGTGCAGAGTCCTCCTTTACGAAAGATGAAATAGAATTTGTCCATCATCAGTTTCCTATTCTTCCCACTCTCTCAAAAATGAGTGAGCTTCCTGCTCTAAGACCAGCTTTCCAGAACCACTAGAAAGTAAGGCAGAAGGTAATTCCTGTCCTTAGGGAATGCCTGTACTAGTGGAGTAAACTTAGCAGAGATGGATAGTGAATATAAATACAGAGATGCAAACTGACCCATAGGGTGCTGATTAGGACAGTCTGATATTGAACTGAGTAGTTAAGGGTAGGTTGGATGACCTGAGTTCCACACTCTTGCCCTTAACCCCAGCCGTCCACTCCCATGTGCCCTGAGTAGACTCTGCTCTCTCTATCCCCCACAGCTATGGACATGGATGGAAGACCTTCAGAAGGAGATGCTGGAGGATGTCTGTGCAGACTCTGTGGATGCGGTCCAGGAACTGATCAAGCAGTTCCAGCAGCAGCAGACCGCCACTCTGGATGCCACACTTAATGTCATCAAGGAAGGCGAAGACCTTATCCAGCAACTCAGGTCAGCGCCTCCCTCCCTGGGGGAGCCCGGCGAGGCCAGGTCAGCATGGGCGGTGCTTTCCAGTGGGAAATGCCTTGGACTAGACACGAGATAAGTCATCATGTCCTGGTCTTGGCTCAGCTGCAGCCAGCTTTGTGGTCTTGTGTGAGCTTCAGTTTCTCCATCTGTCAGATATAAAAATGCCTGCACCATACCCAACTTGAATTTAGAATGAATTAGTCAGTGGAAAAGCTCTTATGTTTCACAGAATTATGTGTCATTGAAGATGTTATTCAGTGATCTATAAGTAATATAAATACAATAAAATTTAGCAATATTCAATAGAAAATAAACAGCATCTTCATAAAAATTGATGGCATATTTGATCATGTGAAGAAATAGCCATTATGGAACATAGTGTTACTTGGCTTCTGGTCTTGGGCTAATTCTGAATTCCAGTGCTCCAATCAGTAATATGTGACCCCAAATGATTGCCTTTGGCCTAACGCAAATGTAGAGAGTGTGTGATGTGTCCTACTGTGCTCTCCGCTTACCCACATATGGTACCCAGAAAATAAAACTCCTTCTCTATTGCCCTAAACAAATATAGCTAAGAATGAATCTTAGAAAATCCTGTCTGACACCTTATATTCATTTATCATAATCTACCCCATTGCCTCCTTTCCGTTTGCATCAATATCTAGTTTCCTGTCGCTGTCAAGGGCATCAGCTCCTCAGATAAAGTGTCATGAGGCCTTGAGCAAGCCCTCAGCAACCGGCCATGTGCCCAGGTGATATGTAAATAGGATTTGATGGCACTAATGATGTCTGCCTGCGGGGAATTGTTCCTATCCCCAGATCACCGAGTGCTGGGACCTCTGCCAGGTCCAGATAATAATAATCTCATCAACAAGACCAGGACAATCCTGAGGCCAGAGGGAATTTCTTCAGTTGGAGAGGCTTCCTCCCGCCCCCCACCCCCACCCCCAAACCAGCTGTCCGATTAGATAAATAAGAACTTACCTTAAGATAGCCCTGGCATGTTTTTCTGTTGGATTGATCATTTCTATTCCAAACATTCACACACCATGTTCTGAGTCCTCCTATTGCATACTAACAAGACAGCCTCTTTCCTTTCTTCCCCTGGTTCATCTTCATGAATGTATAATACATGACAGTTTTGTCTGCCTACCTAGAAAACTCCACTGTTATTTGCTTCTGAGGAAAATTCCAAATAATGAGCAATCACTTAACCTCTCTAGACCACAGCTGTTTCATCTGTGTGATTTAAGGAGTTCACTCTAGGAGCTTGTCAACACTAGAATTATGTAATGGCTTTTGTGTTTTTTCTCCAAACGCTTTCCACGAGCTTGACTGGCCTCTCTGTGGGGCTGAGTCTGTGGCAGATGCCCTGCCCACCTGGCACCATGCCTGAGGGCTGAAGGCTACTCAGTGTTGGTGGAGGCAATGAGATGGCTGATGCCTGTCCTACAAGTTTAAGTTCTATGGATTTCGGCGAGGACCACAGGCATGTGTCAAGAACCACTGGTGACTGTTCCTTCCTCCACTAGTCTGACACCTAGGCTCCCTAGTAGACACTGGCAGGATGCCTCACACACACCAGTTCACACATCTTCCCTAGGCCTCATGACCCTTCACACTGAAGCACCTAAGGTGCTTTCACATTATCTCTTTGATTCTAGTGTATATGACAGTAACAGAAGTGCTATACAAAGGGACCAGAAATCATCCTTTTCCTTCTGGAAGCTGAGAGAAAGACTGAGCGGAGCCATCAGAAATAGTAATCACATCCTCCCAATAGTACTGTTCTCAGCAAATGCACAATGTATAGTGTTCAGTACTCTTCCTGAGTTCTTTTCATATTTGGGGGAAGCTGTGCATGGTGGGCTTTCATGCCCAAATAGGCCAAGGTGAGAAGAGAGGGACTATAAGTTCTCTAGGTGACAGAAGGGGCGGCTCTTGGCCTTGTGCTCCCTCCAGTAACAGTGAGAGCTCAGATACCATTGCTTCTGAGACAGACACAGGCCAAAAAGACCCGGTCTTCAGAAAAGCTGCTGATGAGAGCTTTCAAGACTAAGGACTTTACCCTCTGACTTCTTAGATTGTATCAGAAACCAAGATATCATGAGATAATGAATGTGCCTGTTTCTTTCAAGTGTAGGGGCTCTAGCTTACTCACTCATGGCCCTATAGAATCTAAACTTGTTGAATTCCAGTTTTTCTATTGTAATGGTCTCTTTGAAGGTGTTACCACCTCACTTGTCTCAGCAGATCAATGTTTATCTCTCTATTCCCTCTGTGTCACCTCCCCTTCCTGCCTTTGTACAGACCTTCTCTGCTTGGAAAACCCACCCTTCCCATCTACTTGGCTCATCCTTTTCTTCTAATGCTCAAATCAGGGTTCATCCTCTATGAAGCCTTTGTTGGTTGTTCAGCCTCTTGTGCCCTAGATTCTACTTTCCCCAACTGGACCTGTGCCCCAGTCAGAACCTGACACCTCTTTCAGAATTAACAGTCATTCATACAGCACATTCCTGGTCACAGAGTACGGTCATACATGCCATCTTATTTAACAGCAAACCATGCCATGAGCAGGGCAGGGATTATTAAATCCACTTTACAGGAGGCAACTGAGCCTCAGGGAGGAGATTTCCCAAGGCCACCAGCCCATGTATGTCAGAGCAGGGATTTGAGCCAGGCTTGCAGCCTGAAGACCTCAAGCTCTCCTAAGTATAGCTTGAAGCCTATTAAATAACACCAGCCATAACTTTATAAATATAAAGGGGATGAATGGTTTTTGCAACCATGATCTCACTTTACTTTAACCGTGATCCTGTGAGTTAACCGTGATCCTGTGAGTTAAAACTAGGAAGGATTTTTTCCATATACTTTTAATTTGTCTGCCTTTATGTATCGTGATATGTGTATTTGTGTGTGTATATTGAAATATGTGTATATTAGACTACATATATGTTTGGAACCATTCCATTTCATTGATATTTGTAGAGCCCCTTTGCATGTGTTATTTCATTTGATTCCTGTCACAGTTCTGTCCGAGGAAAAGGACAGCAGCTAATCTCTTAGCTACAGTGCTGTGAACCCCAAAGCGGGTACATGTATCTTTGGTTCACCCATTAGGCAGATGGTGCCAGGCTCACAATAGAAGTCTGATAAACATCTATTGCTTGAGTGACTCTATTGATTCCCATCCCCCTTGCTGAGACAAGGAAGGCTCCTTCTCCACTGTCACTTTTAATATGACAAGCCCCCTCCTTTCTCTCTCCCACTGTGCCACAGGGACTCGGCTGTATCCAACAACAAGACGCCCCATAGTAGCTCCATCAGCCACATAGAGTCAGTGCTGCAGCAGCTAGATGACGCCCAAGTGCAAATGGAGGAGCTGTTCCACGAACGCAAGATCAAGCTGGACATCTTCCTGCAGCTGCGCATCTTTGAGCAGTACACCATTGAGGTAGATGTGGGAAGGAGGTGTGGGCAGGTGGAAGGCAGGCTGCTTCCTGGCCAAGGGCACTGCCCCAGAGCTAGACTAAGGGGACTGGATAGAACTTTGCATCACAATATATTTTTAGGGATCAGCAAATTCATGTTCACCATGTTGGATTCCTTCCAGTCCCTTTCTCCCCACTGCCAAGCAGAGGCCCTCTCCTCAGTCTCTGGGATTAGTCCACTGGGAAGGGTTTGTTGGTTTGCACTGGACTCTTACTTGGCACCTTGGTTCCTGGAAGACCATGGAGTTAGTCGTTTGGTGACTGAGGTAGACTTGCTAAATCCTATAGCTTCTTGAGTAGGAAGGTATTAAGATTAGGTGGTCTCCTCAGCTGGTGACTGCAGATTAGGGGTTGGATGGACTCTCACAGCAGCCAGGAAGTCAGGGGTCAGAGGAAGGAAGACCCAGATCCTTCGTTAGCTTTCTGCTTATTAAGAAACTAAGCATGTGCAAAGGTCATTTGCTGGTTCAACTCATCAACGCCTCAGCTCATCCTGGGAAGGTCACACTCTGGTGTTCTGATATATTTATGTCCTCTTTGTGATGCCTACTAATAATGTCTGCCCCACATAATACCAGTCTTTTATTATTTAAGCCAGTGACTAAAGCCAGGTCAGTAGGGTTTCTAAGGCGTGAAAAATATCCAACACCTATGGAGCATTGTCCTTTTAAGGGATGACACATGGTTAAAAACTATGTCTTCTCTTTGCTCCTGGCTGGTGTGTTGTGAAGGAAAAACAATTCTCTGCCTACCATTCATTAAAACTTTACTTTGCATTCTCGCCATCTCCAAGTTGAGGCTTCTGGGTGTCTGGGATTGATCTTCCCAACAATATCTATGGAAAATTCTGTGTAACTGGTTTGGGAAGGAAAATTATTATTTTTTCAAATGTAAGTGTTAAAGTGTTAGTCGCACAGTTGTGTCCAACTCTTTGCAACCCCATGGACTGTAGCTCGCCAGACTCCTCTGTCCAAGGAGTTCTCTAGGCATGAATACTAGAGTGTGTTGGCATTCCCTCCTCTAGGAAATCTTCCCGACAAAGATTGAACTTGTGTCTCCTGCATTCAGGCAAATTCTTTACCGTCTGAGCCATCAGGGAAACCTTTCAAATGTTGAATGCTCCAATATTCCAGTGTCAATGTCATTCCCAACCCCTTACAGGCCAGAAAGCTGTTTTGGCAACAGATGTCCTCTTCTTCAATCTCTAGAGCAATCCTTCCTATTTCTGACTCTCTTTTGACCTTTCTGTTCTTCACCTCTATCCTAACTTCTAGAAGCCACTGAAAATTTTTACTTAAAGATGTCATGTTCTAAAAGGTGCTCTCTGGACAATTTCTGAAATAAAGGAAGAGATAAGTCTTTCAATCTAGATCTTGATTATCCTTCCAGCTCATTCCATAACTTCAAGTGAATTTATTTATACTTTATATTTATAATCTATTTTGAATTGGTACTCATAGTGATTTCAGGTTGCAAATGGTATTTAAACATATATTGAAAGAACAATGAAAATGCCAATGGAAAATTAGAGATATTAGTATGAGGAAAGGAATGAACGTGGGGTGACAAAGGTAATAAAAGAAAGAGTGGCAATTGCGAGTGAGAAATAAACAGAGGTGATGTTTGGTTGCAGTAGTATTGGCCACAGACATTCCCATCATCCTTCCTCGACTCCTTTTGACCCACTAAGAGTGAGTACATTCATGAGGGAATTACATTAGCAGGTGTGGGAATTTGACTGTTGTGTTCATTATTTACTTTCCTATCATTCCAAGTCCACATCAAAAAATGCTTAAGGAGAAGGAAATAACCTAAGGGTTTGGGTGTTTAAGCTTTATTTGGTGAGATGGCTGTGGTTTTGAGGTCTGGGTTGCTGGTTTAGTTCCAGAATGGGTCAATTAGCTTCACTTCACTACTTGGACTGTAACCCATTGACATCAGCTGGGGGCACCATTAGGATGTGTTTGCCTGCAGTGATTCTGGGACGATCCATTTCCAATCCAAAGCCTACAGAAAAAAAATACGCTTTGTTTTTTTTAAAATAAAGTTGACTATAGATCAAATAGTTTAAAATTTGATCCTGTTTATATGTTGCAGTAGAAGAGCTTGATGTTTAAATTGTAGGATTTGCATTTCTCAGCCTTTGTGTTGTATAAAAGTTTCCCCTCCCACCCTGACAACTTGGACAGCTTGGTATGCAGCGAAACTGAAGTAGGGAAGTAGTAAAGAATCTAATAAAATGAGGGAGATGAAAATAGTGAATAGGTCAAATGAGGAGAATAAGAATTTGGTTCTGCACCCAGGTTTTAGCAGAGGTCTGGTTCCCCATTTAAGGTGTGGCCCCAAACTTGGGGAAATGTTGCTTTTCATCTTAGATAGGAGTGAAAATCCTGCCAAACCTATGGAAAATTTCTGCTTTAAGTCAGATTGTCAGAGTTATATTTGAGGGTGATGAGATTATTTCAAATGCCAACTAGTGTTTCACTGTAGGGGTAAAAGGCAAGCTTCTAGAGATGATTCAGAGTGTGAAACTGAGGGTGGTTTCTGTAATGAGAGATGTGTGGATATAAGCCAGGGCAGAGGCTGTCACTGCAGGGCCTACAGCTATGGTTTCCTTCCCTAAAGGAAGGCATCTGATGGACATACTCAGAATTCCTAGGGATTACTGAAGACCAGTGCAGGCCTGCCCCCGACATCTGGGGAGTCTAAGTCAAGACTCCTTAACCATGTCACTGATGGCTGGCATGGGCTAATTAATTTTAAAATTAAGATAACACATGAGTTGCTGCACTAGTTTCCTTTTACTTAATTATATGGCTCCCAGAGTACTTGGGATGGAGTTGAGGGTACCTGGCTAAGAGTGACACTTATCCCAAATGTATTAGGCAAAAGTTAAAAAACCAAGACTGCATTCCTGGTATGCCTTCTTCATATCCCTGGAGACCAGAAGCAATGATGCACAGATATTCTATAAAGTTTTTTCCCTGTAAGTTCAGCTTACCTCTGTGAAAGATGTTATAAGAAACAGTTGTAATAGAAAAGACACTTCACAAAATGCAAATAATCTTTATCTTGTGATGGTAAAAATATGGAAAATTTCTTCTTCTTTTTGCCGCTTCTGTGCATTTCACCTTTTATACAATTAATTAGAATGATTGGAAAGAAATATTTTATTTCTTTCTAAAGAAATTTTATTTATTTATTTATTTCTAAATATTTCTAAAAATATTTTATTTTTAGAAACAGGAACAAGTCAATGGTCTCCAAACTCCTTTGATTATACACAATAAACTATTTTTGAACTTTCAGCTCTCTACATATGTACCTTATTAGCTTATAAATTATGTACGTATTCTACTGTCACTAATAATCTCAAAATTCACTGTGCCTTTAGAGTGAATGAAGCTTGACTTTTTCATTAGAAGCTGCAGTTCTGTATTTCAAATAGTATTCTTGATAATTTTCAATTATTTTTTGGTTCTGGCTTCTTGACAGATCTGATTAGATTGTCATTGTTTCTTTACCCCAATCATGTGGCTGCCAAAGAGTTCAGGGTTCTCTTGAGTTTTCATGGTCAGTATTATCTTCAAACTGTAGTTTCTTTGAGGAACCTTGTTAAGCCACATGTCTTTTGTGAAGGGTAGTTTAGTTAAAACTAGATAATAGATAAGTCCATTTAACTGGGCACATGAAAAGAGCAATAATTTGAAATATGCTGAAAGCAGCTGAACAGATGAGCCAGAAAGTCCGTCTGTATTGAGGTACTTCCTATGTCCCCTGAGGAGCCCTCCCACCACACCATCTGCCATGTGGTACAAATGAGAGTCTGGGATCAGTATACTATGAAAGTCCAGGGAAATGTTTTATCTTTTTTTTTAGTAGTTTGATCAAATATGTGTGCATATAATATATATGTACATACATATGATTATTTATATACTTAGAATTTTTCTATTTGTTATCAGTGGGCAATCTTGGGCACCCCCTGGGATGAGCATACCCATACTGGAGCGTACTAGGAATGACACCAAGAAAGATAACCTATAAGGGACTTTATGAAAAATGGGCCACAGTTATAATCTTTCTTTTAAATTTCTGACTCTGTAATTACAATAGAAGTTTTTTCAATGTACCTGAAAATTAATCTGCATAATTAATCAGAGTAAGGAGTGGAATAGCAGCTCTGAATCCATGGGGTTCATATTGGGATAGGCTGGGGCCAGGCTGAGGCTAGAGAAAAATGGCCTTCAAGGAGGAAAATTCTTCCTAGAGTAGAGAAAGCTGATTGTTATTCACTAGTAGTATCAGCTCTGTGATTGGTTGTATGCAGAGGCCTTTTATGTTTTATACTTGAGTGAGATTGTTCAGTCAGCCTTTTACCTAACAGAAATTCAACTTGATTAACATTTAGTGAGCATCTACTCTGCCTCAAAAATTATTTTGGGCACTGTGGATGAAACTGTCCCTGCTAGTTGGGGGCTAGTTGGGAAGAACCACAGAAACAGAACCATCCCATAGCGATAATGTATGACACAGACAGGCTTACAGATCAATGAGAACACTGAGGCAAGAATGCTTAGCTTTTCAGACTGCCTGTGGAAGGTTTCCCAGTAAGATGACACCTGGAGGACAGGTAAAAATTGATGACCGGGGTTTGACATCTCTGAAGACTGCCATCCATTCTCTACCAAAATATCTCCAGAGCCCAGAAGCAGAATTCAGGAGAGGAGGGAACTCAGGATCTCATTATTGTGTTGAACCAAGATCTTCTGCCCTTTCCTCCTGCTTCTGCTCTCTGGAGAAACAGAACAAATCTGCTCCCTCTTTTTGGAAGCTTTAAAAATATTTGAAAATGTTTTTCATAGGCCTCTTTTCCTTTATCCAGAAAGTGTTGAGATTGTGAAAGTTATTTCTGCAGTCCTCTCTGACTCTAAAACTTCAATAGCTACTTCTCTTCACTGTTAGCCCTTCTATGGGATATAGCCCCAGTGTTCTCCCCATTTCCTGGGTCCACATTGTTGCCTCATTGCCCCCTGGTGGCTGGACTCTAGTTATCCACGGTGGCTTATAACCCTATCCCCACCAACCCTGGGGGAGCTGTGTGTCCAAGACACTGGTGTTCTACACCCACAGCCCAAGAGACGTTTCTATGACTTCATCACCTGTCCTTTGACACTTCTGCTCCCTTAAAAACCCCTGGCTGGTTTTTTTGGGTACATGTTTCCAATACACTGACTTTTTAAAAAATTTAAATGAAAGCATTTTATGTATTTTTCCTCTCAAATTTTACTCTCTTTTTTTCTGGCGCAGTTCTTCAGCCTATCAAAATATATTTAATTTATTATTGCTAACAGTGTTTCAACAATTTGAAATATTGGCCAGGTCAGGCAGGGTTCTGTGGTGCTTCACTGGATATCTTCCTTCAGTGACACAGAGCCATCAGCCTGCACAGTCATTCCTTAAAGGGCCACATCATCTTCTGGTCCAATTTCATAGCCCTCCATAGATAGTGTTAGACTCTGCAAAGCCTTGCTGTTCTCCTGGTTGTAATGTGCCTCAAACTCACCAACATAGTAACTATATCAAGAAAAAAAAAGTAAGATGTGTTTGGGATCAGTCTTTGTAGGTTCCCCTGGGATCCCTATAGCCTTTTCTAAATGTACTCCAGATCTTTTGCAAAGGAAATACAGAATAAGTGCAATAAAGTAAACCAAAATTCTCACAAAATATTTATTTGACAGTTTCTTCTAGACTTTTGTCAAATTGATTTCAGAATCATTGGCAGTTTCCCCTCACATCTTCCATTAAAAAAAAAAAAAAGGATTCTTTACATAGCTTTAGTATTCTGGAATGTCACCTGTTTTGCTAAATTATCAAAGATCCCTAATGGAAGCTTTCAGATCATTCTGTAATGGGGTGGGTAAGGGGCTGTGGACCTGAAGTCAGGTGACATTATGAAGGTTCAAATGCTGCCCACTTCTTTCTGGTAAAGATGCAGGGAACTCAGTAGAAGGAAATAATGTAAACTCCAGCATGGGGTGTTTAGCCTTCACGGGAGATAACCTGTTCTGACACTTAAGCATTGGTAAGTTCTAGAATGGGTGAACAATATATATCATGGGAGCTCTTCAACAGAGGGGAGATTTTTTTTGAAAACAGTAGATTTCTATGAATCTCAAACTGATTAAGAGGCAAAGATATGGGCAAAATAAAGACTCAAGATCCCCTCAGTATCAGTCATGGTTTTAAAAGGTCTCAATTTTAATCATGATGATGCTGAAAAAAAGAACATGAACTTGGTCGTAAAAGTTGTGTTCCATTATCTAAATTATCCAGTTAGAATAGAAATTAGGTAGCCAAACATTGGAACTCATCAGTTAGAGTGTTATGATGTGTTCTTACATTTTTTCACAAAAATCAAAAAATAACTGCATGGATTTCTTTATTGCTAAGTCCTGCTTTTCCTTACTGCTTCTTGCAGTATCCTCAAAGGTTTCCTTATACCTACATACATAAATATTTTAACTCTGGACAGATTGTATATATTTCTAAAACAGAATGAAATTCCATGATATATTTTTTAAATAGTCTGTATTAGAATTCACTAATCTCATCATTTTAATTGATTAACAGAAAAGAACCTAATAGTAGACTACAAGAAGAACAAATGGCTATGGTAATTTAGTTTAGTTTCACAGTGGTAATACACATAAATATGTTGTTGTTCAGTCGCTAAGTCGTGTCTGACTCTCTGTGATCCCATGGACTGCAGCACACCAGGCTCCCCTGTCTTTCACTATCTCCCAGACTTTGCTGAGATTCTTGTCCATTGAATTAGTGATGCTATCTAACCGTCTCATCCTCTGAGGCCCCCTTCTCTTTTTGCCTTCAGTCTTTCCCAGCATCAGGGTCTTTTCCAGTGAGTCAGGTCTTCATATCAGGTGGTCTAAGTATTGGAGCTTCAGCTTCAGCATCAGTCCTTCCAATGAATATTCAGGGCTGATTTCCTTTAGGATTGACTGATTGGATCTCCTTGCAGTCCAAAGAACATGTAACTATACAAACCTATTGTAGATGAAATAGCCCTTCCCAAAGCAATGAAACTCTATTTAGCTGCAATATCTCTTCTCCTACCAGCCAGCACTTGTAGGTCAGTGAAGAATATTTAGCCTTCAGTTTTCTCATTTTAATATAAATAGTGACATTATAGAACAGAAAGATGTTCATTTGCATTGACAGCTCATGTATTTCAGAGCATCTTACCACAGTGAAATGCCTTAGACCCTTCCTCCTCACTATTAGTTGGAATGGGATTGGACCTTAATGTGCATAACATATGTAGTGTTGATACACACACACACACACACACACACACACACACACTCTCACTCTTTGCTGAATGGCAGTGTAGTATAGTCACTGAGTATGCAGTATGAGTTACAGGGCCTGGGTTTGAAACCTGTCTCACCAGCTTTACTAATTGTATGATTTTATGCAAGTTACTCCCTTGGTTTTCTCATCTGAGAAATAAGTATGAGAATAATAATTCCCAGTCCATAGAGTTATTAAAGATTTAATGAGTTAACACATAGAACTCAAGTACCTAGCACTTAACACTGTAATACATTGTAGTTAGCATTGTTATTATAAATAAACTGCCTAAATAATATATACAAATTTGCTATATATTTGTATATATAAATATGTATATGTATTTGCATCCACATTTTAAGCAAACATCCCATCTTATTCTCTCTGAATTTATTACCCAGTTCTGTTAGGTGATCCCTGAGTGTTCATGTAACTGCTGTGAGAGCCACAGGCATTTGCTCTTGCCGTAAAGAGAATGTGCCCATGCAGAGGGCAGGTTACACTTCTCTCTGCCACAACCCAGTGTTCACACCCCAATGCCAGATTGCAGATGTTTCTCCTGTTCATGGCAAAGGCTCCTGAAAATAAAAGTGAAAGTGTTAGTTACTCAGTCCTGTCCAACTCTTTGCAACCTCATAGACTGCAGCCCACCAGGCTAGAATACTGGAGTGGGTTACCATGCCCTTCTCCAGGGGATCTTCCCAACCCAGGGATCGAACCCAGGTCCTCTGCGTCACAGACAAATTCATTACCGTCTGAGCCACAGGGAAGCCCCAAAGGCTTCTGAGGGACCAAAGAATTCCAGTTAGATTAATATGACCTTTATACTGAGTATAAGTACTCAGTATAGTTTAAGTATATAAAGTATATTTTTAAGTATATAAGTACTCAGAATCAATTTTTAAAATTTACCAAACTCGTCAACAAAAATATCTTACTAGGGGAAGGTTGTGTGTTTTTTGAAAGGGTAAGTTATTCCTGGCTTTATATAAAGCCACAAACATACAATTTATTGATCTGTTCAAAGCACATGATTGATTTTAAAGGTTCATGTGAAGTAAAGAAAATGGAGTTACAATGAGTTTGTGAGGGTTTTTTTAGAGAAGAAAACAGAGGAAAGGTTAAACAGGCACTTCTCTGAAGAGAGAAAAATAAAAAGAAAGCTACCCCCTGAAGCTAGTTCTTGGACCAGCTCTGTTGATATGACACCATGGTTAAGAGCCCTTGACCTTGTAGCTGAGTGCTCAGTTCTGCCACCACCAACTCTGAGACCCTGAGGCAAATGATGTGACTTCTCTGTGCCTTTGTTTTCTCATGTTGTTGCTGTGAGGAGTTGCTATAAGGATGAAATAAAAGAAAATCAAATGCTTAACACTGTGTGGTAAGTCGCTTCAGTCGTGTCCGACTCTTTGCAATCCTATGAACTGTAGCCTGCCAGGCTCCTCTGTCCATGGGAATTCTCCAGGCAAGAATACTGGAGTGGGTTGCCATGTCCTTCCCCAGGGGATCTTTCCCACCCAGGGATTGAACCCCTGTCTCTTATGTCTCCTGCATTGGCAGGTGGGTTCTTCACCACTAGTGCTACCTGGGAAGCTAGTGGTAAATACTGTCTATCCCATAATGAATACACAGTTCAGGGTAAAATATCTTCTTTAAGACACTTGGGGGTGGGAAAGTATCCTCTACACATAACTACTGGGAAGGACCCCAAAAATGGGAGGAGCCAAAGAAGAGGGCTTTCTGAGAACAGAGTCCAAGGCCACTGCTAAACCAAGTCCCTGGAGTCAGTTTTGGGCTGCAGAACACTGGATTCAGTGACTCTCATCTGGCAGGAGAGCTTTGAGCTTCTTTTTGAAGTGCCTTCCCACTTCCCACTGCCTCTTATCCTATCTAAATTCCTGTTTAGCTCTTTTCTCTGATTTCCCTTATGGCTGTGACTCTGGAGTAGATAATTGTTAGAATAGAAAACACTGCCAATGTATCCCTCAAAGAGGTCATCATATCCTAACACTTCAATTAATTCAGAAGAGCGAGGCAGAGAGTGGCCATCAGAGCCAAGAGAGGAACTGAGTGAGCCAAGAGCTGAGATGGAGCTAATTGAGTGGAAGAAAAAAAAAAAATAGGTTGATTGAAAGCTGAATGTCCTGTGGGTACCTTATGTTCCATCTTTCACCCATTTGGTTCAGGCCCTAGTTTCTGCCCAGAACAAATTCTTCCAGGTTTCCTCTCCAAATGGAGTTAGATCACCAGATTAATCCACCAGACAGGTTTTTCTTTTCATGGTTTTGTTTCTGTACTACCAAATTAACCCTTGTCCTGTGTAATGAGATAAACCAGAAAAACATCAGGTTCTGGGGGTTGTCATGAAACTCCATGCCAGAGTTGACTTTGGAAAGTGGTGAGGACTTGAGTAGACTGGGAGGAGGAACAAGTATGTCTCAGGGCTGCTGGACGAGAGAAGGTGGCTGGAGAGGGCAGAGCAACTTCTCACAACAGAGAGTAAGCCACGTGCTTCGTTCACATAACAGGAGAGCATGAGATGGGGCTAGAAAGCTAGGTTTGTTCATTAGCAGTAAAGTGAACCTCAGGTTTGAAAACAAATTTTTGTCCCTTAAAAAATGAACCCCTGCTCTGTGCCAGTCTGTGCCCTAGAAAGGTGAAGAGGGGGAAGCCAATAACAGAATATTCCTTGAGGAAACAGAAAATACTCAGGAAAGAAAATAATTTAAACTCCAGCCATCATTTGAAATACATAAATCAGACTATTTCACTGCTCTGGGCTTCAGTTCTTGGGGGTTGGGAAGAGTTAGACACAGAGATAGTAAAGAGTGTATAGACCCAAGGAGCAAAGCTTGGAAGTCAGGCTGTTGCACTGAGTAGCTTCTTGAAATTCTCATTCTTCAGGCTTCATTTCAGACTTGGGCCTCTCAGCTTAATGGTGTTGGGTAGTGTAGGTAGAGAAGGAGAAGGAAGGAATATAGAAACACCAGATATAGAATCCTGGGCATATTTCACATTTGGTTTGAATTCAGAATCTCAAGATACCAGACCTCTGAGCCTTATTCTCGAAGCTACAGCCTCCTCCTCATTGCTCTGCTCTGATGAGGACTCTTGGCACCTTGCCTTTCCACTCCACAGACTCATGTCTTGGGACCTCTCTAGGGTCTTCCTGCAGCAAACAGCTTCTTCATTGACTCAGTTTCATGAAAACAAAGCCAAAGCTAAAATGTAAAGAAAAAGCAGACTGTTTATTTCATGCTTGTCTTATTCTTACTTCCCTTAAATTTGTAAGCAAGGAAATGGACTAAAAATTTTGTTTGGGCTCTTTCCCTTATATTATCTGATAAATGACTTATATCCAACATGTATTAAAAACGCTAACAAATCTATAATCAAAAGATAACCTAGGTTCTGAAAAATGAGAAAAAAAACCTTGACACTTTCTAAAAGTAGATACCAGCCGTCAATAACCACATGAAAATGTGTTCACCATGAGGAGTTTTCAGGAAAATACAACCTAAAATCATAAGATATCACTTCACACCCACTAGCATGGCTAAAATTAAATAGACTGATAATACCAAATGATGGTGAGCAACTAGAACTTTCACAGGAATGTGAAATTCCTCTTGGAAATGTTAAGTATACACTTATCCTATGACCCTACAATCACACTCCTAAGTGACTCTCAAGAGAAATGAAAACCTGTGTCCACAGAAGACTAGTGCAAGTCTTTCACATCAGCCTTATTCATAATAGCGAAATACTAAAAACAACCTAGGAGTTCATCAACTTGAGGACTGGTAAACAAATCACGGTGTCTCTACACCATGGAACGGTACTCAGCAGTAGCAAGGAATGAACGGATACAACACAGTTGAATCTTAAATACAGTGTGTTGAACACAAGAAGCCAGACATGAGAGTCCATATTGAATGATTTCATTTATATGGAATCTAAGAGTCTGTGATGATAGAAATCAGAAAGTAGTACCTGAAGGCAGTGGGCAGGAACTGACTGGAAGTGGTGAGTCCCTAGGGTAATGGAAAGGTGCTGTATTTTGGTTTTGGTGACGGTTACACTGATATCTAAAATTGTCAAAACTCATAGAACTGAATATTTGTGTATTTTATTGTATGCAAATTTTACTTCAATTTTTCTAAATACAAGAAGGAAAAACATTTATAGGCCTAGCCTATACAGTCCTATTCATTCTATAAACTATCTCTTATAAATTATAAGTTGGTGGTGGTTTAGTTGTTAAGTCATGTCTGACTCTTTGCAACCCCATGGACTGTGGGCCACCAGGCTCCTCTGTCCATGGGGTTCTCCAGGCAAGAATACTGGAGTGGGTTGCCATTTCCTTCTCCATGGGATGTTCCCCACCCAGGGATTGAACCTGGGTCTCCTGCATTGCAGGCAGGATTCTTTACAAACTGAGCCATCAAGGAAGCCCACAATTATAAGTTCTCACTCTTATTTTTCTCATTTTAACTCCCTTCTCTAGTTAGAGAATGAAGTGCTTTTCAAAGATAGGCTATAACAAAAACCTGTGTGCCTGCCAACCTGCTGATTCCCAAATCACCAAGAACTCCCCACAAATCGATACCAGGTTTTGGGCTGAACTCAGTGGATCCCTTAGTTGACCTGCAAAGAGGTAGGGGCATAAGGTGAGAACACATGACAGTGAAGGGTTTTTTTAAAAATTTTTATTATACTATAGTTGATTTACCATGTTGTATTAGCTTCAGATGTACAGCAAAGTGAATCAGCTGTACAAGTATCCACTCTTCTTTAGATGTGTTTCCCACGTAGGCCATTGCGGAGTGTTGAGTAGAGCTCCCTGTGCTGCCCAGCAGGCTCTTACTGACTGTCTGTTTCATACACAGTGCTGTGTATGTGTCGGTCTCCATCTTCCAGTGTACTCTGCCCCCCTCAACCCCTCATAACTGTGATGTTGTTTTCTACATCTGTAGCTCTAGTTCTGTTTTGCAGATAAGTTCATTTGTACCCTTTTTTTTTTTTAAGATTCCACATATAAGTAATATCATATGATATTTGTCTTCCTCTGTCTGACTTGTGAAGGTAATATTTTTAGTTTCCCTATTTCTGCTTCAAAGAGAGTAACTGCACTTTCAATGGAGGAAAGTCTTACTGTCAGACAAAGAATGGGAATCCTGTGCCTCTCATGAGGGACTGCTTGCCTTTCCCATCTGGGTCTGTGTGGCCCTGGCATAGCATGGAACAGCACCATCTCCTATTGTGAACAGGCTGCATCAGACTGGTCTTTCCTTCTCTTTGTCTCCTGATGTTCCTGGATAGCAGTGTTTGGTAACTGCTAAAATGGAAGGTTTTGCCACATGTCAGCTGGGATGACTCCCAGCATGATGAAAATCACTAAGCTGGTCTCTGGGCTGTGTGCTTAGGGTGCCTGGACCAAACTGCACCGTGTGATCTGGGGTGAGGCTTCCATCGCCTCTTCCCAGAAACGAGAGTGACACTACCTGTACCTTTGCCTTCACAGGTACTTCACAAGATAACACACCTGAAACCCATTTTGGAAAAGGTTTTGTTTGATTTGTATATCATGTGGAATTATTATCCAGTTTACTTCTGAGGTGTGCCTGTGTGTTTGATTGCAGTGATCATAACAAAGTGTAGGATTCAGTCTCTGTGTGCAGGCGCTTATTTGAGAGTAAATGAGGGCACATCATGTGACTGAAACTGTAGAGCTATAACCAATTAGCAAATCCATATCAGGGCAGAGTTTCCCTTCATCCCATGCTTCAGTCTTCATTAGAATCATGTGTGCCTTTCAATAGAGTGTAATCTTGGATTTCTAGTGGTAAGCTATACATTTACACCTTGTTTAGTCACTATTACCAGGCATCACCCTTTGTGAGTAATAGAATCCTGTACCCAGAACACGGGAAACAGATCAGGACCCCTGGGTTTGGTGTACACCAGCTCTAAACAATTATGTGACCTTCAGGCATCCCCTGGACTTCTCCAGCCTTCTGCTTGTTTCTTGAAGCTAGACTCAGTACTTAAATTCTAAGGTCTTCTCCAATGATAAGATCTTTAGAACAACAGTTACGGTATGGTGGACTAAGTCTTTGCAGTAAGGAGGGAAACTGAGTTATGTCCTCAGGTTGTGTCCCTCATGAGCACGGTAAACTCTGGGCAAATCATTCCATCTGTGTGAGTGAGTATCAGCTTCTTTCTCTGTAAGATGGACCTAGAGATCTCCACCCTGTCTGTGTCTCAGGTTATTGGGGGTGGGATGAGGTGGAGTATACAAAGCCTTTCTAAACCATAATTCATCATTTAAGTATTTGCTGCTGCTATAGGCACTAAAACACAGGAAGAACAATTTTTTAACATTTTTATTTTATACTGGAGCATAGTTGGTTCCAGGTGTACAGCAAAGTAGCTGTTGTAGACATTGAAACACAGGGAGAACCCTGTTAAAGGCATGCATACATGGTGCCTGGCATCATTAAACATCATTAAACATAGTCTAGGGGTCAGGAAAGAGATGCCAAGCAGAGTCAGATCTGACTTAGATTAGTTAATAATGCTCAGAATCAGTGAACTTCTATATAGCTGTCTCTTGTGGACCAGTGAACCTGCGCTGACAGTGGTTCCCTTACAGGTGACAGCAGAGCTCGACGCTTGGAATGAGGATTTGCTTCGGCAGATGAATGACTTCAACACGGAGGATCTAACGCTGGCGGAACAGCGGCTGCAGCGCCACACAGAGCGGAAGCTAGCCATGAACAACATGACCTTTGAGGTCATCCAGCAGGGCCAGGATCTGCACCAGTATATCATGGAGGTTCAGGCCTCAGGTAGGAGACCTGTCCTGTGCTTATGTGTCCAGCAGGGAGATGATGAAAACAAGAACATCAATCATCCTAACTCCAAGGGGCATTTCCACTCCACTAATTCATTCTCTTCCTACAGGTACAAGAAACAGAGAGTTTTGAACCATTTAAAAAAAAGAAACTGAAGCATGAGAGCTGAAATTGTTTGTCTGAGGTTGCCCAGTTAGCTATCATAAAGACAGAAACAGGACCAGGTTCTTCTGGTGCCGTGGCTACTGCTGCTGCTAAGTTGCTTCAGTCGTGTCTGACTCTGTGCAACCCCATAGACAGCAGCCCACCAGGCTCCGCCGTCCCTGGGATTCTCCAGGCAAGAACACTGGAGTGGGTTGCCATTTCCTTCCCCAGTGCATGAAAGTGAAAAGTGAAAGTGAAGTCGCTTAGTCATGTCCGACTCTTTGCAACCCCATAGACTGTAGCCTACCAGGCTCCTCCGTCCATGGGATTTTCCAGGCAAGAGTACTAGAGTGGGTTGCCATTGCCTTCTCCATGGTGCTGTGGGGAGAATGGGAAAAAGCACTGATGGAAATTAGCACAGATTCACAAACATAGTGGTCTAGAGAAATAAACCAGGTGGGCTCCAAATGCCCTCAGCCATCCTTGTTACTTGTATTCAGATGTGTAGCTATTGCTGTTCACATACTCTCTTGCCCTGTCCTCCACCCGCAGGGCTGACTCCTCATCTCCAGTCCATGCCTCTCAGTGATACTCAGTCGTGTCCGACTCTTTGCAATCCCATGGAGTGTAGCCCACCAGGCTCCTCTGTCCATGGAGTTCTCCAGGCAAGAATACTGGAGTGGGTTGTCGTGCCCTTCTCCAGGGAACTTCCCAACCCAGGGATCGAACCAGGGTCTCCTGCATTGAAGGCAGATTCTTTACCAACTGAGCCACCAGGGAAGCCCTCTCAGAGTCCTCATTTTTCTTATCACTGGTCTGTGTGTGAGTGTAAGGTACTTACAAAATTTATGGCAAGGTCATATAATTTTATAACTTCTCAAAAAACACATGGCTGTTATTCAGACTAGACTTCTTTTCCTATTTAGAATTTATTCGTTGTTTATCCAACAAATGCATGAACCCTTAAGTTTCACCTACCATTTTCCAGAACAGCCTTTGAACTCAGAGCTGGAGAGAGCCATAGTAATTCCCTAGTCCAGAAGGAAGAAGTTATTGGTCTGGGCCTTAAACTAGTGGACTGCCAGAACCCAGGTCTCCTCACCCCCACCATCCCAGGTCCTCTACCACCCCAGAAAGAGGCAGGCAGGAGCTCAGGCCATCAACTCTTTGAAACACGGTTGGTCCATGTCTCTGTTGATTTAGAATCATAAGATTGTCAGGCAGACCTTAGCAATCAAACTTGACTTTAGGGTACTGTGCTTCTTTTAATGACCTGAAACAGGACATACCAGCACTCAAAGGAACTTCACTCCTAACCGGAGGAGAGACAATCTAGTAAATTCTATTTACTTTGATCAGCATTATCTTTCCTTGAATGTTCATTTGTGTTGTGAACAGGCTGCAGCTGTCTGTGAGACACTGTTTCCAGGGTGCAGATCATGCTCCACACAGCTCCAGGAGGAGCCCTTATTCACTTTGTAGTCTCTCTGGGGATTATTTTAAAAAATGACAATACCTAGATACTCTGATTTAGCATCTCTGAATGGGACTTGGGACTTGGCAAAACCTTCTCAGTTGATGCCACCGTGCGGCCAGGGCTGAGAATCACTGCTTTTTATCGTGAAGGTTTAATCACAGCAGCCGATATCTCTGGTGTACCTTAGGACAGCAACTTCCAATTTTTTGTCGTCCCCAGATCAGCAGCATCAGCATTACCTGAGTACTTGTTAGAAATGCAAGTTCAGGTGCCCATCCCCAGAACCTGCCTTGTCATAATCTCTGCTGCATGAGGCCCAACAATAAGCCCTCCAGGTGATTCTGATGCACTAATCTAGGACTGTTGATCTAGGACCTGTTCTAAGTGTGGGCCCTGGGCCAGCAGCACCAGCATCGCTCATGAACTGATTGGAAAGACAGAACCCCAGATTTAGGAATCTGAACCTCATTTTATCAGCTGTACCTTTTCAAAGCCTTATTACGGAAGGGGAAAACTGGTGGAGAACCTTGTCTGGACTCAATGTTTCACCCTATAACTTGTCCTCATGATCCTCGAGATAGCCGGCTATCCAACTAAGATAGGGAAACATGAGAGAATGCAGACACAGTACCTAGGAAGGAGGCTGTGCAGAGAAACTCTGCAGGTATGCTTATCCCTTCATCCCTCAGTACTGATGTGTCTCGCAGGTGGAGAGCCTCATCTGCCTGAAAACTTGCGGCACTTAAGAGCAAGGTGCTGGTATGATCCTGGGCAAGCGCACCTCTGTCCAAGAGCCAGATATCCTTGGTAACAGAAAGACTGCCAGGAGCTAGCAGTCCCTGTAGACCGGCTGTGCTTGGCAGCCACCTTAACCATGAGGGCTGAGTGGGTGAAAACACCCCAGGCAGATGGGCTGCCAACCCCCACATATCCTGTTCTAGAAATGAGCTTTGTCAAAAGAACCTTGATTGGCCTCTTCAGCCCTTTCTGCTGGGACGGCTGTTCCCTGCTTCTCCTCGGCTAGCTGTTCAGTCTGGCATAGCTCACGAGACCTCCAGGGGAGTGGTTCCAGGGCTCTCAGGGAAGCTTCCTCTCTCTGCTGCCATGTGCCTGTCCTGCAGAGGAGGTGTCTATCTCATCTCTGGCTTGGAGGGAGGGCGGCATCACACCAGAGCTGAGACTGGGAGTGGAAGTTGAAGGTGGACTGAGAGTGGGCCTTGCCAAGAACCTGGGTAGCTGAAGAATGCAGAACTTCAGAGACACAGGAAATAGGGTACAAATGGGCTGGACGTTTGCCTTGTATGTCTAATAAATTATATTTGAACTAGAGATAAAAAAAACTACTGTCTCAGAAAAAGAACAATTAGAAAAATGAATTTGGTTGCTATGTAGCCTTCCAAGCTGAATTAAGGGCTTATGCTTTGATTTTTATAGGAATAAATAGAAATAGGGAATTTCTTTACACTTACTTTTAGGTGTGAACTTTGTAACATTCAGCCAGGTTCTACTAAATCCACCTGATTTGCTAAGAGCCCTAACCAAACAAAGCCTCTGCTTAAATCAACATCAGCCTTAAGTGTAGTTGGAAAAATGGAAACATTTTCTTTACCTGCACATCATTTAGGGTTATCTATTGGGCCTCAACTTAGGAAGTAGCAGGTTTTGCTGGAAAGAGTCACGCTGGGGCAAACACGCCGGCAGAATTCAAGGTCCAGCTGCACCACCACCAAGCAGTCTGACTTTGGAAGTCACTCTTCTTTCTCCGTAGACCTTAGTTTCTTCATCTGTCTAGTGTGGAAGGTGGGCCTTCATCCTTAAACTTCCCTTCAGTTCTCACTTGCCATGATTAAGCTTCACTGCCCCCACTGGTTATACCCCAGCTCTTTTCCCTAATGTTATCTGACCATGCAACTGTTACATGTGAACTTAGAAATAAGACAGGAGCTGTGTATCTTGTGCATATGTTTCTTTCGTGGTTTAATCAAAGCTTCATGTTCTCTCTTTGTGCATGGTCTTTAAATGAAAATTCTTTGGAGTGTGTGGCAATGGTGCTTAAAATGTACTGTGCTTGGAAAGAACCCAGCCCCAGCACTTAAATTAATTCTTAAAGTAGGTCGTGAGGATCACTCGTCTCTTTGAACATAGAGGTTAAGGGTACAACCAGGAGAGACAGAGAGAGGCTTCTGGGTTGGAATCTACATCATACCTCCCACTGCATGGGTTCCCTGAGCGTGTTATCCAATCTCTCCAAGCCTCACCTTCCTCTAAAAAACAGCAGTTATAGGAATCCTAACCATATGGAGTCACTGTGAGCATGCAGTGGGGTGAAACATGAGCCTGGTATGAGTTCAGTAAAGCTTGATAACTTTTGTACATTGTACTGATACTCTAGCTCACACTGAATTCTCTTGGGGTTGTGTTCCTGTAGCTTCTCCAGCAGCACGAGGGCGGGGCATTTCCTTCCTTCTCTTTACATTTCCAGCATCCAGCAGAGTGGTTATGTCTCGCTCATAGTAAATTCTCTATATTGACGTTTGCTGAATTAATCAAGTGAACATCAGTCTGAGAGAAGCCGATATACATAAAAATAATGGACCACAAATAATTGTACTTATGTTATAAAAGGAAAGAAAAGGCCTGTGTTCTTCCAAAATGTAAGCTACCCTGGGGTGAAGGAATATGGCTCTGAGAGCAAGCGAAAAGAAGTTGATGTAAAGCAATAGTTCTCAGCCTGACTACATATTTTGGAATCACCTGGAGCTCTTCTTAAAAATACCAGTGTCTGGGTCCCACTCCTCAGGGATTCTTATTTAATTGGTCTGGAGTGGGCCCAGATTTTTTAAACTTCCCAGGTGATTCTAATATATAGCCAGGGTTGAAAATACTAATCTAAAAACCTGATTAAAGGACTTTGTAATTTATGAACTGGGTGTTAATTGAGGTAGTGACACAGAAAGAGGAGTGGGGGGAGGAGAAAAGAGAAAAGAAGATGTTCTCTATCTGAGGCAGACACAGATATTTAAAGAACATACAAACAGTTGAAAAACATGTTACAAGTATGGGCAGCATAGCCAGAAATACCTAACTCTACCCTAGACCACAGCCACCTCTCTCCATGAGGAAATTAAAGTGATACTCTCAATCTGGCAGCAAAGGAAAGCAAAATAACATTTTATTATTAACTGCAGCCTTGAGCCCTAAGTAATTGCTATGCTGAACGTTCTGGTAACTGAGTGTAGCCTAAGGAATGTCTCTGTCCCTGGATCGCTGACCATTGTTCCATTTTATCCAGTGGATCCCAATCTTCGTTGCACGTTGGAAGCACCCTGAGAACTTTAAGGTGGGAATTCCTGATGCCTGGTTCCTACACATAGAGATTTTGATGTTATTGGTCTGGGCTGTGGCCAGGACATGGTGACTTTTAAAATTCTCCTTATGTGATGAACCTTATCTGAGCCAAGGTTGAGAGCACTAGTCTAGTAGCATCCAAATCATCATTTCTAATGATATACTTTGAACAAGCTCATAAACATCTGATGGTTAGATTTTCTATTTACATTTAATATAAGTCATTCAATAGTCCCATCAGTAATCAACACAGAATTTCCCCCAAGGGAAAGGAAAAAGTGGGGACATGGGTGTTTTTGAGCCTACTGAATGCCAGGCCCTGTATCTACCTTATCTCTCTTAGTCCTCTTAACAATCCCGAGGACTCAGTGTTCAGATTCCCATCTTAGGTGGGCTCAGAGGGGATTTGGAACCCAGAGACTCACTGTTAATAGGTTGCAGAGCCTGCGTTCCAACCTAACTCTATCCCCAGAGCTCTCAGGTTACCTGAGTTCTTCCTGAAAGAGGCCCCTGTGTTCATTAAACAGGTATTTTGGAAATATTATATGTCAAGCACTGTGCTAGGTCCTAAAGAAGCTGAGATACATGAAATAGAAATGGCCCTGGCCCCAGGGAACCTACATTACTATAAGAACACAGACAAGTTAGTAAGGAACTGACCTCAATGGAAGTGTTCTGACAAGGATATTTGCAGGACATTGTGGAGGTACATCAGAAAGAAATTACAATACAGCTTTCTCTAGAGAGGCTAACAAACTATTTTGGTATGAATATATTTCATTACCTGATGGAAAGACAAACACATCTTATTCCATCTCTGGAGAGCCCCTAAGGAAGACAGACCTCAGATTAGATTGAAAGCAGTAATGTCAATACACAAAAATACTATTTGCTATTGATTGATGCTGCTTACCAGTTGATGGATATTAGCTGGGACACTTGTCAATGTGTTTGTGGGCACCAGGAAAGAGGCATGAGTTTCTGTTCTTCTAGGTATTGCTGGAGTAACTCTGCATGTTCCTCCCATTCACTTCATTCATGTGATGAGTTGTTGAGTGTAGAAGTGCAGTAGGCATTGTCTTCACCCATCTTATTTCCTGTTCATCTCAAAAAAAAAAAATATCAAGTGAAATAAATGAAAATGAAGGGCTGGAGTCTCAAGGAAGGCAGGAAGCCTGTTCTGGATGGTGTTCTAAGCAGGTGGCTGGCCCCTTTGATGAGGTACCAGGCTTAGATAGCCCATTTGCATGTGATGTGACAGGTGTGAGCCATGAGCTTCCCATAGAAAGACACTTAGCCCAAGCCTGGCATACTAAACAGCAGAGATGCATGCAGAATGAAAACGAAATGGAAAAAAATCTGCATTGTGGCTGGAAGCAAGGATCTACTTCTGCAGGTGGATCTTAAATTACATTTTTAGGAAGTAAACGTGGAGGTCAAGGGTCATCCCATGATGCCTAGCACTGCAAAGGTAGAAATTTTTCTTTATCTTTTTTTATTTCAGTCAAGGAGATGCTCTACCACATCCTCTTGGTAATTGAAAATAGTAAGTGGAGGGAGTTGACTGCCAAAAGAACAAGCCATTCCCTTCTCTGTCTCCCACAGATACAGATTTTCAGGACCTGGGACTTAGAATTATGAAAACAAAAGAAAAAATAAACATGGAAAGATACTGAAATTATTACATGTAACACCAGAAAAAATCTCCCACTCTCCCATATTGTCTTATATAAAACACTATTTTTGGCTCTAGAAATGAATTTCCCTTCACATGTATAGACTTTCTGTATACACTCCCACTGCATCAGGCCACTGTGTTGGTGGTGGCAGTGATGAATTTCTGATGGCGTCAGTCAGAGTGAGGGGGGAGTCTCAAAAGGGCAATTTTTTTTATGTGGCCATACACTGAGATTTTTGGGCTCCTCTGAGTGTGATCTCCATGGAAGTAACTACACTTTGGCACCCTGAACCTCATGGTTAGTTGGGATTCTGTTTGTCAGGATCAGGACCACAACTGCACCAGGTCATAGATTCCAGCATATGGGCTCAGGGAAAGGATCTGGACACAATTAAGAATCTGAGGAGCCAGGTGAAGTCAGGGATCAGAAGAAGGCAAGCAATCCAGAGTTAGGATTTTCCAAAAGCCAAGGATCTGAGCAGGGCTGAATCAGAAATAGCTGGACAGTAAGAATCAAGAAATAATACAACTTGCATGAGGTTGGAAATAGGAGCCAAGAAGACATGAATGTCAGAAGATAGAAAGTTGAAAGTTTGAGTCAGGAACCAGGAAAGCCGTGGGACTGAGGAGCAAAACATGTTCATTGTCATCATATGTTAGATACTTATATATATATATATATTATATATTATCTCATTTAATCCTCCCAGTCAGCTCCTGAGATAGGTGAGTATGTAAAATCCCATTGTACATGTAAGGAAAGTGAAGTTTCTGAAAGCTTAGGTAACCTGCCAAGATCAGGATTCTGATTTGGGACAGGTCTCACGCATTCCTGTACTCTATCATAGCAAGTAAGGAATCACAGTCAAGTCACTAGAGGACAGAAGGACCTTGATAACTAGGCAGTGCCTTTGCTCCATCTTAGAGTTCCTTAGTGACCCTTGCTGAAGCAGAAATCTGTTGGAGAAAGGCTGCTTTAGGCCTGTTGGTGATAATGTGTAAATAGGAGCGCTGGTTTGGAGAAGAGAGAAACTGTGTGTGTGTGTACATGCATGCATATGCATGCACACATGCCTGTGTGCTGGGAGAGGTACTCCAAAAAAATAAGGCAGGGAGGTGGGGGGTTTTACACAAGGAGTGGAGCCACAGCTTCTGCCTGGTGGGTGTTGATTCGTCTCCGATGGTTGGCAGTTTATTAATAAACATTGGGAGCCCTTGTTGGTGACTGGTGGGGCTTACTAATGCTTTGAATCAGTAGAAGGATGAACAAACTGTCCTGTGGGCACAATTTTAGTGTGATGACTTTTCTAAATGGATAAGTACTCAATGTGTGCTAAGTCACTTCAGTCGTGTCCACCTCCTTATGACCCCATGGACTGTAGCCCACCAGTCTCCTCTTTCCATGGGATTCTCCAGGCAAGAATACTGGAGTGGATTGCCATTTCCTTCTCCAGGGGATCTTCCCCACCCAGGGATTGAACCTATGTCTCTTGTATTGGCAAGTGAATTCTTTACTGCCAAGCCACCTGGGAAGGCCAAGTACTTAGTACCCCTGTGATATTGCTGGGGTATGGTTATCAGGAGTGTTTGCCTGTATTTGATAAACAATAGAGTTAGCAGGTATTTCTAAGAGTGCTTTTTTAGGGAACCTGAGTAGTTGGCTAATAAAATTACCACTGGCCAACCATTCTCTTCAGAATGCATTTAGCATCTAATTGTGAATTGCATCTGACCAGCTGAAAGAGAGCGTGCCTTTGGCAGAAGTTACTGAGACAGCATCTCTGGGCTTTGTTTTGTATCTCCCAATGTAATCCAAAGGCTTCGTTGTGAATATTCTGGGTGTTGGCAAACCACCCAGTAAGGACTGCTGTATGCGGTCTTGTCTAGGGATGGACTCCAGTAAATCACCTCTTTGACTCCAGTTAATAAGGAGCTGATCATCTGTTAAAGAGTTGTTCCCTGGCAAAGGATCAGTTAATCCAATAGAGATGGTGTGCTTTGAGCATCTCAAACAAAGGCCCATTATGGTGATTTATCCCTTTTCACAGAGTGATATGCAGAGGTTGGGAGGGTTACTGGTGATGTTTTTCCAAATTCCAGCTTTCATATGCATGTTGAAGGAAATGTAGTCTTTATGGTACTGCCTGGTTTTTAATTGTTTACATTTTGTTTTAATCAGGGATTGAGTTAATCTGTGAAAAAGACATTGATCTGGCAGCCCAGGTACAAGAGCTATTAGAGTTTCTCCATGAGAAACAGCATGAGTTGGAGCTCAACGCAGAGCAGACCCACAAGCGACTTGAGCAGTGCCTCCAACTGCGGCACCTCCAGGCCGAGGTCAAACAGGTGAGCCTGGCCCTCCACCTTCAGCCTGGGCTTTCCAGTTGCTGAGTCTGGTCTGGGCCTGCTCCTGGTATGGGGTAAGGCTTACAGAGCCTCAGGTGTGACCAGAACTTAGGAATAGGTAAGTTAAGGAATGGTTGTATTAGCTTCTGAAAGCTAGTCTGCTGTCTATTGACTCTAACAAATAGATCTAATGGTCCAGTGGCTCAGACTTACATCCAAATGCATTATTTCTCTGGCATACAACAATCTAAGGAGAACATCTTCTCAGAGCTTTTCCAAGTTGTCCTCATCCTCAGTCACTGAATCCATTCTCTTCCTTTCTGTCCTCGATCCTGCATAGAGTTCATGGGAAAGGCAAAGCCTTTATCAATAGATATATTCAGGCTTTAGAGCCAGACTGATTAATTTGGGGGCACCTATGTGTCTAGTAAGGACCTGACATATTCTTGATAATAAGTGGTAGCCATCATTCACTTCCCATTATTCTTTTCAGTGTGTTTGTGGTTCTTATAAGAAAATGTTCTTGCCACATTAAAGCCAATTTTAAAGAGTTCTTACCTATATGAGACATGATACTATCTATTCTTCTAAAGGATATTCCTATATCATTCCTAGGGATTTATAAGAACATACACACAATGACCAATGATACATTTTAAAAATACTACATATTTATATTATAAACAGACTAAATGGGAATTTTCAGCATAATGATTGGTGACTTCATATTTAGACAAAGTGGGATTGAAGAAATCCAAATATAATTATAGTTCCACTTATTGAGTATCATAGACCTTTTATACCTATCTCTTGATCAATTCTCACAACCATTCTCTGAAGCAAATATTACTCTCTTTTCAGAGGAAGTCACTGAAGCTTAGCAAGGTCACCAGACAAAGGTCACACTGAAGAAATAACTCGTCATCACCCTCCACATGTCCAGGAAGACTTCCTGGCAGGGTAGATCCCATAGCACTTCAGTGTTTGCTTCTTCTGCTCCAGACTCTCCCAAGCAACCCGTTTCCCCTGCTTTCTCTAGGCAGAGCCCCGTCCAAAATATCATGTTCAGTAACCACTAGAACTTTTAGATTTAAGTCTATTAATTTAGCACAGGGAACAAAAATATGTTTTATAATTATTTCTTTGCCCCTTTTATTCAAGGTATTCCTTGTTAATGCCTATGCTTTTATAGTTATTATATATTATTTATTATAATGTGCAAAATTACCTTCTCTGCTCCCCTTCTTTTCCAATCAGTGTTGAGTCCTCACATTCTGTGCTAAAGATCCATCTTGAGCACTGGTGACATCACTGGGCCCTAAGCAAAGCCAGGTCACAGCACTGCCATCCAGGTTTTTTTCAATTTAATTATCCTGGGATCACACCTGATTGTCTGGAGACATGGAGACATGTTACTCGTGGTGACATGGTGGAAATCCTAGCAGGCCCAGAGTAGGGATGAGTTTTCAAGTTCTGAATCTCTTGACAGAAATGATAGTAATTTCTTTCTTATGAGAAGTACTTTCTCATTTGTGATCTCAATTTAGGAGAAAAAGCCCATGAGAGAGAGTGGTGTACATTTACTTTACAAATGAGGAACTGAGGTGTACTATAAGATGAGGGTTCCCGGGGCCTCATGGCTGCTTAGCTGAAACTTGAGCCCAGGCCTCCAAAATCCAGACCTGGGAGTTCCCCTCTGCTCTTTGTTCATGGTCATCTCAATAAACTGGATAACAGGAAAATTATTCCTAATTGACTTTTTGAGATGGAAGTATCAGACCACTTTACCTGTCTCCTGAAAAACCTGCATGCAGGTCAAGAAGCAACAGTTAGAACCAGACATGGAACAATGGACTGGTTCAAAATTGAGAAAGGAGTACAAGGCCGTATATCATCACCTTGCTTATTTAACTTATATGCAGAGTACATCATGTGAAATGCTGGGCTGGATGAATCACAAGCTGGAATCAAGATTGCTGAGAGAAATATCAACAACTTCAGATATGCAGATGATACCACTCTAATGGCAGGAAATGAAGAGGAACTAAAGAGCCTCTTGATGAAGATGAAAGAGGAGGGTGAAAAAGCTGGCTTAAAATTCAGCATTCAAAAAACTAAGATCATGACATCTGGTCCCATCACTTCATGGCAAATAGCAGGGAAAAAAGTGGAAATGATGACAGATTTTCTTTCCTTGGGCTCCATAATCACTGTGGATGGTGACTGTGGCCATGAAATTAAAAGACTCTTGCTCCTTGGAAAGAAAGTTATGACAAACCTAGACAGCATATTAAAAAGCAGACACATCACTTTGCCAGCAAAGGTCCATATAGTCAAAGCTATAGTTTTTCCAGTAGTCGTGTGTGGATGTGAAAGTTGGACCATAAAGAAGGCTGAGTGTTGAACAGTTGACGCTTTAGAATTGTGGTGCTAGAATAGACTCTAGAGAGTCCCTTGGACTTCATGGAGATCAAACCAGTCAACCCTAAAGGAAATCAACCCTGAATATTCATTGGAAAGACTGAAGCTGAAGCTCCAATAATTTGGCCACCTGAATCGAAGAGCCAACTAATTGGAAAAGAGCTTGTTGCTGGGAAAGATTGAGAGCAAGAGGAAAAGGGGGTGACAGAAAATAAGATGGTTAGATAGAATCACCAACTCAATGAACATGAATTTGAGCCAACTCTGGGAGATAGTGAAAGACAGGGAAGCCTGGCGTGCTGCAGTACATGGGGTCGCAAAGAGGTGGACATGACTTAGCGACAGCACAACAACATCATATAATTTTGCTTTCATTCTTTGTTTTTTACAGAATTTTTACAGAATTCATAGTAGAGCCAACTTTCTAATTATGTTTTTTTTTTTACTGTGATGAAAATGGAAATGAAATTAATTTTTAACCTTCCAAGTATATATTCTGTACAGGATGGGGAGCTGAAGGATGATAGGTAGTTTGTCAAGTGGGGAAGTAGATTAACTATATATGGATCATCCAGGTTTGACTAATTGCATACATTCTCAATCAATATTTCATGAATTATAGAGCAAAAAAAAAAGTTCTTCTGGAATTTGAAATTCCAGAAGAGAAAATTCTGGAATAAGAAAATTCCTTCTTCTTCTCTTCACCATGGCAAGAATGACACATGGGGGATTGTAGTTCAAAATGGTACTGGATGACTGAGATCAGCCTTTAGGAAACCACGAAGGCCTTGGCAAAGGATATCAGACCTTGCAGGTGCCGGGGAACTGCTGTTCTGTTAAAAGGCTTTATGCCTCATTAAACAGACTTGTTCTTCTTGTCAGCGTGGGCTCTTTCTTTAGGGAGTCTTCTAATCCAGTTTCAGAGAAGGCATTCGAGGTTTGACGGAAGTTGGTGGAGCAGGAAATATTGACTTGGAAACTGTTGACACTTGGAAAGAGGGAGTTAATTTAGATGTCATTATTGATCATGTGAGCTAAATTTAGACACCAGCTTGAGAGTTTCTCTTTGGAATGTACTCTCAAAAACAAAAAACAAAAGGACACCTTAATTGAAGTGCCGTTAATAGAGACAGAAAGGGAGAGGACAACAGTGTGTTATGTCTCTGTCATTATAGCTCAGAGGTTAAAGGTTTAGATTTGGCCTTCATAACCTATGTGCAATTATACCACAGTTATATTAAACTGGGGCTCTGAGGAACAGTGATATCACAGACATTGACTAAAAATAATTTTCAAGTATTTAGAACAAATGAAACTGATTAATGCAACTGATTTGCTTTCTGAAGGATTACTTAGGACTTTGTATCTAAGATAAATGGCCCCAGCATCTCCAGAGAAATGCTGAGTCTTGAAGGGAAACCACTCCCCTGATTCCCATGGTCCAGGGCCCTAGACCACCCAGATACTCCCTTTCTTCTAGAAAAATTGTTAAGATTATTCTCCAGACCCCACAAAATGCTCTGATTGTTTTCCAGGAAAATTGCTACTCTGGTAAGGATGACCTCACATTTATGAGATAATTGAGGGAGATTTGAAAAACCTATTTAGTGGGCATAAAACGAAATGACTGCCCATATGTATTCCTGCAGAGCCATGCATTTAGCAGAAAATAGGCCAAAATGGATTTGTAGGATGTTGGAGCTCTGAGCTATGGGAAAATAAATTGTACTTATTTGTCTACTAAAAACATTGACTTAAATTATCCCTGTGGACTAAATACTGGCCAATATTTGGATATGATCAAGATAGGAATTTAAAACAAAGGAGAAAATATTACCTTCTCCTCATATTCTTATAGAAAATACCATTTAATTCTGTTCACTGTACATAAAAATTCAAAGGACTTGGAGTAGTACTGAAAGATAGACAGCCATAGGGACAAGTATCATCCATTTGTTTCAAAATGGAGATAATTAAGAAGACACACAGTCAGAGTCTATAATATCATGAAAGATAAACACATATAATCTCATAAATTGTGAATTTTTTTTAACTAGGAAATACTAGAAATATAACAGGCTTCCAGTTAACCACCTGAGAGGCTGACAGTTTCCCTGTGATTAAAGTTTTAGAAGTGACTGTGCCTTGTGATAAATCATCTGCAGTAGCAAGAGCCTCTTAGGTTTCCTGTCAGTGTGACCTAGAGAACACAGTCATAGCCAAAGCAGCTTCCGCAACCTACGTGGGCACAGGGTCCAGCTTCCCCAGCTTAGGTGGCATCATCATTTTGGACATTCACATCCAGCTAACCAAAATCCATCCTTCTCCTAAGTCAGGGTTATCTGAGCTTCCTTAGCCTAACGAAGCAGTAAATCTCTATGTTCAGTCCCCCCTCAGCCTGACTGAGCTGAATTGGTGGCCTAACTCCCAAGTCCCCAAGCAGCAATACTCTTCCCAGCCCTCATTTCTGCAGGTCTATGTTTCTCTGTTATCCTGTGGTTATAGAGACAGCCTCTGAATTTTGAAAGGAATATGGAATATTATGGCTCCAAGTGACCTTTAAATACCATCTAACCTATTGGTAAACTATGGTCCAAGATGAATGATCTATGTAAACCATGCATTTATAGGATTACATCTTATGGTTTACAAAATACTTTTACAGTAATTATTTCATTCATCTATACCTTGTGATTTACCATTTTACAGATAAGAAAACTGAGCCTCGGGGAGATTAAATGATGTTTCAAAAGTCAAATAGCTCAAGATTAGTGGGGCCAATATTTCTCATGTTTGTTACAAAATTTCTCCTACTACCTTTCTCTCATTTGGATGCTCACAGAAAATAAATAGCCAATTTTATGAACCAGGAAGATAAATATGACAGTAATGGAAAATTATACCAATAAGAGTTATTGATCAGAGCCCAAAGACTGATGATAAGAAAACAGCTAAGTTATCTGTATCTCATCAGAATATAGAAATAAACTCTGCAAATAGTAGAATATAAGTTGGTATTTCCAAACTCTTTTTCTTCTCATTGTGAAAGATATAATTGGAGAATCATAGTTAGGTTTGTCTCAAAACTAAAAATCACCACTATCAGCAGGCTTTGCCTTTTACAGTATGCTACATCAACCCTGATACAGGAAGAAAAGATATCCTACCTTTACAGTTGAAAAAGCTGTGGCTCAGAGGAGTTAAGTGGCTTTACCAGGTAGAAACAAAGCCAGGTGTTTTGACTTAAGATTCTGTGTTCTTTAAACATGGTCTCAGTTCTGCTTCTAGGACTGAGTCCATGACTTCAACATGGGAGATTTGATTCTAGGAAGATAAAAATGCTTGTAGTTTAATCATTGGCATCAGTCCCACCCCTGAACCAAGCCATTGATTAAACTGCCATGCATTTTTGTCTTCCTAAAATCAAATTTCCTATTTAAAGTCCTGGAATGCCTTTATAAACAACATTTGGGAAATAAAAATGAACAAGGATATCAAGGATACAGCATGATTTAATGTAAGATACAGAGACTAAAACCTATCATATTTCTAAATGGAGAATCTGGTAGATGGAGATCCCACAACTATAGCTATAACTAATGTTTTCAGTTGGCTGAAAACAGAGAGAAAAATATTCCAGTAAGACTCAAGAGGCCCAAAGGGAGTCAGATTGCCCCCCCCCACAAGTGTTGATTTGTGATGCACATTGAGAAAATGTTTCTCTGACACCCTCAAATGAATCCTGAACCAAGCAAGATGTGATGAATCATGGCAGAAGGACTTACATAGTTCAGAAATATAAATTATGAGCTCCATTTTCCAAAGGAGTGAAGCATTTGGGCATGCAATCTGTGTATGCATGTACCCAAACTTACAGCCAGCTTTTAGAAATCATAAACGCCTCTAGTCAGCCAACTACAGTGCACCAGTGGCATCAGAGATTTCACACATACACTCTGAACAGTTATTTCCTGCAACTAATTGCTTTACAGATTGGTATCTCATCCGCAATCTGCCAGACTGCCCATGAATTAACATCTCAGTCCAAATAACACAGCTTCAGTGAGATTTATGTCCCAATGTTATCCATGCACAGTATGGCATCAGTCATTTTCTGCCCAAGGAGGACATTTGAGAAATGCCGGTGAGGGTTATGGAAAAGGAGACTAGGATTAATATTTTTTAATTGTTTAACATGAGGAAGTTGAGAGAAGAAAAAAAAAATCTCAAAAACTCTGAAACAGATTGTGATGTCTTCTGCTTTGCCTTGAGGAAACAGATGGATGGTATTTACTGATCTTGAAATTTCAGAAGAACTTTTATTTTCTCTCCAAGCAAACTCTCAGACTCTTGAATAAAGCAAATATTTGGCAATTTTCTGATGACCAGACACAAGGTAGACTTTCAAGGCCTAATACTTCCAGTTTGATTATTTCCACCAGACTCTATTAACTGGGTAATTGCCACATTTCCATTTCAGATAGGACTGTCTAGACAGTATCAGCTGTTTCTTCTTCTATTCTAATATTCTCTAGCTGAATTTTCTTTCCCCCAGTACTAAATTAAAGTCACCTAGAAATCTTACTCAGCCTAGCCATAACCTCTAAATACTTTAAATCAATTATAACATACTCTTCCGTTTTCTGATGATCCAGTGTATGGGTGATTCATACTGTTGCTTGTTTTCTTTTTCCTCCCTTTGGGTTGTTTAACCAATCAAGGCTAAAACTTGTCTACTCTTGGCTATTTTGCAAACCATAGGAGGCTGGACCCACTTTTCAGGTGTGACTTGGATATTTTCCACAGTGACTTGGATATTTTCACTCTTTCAAAAATGTTACTGCATGCCTGTCATATGAAAAGCACTATGCTCAGCACTGAGTGAAATTATAATATGACTCATGTGTTAATCAAGTCTTCCAGAAGTTTACATTCTAATGAGGGGAGATGAAACATAGGTCGAAATAACCAAATAAGGCAGATTTTCGTGAGTGCTGTAGAATGGTCTGGTTTCACTAGATGAAGAGATTGTTTCTAATAGGTATGGTGAGATACAGATTTCAAGCAGTTGTTGGCCTTAAAAAAGGAAAGGATACCATACCGATATTCCATACATATGGAATTTATTTATTTTTACCATACTATGTTCCAGATGGAACTTCAAAAACATACCTACAGTGCAATCAGATAAAGTAATGTTTAAATTAAGTAGCTGAAGAGACTGGGATTGAAGAGTGACAAGGGTAGGAAAGAAAATGTGAAACTTGGAATGAGATTGGTACTTAACAATAAATACCTTATGGCACAGGGATAAATATCTTATTCCAGATAAATTTGGAGAGATTTTACTTATCCAGATCCTTCCTATCTTCTCTTCATTACGGGTAGGAGATAGTGAGCTGTCTGACTGAAGGCCATTCACCTGTGCTGTTGTCCCAACTCCCTAGGTCCTGGGATGGATCCGCAATGGGGAGTCAATGCTCAATGCCAGCCTGGTCAACGCCAGCTCTTTGTCTGAAGCAGAGCAGCTACAGCGGGAGCACGAGCAGTTCCAACTAGCCATCGAGGTAACACCCAAATCTGACTGCACTGTCCTCCCTTCCCTTCTCTGCTCTGCAATTTAGGCAGGATGATTCCTCAAGATGTGGGTTTTCCTTTATGTGGCGAAGCCATTACTCTTTCTTGTGAAATGGGCCAGGTAGCTTCCTTATCACCCAGGAATTGGAGAAGCAAATCCAGGGCTTCATTACCCCAAGGAAGCCTGGTATTAGAAGACAGGTATTCACACTCCAAATGTGATCTTTTTTTTTTTCTTTTTTTTTTTTTGTGATCTTTTTTATTAGTACCTTTAACCTTCAAGTCCCCTGGTCCATTGAGTCTTTTAATACCTTATGATCTATGCATCATGTGAAAATATAAAGCTAAAAGGTTAGAAGTCACTTCAGTTGAAGTTCACTCAGAATTGAGGATAAACAACTGTAGAAGTCATTAGTAAATTAGAATTCCATTTTTAAACATTTGATTTACATGTAACATTTAGATTTCATTGTCAAATCTGCCTTTTAACACAAGAGTGGACTGTACTAGAGAGTTTGTTTCACTGAAAGTAGTTGTTCAATAATGCTGGTGGAAGTCATATTTAAAGAATAAACTAAAATCAGAAATTTACCAACCAAGGCTATTTTAAAATAAAATTCCACTTGTGATAGTCTAATATGAATTTTGTCTTGCTTTAAATAATATCTTTAATTATCCTTTGTACTGGAACATTTCCTTCCCAAGGAGACTTGAGCTGATTGCTCTAGAACAGTATGGGGAAAGAGTAGGAAATGGGACATGGGAACTATGTTAAAAATAAGTTCAGTACCAATGGGAAAAGAGATAAAGAAAGAAAACCTCGAAGACCTGCATCACTTGTGGTTCAGTATAGAACTTAACCCACTTTTGAATGTGTAAGAAGTGCAAAGGTATTGTCTTCTACTAAAGAAACACAACAATGATAAAATCTTAACTGTCTGTGTCATTAAGTTTATCTTTAATACAGTGATCCAACTGATTGCTAGCCATTTTTAAACTAGTACTGATGGATTTCAGCCATTTAATTTTTGAAAAGCTTTCTTGTATGTGAAAATGTAGCATTAACATGAATGTCATACTTCTCTAAGATGTCTGATAACATTTTAGGAAATGTTGCATTTTACTGGCACACCCAAATATTAGGATGTTAGGATCTATTCATTGTAAAGGAAAACTCAAGATTGAGATTATAATAAAAAATTAGGCCCACAGTGGTCAAAGCCCCATTGAGAGGCAGCAATGAAGAAAATGAAAGTTGGGCAGTCACATTCAAGGCTTGACACGAACCTATGAGAGATGCTAGGCAAAGAAAGGACAGCTCTTAGCCATACCTCCTCCTTATTTATCTTGAATGTGGAAGTTTACCTGCCCTGTCAGGTAATTCAATTTTCAGTCCCTTCTAGATGTTGGGCTAGAAAAACCAAGTGTTGTGACACACTTGAGCATCTCAATGAGCTAGTAGAAAATAGTTGGTAAATCTGTTAGTAATGTTACTGAAATAACTAAATTCTATCTGACTTGCTTATGCAGTATATACAAATTTGTATTAGATGATGTTGCATCCTTACAGAATAAAGGCTTACTAAGCATCTGTGTCTCTAATTTCATGGATGCAACTTGATCAAATATTCCTAGGATATATGTTGAGATATAAACCCCTTTAGAGTTTGTGGACTCGAGAGGATGTAACAAAACAAATAGGATTTCTGGTAGATCTTGGGAATGGAAGGTAGGCAGGGTCTGCAGCTTGGCTAGAACAATGACAAGAACAGAGCCAGAATTTCAACATATGCTCCTTCTCCAGGTGGCATTATGCTTCTCTCTAAATATGTCAATTTAGAGAGAATTGAAGTCATAAGTACAGTGCCTAACACAGAATATACACAGGGGGAACAGATGCCAGGTAGGATGTAAGCAATTTGATAGGAGATTTAACTATAGCCTGGTTTTATTTAACCCATTTTGATAACGGTCCTTACAGTGATGGGGAACATAATTTGACTTCTTGGGCCCTAAGAAAGAAACCTGGCCTCTAGAAGGGAAAATAAAACAGCTCTATGTAAGACAATTATTGTTAGAACTAAGGCTCTTTTGAGAGTAAAAGTGGGAATTAATAATAACTATGTCAGAAAAATCAGCATGGCCTAGAACTCTCATGGGAAAACCAAGATGTTTGCTCTCGCTAGGTTAATTGGCCTCATCTGTCTGAAGGTTTTGGTCTCCTTAAAGAAGGTCAGAATGTTTACCTTAAGTATCCCTGGATACAGAAAAACTTCCCCAGAGCCATTCAGAATGCAGAGCAGTAGACAGCTCTCCAGAAATACAGCTTTACAGATTCATATTTTGTTAGTATCCAAATGTTGTGGCTGATGTGTCTTCAAGAACTGGGAACTTCATAGAGGCACCCTTGATTTATTTAAAAGCGCCCTGCTTTTTAAAAATCCATTTTTATTTGAATTCTTATGCATTCTGAGCATAAGCACTAAGACAGTAGTTAAAACTGGATAATAAATTCAATTGATTTGGTTTGGTTTTCTTCCATGTCCTCCTACTAAATATGAACATCCTTGATAATCCATGCCTCAAAGACATAGCACTCAATAAGATTAGATAATAGTAAAAATAAATGCAAAATAATGATTCAAGTTTAGTGAAGCAGAGATTATGTCATATGCGTAAGAGTTTATCATTTAGGAAATTAAAGGGAAGAAGAGGCTCCCAGGACTATTAGATATTAATGAGTTTCAGAATAAGGAAGAGGATTTGTTACATAGCATAAATTGTGAGAAAATTAAAGTTACTCCTCTACTCTGAGAAAAGGGTACAATAAAGGTTTACGATGACAATTATATGCTGGTTTTATATATTGAGGATAGACAAGATAATTATCAGAGTCACTTATTCCACTTGGTGAGCCCTTCCTCTGAATGAGAAACTGTAGATACCATTCTAATTGCTAGATATGAAGTGATGTGGTTTGATATGGTGGACATAAATTTGGGAATAGGTCAAACCTGAATCTGATTTCATCACTTCCTTGTATGTACATTTCTGGGCAAGTACCTTGATCAACCTGAGCCTTAGTTTCTTAATCTGTAAAGTGGGAATAAGAATATCCACCTGTAGTAGTGTCATAAGAACTAGAAAAATTCATAAATACAGTGCCTAACACAGAATATACACATGACTAAATGGCTTTTAAAGAGATTTTTTAAAACAGTCCTTGCGTTAAGAGTTTCATTAAGTAGGGAAAATCAGCCAAGTGTTAGATGGGTGATATAGGCATTCAGAAGAGGGTAGTTTTTAGTAAGTCTCAGGCTATCCAGAAAGGTCTTTTTTGAAGGAGGTCAGAACTGAGCTGAGTGTCCAAGGGAATAGATGAGAAGTCTGTGGAAGTGAACCGAAACCAAGAATGGATCTGAGGGTACTTCTACATTTAGGAGACAGGAAAAGAAAATGGTACCAATAAGTAAAACAGAGAAAGAAACCAAAGATTTGTAATGGATTATTTCTACTTGTTAGTTTATTTTTCCTAACTTCATGTAGCAATTAGGAAGATTGCTACATGATAAGAATGTGCTCATCAGGACTGAAGGCTGAATCAGTGGCAAAGCAAGGGAATAAAAGAGTCTAGGTTGCTATAGGAGGTCTTGCTAACATAGCTAATGCTGAGGACAGATTCAGCAGAGGGGAAAGGACAGCCAGAAGGTAGTTGATAGGCTGTGTAGACTGCAATTTGGGATGAAGGTAAAGGGGGAGGTAGAGGTGAAAAGAAGGGAGGTTGTATTCACACACAGGCAGTACTTGAATGGATTTACTCTGGGGAACTGTCCCTGCACTGCAGCCCAAGAAGAGCAGAAATCATTCAGGAGTAAGGTGCTGGATTTCTAGCTGCTCTTTTCCACTGTCAGCTAAGCTATCCTTTCCTGAAAGTGCAAAGGCCAAATTCATACTATGTCATTGGGTTGAAATGATCCCAGTAGCTGAAGTTGGGTTAATATTAGCTGGTTGAAGTCATATGTCTCATCCACATCAGTCTTTTATTTTAATAAATTGTATTTATTTGGCTGTCTCCCTGCCACCCAGTTCTCCAACTTATTCTCCCCACCTCCTTCAGTTAAAGTGAACTCAGAGGATGCAAACCACACTTACCCTGAATAAGAAAACAAACCTTCTGCAGTATAGATTATCCTAAAGGCAAATGTAAATAATGTAGTAATGCAGGATTATATGTTAAACTGAATTATCTTCTGTACTATTCTGTTCCCTTGGTAACTAAGAGATGGTTTAAGATTCTACTCTTGTGCTTTACTAACCTGTCAAATGTCTTCCTTCTACTAGAACCATTTTGAAAATGATCATTCATGTTTAAAATGATTGCATTGTTCATTGAGACTTGTATTACATGGGGATTTTTTTATGTGCTATATTTATTTGATCTGTAGAGTGGGACTACACCAATAGCCTCCTCTGAAAACTGATGATGAATAATTTTATGATTAGATTTGAAAAGGAGATTTAATTAATGTTTGAGTCAATCAGGAAGCAGATTTATACACAACTGTGTTTCTCTAGCACAGAAACTAAAATGTCTTTAAAACGAAGAGTCATGCAAATAAATGAGAATGGAGTAGGGACAGGAGTTAGGGACCTGAGCAGTTAGTTAATGAAAACGTTTGATATTCGTTTTTAAAGTATGCTTTTAAAACAGTGATGACAACATGTTTGAATCAGTCATTTAAAGCTCTTTAACTTTTCTGCATCTTTCCACTCACGCCTCACTCCACCCCTTCCCATACCACGCCTGGGTTGTTCCCACGGACCTCTCTCTCCTCCCCTTGTGCCCAGTCCCTCTTTCATGCCACTTCCTTGCAGAAGACACACCAGAGCGCCCTGCAGGTTCAGCAGAAGGCTGAGGCGCTGCTCCAGGCTGGCCACTATGATGCAGATGCCATCCGGGAATGTGCTGAGAAGGTGGCCCTCCACTGGCAGCAACTCATGCTCAAGATGGAAGACCGACTGAAGCTGGTCAATGCCTCAGTGGCCTTTTATAAAACTTCTGAGCAGGTGAGGGAGAGGGCTGTGTGGGCCTGAGACCAATGGAAGGCAGTTTTCTGCCACATGTGGCAAATATGTAGGATCTACCTTAGTAAGAAGCCAATCCTCTCAGCACTAGCCTATGAAATGCACAGGAGAGTACAAGAATGATTTGCAGAAATACCATGGTTTGCTTCTGTGTAATTATTTCCATTAAAGGAGTGGACCATGTGATTTGTTTCTTATAAATTTCTCAAACTCACTAGATGTAGGTGTTGAAGTAGAAATTGGATGGGCATATGCTGAATGCTAGGTTTTGGTGATATACCAGTTAGCTCTGGCCACAATAATGCTGTATAACAAATCACCCCCAAACCCAGTGGTGTAAAACAATAAACATCTATTTTTGCTTAGGTATCTAGTATTCAGCTGATCTTGGCTGAGCGTAGTAAAACTAGGCTCCAAGCTACAGGTTGGGTCTAGATCTGTTCCTGTATTTCTCTTCCTTCTTGACTAGCAGACATTTGAGCCACATTTATGGTGAAAGGCAGGGGTGCAAGAGCCTAAAATCTAGTGTGCAAGTGCATTTCAAGTTTGCCTGTGTCACATGCTGTAACATCCTTTCAGTCAAAACAAGTCACGTGGCCAAGCCAACATCAGTGAAGTATGCCTCCTGTGAGGATTGTGAAAAGAGAGTGATGAGTTATTGAACACAGTTTAATCTACCACAATAGGGAACTGTGCACTGCTTGAAAAACATACAGTTCTTTCATTCATGGGACTCCCAGTCTAGTACAGGAAACACAACTCTCTGTCATTAGAGAACTGTGAGCCTAACTAGTAGGATGGTGCAGCTGTGGAAGAAAAGGCAGGAGATACCTACTTCAGGGCCATAAAGTTGCAAACTCATTATTAATATATCTGTACAGTAATATGTACAAGGATTAAGAGGCTTTTTAAATGATTTGGGTGCTGTTATGGGACTCTTTTCATGAAATAGATGTTTAAGACAGGATAACTCCCTGGTAGAAATAGATCAGAGAAACGTTTAAAGGGACCATGGGAAAGTCTGTCTCAGAGCATGTGTAACCCGTCTGTCAGTGGGCCCTGCAGCCAGCATTCATCTTTACACCTTCTCTCAGTCCTCCTTTCAAGCATTTCAGAGAGATGGTGTCTTAGATGGCCTCAGAAGTGAGAGGAGAAGACTAACATAATAAAGAGCTTCTCCAGTTGATTCATAAATTAAACACAGCCCAGTCACACCTCAGCAAGCTTTTTTTAAAAATAGAAATTGATATGCTAATTCTAAGATTTACACAGATATGTGAAGAACCTAGAATAGCCAAAAACAATCTTGACAAAGAACAACATTGGAGGCTTTATACTACCTGACTTTAAGACTCTAAAGCTGTAGTGATCAAGACAAAATGGTATTGGTGTGAGAACAGACACAATGGAACAGAGTAGAGGTTCCAGAAGTAGACCCACATATATAGTCAATTGATTCTTGAAAAAGCAATTCAACAAGTAAAGTTTTTTAAACAAATGGTGCTGGACAACTGACTGTCCATATGAAAAAAATGAGGCTTAATCCCTTTGTAATATCATATATAGTTTTTTATCTGAGATGGCTCAGGATGCTGAAGGGGACAAAACACTAGATTAAGAGTCAGGAAATGTGACCCTGAACTGACCTTACCAAAGGTCACTTTATCTCTCTAGATTTTTGATTCTTTACCTATTAAACTAAATGACTTATACTGGGTAATCTTTCCATTTCTTCTAGCTCCCAAACTGATTGGTTTTAAAACTAATACTACCTTGGTACAGGTGTTAAGCACTCGTTTTCTTAAAGTTGTTGCATGTATATAATCTGTTTTCTCTCAAGATGTGAGCCTCCTGCCTGTTTTGAGGCCTTGCCTCGAGAGAGATGTGTGGTGCTAAAAAAAACTACCTGGAATTCAGGGATAGGCCTTCTCATGGCATGGGAAGCATGTTGGCAATGGGAGTGTTCTGCTTTAGACATCTTTCAGCTTATTTTTCAGTTCAGTTCATAACTCATAAAGCATCCTATCCAATGCCATGTCGTTTACCAAAAGCGATGACTTTCTCAGATAGAAGAGGTCAAGGATCGTTAGAGCCACTTTCCCCTGCCACCCTAGCCAGGCAAGTAACCATAGATTGTTGAAGGAAAGTATAGAAATCGTTTCTATTTTCTGCATCCTTCCTTAATCCCTGACACTAGGCTGCGCTGTGTCTCCTACTGATGCACCCAACCTCACTATCCTTCCAAGCCCCATTTGAAATGCTTGTGGTCTTTTGAATTTGTCTATAAGGTCAATTAGAGCATGGCCTCCCAGACTGTTTAGAACTGAAAAACCATCTTAACTATCTTTTAAGTTAACCCAAATTTGTTATTCCTCTGAAAGAAATGTACATTTTGCAATAGTAGGCCTGGAGATATCATTGCTTTATGGTAGCACCTTGAAACGTTTTTGTTGGAATATTTTTCCCAGGGAGGGGAGAGATAGCATTCACTTATGGTCCATAAATCACACAACATAGGCAACTTCCTCTTTTACCTCTACTTGAGGTTACTTCCTGTACGACAAGTACAGATGGCTGGGCAACTCAAATATCTTCCCCAAACCTCCTTTCCCTGTTCCACCTAATTCATAGGTTATCATAAGATTATAGCAAGTTAATATATAAAAACACTTTGAAACTCCCCAAATTACTAGTCTTTCCTCCTTTCTTGCTGTGTACACTGTCCCTAGGTGTTGTCATCAATCCCTGTAGCCTTCAACCATCAGCTGTCAGAAAATGATTCCAAAGTCCATACCTCAGTTGTAATCTGTCTTCCAAGCTCCAGACACTGGATTCTCACTGCCTCCCAGACTTTTTCTTAGACATCTCAGGGGTACTGCACACCTAAGGCCACAAATTGGATTTTGAATGAAAAATGTCACTTACAATAGGGGTCTCTAAGCTAATGGTCCTTATAAAATACTTCTTAAACAATTACTGAGTCTTTTCATCCATGATTCATTAGGTCTGTAGTGTCCTGGAGAGCTTAGAGCAAGAATACCGAAGAGATGAGGACTGGTGTGGTGGACGAGATAAATTGGGGCCAGCAACAGAGATCGACCACGTCATTCCACTCATCAGTAAACATTTGGAACAAAAGGAAGCCTTTCTTAAGGTCAGAACACATTGTCATCCAAGTTCTGGGACTTTGGCCTTGTTTTTCATCTACTGTCTCCCTTTCTCGCTGTTTCCTGCTCCTCCTCCTCCTTCTCCTCCCCTCTTCCTTCTTTCTGCCTCTGTCTCTCTCTGTCTCCTCCTCCTCCCCTTCCTCCTCCTTTCTGCCTCTGTCTCTCTCGGTCTCCTCCTCCTCCCCTTCCTCCTCCTTTCTGCCTCTCTCTCTGTCTCCTCCTCCTCCCCCCCCACCTCCTCCTTTCTTTCTCCTCTGCCTCTGTCTCTTTCTTTCCCTCTCTCTCTCACTGCTTCGCGTGGGCTTCCCACATCCCTGTATTTTCTAGTTTCTTATCTAAAGGGAGTCATTTGTAGAGAGGACATTTGAAAGGTTGAAAAGTTACACTTCAAACATTATTTCTCTCAACACTTTTTGTATAATTAGGTAATTAGAACACTCCATTTCTGCTGGTGCTGTGTACAAATATCCTGATATCCCATTGATGTTTACTAAGGAAAATACATACTTTCACTTAGTTATGTTTTATCTGTAAAAATATTTTAATTTAAAAAAAATTTTTTTAATTTAAATATATAAGCCTAGATAGAAAACTATTAAAATACATCTTTTATAATTGGAGGATACAAAATTTAGGGCAAGAGTTTTAAAAAAATATGTTTAGACATTTATTTATCAATCTAACAATTACCAATTACCAATAAATGTGACACTGTTTATTCTGTGTATGAAGAGAGAATTACCTAGCTTCCCAGGGGAGAAACACAGTCCAGCTCTCAACAGCTTTTAGCTGGTGTGGGAAGACCTCCTAAGCCTGTTTCCTTCTGCCTTTAATCTTCTCTCTGACAGAGTCTTCAGTGTGAAAACTTTTCCAAAGGCTCCATTTACTCTCAAATTCCTTGCTTTCATGTCTGCTTCCTTTCAGGTTTCTGAAAGCACATTGGAGAATTTTTATACTCTAACATGTTGCCACTCATTTTCTACAATTCTGTAATTAACTGCTTTTCTTTTATTAGGGGTTTTCTCTACTTGACCACCTCTTTAAGTTTTATTTTTATTCTTTTTTAAAGATGACCTCCTGCTGCTCTCCTCCCATCTATCTAGTATCTGTATCTGCATTTGATCAGAACCCTTAGTAATCAGCTCTTACTAATAAGATTAAATAGAAATTCTTCCATATAGGGCTTAAGATGATTTTAAAAGTCTTCCCTCTGATAAAACAAAATTTAAAGTGAAACAATTTAAGTACAGCATGTCAAAATTTTTAAATAGAGGTAAAAAGGTATTTTTTCATAAAATTAAATGATTTTTTTGAAGAAGGAAAAAAAAATGTTCTGATGTTTTCCATATGTGCCTAAAACCATAGTTGAGAAACTCTGTTGTTGTAGGAATTACAAGCCCAATGAACAGAAGATTAAGCTCTCTGCTTTTATACATTAGTTGATGTATTTTGGATTCTTTAGCTTTGGACTGCTATCCAGCTGTTAAATTCATGGGCCTCAGGGTGGTAGGACCATGAGCAATCTTACCAGAGCTCCCAAAAACTGTTATTGTGAAAGCAACATTTAAAATAATTTTTAACATGTAATTTGTAGAATCAGATGCGAAATATAAAAAGCTTAGTTTTTACCATATGATTTGTAGAATCAGATGCTAAGTATAAAAAAGTTTAGAAGTTAACAATTTTGTTTAGAGATAATTTAGTTCTGAAAGCTGTGGACTGAAAATTAATGGACTAATATGTATTACTGCTACCAACAGGAAGAATATTGCTTTGTAAAGAAATTTCAGAAAATCTCTGGTCTTGAGAGAAACTAGAAGCACTCTATCAGTAGACCTAGATTCTAGTCTTGACTTGCTCATGACTCCTGCTCTTGCTGGACCCCAGCCTCCATTCGGTACAGCAACATAGGACAAACCTGTCCTCTCTGCTACCCACTGCTCTTATGAGCCTTAAGGGGGTGGTACAATGGCTCTTACTCTTTTACATGATATATTGTGCCCAGCAATAGGATGTTTATTAATCTTATTGAGGTGGAGATGGGTTTTATGGACAAACATGTTTCTAAAATGTGGGTAATTTCCATTTATATTTGGAACGTGTGGTTAATAGGTTTGATTACTGAATTTGCTTTCTCGAGTCTAAATTAAGCTAATGTTAAAGTGGCTTACACCAAGGTCATATACGAAGGACTCTTATATGTGGCAGAGGGAAATCAGCCTGAAAGTGATGGTGGTCATGCTGAATCAATACATGTAGTAGTCAAGGAGTAACTGATTTCTTTTTTCGCTTGTGATGGAAAGGGGAGAGGAACAGGGAGCTTTTCTTTGTTAAGCTTTTCACTTAAAGGGATAAGTGAGCCTCTTCCATTAGAACTGGAACATCCATGTTGCTCCAGTTGGCCTCCAGGACTCTGTTCACCCAGAGCCCCAGAAGCCTCATTGCCAGCATCCCTTCTCTGGTGTCTTAGATCATATGTACCTCTGGACTGGGACTTACGTGTGGGACTTCACACTTTGTCTCTCTCAGGCCTGCACACTGGCACGGCGGAATGCTGAGGTCTTTCTCAAGTACATCCACAGGAACAATGTCAGCATGCCCAGTGCTGCCAGCCACACCCGAGGACCCGAACAGCAAGTGAAAGGTCAGTGTGAGCCCTGCCAACCTGAAGCCATTCCAGCCACATGGACCAGAGCTTGGTACCTGGTCTTCATGTGACCTCAGATTTCCTGATTCTTCTCCTTAGATAAGAAAAAGTGTGATGTGGGATGGTATGGATAGTGGCAATTCATCATGCATCAAAATTTGAAATAGGAAAATAACTATAAAATTTCCCCAAATATGTTTTGTTTTATCTTAAAGTTTCAGTTCAGTTCAGTTCAGTCATGTCCGACTCTGTGCGACCCCATGGATTGCAGCACGTCAGGCCTCCCTGTCCATCGCCAACTCCCAGCATTTACCCAAACTCATGTCCATTGAGTCAGTCATGCCATCTAACCATCTCATCCTCTGTCGTCACCTTCTCCTCCTGCCTTCAATCTTTCCCGGCATCAGGGTCTTTTCAAATGAGTCAGCTCTTCACATCAGGTGGCCAAAGTATTGGAGTTTCAGCTTCAACATCAGTCCTTCCAATGAACACTCAGAACTGATCTCCTTTAGGATGGACTGGTTGGATCTCCTATCAGTCCAAGGGACTCTCAAGTGTCTTCTCCAACACCACAGTTCAAAAGCATCAATTCTTCTGGTAGGCTACATTCCATGGGGTCCCAAAGAGTCAGACATGACTGAGCGACTTCACTTTCATTATTGGTGGAATCACTTACTCTCGACCTTACAGAAATTAGCCTTTGAGTGGGTAAAGAATTTAACAAATGTCATCTTGACACAGCAGAGCAATACAACTCCGGAGACCAGGGCTAGGGAAGGAAGTGATACAGGCTTGGCAAGCTGCTAAGGGGACAGTGGGAAGCTTGGACCTCTTTTAGGAAGGGCCTCTCTCCTGCTTAAGGAGCTCAGGAGGTGGCAAGATCAGAGGACACCAGGAAGAATTAAAACTTAGGAATCAAAGTTCCCTACAGAGAAGAGAGAAGAAGGTTTCCTTTTCCAGATGTGCTATCCTGTTTGCAGCTGAGGGGCCCTGTGGGTGGCTGGCATTATGTCACCTTTCCCTTCCTGCAGATTTTTTCAGATTTTTCACAGACATCTGTGTTCTGATGTCTAAATGTGACTTGAGTGAGGCCAGCTACCTGCTGAGAGCAAGCATGCCCCACCTCTGCCCCAGTGTGCCAAGAGTGGCCGCCTCCCAGGGAGAGCAGGATGTATCACATCTTGGTTGGGGCCAGGGCAGGGTATGCCCTCAGGAAAGCTTACAAGAGGGGCAAAAATGAAACCTGAAGCTCATTAGGACATCCACCTAAGCTGGGCTAATTCTCTCAGCCACCACGGAGGGACCTCAGTGAACAAAGCTCTGACTTGGAGACAAAAAGACTAAAGGTAACACAGGTTCTCACTGTCTTTGCCCAGTTGTAGCTTCCACCTTAGCAGAGACCTATAACCTCTTCTGTATCCATTTCCTTTTCTACTGCTGCATGGGCACAAAGTCAGTGCCACTAGTTTTTCTTATAAGAGCAATTATTACTATATAACAACCCCTGAAATTCAGTGGCCCACAACTGTAAGCATTTAGTGTTCATTGACTGCATTGCCTGGGGACCAGTTGCCTTGGCTGGGCTCAACACTGCCCTTCTGCTTGAGACTGCAGGTCTGGCTGGCTTGGCCCCTTCACCACAGGATGGTTACTTGTCTGCTCCATGTGGATTAATTCTGGGACCTTGTTTAAGGGGCAGGGGTCACCAAGGAGAACTTCTTAGGGAGGTAATGGCAGAGATCAAAGGGGCAAGGTTGAGTGCACAAGCACACTCCAAGCCCCTGCGTGTGTCCTATCAACGACCCACTTGCCAAAACAAGTCACATGACCAAGTGTGAGGTCAGGGGTGAGGAAGTACACTTGGTCTCTTTGGGGGAGGAACTAAAGAGCTACATAATAAGAGCATAGATACAGGGAGAGATCAATAATAGAGACCCATATAAGTTCTCAGCCTAAGGGAGAAGAGACAGATTCTATCCTTTGAGAGTTAAACTTCCATAGTGCATTAAAAGTTCACAAAAAATCAATGAACACTACAATTTGGACTGTGCCCTCTGTGTAGAGCACACTGTACCAAGTCCAAGCTTGCTCTGCTTGCCCCATGAGCCAGTAGACCTAGAAGATGGCAGATTAATGTCTCAAAATAACAGTCTTATTGGGGTATCAATACTGGGTTCTTTTATAGATCAGAGATGAGGGGAGGTGAAGAAACAAAGTATAAGGGCCATTAATCTTGCAAATATCTCCTATAATGGCAAGCCTCAGCCAGGGAATGTGTTGATTTCTTCCTTCCTGCCATCCACAAGTGGACAGGATTCTGAGCAAAGGTACTTTAGTTTAACAGTCAGGCAGAGGGGCAGGACTCTCTGAGGCAGACCATTAGGTCATAATCCATTATGGATTATAATAAGAAAACCAACGAAAAGCAAGTCAAAGAAACAGTTCCAACCATGCAGTCAGAATTGGCTTTTCCCTGCAACATAAATTGTGCTTTACAGTCCCAATAACATGGGTGCCCGAGGTAGCTAAGAACAAAGGCTCTGAAGTCATAAAGTTCTACCCTTTTCCATAAGAATGACCTTGGGCCAGTTACCTACCCTCTCTAAACCTCAGTTTCTTCCATCTGTAAAGTGGAGATGATAATGGTCCATGCATAATGAGGTACTATGAAAATACGTGTCTGCCACATAGTGGGAACTGAGTAAGTGTAAACTTTTCATAGCATCGTTCTTGTATATCTTATTAGTATCTAATATAGTTAGTGGGAAGTCGGAGGCAAACAGTACAAAATATATTTGATTTCTTCAAGCTTAGAACATACTATTAAACACTTTGGAAATCTATCCATGTAGCCAGAGGCTTCTGGACCAGGGGAAGTGGGGTGGGGGGGGGGGGGCACTGACCTGGACAGATGCCTCCACAGCCTCTGCTGTGCTCTGTGGCCTCATGCACATCCTCACACCTGCCATCATTAGAGATGATTGAGGATACCTTTAGCTTTTCTTGTGATTGGTCCCAACCAGCATGGGAGTTTGGGCTTAGAGACATGATTCCATGATGACATGATTTCAACACAGCTTCCCTATGCCCATGATTTAGAGGTTTTTAAACTGAGGCTATGCTGTTGAAGTACTAAGAGCACAGTCCCTTGTATAGGCAGAGTATGTGGCAAGTGACATGGTTGTCCATGCAGTTACCCCAGTCCTTGTGCCTGTTCACCTCTGGCCCTCCGCTGGAACCTCCAAGAGTGGCTGGGATTCCTGCCAAGTCCGTTCACTCTCTACAGGCTCTAAAGATTTGGTTGAATTAGTTATTATTTTCAGCACCAATACTTTCCAAGGTCTCCTATGATCAAGGACTAGCTTTGGTGTGAAGAAAACCAGGGTCACTTTTAAGTCACCATGGGGACATCCTCTCCCCTGCTTTATCGATGCAACTTCATCAGTAGGCCCTCCCCCAGTCTCCCCGATCTTGCTCTCCTCTGGGAAATTCTCTCTGAACCAAACTTTGACCCCTTGCTTCTGGTGTTGAATTAGTCCTATGGGGAGAGTCGGCGAAGGGCACAGTTATCTGGCATCTGGGATGTGGGGCCCGAGTGGCTGGTCAGATTTGATCAGGGCCTTCCTGAGACCAGCACCTGCTCTCTGCCCTGCAGCCATCCTGAGTGAGCTCTTACAGAGGGAGAACCGTGTCCTGCACTTCTGGACATTGAAGAAGCGGCGGTTAGACCAGTGTCAGCAATACGTGGTGTTTGAGCGAAGCGCCAAGCAGGTATGTTCAGCGCTTTCCCTGGAGTTGTCTCAGACAAGGACCGTACAGAGGCCCAGATGACCAAGACTTGGGACAGTTCCAAAGAGTGTCATCACACCAGACAGAATAGAGATGGGAGATGGGGGTAAAAAGAAGAATCCTTGCACTAACCAGCAATTCAACTTTTACCAAGCACTTTACTCAGAGTTTGGTGACAGGAGTTGGGAGGAGATGCTGGGGGCAGATTGCCCTAACTCATGGATAATAGTGGACCTGGTCTAGAAGAGTCCCCAGTTTAATGGACAACACACTGTCTTTGCTGGTGGGTTTTTCCAAGTCTAACAGAGAAGGGCACTTTCATAAATCAACTTCCAAGCTACATACCGATTAAGTCATGCCAGGGTTTCCTGGGTCCATCATATTGTTCCAAACCACAAACATTCACATCAGAGCATGGCATATTTTTCTACTAACAACTGGCTTTTGGTAGAACTTAGTGGGTTGTTTCTTCCCACAGGCACTAGACTGGATCCAAGAAACAGGGGAATATTACCTCTCAACACATACCTCCACCGGGGAGACCACAGAGGAGACTCAGGAACTGCTGAAAGAATATGGGGAGTTCAGGGTGCCTGCCAAGGTAGGAAGCATCCTGGAGCCCTCCCCCTCCACCTAGCACACCCCATTCTGGCCATTTTCACACTATGAGCAGGAGAACAGCCTCTGTACAGAAATGCTTGACTACAGAGCCAAGGTGCGACACATAGGTAGAACCATCTCTTTTGAAATCTGAACATTCAAAGAGATGCAGCTGCTGGGTAGAGCTCTGTACACAGAGTCTCAACTCCTATATGCTGTGCTTCTGAATGGACCTAATCTTTGTGCGCCAGGTTCTGGAATCTGCTGTGTTCTTTTAGACCAAATACAGCAAAGGAATGTGTTCATGTGAAATGTACATTGTGTGTATGAATATCAGCCACATACTCTTGCAATCTGAATGGCTTGGGAAGTCCACCTTTTGAGAAGGGCCAGTGGCTATGGGTGGCTTCACAAAGCAGGTTCTAGAACTAACTACTTCCATCTGGCCTTGCCCAGGAAATGAGCTGTGCTGGGGTCCCTGGGGAGCAAAACACACTCTAGTGTACATACCTACATCCTCACACACCGATTCACACTGAGGTGGAGAATGCTATAATAGAAGGAAATCTTGTTTTCATGTTTTCCTAGCCAGGATTTGATCTGAGAACCTTGAGTTTAAATGAAATCTATCTCAGTTCCCTCTTTGTAGCTTCCTGTCCCTCACCCTGGGCTCCCTGCCATGGAGGACCACCTTTGGCATCACTTCTAGACATGAAAGATGCTCTTCCAGGATGAGAGCTGCTTTTGTGGGAGTTAAGAGAGGAACATATTAATGCCTATCTTACCCAGAGATCCCTCTGACACTGTGACAAATTTCCCTCTAATTTGTTCTAACAAAATTAGACTCTTAGCCTCATTCCTGAGATATTTCAGAAATGGTTTTACACTTTGTGAATCCTACACCCTGAACTCTTGATAGTGGGGAGTTTTCCTCTGCACACTTGTGAGCTTTTGGGTCTTGTCACTCAATATGAAAAGCTGTCAATCAGATAAGAGATTCATTTCAAGACCAGCTAGAACAAAGAGCACTAAGGAGGTGGCAGATGCACAGAACCCTTTTCAAATCCAAATGAAAATGGTTTTGAATTACCCACTTTGCATCCATCTGCCCCTTTCCAGATAGTGTCAACCATGAATCATTAGTAGTCTAAATAGTATCAGATCCATGGTTATCCTACTCACATAGGGTGTATCACAGCAGATACCCAGAACTTCCTAGGATCAGAATCTGCCCATCACCAAAGTAGAAATGTGGAGAATCATTTAGTCAATTTATTTTATTCTTCCTTTACAGTCTTCCTATTTTTCTCCTTTGTATTCACATTGTTGTCACCCTAATTGGGTTCTTTGCTTTCAGCCTTTCCCTCCTTCCATTCCATCCTGCCCTTCATTGGTGTTCCTCTCTAAAACACTACTTTGGTCATACTACCAACCAGCTTGAGAGCTTTTATGACTCTCCAGTGCCTTCAGGCTAACGCTCAACAACGTCTACATCTGTGCCACCTTACCACCCCAACTGTATCTTCAGTTACCCATTTATGCAAATTTTACACTCCAGCCGAATGGATATATTTTCTTACCCTCCAAGAAATACATCATTTATTTTCTTGCCTCTGTATCTTTTCTATACTATTTCTCTCCTTAGACTAGCCTCCCTTTCCCCCTAGTTTGTACTTTTTAAAAAGATCCCACCTTTCCACTTCAGTGCCTCCTCCTCTGTGATCCTGCTTACCTGCCAGGATACAATCTGACCCATCCTTGGACTGCAGCCATTGTCTGTATGGCCCTTAAGGCACCTGTCATGGACCATCCTGTTCCCCCAGTAATGTGTATGCAGTGTTGTCTCCTGTATGAGCCTGCAAGATTCCAAAGGGCAAGAACAATGCTTTATTCACTTACCTAACTATATCTTATACATTGAAGAGAGGCTACAAATATTTGAGAACATAAGAGAAAAAGAGGTCTGGGTAGATTTCAACAACCCTTCCTCCTCAAATTTCTACTTAATATGCTTTTTTTACTCTGGCTCTCTCTCTGTTCTTACTCTTAACTATTTCTGTTAATGGGATTTCATCCTCCCATCTATCATTTCCAACTGTCAGGACTATTCGTTATGAGAATATCTACAAGTTAACAAATCTACCTGGGGACTTTCTGATGAAAGGCAATAGCTTCCTGCCCTACCCTAATCCTACTTACCAGAAGCAAACCTCTTTTTAACCAGCCATCTTTGGTTTTAATCTTTATAATCAATAAAGTGAATTTGAAATAGAAACCAAATTGACCTTAAACCACAAGACAGAAAGTATGATGGATCACAGGATTGAATTGAGCAATAGAATATACTGAGTCTATCGAATTAGATACTCTATTCCAAAGAAACAGATCAAGTAGTAGAAACAATATAAAAAGGTGCTTTCTATATAGCAATACAAAAATGTGAGAATAAAAATAAGATAAAGAGAATTTGTGTGAGGATAAGAGGAAAACAAAATTTTCTTGTTGTGCTATATTTTAGTCAATCCAGTTAGAAGATCCAAGTGATATATTCCTGTTGTGGATTTCAAAATTTATACAGGGTCAAGGTATATGGTGATAATTAAAGCTTAATCATCTTAACATCTGAAAGAACTCAGTTTTTCTAATAGCAAAACTCTTTAGATTCTTCTATTTTTCATTTTTTACAATTTAGTGGTTTTTTCATATATTAACAGGGCTCTGCAATGATTACCACCATCTAGTTCGAGAATATTTCATCACTCCCAGAATAAACCTCATACCCATCAATAGTTACTCCTGTCTTTTCCTCCCCTAAGCCCCTGACAACCTCTAATCTGCTTTCTATCTCTATGAATCTGCCTGTTCCAGACACTTTGTGATGCAACTTGGAATCATGAAATCATATAATATGTGGTCTTTGGTATCTGGCTTCTTTTACTTAACATATTTTCAAGATTCATCCACATTGCAGCAGTCTTCATTGGAACTCCATTCATTTTTGTGACTGGATAATACTCCATTGTATGGATATATACCACATTTGTTTATCCATTCATCAGTTGATAGACATTTGAATTGTTTCCAGTTTTTGACTACTGTGAATTATGTTGCTGTGAACATTATGTACAGGTGTTGGTGTGAACATATGTTTTCAATTCTCTTAGGTATATACCTGAAAGTAGAATGACTGGGTCACATGATGACTCTATAGTTAACTTTTTGAAGGAATGCCAAACTGTTTCCAAAAGCGTGAACACCATTTTCCATTCCCACCAGCAGTGTATATGAGTTCTGACTTCTCCATATCCTCCCCAACCCTGGTTATCATCTGTCTTCTTTATATAGCCATGCTAGAGGGTATGAAGTGGTATTTCATTGTGGTTTTTATTTACATTTCTCAATGAGTAATGATGTTGAGAAAGTACTTTTTTATGTTAATTTATTTTTTGTTGAAGGATAAAATTGCTTTACAGAATTTTTCTGTTTTCTGTCAAACCTCAACATGAATCAAGCCATAGGTGTACATATATCCCCTCCTTTCTGAAACTCCCTCCCACCTCCCTCCCCAACCCACCCCTCTAGGTTAATACAGAGCCCCTGTTTGAGTTTCCTGAGACATACAGCAAATTCCCATTGGATATCTATTTTTCACATGGTAATGTAAGTTTCCATGTTACTCTTTCCATATATCTCACCCTCTCCTCCCCTCTCCACATGTCCTAAGTCTATTCTCTATGTCTGTTTCTCCATTGTTGCCCTGTAAATAAATTCTTCAGTACCATTTTTCTAGATTCACTATTTATGTGTTACAATATGGTATTTATCTTTCTCTTACTGACTCACTTCACTGTGTATAATAGGTTCTAGGTTCATCCACCTCATCAGAACTGACTCAAATGTGTTCCTTTTTATGGCTGAGTAATAGTCCAGTGTGTGTGTGTGTGTGTGTGTGTGTGTGTGTGTATACCACAATTTCTTTATCCATTCATCTGTCAATGGACATCTAGTTTGCCTCCATGTTCTAGCTATTATAAATAGTGCCTCAATGAACAGTGGGATACATGTGTCTCTTTCAATTTTGGTTTCCTCAGGGTATATGCCTAGGAGTGGAATTATTGCTGGGTCATGTGGTGGTTTTATTCCTAGTTTTTTAAGGAATCTCCATACCGTCTTCCATGCTGTCTTCCATAGTGGCTGTGTCAATTTACATTCCCAACAACAGTGCAAGAGCTTTCCCTTTTCTCCACACCCTCTCTAGCATTTATTGTTTGTAGACTTTTTGATGAGGGCCATTCTGACTGGTGTGAGGTGATATCTCATTGTAGTTTTGATTTGCATTTCTCTAACAATGAGCGATGTTGAGCATCTTTTCATGTGTTTGTTAGCCATCTGTATGTCTTCTTTGGAGAAATGTCTGTTTAGGTCTTTTTCCCACTTTTTGGTTGAGTTGTTTGTTTTTCTGGTATTGAGTTGTTTGAGTTGCTTATATACTTTGGAAATTAATCTTTTGTCAGTTGTTTCATTTGCTATTATTTTCTCCCATTCTGAGGGTTGTCTTTTCACCTTGCTTCTAGTTTCCTTTGCTGTGCAAAAGTTTTTAAGTTTAATCAGGTTCCACTTATTTACTTTAGTTTCTACTTTCATTACTCTAGGAGGTGAATAATAGAGGATCTTGCTTTAATTTATGTCATCAAGTGTTCTGCCTGTTTTCCTCTAAGAGTTTTATAGTTTCTGGTCTTATATTTAGGTCTTTAATCCATTTTGAGTTTATCTTTGTGTATGGTGTTTAGGAAGTGTTCTAATTTCATTCTTTTACATGTAGCTGTCCAGTTTTCCCAGCACCGTTTATGGAAGAAGCTGTCTTTGCCCCATGGTATATTCTTGCCTCTTTTGTCAAAAGTAAGGTACCCATAGGTGCATGGGCTTATCTCTGGGCTTTCTATCTTGTTCCATTGGTCTATATGTCTATTTTTGTGCCAGTACCATACTGTCTTGATGACTGTAGCTTTGTCTAACGTGAAGTCAGGAAGGTTGATTCCTCCACTCCATTCTTCTTTCTCAAGACTGCTTTGGCTATTTGGGCTCTTTTGTGTTTCCATATGAATTGTGAAATTTTTTGTTCTAGTTCTGTGAAAAATGCCATTGGTAATTTGATAGAGATCACATTGAATCTGCAATTGCATTTGGTAGTATAGTCATTTTCACAATATTGATTCTTCCTATCCAGGAACATGGAATATCCCTCCATCAGTTTATGTCATCTTTGATTTCTTTCATTAGTGTCTTATAATTTTATGTACAGTTTTTTCGTCTCCTTAGGTAAGTTTATTCCTAGATATTTAATTCTTTTTGTTGCAATGGTGAATGGGATTGATTCCTTAATTGCTGAGAAAGTAGTTTTTTAAACTGATAATTTCATCTCTGAAAGTGAAAGAAGCTATGAGATAAACTTGGCTAAATTCTTCTTAACAGAGAGAATTAAGTGATAATGAAAGTAACTGGAGCTTAAGTTGAACTAAATTATGTCTTGGAATTCAAATAGCCAGAAAAGAGGACACTGAACTTGTCAGGCAGTTTCTATGAGAAAAGTAGAATCTAAGCAGTTCAAATAAAAGATGAGCATATTTCTGTTTTTTGAAACTCTAAAGAGGAATGGGCCTTCCCTGGTGGCTCAGATGGCAAAGCGTCTGCCTACAACCTGGGGAACCCGGGTTCGATCACTGAATTGGGAAGATCCCCTGGAGAAGGAGATGGCAACCCACTCCAATACTGTTGCCTGGAAAATCCCATGGAGGAGCCTGGTAGGCTATAATCCATGGGGTCACAAAGAGTTGGACACAACTGAGCAACTTCACTTTTCTTTCTTAAGAGGATTGACTATAACTCACATGTGACAGACATTTTTGAAAGGTTTAGTTTTTCATGTTTAATGACAATTTCTCTCTCCCATGAAATGAATATGAAGATATACCTCAAGAAACTGTTTGCCTCACTCTCCGACATAAATCTCAGCAGGGTCCTTTATGACCCACATCCCAGAATATTGGAAATAAAAGCAAAACTAAACAAATGGGACCTAATGAAACTTAAAAGCTTCTGCACTACAAAGGAAACTATAAGTAAGGTGAAAAGACAGCCCTCAGATTGGGAGAAAATAATAGCAAATGAAGAAACAGACAAAGGATTAATCTCAAAAATATACAAGCAACTCCTACAGCTCAATTCCAGAAAAATAAATGACCCAATCAAAAAATGGGCCAAAGAACTAAACAGACATTTCTCCAAAGAAGACATACAGATGGATAACAAACACATGAAAAGATGCTCAACATCACTCATTATTAGAGAAATGCAAATCAAAACCACAATGAGGTACCATTACACGCCAGTCAGGATGGCTGCTATCCAAAAGTCTACAAGCAATAAATGCTGGAGAGGGTGTGGAGAAAAGGGAACCCTCTTACACTGTTGGTGGGAATGCAAACTAGTACAGCCACTATGGAAAACAGTGTGGAGATTTCTTAAAAAACTGGAAATAGAACTGCCATATGACCCAGCAATACCACTTCTGGGCATACACACCGAGGAAACCAGATCTGAAAGAGACACGTGCACCCCAATGTTCATCACAGCACTGTTTATAATAGCCAGGACATGGAAGTAGCCTAGATGCCCATCAGCAGATGAATGGATAAGGAAGCTGTGGTACATATACACCATGGAATATTACTCAGCCTTTAAAAAGAATGCATTTGAATCAGTTCTAATGAGATGGACGAAACTGGAGCCCATTATACAGAGTGAAGTAAGCCAGGAAGATAAAGACCATTACAGCATACTAACACATATATATGGAATTTAGAAAGATGGTAACGATAACCCTATATGCAAAACAGAAAAAGAGACACAGAAGTACAGAACAGACTTTTGAACTCTGTGGGAGAAGATGAGGGTGGGATGTTTCAAAAGAACAGCATGTATATTATCTATGGTGAAACAGATCACTAGCCCAGGTGAGATGCATGAGACGAGTGCTCGGGCCTGGTGCACCGGGAGGACCCAGAGGAGTCGGGTGGAGAGGGAGGTGAGAGGGGGGATTGGGATGGGGAATACGTGTAACTCTATGGCTGATTCGTGTCAATGTATGACAAAACCCACTGAAATGTTGTGAATTAATTGGCCTCCAACTAATAAAATAAAATTAAAAAAAAAAAAAAAGAAACTGTTTGCCTATACAAGGAACTCAATAATTCCATACCTACAAAGAATGTAGCAATAAGTACAAGGCAGATTAGCAATGAAAGGCCAAGTGGAAGTTTATAATGACCTGATAAGAATATATCAAGAAGGTTAAATTTTAAAGACTTGTCAAATGTGCTAAAGACACCAAAGGCGTTTTTTACAAACTATATTCAGAGTAAGGCACTCTGACTAGGGAAGATGGTATAATATTAACTGATCAAAGGAAGGAAGAGAAAGAAAGAAAAAAGAAAAATAGAACCACTGAACTCATTATTTTTAACTTCTGTCTTTTCCAGCAGATAACAATTAGACTTCACAATGAAAGAGCAAAACATATAATAAGGGGCATAAGAAGCCCAAGATAAGTGAGATGTCAGTCCAAGATTTCCTATCCCAAGTGAATTATATTCCCCAGAGTCTCCCTTTGTCCACAGGATCATGTCTTTACTTCTGAACCTGACATGCAAGCACGTCTACAATCTGACCCCCACTTTGTCAGTCTATATAAGTTACTCTTCTTAGTGGTAAGATTTGAGTTTCAAACTGGCTTAAGTTACAAAGAGGAAAAGATTATTTATTGTATGGCAGGATATGGAAATAAAGACAGAAGCTATGTAGCTGGACTTCCCAGGAGCCCAGGAAAAGCTCAGTGACTCAACCCGATGGGAAAAATAAGACATATAGCATAGTCTCACCTCTGGAGATGAAAATTGGGATGTCACCCGAGACCAAGGAGAGTTTCAGCAGCCGTGTTACCTGGTCAGCTCAGTACAGGCTAACATCACCACCACTGTGATTCAGCTTCCCTTCTCTCCTCCTCTCTGCTCTCTGCTTTCACTTCTGCTCTGCAACAAGCTAACCAGAACCCTGTCTCTATGGTCCACATTCCCAGAAAATCCACCCAGCATGTTGCCCCTGTCCCTGTTCAATAAGAGCTCCTAGACCAGGACACCTTGGAAGTCACTGGCTGCCTATTGATGGACTGCCCTTATGGGACAGGTTTTACCTCTGATCTCATCAGCTGTGGCCAGACATGTGGCAGGTCACATGGTGCCACCATAGTCACCCACTAGAAATCATTTCAGACTGCTCTCAGGAGGGGCCATGGGCATGGTTGGGTCCGTTTCATGAATCAAATTTGTTCATCAGTTTTCATTACAATCCCAAAGAACATAATGCCAAAGAATGTTCAAACTACCGCACAGTTGCACTCATTTTACATGCTAGGAAGATCATGCTCAAAATCATCCAAGCTTGGCTTCAACAGTACATAAACCAAGAACTTCCAGATGTACAAACTGGATTTAGAAAAGGCAGAGGAACCAGAGATCAAATTGCCAACATCTGTTGGATCATAGAAAAAGCAAGAGAATTCCAGAAAAACATCTGCTTCTACTTCATTGACTATGCCAAAACCTTTGACTGAATAGATCACAGTAAACTGTGGAAAATTCCTAAAGAGATGGGAATACCAGACCACCTTACGTGCCTCCTGAGAAACCTGTATGCAGGTTAAGAAGCAGCAGTTAGAATCTGACATGTAACAACAAACTGGTTCCAAATTGGGAAAGGAGTACGTCAAGGCTGTACATTGTCACCCTGCTTATTTAACTTGTATGCAGAGTACATCATGCAAAATGCTGGTCTGGATGAATCACAAACTGGAATCAAGATTGCCAGGAGAAATATCAATAACCTCAGATAAGCAGATGACACCACCCCCTTATGGCAGAAAGTGAAGAGGAACTAAAGAGCCTCTTGATGAAGGTGAAAGAGACAATGAAAAAGCTTGCTTAAAATGAGACATTCAAAAAACAAAGATCATGGCATCTGGTCCCATCACTTAATAGCAAATAGATGGGGAAACAAATGGAAACAGTGAAAGACTATTTTCTTGGGCTCCAAAATCACTGTAGATGGTGACTGCAGCTGTGAAATTAAAAGACACTTGCTCTTTGGGAGAAAAGCTATGACAAACCAAGACAACATATTAAAAAGCAGAGGCATTACTTTACCAACAAAGGTCCGTGTAATCAAAGCTATGGTTTTTCCAGTAGTCATGTATGCGTGTGTGAGTTGGACCATAAAGAAGGGTGAGCACTGAAGAATTGATGTTTTTGAACTGTGGTGTTGGAGAAGAATCTTGAGAGTCCCTTGGACTGCAAGGAGATCCAACCAGTTCATCCTAAAGGAGATCAGTCCTGAATATTCATTGGAAGGACTGATACTGAAGCTGAAGCTCCAATACTTTGGCCACCTGATGTGAAGAGCCAACTCATTAGAAAAGACCCTGATGCTGGGAAATATTGAGGGTAGGAAGAGAAGGGGATGATAGAGGACAAGATGGTTGGGTGGCATCACTGACTCAGTGGACATGAGTTTGAGCAAGCTCCAGGAGATGGTGAAGGACAGGGAAGCCTGAGGTGCTGCAGTCCATGGAGTCACAAAGAGTGGACATGACTGAGTGACTGAACAATTCTTCCCCATGTAAGCCTTCAACTCTTGCTGGTCTAGCCCTGCTCACGTCTCAGCACAGTATTTGCCCACTCACCCATTTCCCCAACATTTATGTTATACCTACTAAACATTGCTGATACGAATGAGTGAGATATCACATTTTTCTCTTAGAAACATATGGTCTAATGAAGGAGACACATAAATAACTCAGGATGATACACACTGAAGTAGCAGCATGTGTGTGGTACTGTGTGAACACTGGGAAGGGCAATCCCCCACTCAGCTTGTAGGGAGGGGAGAAGGGACATTTAGATAAAAACAGGGATGAGGAGGAGCCACTGATTGCAGGAGGGGCAGGCAAAGCTCAACATGGCTGGAGTTTAGAAGCCATGGAGAGCTGTGGTCACACAGACAGGTGAGGCCACATGAGGAAGGCCTTGTCTATGCTGCTCATTTCACTGTCTGTTTGGTTCCCCGGGTTCCACATGTACCTGGAATGCTCTTGCTCACATGCCATTCTCCTTGTTGACTGAAATCAGTTTTGATGTTTCAGGATATAATTTCCTCTGCTATAGCTGCTCTGGTAGCCTATTGCTACCAATAGGCTATAAAGCCCCATCTCATGCTCAAGTCTCCGTACCAATAGCAGAGAATAGATATATATTTCCAATGCTTTTATAGAAAGATAGATTTATTGATTATAGCTACAAAATTAATCTGTTTTAAGTTAAAAAAAAAAAACCTAAGAAAAATTGTTTTCCAGGGGGAAAACCCCAAATGCAATGATATGTAAGTCCTTGGGGGACTTTCCTGGTGGTCCAGTGGCTAAGACTCTGTGTTCCCAATGCACAGTTTGGTCCCTGGTCAGGGAACTAGATCTCACATGCTGCAGCTAAGACCCAGTGTAGCCAAATAAATCAAGTTTTTTAAAAGTCCTTGGAATACCAGGTATCTTTTATTGACTGATTCTCAGTGCTGCTGTTGTTTGCCTTTTCATGGTTAAGGAGGTGTTTCTCCTGTCCTCATACCCACCTTATTTCCTTCACACTAAAGCTCTCTGGCCCCTTGTCTCCCAGCCCTAGGAACCAGCCCGCTGCACTGAGACAGGAGAGGCTCAGACGTGTTCAATGAGTTGCTGGAGAACGGGAGCACTGGCCGTGTGGTGGCCAAGTTCTCTTCTTGCCTTTCCAATCAGAAGCTGCCTCTGGCATTTCTTGAGAGGATCAGTCTCTCATGGGAGGAGGGGCTGTAGATGAGCCTGGAGAGGCCAGGGTGATGGTGGTGGCATAAGAAACGAAAGACCCTTCTGTCTGTTCCACTGTTGCTCCAGTGATTTTCTGTCTGCTTCCCTCAGTTATATGGATTGTAGCATGGTCCAAATTTTGGACCTACTTTCCCCTGTCTGAAAGAAAAAAGATTATTTTTCAGAATAGTATTTAAATACTCTTCCTTTCTCTTAAAATCTATCAGACTTTACTAATAGACTTTAGAGTTTCAAAATCCAAACTTAGGATAAAAGATGAGCAAGTGTTTGCTTGTTTGGACAGCCCTTCCATTTCTATATCTTAATGCACATAGACCCCACCTCCCCTATGAGACCTGTCCTGCCTCTGCCAGCCCACCTTTATTTTTTTTTTTTTTCCTTTTTTAAAATCACTGCAGTGTTAACTCTGTGTACTTTACATTTTGGCATTCAGTTACATAATGCCGTGAGTTATTTAACTGCTCTGGGTGAGAGTCTTGTCCTTCTAGGGATAAAGATGTTGGGAAGAGATGAGTATCTCTTTTTCTTCTCTTGTCTACACCCCAAATCAGTTCCCACAACCCTCTGCACATTGGTGTGGTCAGGGTAGGTGTTGAACACACTCTTGTTAGAAATGAAATTAACCCAATATATGCCATGGTTCCACCTTACTAGCCCTGTGATGGATAGTAGCTTTGTTCACTCTTCTCTCTCTAAAGGAAACTAAAGATAAGATCCTGGTGGTGAACGAGACAGAGTTTACTCTTAAATCTGTTAGCTAGATTTCTTCAGATTCTGGCTGTACCAACTCACTTGATATTTAGAAAGCCTTCTTCAAGCCAGTGCAATGAAGGGAGAAAACTACCAACTATAGACAATAGGCAAATACACTCTATCTCTTACAGGTTGTATGAACTTGGACAAGCCCTAAGCCTCTCTAAGCCTCAGCTTTTTTCATATGTGACTTAATAAGACCTACACTGCCTCCCTCCACCTGCCTTCTAGGGATGCTTTAAAACTCAAACAAGCCTCTGATGTGACATTAGCATACTCTGTAAACCAATAAAGTTCTATATTAACATCAGAGATTCTTACATCAGTAATCATACTGGCTAACGTTTATTGCTTACTGAGCTCTTATTTTGAGCATTGTTTTCAGACGCATCCTGCATTGTCAACTCATGTAATGCTCACAACAATGTTATGATGTAAAAACTATTATCCCTATTTTGCAGATGAAGGAACTGAGGCACAGAGCGTTTCAATAGCTTACCCAGGACCCAGTGTTAGCACTGGGATACAAATCCAGGCAGCCTGGCTCTGAGGTCTCTATGGCTGCTGTGAAGAAGGAAAGAGGAATGGGGTGATGGGTTATGAGAGTAAAGGTCAGCTAGTAACTTATGACCATCTTTTGGGGCAGCAAACAAAGGAGAAGGTGAAGCTTCTGATTCAGCTGGCTGATAGCTTTGTGGAAAAAGGTCACATTCATGCCACAGAAATCAGGAAATGGGTGACCACAGTGGACAAGCATTACAGAGACTTCTCATTGAGGATGGGAAAATACCGGTACTCCCTGGAGAAAGCCCTAGGAGTCAACACAGAGGTAGGTATGGGAGTTCCTAGGTGGGACATCTTCCTTTCCCTCTCCCTCAGTACTGCCGCTCCTCGCTGTGGAAGGAAGCTGGGATTGCAGAGGAATCTTCCTGAGCTGTTGACACCTAGAGCTCTTGCCTTGTGTAGTTTTTCTCCTGGATGGGCTGGATCTTGCTGGTACTTCCAACTCCCCCAGACTTGTACTGTGTATATTGTAAAATTGGCTGGCCAGGAGTGGGGCCTATGGCTACAGAACAGAGTTTTTCTCTGTGTAGAGTTAACTGTTGACTTTGAGGATTAAACTCCTTATCTTGGCCTCATCAGTACTGTCTTCCACCCAATTATGTTGACCAGCAAATGATTAGAGTCCTCAGTATGTATAATAGTGCTCTTTTAATAATAAGGGATGCAATTTGTGTAAAGTCTATTTGACATTTCAACTGAAAAGAAATACTCTTTGCCAGGAAGCAAAGAAGACTGACTTTTTAATCTCTTCTTTATAATAAGGGTCAGTAACCTATGAATTAAGAGCTAAATACAGGGTGCCAATTTAATCCTAGGATTTCTAGTTCTTAAATCTTTAAATAGGCTCATACTCTGAAACAGAGAATTAAAGTAGTCAAACCACTAAAATTGGGGGAATTAACGTCTCCCCCAGGCTTTACCTTATGAGCTTTTTTTCCGAGAGGTTTTCATCCTATATAAATACCAGACAGTGGTTGAAGTAAGCAGGAATGGGCAATTAGAAAATTCAGTAATCGTTCTGTCATTTAGCTTTCTATTTCCAGAGAAGTTGTTTGTTTAAATAAAAATATTTACTTTTATTACTTTCCCTTGACAAATGGAAGTTTTCTTCTGTATTTATGCATTTCTGTTTCACATCTGTTTTAATGGTTAATAATCAACCTTGGATCAGTGTGTGTGTGTAGATCTAAACAGAACAAAGTCCTTGGGGAATTATGAGACTAATTATCAAATGTGTTCATTCTTTTCCTTTGTTGTAGATATTAGTCCTGAACATTTGACTTGAACATTTTATATTTTTCTTATTTGAAAAAGCATCATGAAGAATTTTTTGAAGAATTATGAAGAAGAGTGCTTGTGGGTGGCAGTTGGTGGGATTCCCCATCTTCTTATCCTTCTCCATTATATCTTTCTCTGTTCTTCCTGTCCCCTGCCTCCCCTAACTCTGATGAGTTGCTTTCCAGAACATCTCCAAGGTGACCTCTGTGATCTGTTGTGTGTAGGATAACAAGGACCTGGAGCTGGACATCATCCCAGCAAGCCTTTCAGATCGTGAGGTCAAGCTCCGGGATGCCAACCATGAGGTCAATGAAGAGAAGCGGAAATCAGCCCGGAAAAAAGAGTATGTTTGTGTGTGCATGTGGGCAGGGGTTGGGGGCAGTTTCTGCTTGACTGGCAGGTTCCTCATGGCTGTGCTTGGTTTTCACTGCCACCCATCACTTTAGACTAGCTGATGTATCCTCATGACCACCTACAGAGGTTGGGATGGACAGACGGGATGCTTCCACCCACATTTCACGCTAACCAAGAACTGTAGGGCATTGGAGAGAAGAAACAATGAACTAAGTCAACTTTACAAACCAAATCTTGCCACTCTGCTTCCTTAACATTGGTGTTACAAAGTTACATATAGCCAGAGATAAGCGCACACTTTATGAAGAGCATTTTGACAGAGTCCTTTCAGGTAATGCTGGAAAAAAGTGTGTTCTAAAATTAAGAAGTCTTCTGTAGTTGATTTTATCAAAATAAAGTAGGACCACAGGTTCCTTAGAGCTGAAGAAATTCAAGGTAGTCTGTGAAGTCAGAGCTTGTGTTTTATCTGGGAGTGTAGTAGTTTGTTTGGGCTGCGATAACAAAGTATGATGAAGTAGATGCTTTTAACAACAGGAATGTATGGTCTTACAGTTCTGGAGGCGAGAAGTCTGAGAGTACAGTGTTGTCTGGGTTGGCTCCTTCTGAGGGTTGGGAGGGCAGCCTCTGCTCCAGGCTACTCTCCTGCCTTGTGGATGGCTGTCTTCACATGCACATGGCATCCTCTCTGAACACAGGCCTGTGTCCAGATTTCCCCCCTTTTAGGGATACCAGTCATTTTGGAATGGGAGCCCAGCCTACGCCAGTATGACCTCATCTTAACTAACTGCATCTGCAATGACTCTATTTCTAAATAAGTGCCACTTCCTAGGGTACCGGGAGTTGGGACACAACATATGCATTTTAGAGGAGACACAATTCAACCCATAACAGGGAGGAAAATGAGGGGAGAGTGTGAGGGCAGATCTTCCTGCTGGGCTCTCTCTGGGACTCCAAATTGCCAGAGGATGGTAAAGGTGAATGGAAAGTAAAAGAAAATGGGGTAGAGGGTAGTGAAGCTATATTATGAAGAAAAACAGGAAAAACTGCAGGAAGTAGGAGGAGAAAAAAAGGAGAAGATAGAAACTTGCCAGAATCCAAGGCAGTAAAATCAAAGACAACTTTTCAAAACATGTGGGAAAGGTATGCATTACCTCTCTAACCAACTGAAAGCCCATTTGTTTCCTTCTAGATTCATTATGGCAGAATTGCTCCAGACAGAGAAGGCTTATGTGAGGGACTTACACGAGTGCTTAGAGGTAAGTCTTGTGGTCATCAGTTCTCAGCTGTGTTAGAAAATGGTGTCCTTGCCACATCTGGTACTGGAGAGGAGCTCAGTAGTCTGTCTTATCCGAGCTTGAAGAATGAAAAACCAGCCAGAGGACATCTTTCCCCAAGTCAGTAATAATTGCATGAGAGTTAAATGTGCTTTGGAAAACAAACTTTTCTCAGATTGGAACTAGACCCAATAAAAGAAAGCATGTAAGGAAAATGAATCCAAAATAAAATCCATGACACAGTCAATGAACTTAAATCTGAAAATCTGCATCTCCCCCCTGACGCACAGTCAAACTCAAAACATATTTAATAAATAAAAGTATGGAGTTTGTGCTGTTGCTAGGATGAATTTCCTTAACAGCAGATCAAGATAATAGAACATTCAGGTTTTCTTTCTTTTCATTCTGCTTATTTACCATCTCACTTTTTAAGCTCTACATGCAGCCCTAGTCTGACCCTTACCCCACAAGTTTTTAAGGCATATTTGTTTTTATGTATTTCACATGGCAGTGCTTGCCAATGATGGAACTGTTGCTATCTTACAGACCTACCTGTGGGAAATGACCAGTGGTGTGGAGGAGATCCCCCCTGGGATCCTTAATAAGGAGCATATCATCTTTGGCAACATCCAGGAGATCTACGATTTTCATAACAAGTAGGTTGGTGGAGGGTTTCAATGGAGTACACTTACGGCCATAAATACCCAACAACAAGGCTTCCCAACAAGTGGATCAAAGTTGACTGGGAATTCTCTCCCGGTAAAGTAGTGCCTGTTAAATCTCTAAGTCAGTGGCTCTCAGACTTCTTTCTCACTCACCCCTCTTTCTCCACAGTGGTCCAAAATTCCTAATGGAGAGTGAAGTCAAATGTTCAACAGTGTCCTAACCTAACTGCCAGTATCCCCTGACCGAATCAAAATGATAGGCGGGCTTGAGAAAGTAAAAGTAGCTTCTCTTTATTAAAACTCTGGGTAATCCTGACATTAGAGTTTATCTGAGGTTAACCATCCTACTTTGCAGGCCTTAGGTTTCAAGTTCCACTGATGTTTTCTTTTTACCTAAATATTCCCTCCATCCCTAACTACCTCAGCATCCCCACCCTCAACCAAAACAACAGACAGATTGATAGATACCTAATCAAATTATCTAATAGAATATATTTCTTGACAGTTTATAGGGGAGAACGTCAATTGATCCTCTATGTTTTGTTGAAATAAGTAGAATCATAGAGCCCTAACACCTCACAACTCACTTCTTCCAGCTCCCAATCTGATTTAAACATCTTTTCCATAGCATACTAAACATATTCAGCTGTTAACAAAGGGTCAGCAAGAACACTGGTTGGTTAGATTACATATCCACCTATGGAAATAACTCAGTTTCCAATGTACAAATGGAGGAAACCTTGAGAAATAATGTTGACAAAAAGTCCTAGAGCTCTCTCAGGACCCTGTTACAAAGAAGGGCTAACGTAGAGGTTCAAAGTTGTAGAATACAGTATAGAGGAAGTCTGAGGGTCAGGCTAGGCAAGGCTTTGACTCAATGAAGTGGTCATGCTGGAGATGAAACTGCAAGTGCACCAGGGTGGCAGTCCCCCTGAGGCAAGACTCTAGAACGGCACTGTGCCTTAGAGCCGTCAGTAGGGTGGGAATGTTTTGTGTCTGTGATGTCCAATGCCGTAGCCACTGGTTATGTGTGCTTAGTGAACACATAATGTGTGATTAGTGCTACTGAGAACTGCATTTTCAACTTTGTTTATTTAATAAGTATAGGTGACAAGTGGCTAATATATGGCACCGCCCAGCTCTAGAGAATGAGACCTCATTCTTAAGAATGACCAAAGGCAAGTGTGTGTGTTCAGTTGCTCAGCAGTGTCTGACTCTTTGCAACTCCATGGACTATAGCCCACCAGGCTCCTCTGTCCATGGAATTTTCTAGGCAAGAATACTGGAATGAGTTGCCATTTCCTCCTCCAGGGGATCTTCCCAACCCAAGGATCAAACATGCATTTCCTGCACTGCAGGCTGATTCTTACTAAGCCACCTGGCAAGTAATAGTTGGATATAAAAGGATGCTGAGCCCTAAAATATCTAAAAAGCGGGTGAAGAGGTACTCCTCTCGTCAACACCTGATGACTAATCCCCTGTAAAGTCATCAAATGGCATTAGTTTAAAGAAAACATAAAATATGTAGCTCCCCTGTCAGATTATGAAAGCAGTAAGCTCCAGGGTAAAAATACCTTTTGACTTTCTGGAGTACTTGATAGAAGTTCCTAGTCTTTTTTTTAAATCCAAATTTTTATACTCTCTATATGTTTTATCTGGAAATCTCCAGTGACAGCAATATTTTCTCCTCATGTCTATTTAATAAGATCCCAATAAAGGCATTCTTGACCACTGACCCCACATTCCATCATCTGAGCTCAGTTGAGTATTATCCCATCTCCCTAGATATTTGGGAAGATCCCAGCCTAGAAAGCAGTAAGTCATGTTACTTTTCTTATCTGATTTATGATCTCTGGGATTTAGCCAGAAGTCTCACTTTGCTCATATTCTTACTAAATTGGCAAGGTGTAGGAATATAGAGATCACTATACGCACTTCCTGTGAGACTTGTTTTTGCCAAATCAGTGTATAAGGAGAAAGACTCTTTATTTCAAAATTGACCAATTGTAACACATCTGGGCTTCCCTGATGGCTCAGCGTTGAAAGGATCCACTTGCCATACAGGAGACATGAGTTCAATCCCTGGGTTGGAAAGATCCCCTGGAGAAGGACATGGCAATCCACTCCAGTATTGTTGCCTGGGAGATCCCATGCACAGATGAGCCTGGTGGGCTAGGTCCCTGGGGTCATAAAGAGTTGGACACAATTTAACAACTAAATAACAGCAGAATATCTAGCATAACCTTGCCTTTTTATGGTTTAAAGGTATCAATCCAGTAAATCAAGGCAAGTGGTTTGGTAGTCTATTTAAAAAGTAGCTGAAGATCTACCTACCAGTTACAAAATAGAGTTCTAAGAACTCCATAAAATAGAAAAGTCAAGTTAAGCCATAGGAATATTGCATTTTGTAGAGGAATAAATTCAGTGATTAAGAACACAGCTACCCAAAAAAAATTACCTATTTATAACATTATAAGAAACAAGAAGAAAATAAAAACCAGCCTGTGAGCAACCAAACGAAATATCACAAATATAAAGTTCTTATCTTTCCAGAGGAACTCCTTCTTGTCTTCCATAGGTGAAGTAAAGTGGTCGCTCAGTCGTGTCCGACTCTTTGCGACCCCATGGACTGTAACCTACCAGGTTCCTCTGTCCATGGGATTTTCCAGGCAACCCTCTCTATTTCTTGGTTAGATTGTTTCCAAGCCCATAGCAATTTAGAAGCAGCAAATAAGAATCAAGAATTGGAGCAAGTAGCTTGATATCAGTACCTGACAGGAAAGAAAGATAAACTTCCAATAGAGTCAAAAGAATCCAAAAGATCAAGGTAGTCAAGAGCTATTCTCCATTGGTGCAGATGATCCTATGTCCCAATATAACCCAATATAGAGCCCAACAGAGCCACTGTATTATGATACAGCATAGTAATATGTTATTATATTAATAATAACTAATAATGAATCATTGGCATATCCTGCATGAAAAAGCAAGGAACTTGTAATGCATTTAGAAAGCTATCCACAAAAGTATGTTTTAAATAGTCCACGATTTAGGGGAACATGCAAAAAAATCAAGCTATTTATTAATTTCTAGGATCTAGAGGACTTAAGACTTTATTTACTCTACTCATAATATGTGCTTTCTTCATGTCATACAAAATTTGACTAATGTCGAAAGTATAACCCTCTAAAATCTCTAACGAGTAATATTAAAAATGGCAATTAAGCCAACTTTGGAAATGCAGAAATTGTGAACTCCATAAGAGGTCATGTCTTTCACTGCATAACCCCAATACTTGGCACACGGTAAACATTAAGTAAGTATTTGTTGCGGGGATGAATGAATGGATGGGCTAAAAATAGAATTAAAATTTGCAGACTTATGGCTAATGCCATTCAAGTCATAATTCACTCTTTTGTTTATGAAAATCTCAAGATAACGGAAAATCATTATTTTTCTTCATCACTGTCAGAACCTTCTAGACAAGCAAAACATTTGCATGTCTAAATGAAGGCGTTTCCTGGGTGCTTCTTATTGGGAAGACCAGGCAATTGTCCAAGCTCTAGTTTCCTCTTCAGGAATACTTTTCTGAAATGGTCACTTTTTAACCTAAACATATCAAAAGGTTCTTTTTAACCCCAGTTGCTTGTGTCTTTTCAAATTTATAATTAAGTGCTATCTGACAGAGAAACAGACTCCTCTGATTTCTAGTGCATAGCTCAGGTTCTGTGCTTCTTCTCCAGAGAGAGAGTGAGGGAAAGAGATTGGGAGGGAGGAAGACTGGGGACAGAGACTGAGAGGCAGGGGGACTGAGATGGACCCTGCCTGCATAACCACATCAGCTGAGGCACTAGGAAATTAGTGTCTAGACCAAAGGTGAATATATTAAATAACTCAGCTAGTTAATATTGATCCTTTTAAATGATGTCACTTTGAAAAATGACAGTCAAGATTGGTTTTGTGTGTGTGTGACCTTTCTGTAGGAGCTTTATCTCTATAGGTATTGAATGGAGAAGTTCCCAAGTACCAAAATTTCTGTAAAGAAGAATAATTCATATATGTAGAATTTACTAGTTACAAGTAGTGATGTTAACACAAATTGGAGGTTTAAGTGGAATGATACTTGGTTTTTACCTTCTGGTCTCCCTATGTTGATACTGCATCTCATATCTATAGAACTAAATATAAAGATCATGGCACTTACCTACTCAAAACCTAGATCTGTTTTTTTGCATTTTGTTAAGCATTCTGGGAGTACTCAGGAAAGGTAATAAATGCCATAAATAGATCTCCCCAATGGTGATGGTTTTGTTAATGTTCTTTCCCCACTTTGACTGGCCTACAGCTTGTAATGTGGGGAAATCATTCATTTTCAGTTTGCCTTGTATTTGATTTTCAGCTTCGGAAAGGACAGCAGTTTGTTTAAAATGCTCATCTCCTTTGGTTAAATCTGAACTTACTTTTTTCCCTTTCAGTTTTTGGAGACATGGCTATATGTGAGTCTGGGCAATAACATTTTTATAAAATCTCTATTGTCAGGGATCAGAAGGTCTTCCTGAGCATCAAGCAAAACCATCTCCACTGACAGATAAGGGCCCTGAGACCAAGAGAGGGCCCAATGACTTGCACACTTTGTGACATTTCCCCATTGACCAATTAGGCATAGATTCCAGGCGCTGGGGCAGTCCCTTTCTCTCCGTAGACCACGGCTGGCAGTGCCAAGTCTGGTTGCTTTGGTTCATATCTAACCAGTTTCAATGTGCATCCTCAAATCTCAGGAACACTTCAACCCATTTCTTCCATAGGTGTTTTCATCCAGGTCACACACCCTTACAATAATGGCCTGAAATGAAGAGGTTTGGGAGTGAGTCTCAATCCTGGGTCAAGGATGGGGGAAGGTGCAGACATCACACTCCAGTTGGACTGTGTCTTGTCACGTCTGCTCCTGTGAGACTGAGGCACAAGAGGGGCAAGGTTGTGGGTGGAGGTGGTGCAAGGCAGAAATGGTGGTGACAGGAGCATGGAGGGAGGGAGGAGAGACAGTCAGTGGGAGAGTGGGATAAAACACCTGGGTAGAGGAGAAGTGAGAACAGTGGATAACAAGGGAAAAGAAGAGATGGGGAGAAGAGAGGGAAAAGAAGGGAGAGAGGGAGGGAGAGAGATGGATTAAAAAAAGAGCTAGACCTCCCTATCTCCTACTGTAGTCAGGAGAGTCAGTAAAGTGTTTTTCAAACATTTTGTATTATGAACCAAAGAAAAATTATATAACCTGTCCTGATATGCACATGCTTTATATATTATATATAATAGGAAAATTAAATCCTGAAAAATAATACCCTCACCATGTGTGATGCACTCTGATATTTTGGATTAGGTTCTGTTTTCCTTCCTCTTTAATGCCGGTTTCCACCCTCTAAATTGATTTTACAACCCCTTGAAATGCAGAGGGTGGATCTGTAGCTACAAGGTGAGGAGCTCGCTCCCCCAAGTGGAAAGAAAAGGGATGTGCAGGCCACAGCCTCATCTGAAGGCCTCTGCCCGGCTGCAGCTGCTTTCTCTGCTTTGCCTCTGCTACTCCCTCCGATACTCACACACCTTGTTTGTATTCTCTGCTTTCTGTGCTTCTTTCCCACTCCAGGAAAATCTTGTTCTATTCTACACCTTTGTTTCATAGAAACTGGAACTTGCAAAGGTTTGTGACCTACTCAAACCGATTAGTAACACAGTCAAAGAATCCAAGTCTTCATAACTCCCTATTTAGTCACACTGTCACTTTAATATTCAAATATCAAGCAGAGAGGAAGGGGAGTGTGTTTTTTCTGGGCCCTAAATTTATACTCTGAGAGATAACTGCAAGCCTTACACACTTATCAGTAGGGCCTTAAAAAATTATAGCTGCGATTTTGTTGCTGGTTTTTTTTTTCCAGTGCTAATTTTATAAATATGGGGGAGTACCCAAAGCAAAACAAAGTCTAAACATTCATTTTGGTGTGTCAAAGTCATGTTCATTTCAGTTGTACACACTAACTTCTTGGTGTCCATGCCTAGCTACTAAACAGCCTGTCAATGGCCTATGAATAACATTAAATGTAAGATTAGTTGTTTATATTTTACTTTAACATTAAATTTATGTTTGTGCAGTACTTTTTGATTCATCTAATCACAAAAGTTAAATTTAGGAAATATTAGCAAAACATATTCAACAGGTAGCACTGCAGCGAGGTAAGCTGCTGCTTGAGGTTGAAGGTGAGGTGGGCGGTGTACTGAGTAAGAGTCCAGTCCTGCGCACCTTTCCTCTCCACCTCTAACCTCAGCAGAAGTTTCTGCTGTGAAGTAAAGAGACAGCGCCTGGTGATTGTCAGGACTCAGCCCAGGTGGTCAGACTGTGCTGCGTGAAGACTTCTGTGAACCATCCGGCGCCTTTCCTGAGTGCACACAACTCCCCAGTGGTTTAACAGCTGCTAGGTGTACTAACCAGTCGTCCTGGCCCGCAGTCCAGAACCTCTTCCATGCTGGGCTCTGGGCCTATCTGGTCACTAATGGGTCCCTTAGAAATGATCTCTAGTTCCTCTGGTATGCAAAAGCATTGATAGGGGGCAGTGTCCTGGGCTGCCTGCAAAGAAGCCTGCTACCTCTCTCCCCCGCCTGTCTCCAGGTTTGTTTACGTCTACTCCTCATTGTTCTACTTTTCTCTTGTTACCACTATGCCCCTGCTTCATTCCCCTTCTCAACAACAAGTGTGCATGCCCATGCCTGAGAGCATGCACAAACAAGGCCATCACATGTATTCCCTTTTAAATTCAAGCTACACCCTTGATATGAAGGTCCTCAGTGAAGGACACACTTCTCTAGAAGCAGTAAGACTATAGACCAAATTTACCTTTGGCAAAAATAACAGTTTCAGAATGACTCAGAGTGCCTTTGGAATGGTACTGTTTTCATAGTGCTTAATGACAAAGCTCACAAAGTTTTTCTGTCAATAATGCTAGCGGCTTTATTTTCCAGGATCCCATCCAAAGCCGGAGCGAAGCATTTTCCTCATAAAGTAACTGCATAATGTTTTGCATCATAATAATCTGATAGAGTAATAACATTGCTATCTTGACATTTCTTTTTTATTGAAGTGTAGTTGTTGTACACTGTCAAGTGTGATGTGCTGTGCCTAGTCGCTCAGTCATGTCCGACTCTGCGACCCCATGGACCGTAGCCCGCCAGGCTCCTCTGTCCATGGGGATTCTCCAGGCAAAAATACTGAACTGGGTTGCCATGCCCTCCTCCAGGGCATCTTCCCAACCCAGGTGCTGAACTGAGGTCTCCCACATTGCAGGTGGATTCTTTGCCATTTGAGTCACCAGGGAAGCCCCACTATGTACAATACAGGTGTACAATAGAGTGATTCACAGTTTTAAAGGTTATGCTCCATTTATCAGTATTATAAAATATCCCTTGTGTTATACAGTATATCCTTGTAGCTTGTTTTGTTTTATCCCTGATAGTTGTAATTTTTAATCCCATACCCCTGTATTGCCCCTCCCACTTCTCTCTCCCCACTAGTAACCATTAGTTTGTTCTCTGTATCTGTGAGTGTGCTTCTTTTTTGTTACATTCATAAGTTTGTTGTATTTTTAAAATTCTGTAAAGAAGTGATATCATACAGTATTTGAATCTTGACATTTCTTTAAAAGTTTTACTCATTTCTGAAAGAACCCCAGATACTCACACAAGCACTTAAATTTTATGCTTTGCTCATTCTCCCATGATTTATTACACATAATTATTGAAGTGGTAAGGACCAAGATGTTGCTATAGAACAGCTGAGGAGGAATGTCCCATCCTTTGTGAAAAGTGTTGTGACTTCTTGTGCTTTAATTTAAACTCATCACGTCTATTTGAAGTAGGTAGAATTATACTGATCAAGTGTACATGACCTATTATCTTCATAAATTTCAAATTAAAAAGCAAAATAGAGTTTGATACTGCTACTGGTCTTCAACAATTACTTGAGATGGTATTGCACAACTTTCTCAAAGTTATGAATTGATATACCCATCACAGGATAGCTTGTTTAATTCCTACCTTTTTAAAAAAAATTAAGCTATATAGAGTGGATGTAGGATCTGCCAGTTGGAAGCACACTGGAAAGGGCAGTCAGTTCAGTTGCTCAGTTGTGTCCGACTCTTTGCAACCCCATGGACTGCAGCACGTCCATCACCAACTCTCAGAGCTTACTCAAACTCATGTCCATAGAGTCGGTGATGCCATCCAACCATTTCATCCTCTGTCGCCCCCTTCTCCTCCCGCCTTCAATCTTTCCCAGCATCAGGGTCTTTTCCAGTTAGTCAGTTCTTCACATCAGGTGGCTAAAGTGTTGGAGTTTCATCTTCAGCATCATTCCTTCCAATGAATATTCAGGACTGATTTCCTTTAGGATTGACTGGTTGGATCTCCTTGCAGTCCAAGGGACTCTCAAGAGTCTTTTCCAACACGACAGTTCAAAAGCATCAATTCTTCAGCGCTCAGCCTTCTTTATAGTCCAACTCTCACATCCATACATGACTACCGGAAAAACCATAGCTTTGACTAGATGGACATTTGTTGGCAAAGTAATGTCTCTGCTTTTTAATATACTGTCTAGGTTGGTCATAGCTTTCCTTCCAAGTAGCAAGCATCTTTTAATTTCATGACTGCAGTCACCATATGCAGTGATTTTGGAGCCCCCAAAAATTGCTTTCAAAAGCTGATCTATGAACTGGATGCATTAAAATCACCCAGGGAGTTTTGCTAAATGGTACAGATGCTCAGATCCTAACCCCAGAGGACAGTGCACAGGCAGGAATAGGGATCTCTGAGCGTTCCTGAGACAAAGTCTGATACTTTCCCCAAAAGTGTACCACTTGCAGAGAAGTTTGGGAAGCACTGCACACTCTACTTACTTCAGAGATATAATGTACCTCATCATATTATAGGATTTTGAAAGTCCTTTCATAAACAAACCAGTTTAACCCAGAATTTCCAAGCTTAAATGATATGTGACCTTGAAATCCAATTTTTACATAACCCCAATCAAGATTTTTCCCAGGATGTGGTTTTCAGAGAAGATAATTGACTGTAGATTTTCACCAGGGGCATGGTGGGAAGAGCTCCCTGGGGATAAGTCTCCAGGAGTGGAGCTTATTATAATTGGGAGGCATTGATCCTGAAAAACTAATTTAGTGCCTACTATATGCCAGGCAGTGGTTTGGGTTCTTTACCTACATGAGTTTATTAAATCCTCACAACAACCCCATGAGGTTGTTTAAAATTGAGAAAAATGGTACTTTGTGAGACCGCCTACTCACAACTGTGACTAGATGTGAATTCTGATTCTTTTATTTGAGCTTGGTTTTGGAAGGAAAGGAAAGTGAGGCCTTGGCTTAGTAGAAGAGTGGACTAGTGGCAGTTGCTATTAAAACCTTCATTTTCCAGAAAGGCATTAATTGTAGAAATGATATTCTATGTACTTAATTCATTTTAAAGTGTTTTCATTTCTTGAAAATTTTCAGAGTATCCTCCCATAGGTAGCTGCTGTCTCCAAAGATTGCTATTACTGTCTTTAGCATCTAGATCAATTATCAACTCTGTGGGCATAATTACCTTTTTTACTTAAAACTAACCTTAAGTGACCAAGTCACTGACCTTCAGTCATAAGTTAAGGAAAGAGGGAAGCTCTCCCTGAGTCATCACAGAGTCCTTGCAACTTCTAAAACAAGAATACAATTTTATATCTTCTATGGAATGTCATGATCCAGGCTAATGTATCATTTCTTTGGTCACTCTTAATAGAGAAAAACCTGTATACCATAGTGGTCAGAGTGAGGGGATGGGAGTGAGAGCTCAGAAGTGGGCAAGTGGAAGTTTCCTACAGCCAAGAGCATTTATCCTAGGTGACTGGGGCTCCATATTCTCCTGTTTCTTTTTTTTTTCCCCAAGTACTCTTCTGTTCTTAACTCCTCCTTTCTTTAAAGCGGTTCATTTCCTTTCACCAGTCCTTGTCCTAGAATAGCTCTTCCCCCACTCACCAAGCCATTCCAGCCCTAACCCCCAGGTCCTGTTCAGCCCATCACAGCTCAGAGCTGGATTTCCATCCATTGTCTTCACTGAGATTATCCTGAAGGCCAATATGAGAAATAACCATAAAGAATGTCTCAACACCTGAAAAAATACCTGTGAAGATTTTGTACCTTATGTTGTTTAGTGTTCTCATGGAAAACAGCCACACAATACATGTCTTTCAGAATTTAGTTCCAGAAATTAAAATTATAGTATATTAAAAATAGATGAATGTTTTAATATATTATGTTATGTATGTGGTGATGATCCAGATTGCTTCTCTTTGCAACAAAAAAACACGTGTTTTCTTTTTGTCCTTGGAAAAAATTTGATCCTCACTTGCAACATTATATAATATTTTTCTATTTCTAATTTAGAATTCTTATTAAATGTGGGTGACCTGCAGCTATTCTAAAAGTAGCAGTAAATATGATACTTTATTGATTTTTGAGCACTGCATATGTGCATTTTGTAAGCCCAAATTGCATTATAATCACTGCTGGTCAGTAATTCAGGTCAGGATACTCCAGAATTCAGGGGAAAGATGATTATCATTAAATGGATACTGCTAGGAGTCTTCAAACATTTTCAACTGACTTTTACTTACTACTGAAGTAATATTTATTTGTAGTAGAATTTCAATGGCAGATGGACAAAAAACATCATCTATGATTCTATAAATCTTTGGCATTTTGACCTTACAAATATGGCGTGCCAAACATTTTTTAATTGCACATATATATTTCTTTAAACCAAAACCAAATCATTCTATGTCATTGAAAAGAGAACACAAATAACATGTGTATGTATATATATAAGTGAAGTCACTTAGTCATGTCCGACTCTTTGCGACCCCATGGACTGTAGCCCACCAGGCTCCTCAGTCCATGGAATTTTCCAGGCAAGAGTACTGAAGTGGGTTGCCATTTCCTTCTCCAGGGGATCTTCCCAACCCAGGGATCGAACCTGGGTCTCCCACACTGCAGGCAAACGCTTTACTGTCTGAGCCACCAGGGAAGCCCGTATATATATATATATATATATATATATATATATATATATATATATATATATATATATATATATCCCATAAGCAATTGTAATTATAAGATGCTTCCAGAATGCTCGGACAAGAGAAATCAGGTAGTATAAGTCATTATTTGTTCCAATGATAGAGGTAAGTAATGGAATAATTCAGACCTACTTTATATCTTTTAATTTTTGAATCAACTTTTAAAATAAAAATTAAATAGAAAATTATGGATTGAGAAGACCCACTCACTTCTATCCTTTTTTTTGCATTTTACACTGTTTCATTTATTTCTTTTAATTTACTTTAAAAAATTTTTATTGTCTCATTTATAATCATTACAATGTCACTCTAATATGGGTACTATGATTCATGGTAAGTTGCCCAGAGCTACCTAACCTAACAAAACAAGGATTTTAACCCAAGGCCTCTCAGTTCCTAAACTGTACTTTCTCTACTACATTAGAGATATTAACCTATGATAGTTGGTGGCAGTATTTGACCCATGTTTATCTTTATCCACCTTATTTTTTCATCTGGTTTCCTGTGGTAATGACTTAAAAATATATTTGCATTGTTTCCAATCCAGTTTTATTTCAAACAGTACTGCAGTGAACACTCTTCTTTTTGTGTTATTTCACATGTGTGAAAGTCTGTTTGCTCTTCCCTTTATTTTTATTGTGGTATACTTGATGTACAATTTTATATAAGTTTCAGATGTACAATGTAGTGAGTCACAGTCTTTAAAGATTATACTCCATTTATAATTATCATAAAATATTGGCTATATTCCCCACATTGTACAGTACATCCTTGTATGTTATTTCTTCATACATAGTAGTTTGTACCTCTTAATCCCCTATCCCTTTCTTGCCCCTCTCCTCTTTTCTCTCCACACTGGTAACCACTATCTTGTTCTATCTGTCAGTCTGTTTCTTTTTTGTTATATTCACCAGTTTGTTGTAGTTTTTAGACTCCACATATAAGTGATATCATACGGTATTTGTTTTTCTCTGTCTGACTTATTTCACTTAGCATAATAGCCTTCTAGTAAATTCATGTTGTTGCAAATGGCAAAATTGCATTCTTTTTATGGCTGAGTAAATGCATGTGTGTGTGTGTGTGTGTGTGTGTGTAGGATGGCTCCTTTTCTCCATATCCTTGCCAACATTTGTTATTTGTGTTCCTTTTGGTGATAGCCATTCTGACTAGTGTGAGATGATGCTTCATTGTGCTTTTAATTTGCATTTCTCTGATGATTGATGATGATTAATTATGTTGAAACATCTTTTCATCTGCCTGTTAGCCATCTGTATGTCTTCTTGGGAGAAAATGTCCATTCAGGTCTTCTGCCCATTTTTAAATTGCGTTGTTTTGTTTGTTTGTTTGTTTATTGGAGGATAATTGCTTTACAATATTGTGGTGGTCTCTACCATACATCAGTGCAAATAAGTCATAATTATATATCTCCTCCCCCTTGAGCCTCCCTCCCCTCCTCATTCCAACCCTCTCAGTCGTCACAGAGCACCAGGCTGGGCTCCCTGTGTTAGACAGCAGCTTCCCACTAGCTATCTATTTTAGACACAAAGTGTATATATGTCAGTGCTACTCTCTCAATCTGACCCACCCTCTCCTTCCCCCACTGTGTCCACCAGACCATTCTCTCTGTCTGCATCTCCATTTCTTCTCTGTAAATAGGTTCATCAGTACTATTTTTCTAGATCCCATTTATATGCATTAATATACGATATTTGTTTCTCTTTCCGACTTCTTCACTCTGTATAACAGGCTCTAGGTTTGTCCACTTCACTACAACTAACTCAATTTTGTTCCTTTTTATGGCTAAGTAATATTCCGTTGTATCTATATACCACAACTTCTTTATCCATTCATCTGTCAGTGGGCATCTAGGTTGCTTCCATGTCCTGGCTATTGTAAATAGTGCTGCAATGAACATCAGGGTGCATGTACCTTTTAGAATTGTGGTTTATGCCCAGTAGTTAGATTGCTGGGTGATATGGTAGTTTTATTCCTAGTTTGTTAAGAAATCTCTGTAATGTTCTCCATAGTGGCTGTACTAATTTACATTCGCAGCAACAGTGCAGTAGGGTTCCCTTTTCTTCACATCCTCTCCAGCATTTATTGTTCATAGTATTTTGGTCATTCTGATTGGTGTCAGGTGATAACTCAGTGTACCTTTGATTTGCATATCTCTAATAATGAGTGATGTGGAGCATCTTTTCATGTGTTTATTGGCCATCTGTATGTCTTCTTTGGAGAAATGTCTGTTTAGATCTTCTACCCATTGTTTGATTGGATTGTTAGTTTTTCTGATATTGAACTATATGAGCTGCTTATATATTTTGGAATGAATCATTTGTCAGTTGCTTCATTTGCAGTTGTATGAGCTATTTATATATGTTGATATTAACCTCGTTTTGGTTATATCATTTGCAAATGTTTTCCCCCATTCAGTAGGTTGTCTTATTTGAGGAAGACTTTCTTTTTAACCACTTTATTGAAGTACGGTTGGTGTAAAAATCTGTACATTTTTAATATCACAAAAACACTGATGCATTTGGGGATAATTATATACCCATGGAACTATCACCACCATCAAGGCCATAGACATATTTATCACCTCCCAAAGTTTTCTTTTCTATTATTATATAAGAACACTTAACAAAAGATCCATCTTCTTTGCAAATTTGAAGTATGTAATGTAGTAATCTTAGCTATTGATCTTATGCTGTATAGTAGACCTCCAGAATTTATCTTGCAAAACTAAAATTGTACACTTTAACAATTAGTTTCTTGGGTTGGAAATAAGAGTATATTTATTCTCTACTTAGACAAAAGGCAGAATATTAGGCACATTCTTCTACACCTTGCTTTTTTCACTTAACAACTTGCCCTGGAGATCTTCCATGTAAAAACCTACAAAATTTTGCCATTTTTTATAGCCATATAGTATATGGTTCTGTGGATGTACTATACTTTGTCATCTATACACTGTCTTTTGCTATTATGGAGAGTGCCATAGTGAATATGCATATGTATACTTCATTTTGCATATGTGTGACTACAACTATAGGACATTTTCCAAAATTAAAATTGCAGAGGCAAAGATAAGTGCTTTTTTACTTTGATAGATATTGTCGAATTGACCTGTAAATATTATACCATCTTCCATCATTGTCAGAATGTTTCCCTATAGCCTCATAATTATTTGTAATACTTTGTCCGATTCTTAAAAAGAAAATGCCATTCCAATGATTCTGACTTATTTGAGCTTGAATTCTCTGAGCTCAAACCAATTGTTTAATATATGAATTTGAAGTTGGTGTAGTCAGCTCTTTATTATTTATTGACATAAAAAGGAGCTGCACCTTAGATAGTCACAATGGCAGATAATTCGGCAGTAATTCAGTTCAGCTTTGAGATGTATTATGACATTTTCCCCATTAAATTTTCTTTCCTGACAGTGTCATCAACAGGAAGCATTAACCCAGTTTTTAGCACAAACTGGGTACTGATGGAAGAAGAAAGTGAAAAATTGGAAAGAAGTCAGTATAGGATTCAGAATTTTTCCACCTTACCTCTGGGATCATAGATAGTATTATTTTGGTCTTTTGATACCTATATCTATATATTTTCAAATGTTGCAACATGCTCAGACTACTTGTAATAAAAAATAGAGTCATAGTTACCATTGAAATGCCCAACACAAGTATCATATTCCACTATTTTCAGCCTGAGAAGTGTAAACCTTTAAGGGAAACAATTAAGTAGCACTAATTTATCAATTAATTACAATTTTAATGAAATTAGTTCCAGCATATTTTAAATTGCTTCTTACCACATATCACTTAGAAAGTGGAGAAGGCATATATAAATAATGGAGAGTTTATGAGGTTGGGTTGGCCTCAGTATGAGCCTCTGGCGGGGAGGGGTCAACAGTACAGAAATGTCTGATTTCAGCCTTTCTCCCTCCTTGCAGCATCTTCCTCAAAGAACTGGAGAAGTATGAGCAGCTGCCTGAGGATGTGGGACACTGCTTTGTTACCTGGGTAACCTACTGAACTTCTCCTCCTACCATCCCATGTTTTCCAGGAGTACAGGTGATACCAGACGGCATCACTGTTCAGTGCCTGAGCTGATGATTGGTGTCACTGACATTCTAACACAGGACCAGGGGCTGTAGAGAAGATCCATGAGTAGGTCTGAAAGAAAGCAGTCTATCACTGAGCACAGGAGCCCTCCTTGGGAAAGGTCCTTAGATGTTGTGTCTGATATCTACCTTAAAAAAACTTTCAAAAATTGTAATGTCAGGAGATTGAAACAAGACCACCACCCCTGGTAGAAGAACTGTTCCAGCTCCACCCACAAGTTATTTTTAACAGGATGAGGATTAGGGAATTAGAACTTTAGAAATCCACGAAGCCATTGTTTACATATTCTTCCTTAATAAGAGAACAGACCTCCCAATTCTGACCTACAGGAATGTATATGTTGTCATTCTCTTTCTTGGAGCTGTTGTCATGGGTCAAGTAAATGGACTGAATGTACGAGGTTCTAATTATATAAATGGAAACTAGTCTCTGTTAGTATCTCCACACCCCATTATCCTGAGTTCAGGTTCCTGATATGTGTACCAACATCTCCAGGGTAGCCCACCTAGTACAATAAGTGCAACTAAACATGGAAATCTTTCCCCAGGGCTAGGCGCTCTAAATATTCAACAATTAACTAATTAGAGCTTCTACTCAAAATGGGTTAATTACTTTTCCAATGTCTTCACAATTCAGAGAGTTTGTGCTCTTAATGGCCCTATGGAATAGGCAGAGCTGTAGTTATGTTTTATATTTTATAGATGGAAAGATTTCAGAGGAGCTAGGGTGTTGACTAGTCCATTGACATATAATTAATATCACAGTTTATCCTGCAACTTTAGACCTGAGTTGCCTCGTTTTTCTGAAACTGTAACATTTACTTCCTGGCCTATTCTCTTAAAGAAGTCTCAGACTACCATTTTATTTTGTGCTAATACATTTTCCACCTCTAAATACATGAGCCCATGCACAGTTCACATTATTGCTAATAAATAGTATATGATCCCTTGCACAGCCAATGTAGAGAAAAAATGAAACTGACCATTAAGTGAAGGAATTTTTTTTTTTTGTATCTTGTTTCATACATTTTGTGAATTTGCCTTACAATCAACCATAAGTATGATTTATTAACATCTCTTAGGGATGATGAATGCCTCCTAAATAGTACATAAAATTGGTTTCAGAAAACCTTTAGTATAAAATATGCTCATTTTGCCAAGAATTATCTCAAACTGATTTCTTAAGTTTTATCACCTTAATGTATGTCTATAGTGCAGGAGTTAAGGGTAGAAAGAGTTGCCATGTATTGAATGTCAAGAGTTATGACCATGAAGCCTCAAGTCAACTTGCCTGGACTCCACTGCTTTCTGAATTTAAAGTGACCTAGCCTACATTATGGACTTCTCATGTGGCTCAGTGGTAAAGAATCTACCTGCCAATGCAGGAGACACAGGTTCTCTCCCTGGGTCAGCAAGATGCCCTGGAGAAAAAGAAATGGCAACCCACTCCAGTATTCTTGCCTGGAAAATCTCATGGACAGAGGAACCTGGCAGGCTACAGTCTGTGGGGTTGCAAGAGTCAGACATGACTTAGCGACTAAACAGCAGCAACCAACCTCATGCCACTATTTTCATACCTGTTAAGTGGGTTGATAATAAAAGAACTCATCACACAGGGTTCTTGTAAGGATCAAATGAGTTAATATGTATAGAGTACTTGGGAAAGTGCTGGCATAAGTGAAACCTGCTATAATTAGCACATAGTTAGGCTTCTTTTTTAGAAGAGGACATCCCCAATGTTATGCAGGCATTGGGATGGGGAGTATTTCAAGTTGGGAAAAGTGCTTGGTGGCCAAAGTACACGTAACTTTCCCAGTGGAGAGGCTGTGAAGCACTAACCCAGAAGATGTCAAAGACATAAGAAATGAATTTTTACCGAGCCATAGGATTCTTGACTTGAATTAACAGTCTGTTTAGGATTCACTGCTTAGGATTCACTTAGGACCCCCTAAGGGTCACCCTGCTTTCCTTTTCCTCCATCATTGCTTCTGGCACATGTGGGATGGTGGCATAGTTGCTTGACATGCCCTAGAAACTGCCCCTATGGGGACATTTAGAGTATGAGCAGATCTCCCTCTGAGATTACACTTCATTTTCATTCTTTGACTTTTCATTTTTAAAGCAAATGCTATCATTTTTCAAGATGGGAAGCAAATTATAGGTAACGCCAAAAGGGGGATACTCTCTCAATAAATTCTGTCCAGCTTCAGGACATATTATGATTTGTAAATTGATTTTTTAATTCTATCTACTACAGACTGGTTTTAAAATGAACTTTCTTTCAGTGAGTTCTCTTCCCCTACTGATAGGAAAAAAAGTATCCCCAAGTTTATTAGGGTAGCACAGGCCTATGAGCCCAGGACATTTGCCACAGGATTGTCTGTACCAGGCAATATCTGAGGGTTTAACTGCACAGCACTTGATGGCACAGTCAAGAGCAGGGAGCAACTAATGGATGCTGATCTATTATTATTTTTGTTTTTTTAGGCAGACAAATTTCAGATGTACGTCACCTACTGTAAAAACAAGCCTGATTCCAACCAGCTGATCCTGGAGCATGCAGGCACCTTCTTTGATGTAAGCTGTGAATTTCCATTCTTGAGCCACTGATGAGCAGGTGGAATACTTTTCTACTTTGAGATTATGGGTTTCTAACTATCCTCTGTTCCTTATTTTTCTTTACTGGCCTCCCAGTCCTCTCTCTCATGGATAAAACATGCAAAAAACCAAAACCACTGTTTATCTTTTGTTTTGGGTTTCCCTGGTGACTCACTGGTAAAGAATCCATGTGCCAAGCAGAAGATGCAGGTTTGATCCCCAAGTCAAGACGATCCCCTAGAGAAGAAAATGGCAACTCACTCCAGTATTCTTGCCTGGGAAATCCCATGGAAGAGGAACCTGGCGGGCTACAGTTTGTGGGGTTGCAAAAGAGTTGGACACGACTCATAAACAACAAAACAACAATGTTGTGTTTTACTTCATCCCATCTCAAGTGCTGTGGTTTCTGATAAGACACATTTGCCTGCGTGTCTCGACATCATGGAGTAGCAAAGAGTCGGACACAGCGAGCAACTAAGCATGCAGCAGCCAATCTAGCTGACCACAAGTCTCGTGTGGAGGAGAGGCGTGCTGGGGAGCAGGTGCCAGTTAAGATGTTCCACTTCTGTGTGTGCGTGCGCGCGTGCTTAGTCGCTCAGTCATGTCCAACTCTTTGTGACCCCGTGGACTGTAGCCCTCCTGTCTCTGTCCATGGAGATTCTCCAGACAAGAATACTCGAGTGGGTTGCCATGCCCTCCTCCAGGGGATCTTCCCATCCCGGGGATCAAACCCAGGTCTCCCGCATTGCAGGCGGATTCTTTATCATCTGAGTCACCTATATAGCTCTCAAATGCAGGACTTCTCAAAGTGTGGTCTCAGCCCAGCTACATCGTCATCACCTGAGAACTTGTTAGAAATGCCTATTTTGGACACTGCTCCAGATCTATTGAATCAGAATCCCCAGGGCTGGAATGAAACAATCTTTGAGTTTTAAGGAGCCCTCCAGGTGACTCTGATGCCCACTCAAGTTTGAGAAGCACTAACTACTCTGATACAATTATTTCAACCTTGACTGCCCCTTGGAATCACCTTAGAGCTATGAAAAGTGCTGGTTCCAGTCCCAGCCCTGATTGTGTTATGATCAGCCTGGATTTGCCCTGGGCATTGAGATTTTTAAACATTTCCAGGTGAGAGTAAAGTGCAGCCAGGGTCAAACACTTGTTCTGTAGTGGAAGCCAAGAGGAGATTCAGAGCTGATGTGCCTTGTCAGGTCCTCTGGTTTTGGGTGAGCACACAGTCCTGTTGGCAAATGATGTGTATATGATACTGGTCCCCAGAGAGTGACTTATTGGCTATAGCATGAACAGAATCAAATGGGTCACTGTAGGATGCATGGGAAGAACAAAGGGGAGAAGAGAAATGAGACTAAAAAAGTGAAGTTCAATGAGAGATAGGTGATAACAGTGATGGCCATTCTGATAGTCACATCAGAAGTGACAAACACTTGAAATTCAGAAAATTTTAAATGTCTATCAGTCTAACTTTCTGCCTATTCATTCCTTCTCTAAATATTTGAATGTCTACTATAGGCGAGATAATGTGCCAGGTCCCATGGAGTCTCAGACATTCAAACATGGTTCCCATACTCAAGTTTACAAAATAATCCTTCTCTGAGCATCTTTCTAGCCTGACCTGCTGCAACAGAAATGACCCTACAAGTGTCTTGTTGCTCAGTGAAGGAATAATACTTGAATGGGTGAAAGCCAAACAAGAAAAAACAGACATGATTTTTAAAGATGGAGTATCACTATGGAAATGGTCCCAAAGTGAAATTTGTGAGGTTTTGTTTAAACTGAAAACTCAAGAAAAGTACTTCTCTGACTTGGTATCAGAAGTTACTGGGTACCATTTTGGATGCACTATACTGCTATTCTCTCTCCTTAATAATGTATTTCTCTTAAGATATTTCTGGTTTTTTATCAATAGTATCTAGAAGAGTCTTTGAAGTTTTAAATGCACTGTGTCCTGTCTTCCACTTCACATTTTTCTGAACATACATATCCTATGCTCTGAGCAGGCTGCAGACTCATCTGCCTCCTTATCTTTGCTCATACTATTCTCACTGCCTAGGATAGACTGTGAGCCCTTTGCACACACTGCACACAGGCACACATAGACACTCTTAGAAGTCTTCCTATACTTAAACAGTTACAGTCATGTGTTGCTTCCTATGTGAATCCTTGACTTTCTCTTTGTGTGCAGTATACTTTGTCTCTTTATGGCATTTGTAACCATCTGCCTTTTGACAGGTTACAAATGCCATACTATGCCTTTTGTGAGCTCCTTAGGAGGTTGACTCATGGTTTTCCTGGTTCATTTTTCACATGTTACAGTGTCTGGTGCTAAACTGCATTTTCCTCTCATCCTGCATTCCTCATATTCTTGTTTCTAGCCAATTTCTAGGCTTTGATTTATAAGTTGGACATACCCCATTTTACACCCTACCCCCCATTTCCAGCATCATGCCTGATGAGCCTGTACATTAGTTGGGGAGGCCAATGCAAGCCAAAAAACCAGTCCAGTAGGAGTTCCTGGAGCTTGGCCTGGAGGTGGAGAGAGAGGGCAGCAAACTCTCCTGATGGTTCCCTAAGCATTCCAGAAAGCATCATCTTTATAGCTTTTTCCCTCCCATCAGAAGAGTTTCCCTAAATTCTATACTTAGAGACCATCTACTTTAGGCCCTCCTTCTATCAGAGATAAACCCCCAATAAAGACAGCCCTGTTATCCATTATTGTAAAGATAGCAGAGAATATTCAAGTACCTGAAAGGCCCACACATTGACATGATCCAGAATTTTCTACACCAAACATGGGAGCTGTGAGGCTGTGATGACTGGTACCCTGTTGATTACTAAGCTTGGTTGACTGACCTAGTCACTGGACACCGCCCTTTCCTTATTCTCCACATGAAGCCTTCCTGGAACTCGGCATCTGTCAGAGAGGGAAGCCAGTCAAAGTGCCTTATTGCCTGAGCTCTCCTGCCAAAGCCCCAGATAAACTCAAACTGTTCATTTGCCCAGACAGGGTCAGCCTGCCAGCTGTTTTGCCCATTTTCCTTGAACAAGTCCTGATATAAACACATACCTCTAGGGAAGAAGCAAATGAGTGAGAAAATTGCCACATTCTGGGATAGTTGGAGGAAAATGGAATGGTTTATTATTATTATTATTATTCCCTTTTCTTCATGTTCCTTCATGGCCCATAACAAGTCCTACTTTGTCTAGGTTTAAAATGTTTCTTGTAATTCTCCTGATGCTTTGTGCTCACTAACCTTCATTTATGGCAAGCCCCTACATTACACATCTGTAGATATAGATGTATGTAAAGGGTATAGTTTGTTTTTGTACCTTCACAGACATGTGCAGCCATCCTCACAGTCAATTTTAGAGCATTTTCATCACCTCATAAGGCAACCCCACACCCTTTAGCCATCACACTCCACCTTATCCTCCCTGCACCCCCAGTTCTGAGCAACTGACAGTCTATTTTCTATCTCTATGGATTTCCTCTTCTGGACATTTCATTTAAAAATGGAATGATATGTGTTCTTTTGTGACTGACTTCTTTCACTTAACATAAAGCTTTCAAGGTTCATCTATGTTGTAGCATGTCTCAGTATTTCATTCTGTTTTACAGCCAAAAAAATACTCTATTGTATGACTATAATACATTTTATTTTTTCACTCATCAATTGATGGACATTTGAGTTGTGCCCACTTTTTCACTACTCTTAAAAAATAATACTACTATGAATATTTTGCAGCAGTTTTTGTGTGGACATATGTTTTGATTTCTGTTGGGTATATGCCTAGGAATGGAATTATTAGATTGATGGTAATTCTATTTTTAAACACTTAGATTTCTGCAATAATCTTTGGACTGGTCTCTGTGTCTGTTTCCCAACCTCTACTCTCTGTGTTGCTGTTAGGCTTATACCAGTCTTTCTGAAACATTGTTTTCACCATGTTTTTCTTCTATATAAGATCTGGGACACTTTGCCCTTGAAAAACTCACCATCAAACCCTAATTCATTCTTTTAGCTCTACACCGTCAATGACCTATGTACATCTTGCTTATCTAACTGTATTTTCACTTTTTCCAGAATCTAGGTGTGATCCTCTCTACTGCTCAGGCACTCCTTATCATCTAAAGACACTATGATTATTTCCTGTGTGTTTTGGTTTATACATTTTCCCTTTATCTATTCCCCTAGAATAATTTCTAATCATTTTGTACCTTTTCTTTTCTCCTCTGTCCTTAACCCTGCCCACCTCCTCCCAGAACACATATGCGCACAGGTCCCCCTGTGTCTAACAGTGTCCGTTCTCATCCCTGTAGGAGATACAGCAGCGGCACGGTCTGGCCAACTCCATTTCTTCCTACCTAATTAAGCCCGTCCAGAGGATTACCAAGTACCAGCTGCTCCTGAAGGTACCTCCCCTCACCTCTATGTCACCCTGACTACACTGCCAACCAGGTCCAGGGAATCCTAGCTTTGCCCAGGCATGGGAAAGCTTCTACCTGAAGACATTTCCTCTGCCTGGAGCAGAACTTCAGAAATGAGCCCACGCTACCATTGCTGGCTCCAAACTGCATGTTCTATCCCATGAAATCCCACATCCTTATTTTGGGGGAAAGAGGAGAAATGGAAGCAGGGATGGATTGTGATTGTTTTCATATGCACCCACCACTGCACAGCCCTTAGTGGTTTCTACCTCAGACAGTGGTAGGTACACAGAGACTCTCCCATCCTTCCCTTCTGGGCAGATTCCTCCTAGAGGCCCTTGCTTGGTGGGATCCAGGATCAAGGTCTTAGGGGTAGTGCCAACATGGGCAGTGGAGGCCTAGGGCAGCACCTATGTGTTTGTCTAGGAGATTTTAAAGAGGAAATAGTTTGAAAGTACATACATATATAGCTTTTATTATGTTGAGGTATGTTCCTTCTATTCCTACTTTCTGGAGAGTTTTTTATCATAAATGGATGTTGAATTTTGTCAAAGGGTTTTTCTGCATCTATTGAGATAATCATATGGTTTTTATCTTTCAACTTGTTAATGTGGTGTATTACATTGTTGGTTTGCAGATATTAAAGAATTCTTGCATTCCTGGGATAAAGCCCACTTGGTCATGATGTTTGAGCTTTTTAATATTTTGTTGGATTCTGTTTGCTAGAATTTTGTTAAAGATTTTTGTGTCTATGTTCATCAGTGATATTGGCCTATAGTTTTCTTTTTATGTGGCATCTTTGTCTGGTTTTGGTATTAGGGTGATGGTGGCCTCATAAAATGCGTTTGGAAGTTTACCTTCTTCTGCAATTTTCTGGAACAGTTAGAGTAAGATAGGTGTTAGCTCTTCTCTAAATTTTTGGTAGAATTCAGCTGTGAAGCCATCTGGTCCCAGGCTTTTCTTTGCTGTAAGATTTCTGATTACAGTTTCAATTTCCATGCTTGTGATGGGTCTGTTAAGATCTTCTATTTCTTCCTGGTTCAGTTTTGGAAAGTTATGCTTTTCTAAGAACTTTTCCATCACTATTCAACATAGTTTTGGAAGTGTTGGCCACAGCAATCAGAGCAGAAAAAGAAATAAAAGAAATCCAGATAGGAAAAGAAGAAGTGAAACTCTCACTGTTTGCAGATGACATGATCCTCTACATAGAAAACCCTAAAGACTCTACCAGAAAATTACTAGAGCTAATCAATGAATATAGTAAAGTTGCAGGATATAAAATTAACACACAGAAATCCCTTGCATTCCTATACACTAACAATGAGAAAACAGAAAGAGAAGTTAAGGAAACAATACCATTCACCATTGCAACAAAAAGAATAAAATACTTAGGAGTATATCTACCTAAAGAAACAAAACCCTATACATAGAAAACTATAAAACACTGATGAAAGAAATCAAAGAGGACACAAATAGATGGAGAAATATATCATGTTCATGGATTGCAAGAATCAATATTGTGAAAATGAGTATACTACCCAAAGCAATCTATAGATTCAGTGCAATCCCTATCAAGCTACCAACAGTATTTTTCACAGAACTAGAACAAATAATTTCACAATTTGTATGGAAATACAAAAAACCTCAAATAACCAAAGCAATCTTTTTTTTTTTTTTTGCATGAGTTGTTCTTTTTTTATTTTTTAATTTAACACTGAATGTTAAACTGTTTAATTACTTAGTATTTTTTGGTGCATGGTTTTCAGAAGACAAACCAATACATTCATTGGGAACTTTTACCTAAAATTATATTTGAAAAATATAAACATGCTATTGTGGTTCAGTTGTTGTGTCCAACTCTTTGCGAGTCCATGGACTGCAGCACACCAGGCCTCTCTGTCCCTCACTATCTCCTGGAGTTTGCTCAAGTTCATGTCCATTGAGTCGGTGATGCTGTTCAGCCTTCTCATCCTCTGCCGCCCTCTTCTCCTTGAGAAAGAAGAATGGAACTGGAGGAATCAACCTGCCTGGCTTCAGGCTCTATTATAAAGCCACAGTCATCAAGACAGTATGGTGCTGGCACAAAGACAGAAATATAGATCAATGGAACAGAATAGAAAGCCCAGAGATAAATCCACGTACCTATGGACACCTTATCTTCGACAAAGGAGGCAAGAATATACAATGGAAAAAAGACAACCTCTTTAACAAGTGGTGCTGGGAAAACTGGTCAACCACTTGTAAAAGAATGAAACTAGAACACTTTCTAACACCATACACAAAAATAAACTCAAATTGGATTAAAGATAAAGACCAGAAACTATAAAACTCCTAGAGGAGAGCATAGGCAAAACACTCTCTGACATAAATCACAGCAAGATCCTCTATGACCCACATCCCAGAATATTGGAAATAAAAGCAAAAATAAACAAATGGGACCTAATTAAACTTACAAGCTTTTGCACAACAAAGAAAACTATAAGCAAGGTGAAAAGACAACCCTCAGAATGGGAGAAAATAATAGCAAATGAAGAAACAAAGGATTAATCTCAAAAATATACAAGCAACTCCTGCAGCTCAATTCCAGAAAAATAAATGACACAATTAAAAAATGGGCTGAAGAACTAAACAGACATTTCTCCAAAGGAGACATACAGATGGCTAACAAACACATGAAAAGATGCTCAAAATCACTCATTGTCAGAGAAATGCACATCAAAACCACAATGAGGTACCACTACATGCCAGTCAGAATGGTTGCTATCCAAAAGTCTACAAGCAATAAATGCTGGAGAGGGTGTGGAGAAAAGGGAACCCTTTTACACTGTTGGTGGGAATGCAAACTAGTACATCCACTATGGAGAACAGTATGGAGATTTCTTAAAAAACTGGAAATAGAACTGCCATATGACCCAGCAATCCCACTCCTGGGCATACACACCGAGGAAACCAGATCTGAAAGAGACATGTGCACCCCAATGTTCATCACAGCACTGTTTATAATAGCCAGAACATGGAAGCAACCTAGATGCCCATCAGCAGACCAATGGATAAGAAAGCTATGGTACATATACACAATGGACTATTACTCAGTCATTAAAAAGAATACATTGAATCAGTTCTAATGAGATGGATGAAACTGGAAGCCCATTATACAGAGTGAAGTAAGCCAGGAAGGTAAACACCAATACAGTATACTAACACATATATATGGAATTTAAAAAGATGGTAACGATAACCCTATATGCAAAATAGAAAAAGAGACACAGATGTATAGAACAGACTTTTGGACTCTATGGGAGAAGGCAAGGGTGGGATGATCTGAGAGAATAGCATTGAAACATGTATATTATCAAGTGTGAAACAGATTGCCAGCCCAGGCTGGATGCATGAGACAAGTGCTCGGGGCTGGTGCACTGGGAAGACCCAGAGGGATGGGGTGGGAGGGAGGTGGGAGGCGGGATCAGGATGGGGAACACATGTAAATCCATGGCTGATTCATGTCAATGTATGGCAAAAACCACTACAATATTGTAAAGTAATTAGTCTCCAACTAATAAAAATAAATGGAAAAAAAAAAAAAAAGAAAGTACATACATAGACACAATGACACTCTGTATCTATAGGCTTCTATGTGTTGGGGGTTCTTCTGGAGTCAACCAGGAGATATGTTTTTTCTCCAAACCCTCTTCTTTAAGAGTCAAATCATCAAATTATATAAAATACTATATGATTTGGGCTGATTCGTCTCAGAGATGAGTACACTAACAGTCTAAGACATGACATTTCTCAAAGAAAGCCTGGGAAGTCACATCATAGACAGTTATATAACTGTCTCTATATCTACATTAACTCTTGATGTGTAAGGGTGGAGTTTTCCCTAAGTTTGACTATACTGCTGGTCTCTTCTCAGATGCAAAAAAGGATAGTGAGAAGCATGTCATAAGTAGTATAGTTCTAGAGAAACTCTGATGAAATTCAGTTCTATGAGATGCTTGCTGAACCTCACATTTCCTAGCTGCTTCAGTAAACCTGAAAACCAGTCTAGTTTCAAATCTAGATTCTAGTCATGTTGAAGTGCGCCCGCCTTTCCTGTCTGTGGTGTCCTACTGAGTTAGCACTTGTAGTTCTGTGATGAGAAGAGTGGTAGCAGCAGTGAGCCATGCCCCAACCTCTCTTCTCCCTTCTGGGTTAGGGCCAGGTCCTACATCATCCCTATTCTTCAGCCCCATCCTTCAAACCTTCACCTTCCTCAACTCCAGGACTTCACTTCCAGGCACGCCAGTCTCCCAACCCTGCAGAAAATGACTTAGAGAATCACCACAGGGCATCTATGCTTTTGGCCTTTTTTGAGGGTTAGTGTCATAAATAACTATGTGTAGACCATCACAGCTGTTTGGGTAGAACTTTGAAGATGCCATTCTGTTTTTGAAGTTTCTTATATAAAGACTCACAAAAATTCTCTTAAGATCTCAGAGTAGGGCATGGGTATTCTTTCCTGAAAAATTGGTATGCCAGTCAGTCAGTCAGTTCAGTTGCTCAGTCATGTCCAACTGTTTGCGACCCCATGGACCGCCAGGCCAGGCCTCCCTGTCCATCACCAACTCCCGGAGTTTACTCAAACTCATGTCCATTGAGTCGGTGATGCCATCCAACCATCTCTTCCTCAATCATCCCCTTCTCCTCCCTCCTTCAGTCTTTCCTAGCACCAGGGTTTTTTCCAATGAGTCAGCTCTTCACACCAGGTGGCCAAAGTATTGGAGCTTCAGCATCAGTCCTTCCCATGAACACCCAAGACTGATCTCCTTTAGGATGGACTGGTTGGATCTCCTTGCAGTCCAAGGGACTCTCAAGAGTCTTCTCCAACACCACAGTTCAGAAGCACCAATTCTTCAGTGCTCAGCTTTCTTTATAATCCAACTCTCACATCCAAACATGACTACTGGAAAAACCATAGCTTTGACTAGATGAACCTTCTTTGGCAAAGTAATGTCTCTGATCTTTAATCATAAGAACTTGAGGTCCTTCTTTGCCTTTGACTGTCAGATAGTGTCTAGTTTTATGGTTACTTACAGGAGTTTCTTCTTACCCCAAAGGTGGGCAACAATCTTATATCTTGGATTCTGACAAAACATTTGAGTAAGCATAATGAATGGGCAGTTGGATGGAGCAGGATTATAGATTTAAATGAAAAGTACTGTACTGTTGGGCTTCCCTGGTGGCTCAGTGGTAAAGAATCCACCTGTCAATGTACGAGACTCAGGTTTGATCCCTCGGTCGAGAAGATCCCCTGGAGGAAGAAATGACAACCCACTCCATTATTCTTGCCTGGGAAATCCCATGGACAGAGGCATCTGGCTACAGTCCATGGGGTCACAAAAGAGTCAGACACAACTTAGCAACTAAATAGCAACAATAACAATTGTATATAATTATCCTCTCCTTCCCCAGCCCACATAATGTATGAACCTTCTAAATGATTATTTTTATGCAAGAAGATTTTTTTTTTTTTTTTGTAGTTTTCAAATTTAAGTATTTCCAAAGCCTTTTCAGGAATTGGTGGGGTTGTGAATTTTTGAAAAATAAAATAAAACTGACTCACCCATTCACACTGCCAAGGTCTCCAGTCAATTAAGCCCCAGTTCTAAGAGAAATATAGGTTTTCACCCCTCCCTGTTAATCCCTAAGACTAAAGTTCCTAGGATGAATTTTGTGCCTTGGACAAGGGAAAGGTGTGGAGGATGGATAGGCTGCCCTATATTTTGCTTTAGGCAGATGGAAGGGTGGGCTCTGGGCTTTCACTCTGTGATTAGATGTTTTAGAAAGAGAGGACTATGCGGGTAACTGAGAAAGAAGACAGTAAAGTAGGGGGAATTTGTTGTAGAAATGTTTTAAAGTTATTTGGGGAAAAGAAGGCATAGTAAGATAATTTTGACCTCTTTCAAATGTGCTTCTAGCGAAATGCTTGCTGAATAAAAGAAAAATAGTTTGCTGAGCTTTTACTATAAATAAATAATATAGGATTTATTTTCTCATTAAAGTCAGCTTTATTCCAAGTAAATTGATATTTAGTTATCAGTATCCTCTGGAGTTCCTCCCTTTAGGTGTTGGATAAAAGTGAAAGTCAGAGTGTTCAATATTCTCTGTGTAAATCTTCTACAGCTGTCCTTTTCAGTCTAAATTAAATGTGGAGCTTTCTCCGTTTCATAAACTATAGCAGAGATCTGAGGAGAACTCATTGGTTTTGCTGGTTGGTTGGTGGACATGCCAAATTGCTTTGTGAGGTTAAAGTAATTGGTGTTTCTGTTACAAACTGTAGCATATTTCTTATTTCTCTCTTATGTTTCTGCCTAGAAAATCCTTTGATGATATGTGAGAACAGGTCGGGAGGGTTAAAATTAGGTAAGGGAAGAGAACTTAAGGTTGGCAGAAGTAAATGCAACTTTCTGAACAATGATGCTATTACACTGACTGGAACCAAAGACAGAGCTGAGAACTGATCTTGTCTACCTCCCAAGCATCTGCTCTAGGCAGTTTATCTCTTCTTTGGACACTCAGAGCTTCCTTCTTCATATGGGAATGTATCCAAGATAACACAACGACTTGGATTTTCGTATCAAATGATCACTAATCAGATATCTTGCTTTACTAATAATTTCAAAGATACAGATATCCAAGACAAAGATAAAACACAGAAGTCCAGGACCACCAAAAGCTCCAAGATATTTCTTACAACATCAGGATATGCTGTGATCTTGATTAGCATACATTTCTAAATAATGTATGTTGCATCCTATTATTTACCCTGAAGAGAGCCATTTCATCATTAAATGTAATCACTTTTTACTTAATTGTGTGACTTATTTGATACTTTCCAGGGAGCTACTGATTGTAGTTTTGTTTACCATAAGAAGTCATAGACAGGCCAGACAGATCCTACTAAAAGCACACCTTAAATAAGGAGTCTCCTGCTAGCAGGTACCATTAGTTTGTCAGGAGGTCTGTCATTGATGTGTTTATAAAGTTTGGTCTTATCAACTTATTTCTTTCCTAGAAGTACATCCCCACCCATCCACCCATTCCCTGCCTTCTCCCTCCCCAGAAAGAGAAAGTATGGTTTGTAGATCTATTGCTTAACTTCTTCCTTTCCAGTGTCAAAGTGAGCAAGACATGATAACCCTGATAGGAAAAGCAAAAGCCAGCATTCCTCTGGTTTGAGTGAAGTCATTTCGAGTGGTCTTTATGGTTACTAAGATAGTTGGAAATTATCTTTTCTCCATCAACCAGATATTATATATCTTTTATGGAAAAGGTAAAGACCTAGTCTCCAATGGAGAAGTTAAAGAGAGACCATGGTCCAGGAGGACAAGGGGAAGACAGGTTGGCATGGTGGGTGGAGTACTGGATTTGGATTCAAGAGACCTGGATTCAAGCCTCTACATGGCCTCCTCCAATGAGTTCTATAACCTGGGTAAAACCTGTGTCCCTCTTGAGCACAGTGTCCTCATTTGACAATCCAGGGACTAATCTATGATCCTATCTGTTGGCCCTGGGCCAACTTCTGATACATATAATCTAAAATCTTTTAGGACTCTGAAAAGCTATAAACTTATACTTTCCATAATCCCTGGTTGTTCCCAGTGTGAAAGAAGTCATTCAGATGGTAGAGGTGTGTCAATAAAAGTGGTGCTGGAAGTTGGCATGCAGTGATGTATGAGTGCTGTGTGTCCTCTTTATGATCGCATAGTACTGCACCTCTGTTTGTATGTTTTGCCAGGGTTATTCCCTGACCTCCAGGTTAGTCAAGTGACAGAGAATACCCTCATTGCTCACTTCTAGTGCCAGTCATTTGGGAGTTGGGTTGAGTTGGTTGGATTAGATTGAGCTGAGGAAGCTCAGTCTGGGAAAAACATGGTGGTTGAATTGTTTGGTGATAACCTCTCCACCCCAGAGGAGTCCCCAGAGGGGACTATTACAGACTATGAAGCTAGCTTCCCTGGTGGCTCAGAGAGTAAAGAATCCACGTGCAATGTGGGAGACCTGTGTTCAATTCCTGGGTTGGGAAGATCCCCTAGAGGAGGGCATGACAACCCACTCCAGTATTCTTGCCCAGAGAATCCCCATGGACAGAGGAGCCTGGTGGACTACAGTCCGTGGGATCATAAAGCATTGGACAGAGCTGAATGACTAAGCAAATAGCACATAATTCCTTGAGGAACTGGTATATACTTGCCTTGAGGGTTTAAGTAATGGGAGGCTGGGGAAGTTGGGGGAAACTGTTCTAATTGTGTCTGGACCTTTTTCACAGGAACTTTTAACTTGCTGTGAAGAAGGAAAAGGGGAGCTCAAGGATGGCCTGGAGGTGATGCTTAGTGTCCCAAAGAAAGCCAATGACGCCATGCACGTCAGCATGCTGGAAGGTAGCTGTGCATTTAACCTCCCAGGGGAGCCTCCTCCTTTCCTAAAACTGTGGAACTTGTGTCATGAGATGGAAGTGGTGTGAAGTCATGCAGAGGGCCAGGCTGGAAGAAAGTTGTTCCATAGGTCCTGGGGAAGTGTGAGAGGAGATCCACAGGGGCCAACTCAGCTATCACCTGCCTTCAGGTAGCCCCAGGCCTGTGTTGCATCAGATATGTGGACAACTTGCTGCCTGAGAGGCAGAGTAGGACAAGCCATCATCATCCTTACTGTAAAGGTGTGAAAACCCTGACCCATAGCAGTCCTGTTCATTTGCATCGCACGTGTCATCATAATAAGCAGAAATCCTGTACATACACACACACTGTCTTTAGCCTTGTCCTTCTCTCTTTTTTATTCTTCTAAAATATATATAACATAAAGTTTACCATATTAACCATTTTTAAGTGTACAGTTCAGTGGCATTAAGTACATTCATGTCAGTGTGCAACTCCCCTCACCCATTCATAGCAGATGAGTAAAGTCCAGCCAGATAAAACTGATGGAACTTTGTCAAAGCTCTTCAGTCCACTGGAACCATGTTCTAGAGACCCAGAAACCTGGCAGAGTGAGACAATAAAGCACTCCCAACACCACAAAACCCAGCAGATGAGGGCAGAGCAGCCATGGTCAAAACTATTAGATGAGTTAATATTCCATATCCCAACCTGGGCTGGCAAACAGGTGAGATAAGGGAGACAAGTTTTCTTTGTTGTACATAGTAACCCTGTGGGGGTATTCCTCTCTTCGGGACCATCCCTCCTACCACTTTTCCTTCCCTACCCCTTACCCCAACACTGCCAAAGACTTGGTCTGGTTTCAGTATATCTTAGCCACCCTTAACACAGGAAGCCCACTTCTTCATGCAGGGGAGCCATGGTTACCTTCTCCAGACTGAGCACTGGCTATCTGAATCTATTCCCGGTATCTCACTTTCTCCACCTCCTACTTTTCTGTTCACACCTGCTCCCCACACCCTCCCCTGCATGTCTCCCTCTCTAAGCACCTTCTCCTCCAGCCTGTCCCTGACCTGCATTCTGGATCCAGGTACTCCAGGTATGCTCTGTGGACCAGCAGCAGCAGCAGCACCTGAGCACTTGTTTAAAAGTGCAAATTCATAGGCTCCACCCCACTCCTACTAAATCCCAGTCTTGTAGGGATTGAAGAATGGGCAGATATATGTGTTTTCATAATCAATTCAGGTGATTCTTATACACAATAGCTTCAGAACCTCAGTCAAAATGGTACAAGTATAAGTTGTTGAAGGCTTGTGCACCGCATAGTACAGGAGGTATCAAAGGGAAGAGTCCTAGGAATGGAGCATAAGAAATGAAGAAATGAAGCGACAGCAAATGGAGTGGAGTTGAGGGCACTCAGGCAGGCAGTGTGTATCCTCAGCCCCATTCTGAGCTCCAGGTCAGTGACAGTGGGAGCTGTGGAGGGAGAAGGAGAGATGGCGTTTGCCCTCGCAGGCAGTCCTGGCTGGCAGTGGGCTGGGGGAGACTGCTCTGGAGCTCTGCAGGAGATTCCGCTGATATTGGTTTGGTAGAGGAGACCTGGGGCAGAAAAGGGGTCTGATCCCAGTGCCATAGACCTCTCCTCTTAGGTGTGCAGGAGCCACAGGAATCAGCCTGAGAGAAAAGTGCTGTGGGAGCTGAAGGATCACTGTCAGGAAGCCTGCCTCCAAGAGGGGACTGAAGCAAAACACCCACATGTGGTGGAGAAACTACACGGATGAAACGGGTGTTTTTCAGGGTTCGACGAGAACTTGGATGTGCAGGGGGAGCTGATTTTACAAGATGCCTTTCAAGTGTGGGACCCCAAGTCGCTGATCCGGAAGGGACGGGAGCGACACCTATTCCTCTTTGAGATCTCCTTGGTTTTCAGCAAGGAGATCAAAGACTCTTCAGGACACACGAAATATGTTTACAAGAACAAGCTACTGGTAGGTGGGGCAGGTGGGGTCAGACGAGACTCCCCATTTGCTAGCTCCCTTGGGCAGGAAGGGATCTTGAACACTCTGCTCGTCTCTCCCCTGGTGCCACACCAACACCATCCTGGACAAGTGAAAGGCATCCTAATTGGAAAGTGCCCCCTCAGCCCACTTCTGCATCTTAGAGTTCACCTTTCTTCTTCCTGTTGGCTTGGGCGCCTCCCTCTTCACCCTCCCTCCCTGCTACCTGCTCATCAGGCACGTGCCTGTAGGTCCTTTCCTTTCGTCCTGGGTAGAAGAACAGAACATCGGTCTGTTGAAGTTTGATTGACAGAGCCCCTCCCTCGGTCCTCTCTCTGTTGCCTCTCCCTTCCCACCCCAGCCCTAAGTCTCCCACCGCCCTCCCCTTCCCCGCCTCTCACAGGCATTTCCTGTCTACAGACCTCAGAGCTGGGTGTGACCGAACACGTAGAGGGCGATCCCTGCAAATTCGCCTTGTGGTCTGGGCGCACCCCATCCTCAGACAATAAAACAGTGCTGAAAGTAAGTATTGCTCTCTGCTGGGCACAAGACCAGGGTTGGGGGTAACCAAAGGGGGCTTAGAGGGATGTGGGCAGGATATGCCTAAAATCTGGGGTCTCTGGGCTTCCCTCAGGAGGGCAGCCTCATATGGGTGTTCAGACACAAATTCTACCATGAAAGTAGCCTGAAATCTCGAAGACTACTGGTCTGTAAGTCCAGGCACTTGTTGGAGCGTGGAGGGAAGAAGGCAAGGAATGGCCTTAGCGGGGCCCACTTAAATATGTTCTGTCCATATGGCCACTTCAAGTGGCAAGGATGACAACTGACCTTTGGCAAAAGTCACCTTGTTTAATGCTCCACATTCATTCAACATTTCTTTCCTGGACATCTTCCGCATATAAGGTATTCTGCTCTATGGAGGATGACTGTGTATGAGATATAGACCCTTACATTCTAGAAACTCTAGTGAATCATACGAGCCTGGGAACTCTGCCGATTGAGAGGGGTGTTAAGAAGGGTCCTTAAGGAGTCCCCTCAGCTCCCCAGAGTACCCATAACCGGGGAACTAAGTCAGCCCTTGTGGTCACACTAGTGAGGACAGATCCTGCACGTGGTGCACCTAGCAGTCGTATGCTTCTCAGGGAAGTGCCCATCACCAAGGAAGAAATGGGCCAGCCCTGACCAAGCTTCACACTTGTTCACTCTGAATTGTCAGCATAGCTGCTGCCTGACATGAGAAAGAAGTACCTGAACAGACTTCCATGAAGACAAATGGGATATTCATGGAGTGATAGCAGTGCCTTCAATTAACAGGTTAACTAGGCTAAAACCTGGGACTGACTCAATCAGTACAAGCCTATGTAGTCATATGGGTGTTGGACTTATATCCAGGTTAGATATAAGTATATTCAAGTTAGACCAGTATATCCAGGTCTACATATCCATTTGGTAAATGGCTGCTGCCTCCAAACACCCCCTTGTTGCCCCTCCTGTATTCTCCAGACCTCCCCAGAATCCAGTAACTGAAGGGTTAATCCTTGGTTCAGCAGGGGCAGATATCGCTGTTGGTCAGTGCCTCCAAAGTTATTAAATACTTTGAAAATGACCCTGTATAAGTTTGCATTGAGTCTTGAGGTCATAGCCCTGTTCAAGGAGTTGGAAAAGCATGTCTGTGGGATTGAAGTCACAAGTATAAAACCAGAGAAATAAACCCCTCCAACATTTGGTATCCTTGACCAATGATGGATTAAGCCTGCAAGAGAAGGGTTGAGAATTGTTTCAGTGGACTGAAGGGAAATGAGGTTCTTACTGTCTCTCCCTGTGGCACTCCAGGCCTCCAACATAGAAACCAAGCAGGAGTGGATCAAGAACATTCGAGAGGTGATTCAAGAAAGGATCATTCACCTGAAAGGAGCTTTGAAGGAGCCAATTCAGCTCCCCAAAACACCAGCCAAACAGAGGAACAATAGTAAGAGGTAACCAGGGTCTCTGCCCCCAGCACAGCTTCACAGGCTTCAGGGAGTGGGGGTGGGGTGAGCTTTTGTTTCTGTGGGGGTGGTGCACCCCTCTCTGTGACACCCCACTGAATTCTACCTAAGAGGAGTCACCTACTCTTTAAGCACCTTACCCATCACTGTCAGTTATACTCAGCAAAGCTTCAGTGAGCACCTGTCCTCTAAATAGACACTGTGCTGGGTGTCCCAGGAATATAAAAGGGAGTCTGTTCCCTCAAGAACCATCTGACAGCCATGTCTCACACATGGGATAATTAAACAAGAAGAGCCAGGACCACCGGTAGGGACAGGAAATGCTGCAGGCATCAAGGAGAGAGGACTTGTGATGGGCACTAGAGTGAAGTGTAATGGGGAAGGCTTGGGGAGGGAGGTGGCTAAGGGGAGGGCTCTCTGGACTGGCTAGACAGCCAAAGGACCATGATAGGCAGGGGTACGGTGTTACTGCAGCTCTTACTCTACACCCCCACCCCTGCCAAGTCCTCACCTTCTTTCATTTGAGGTAAGCATTGTGATTGGGCAGAAGATGACTGTTGTTTTTAATATCTTCTTCTCTCTGGGTCCTTCTGAATCCCAGTTTTCCCTATACCAGTGGGTGACTGCTTAAGTATTTCTTTCTCAAGTCTCCTTGTGACAGTCACTTATATGAGTCTTTGGAGGACACTTTAAAAGAAAGCATAGAAAAACTTCATCTCAGTTTTGGAAAACTCAAAAAAAAACTAAAAACAGAGTTCTGGAGGTTATGGATGTTGGTGATAACAGGCTGTCCTCTCCTCTCCTATTCATGAATGGAATAAATTCAGAAGATTTAGTTGACCCTTTGGTACCAGCCAGCATACACAGGCCAGGGAGCCACCAAGGGAGGTGGTAGTCAAAAGAAGGGTGTGGCTAAGGTAGAGAGAGATTCCCCCAGGGGCAGGAGCCCCAGGACATGCATGGCCAGGATAAGGCCCCTTCTAGGTGCTGAAAGAACAGTTATGACTATGATGGGGAGGGGTTATTTTGATTTCAGTTACCTCTGTCAGGGTAAGGGGCACAATTAGTTTAGTACTAGAGACAGATCCTTCTGTAGCAAGTCCTTACTTCAATAAAAAAGAGAGAATGAAAAACAGTAGTACGGAACTGAAGGTCCAGGACCTTGATGGGAAAGGATATTCAGGCGAGGTTGCCCAGGGTTACTCTGTGAAAGAGCCCCTTTCTCCTCTAGTAGGAGAATTTGAGCATTTCTAGAACATGGGATGGACATACCTTGGAAATGCCTCGTGCTTTTCTTTGGTTGTTGCCAGGTGATGAGAGAATGAGAAACCTTGGTGGACTCTGCAGAGAACAGCCAGGCATTGTGTTGTTTCACTAACTTGGCTCCCTGTATATGGGGACAGAGTTTACAGAGCGATGGGTTGGCTTGGGGAATACTACGTACCCTCCTGGCTAGGCTCCTCACCTCCCCCAGAACTAGCTTCATCTGGAGTGGACCAGAAGGTCCTGCAATGGGCCAGAATAGTAGGAAGCAGAAAGTACAGCCAGCTCGGAACTATCTACAAATGGTGGGGAGCAGTGTTCCAGATATCTAAAATAACAGATGATCTAAATGTCCTTTATTTTTGGTTTTGAAATGCATCATATTTTTTTTACAGCAGATTTTCCTTCCTACGAACGTGTGGCTTATATTATTAAAATAAGTTGGCATTTCCCAAGCCCACAAATGGTGGTGAGAGAACAGTTGACTTAGAATTATTCTGGGTGGGAGATACTTTTTATGATTAGCACTCTCTGTGTATGTACATATGTATGTATCACATGTATGCACACATGCACACACATGTCCATGTACTCCCACGCTCTAGATTGTAATTGTGTGAACTTTGATGAGACAGCTTCAATTAATGTTGCCCCTGGAGTAGCAGTGAGTTCCCATTTCCCCTAAGGCCATATTTTCCCAGGGGTATGACTTTCACATAGATCCCTGTAGGAAGTGCTGTCATTTCCTGTGCCGATTTATCCAACCCCTGGCCCACACCTCCAGTTTTTCCTGACTTGGACCCTTTAGCTTTCACCAGTTGCCAGATATCTAATCCCCCTTGGCCCAACCTTTCTGCTCAGTATAGGATTGGGACCCAGTTTTAAAGCAGGAGAGTTGAGGGAGCATGTGAATGAAAGAGCTGTATGGTCCAGGGGCCTAGGAGGGGGTCCAAAGGCCAGGAGTACACTCAGGAGACTGTCCTGTCAGACACTCAGGAGCACAGCTGGCTTCAGAGCTGCTGCAGAATCTGTGACTGTCCTCTTATCTTTGAGAAGATGCCTTGGCTTTCTATGTTAATAAGAAGTCATCATAAATAAGCATGCGATCAATAAGACACACCAAAATGAAGGCAATAAACTCTTCCTCCAGATGCAGCAGTTGAGGGTCCAACATAAGGACCTTCCCAAGGATCATCTCCCCTGGAGAAAATATCCCACCCAATTTTCTTTAGCAAGAGAAGCACAGGTCAAAATAATTCTTCTCAGTTCTGTTCTCTTTATAAGCCAGCTGTAAACCACCCCTATCCTGTTGCAGCATGCATAAAATCTATTTGAATGCCCTGAACCCTGGGATTGTTGCAGATGACCCAGACAGTTGGAGAGAAGCCTAGGTTCTAAGCAGGACTTGCTTCATCCTACTGCCTATTATAGACCCATTCCTAGTGAAAATAAATAGCTGCCCCCTCTGTACCATGGGCCAGAAGAGTTATAGAGAGTCATTTTGTGTTCAGTTATCAACATAGTGATTATGTATTTGCTAAGCGCAAGAAGTGACATCATTGAAATCACATGGGACTGCTTCCTTTAGTGGGATAATTTTAGATAAATCCCTGCTAAAAAGTGCTAAGGCTCTGCTCTGCCAGACCAGCTGGAAATCCTTGTGTGCTCTAAACCCACAGTTGTTCCCCCCACCCCCACCCCTGTTGTTTTTCTCTTCTTCCTGCAGGGATGGAGTGGAGGATGTTGACAGCCAGGGGGATGGGAGCAGCCAGCCAGACACCATCTCCATTGCCTCTAGGACCTCCCAGAACACAGTGGACAGTGACAAGGTAGGACAGTGTCCCAACCTTCCTTCCCCCAAGACTTCTTATTGGCTTAACCACTCCTGGAGAATTACCCATAGAGGAATTTCTCCCATGGTGGAGCCTGACCTCAGTAGACAGTGGTCTTTGTGATGGCCAAAGGGGAAAGAGCTGGAGGGCTGGAGGAGATATGTTACAGCGTGGAGATCTTGTCTGAGGGAACAGAAGATTGAGGGGGCCAGCCAGACCTCTCATGTCATGAAAGTTTATTAGTACTGGTGAGAGTGAAGAGCGAGTCTGGGTTTCCTCTCCTGAAATGCCCCAGTGGCACTTATTAGGCTGTGCTTTCTGGGAGGCTGGAACTCAGGAAGCTGAGGCTGAGATAGTTTCCAGAGACCTTAGTGGCTGTGACTGGCTCATCCCTAAGTTAGACCAAGACCAGTGACTTTGGAAATGGCCACAGAGATGCCTGGAAAGGGCCTCCTGTCCGAAGGTGCTCTTGTGAAAATGATGCCCTTCTCTGACCAGAGTACTAGGGCTCAGTTCCTGAGGGGCAGAGGACCAGGAAGTGATGTTTGAAGCAATATGGAGGATGTAGTTGTCTCAGGAGAAAACCTGGTCACTTGCTCTCTTACGTTTTGGAGCAAGTAAGTAAAAGGAACTCTGATGAGGAGCCAAAGAAAGAAGAATGTAGCAGAGACTCGGAGTGTTTGCTCAAGCCTCGGGAGGAGTTCAACAGTCTGAATGTGCATCAGGAGCAGGGGAAGGTTCTGTCTCTGACCCTTCTCTCATCTGTTTACCTCAAGGTCAAAAGAGTATGAGATGATCTTTTTCTGAATACTAGGGATTTTATTAATAAAGGTAGGGGTTTTCAAAGGCCAATTGACCCAAGTTTCTAGACTGAGTATTTTGGCCTTAATCTTCCAGCCTCAGGCAACATGCTATGTCCTGACTTCATTTTAGTTTTCTAAGTTAGGGGCCTTTTTTTTTTTTTTTTTTTTGAGATAATCTGCATTCATTAGGATTTTTCCAAAAATTTTTTTCTTCCTGGAAACTTCCTAAGATCATGGTGCAAAATCATGCTCTAGACTAGTGTTCAAGGACATGCAGGGTAATCAACTCTATTTGACATCCTGCTTTCATTTTTGACTATCAGAGTAGATGGAAAATTGGATTTTTCTACTTGTTAAATATACAAAGAAAATTATTTCTGTGCTTCCCTTTCTCTTCTGATTGTTTGTTTAGAAATATAACCTAGAGTATCCTATAAATGAAAGTATTTCTTTTTAAGTAGTCAGTGGGTGGTAAGTGAAGTTCATGTTTCCCATGTTAGTTCCGTGGTCGTGGTCCAGGGGATGCCTCCCTTCAGGCTGCTACTTTGCCTTCCCCGTGGACCTTAGACACCTCGGCCAGAGACAGTTGTCTTAGGAAGGCTCAACTCCAGCCTTTCCTTGTCTTCTAGCAGAATGATTGCAGTTAGAGTAGACCACTTCTGACAGCAGCCGTTTCTTTATTGATGAGGGACCCTGGTACTTACACATTATTCACAAGTGAGGAAACTGATGCCAGAAAATCTGAGTGACTCACCTAAGAAAATCCTAGCAGTGAGTAGAAAAGCAGAAACCAGAACCCAGGTCTCCCTGATTCACTGTCATGTTTTCCCCTCACTCTAAAAGTCAAAGCTTTGAGCTCCCAGTGCTAAGATGAACTCAGCTAGTGGGACCTTCTGCACATTCTACAAAAATTCAAGTCACATACTCGTGAAAAAGCACCCACCATGTGCCAAGCTCTGTGCTGGATACTGTAGAGACATGTGGGCTCTTTGTTGAGTGTGAATCCTTATTTGTGTAATTTTCGTTTCATGTATGTCTCTATAGCCAGACTCTTAAGCCCTGATGAGGGCAGGGGTTATGTCTGTCTGTTTCACGGCTGTCCCCTCAGCATGTAGCACACAGGGATGCTCAGGAAGTACTTGGGGAATAAACAGAGCAGGCAGGGCACTCTAGCACAAAGAAGAAGCTAAAACAGGTGGTCTGAAAGCAGCCAAACATACAAATAGTGTATTTATAAATATGCTAAAGAAACCTAGAAGTTTCCTTACTTCAAGCAAAAAGCTTTGGTCAGCTGGAGGACTTGTCAACTCCCGGTTACCTTCTCAGCCTTTGGGAAATATGAGCAGTAGGTTGGAAGATGGAGAGAGAGTCTGTGTTCCGACACAAAACCTGGAAAATCACTTAGAAAGAGTCAAATAAAGGGAGGGCCTGTCTGCGACCATGCACTGTGATTAGAATGTTCTTACTCTTCTAACACTAAGCAGTGAGATTGGGACAGCCATGTGTCCCCTTTACCTGCGCTGCCCTTCATCAGAGAAACAATTTATTGGTATCTTTGAATTCATAGATGTTATCAACAGTGTTAAATTTTCCCCCTAACTATACCACAAGACCTAGAAACTAGTCTTCATTGGTTTCCAAGGAGTCAGCTGAATAGACTCTGAAGAAGAGAAAGGGAAAATAGGTTAATTCAGGTAGGCTGAGTCATATTCAACAGGAGGGCAGGCATGGTGACTGTGGGGAAGGGATGAGGCAGAGATACCTCACAGAAATCAGGGTTATTTTAACGATGAGTTTCTAGAAAAGCCCCAGTCTTTTCCTTCTAATCCAGAGAAATGAGAATAGTAGAATTATGGGCTGGATAGATGGTAAACATAACCATCAAAGGGCCAGGACGGATGGCCTTCAAGAACTGTGGGGCCCTAAGACACCTCTGCAATCACTTTATGTGTCCTTTGTATGTTGGGTAGGGTGGAAGGAGTTTGGACGCACTTGGGTTCAAATTCCAGCTCTGACACTTGCCCTGTGTGTCACGTTGCATGAGTTATTGCACCTTAATCTCTCAATCTATAGAACAAAGATAATACCCATCTCACTGAGTCTTTGGGAAGGTTAAGTAAAATATATTTAGTTGTTACCTATTAGATACTCAGTAAAGGTTAACTTTTTATCTTTATTAGAAAGGAAATAGAAATCTAGATACTGTAAATAAGAGTAGTTGATTATTTAGCAGATTAAAGATCTTTGGAAGTTCTTGAATAGAGTTCTGCCCTCCAGGTCCATGGTTCATTAAATATCAAAAAGTTTTTTCAGTGTTAGAACTAAAGGGACATAGCTTCAGTTTGCTTGTCTATAAATAGAACAACTTTACTCCACTTTCCATTGCTAGGCCTTAGAATCTAAAATAAACCAAGAGCCAATGCTATCTAATGGATTATCTAATGGGTTATGATCCATTATTCTCAGGTATTTCATTTTAATCCTCAAATTGTATCACCTTTGGCCAGTGGTAATCCCTAAAGCTTTAGATATTTGAAGACAGTTGACTTGTCTTTCTATTAATCTTCTTTTTTAGAAGTTCTCAGTTTCTCCAGCTATTGTTTGTATTAATATATTTTCAGACCTTTCCATATCCTGGTTGCCTTCCTTGGATTTACTGTAGTATATAATGGTCTATATAAAATGGGGCCTCCAGAGTGACATATAGTACATTAGATGTGAACTAACCGATGCAAATTCAGCTTCTTTTTCTAGAGCAACTATGCCTGCCCTCCTCCCTAAGATGTTTTACCCTGTGTAGTAGGATGTACAATGCTGATTCATGAAATCTCCTTGCCTGTTTTTGTGGCCTGCTCTTAGTTGGGCAGGTGACTTAGTAACCTGAGTGTTGGACTATTTAATATCTATTAGATGTTCTCTTGTTTAATTCCATCCATATTCCAGCATGTTTTGAATATAGAATTATTCTGTCCAGTGTATCAGATACATTCCCAAGCATTATTGGATAAGCATACTTTTTGTGACTTCATCCAAATTCTGGCTATAGAGACAAGACTGAGAACAGAAGACCAACAAAAGACCAACACCTGGCCCTTCCTCACTTCCCACTCAGGTTTTGAAACTTGGGTCTATTCTTGTCTGACTTCTTTTTAGGAAAGGGAACGCCTCCATTTTCCTCTGTAACAGAGAAGCTGGAATTGCTTGTGGTATGTCCTCCCTTGATGAGGAATCACTCTAGTGTTATTAATTCTGCATTAAATTCTGACAAAGCTAACATGGATGCCTCAGTAAATGATATGAATAGTTTTCCCCACAGTTGTTTTTGTTCAGCTCTCAAATGGGTCTGCATAATTAGGTTCTACTTTATCCTTGTCCCGTGTAAAAGTGTCATTTCCCTGAAGACAAATGGATGTGCTTACTTGTCCATAGAGCTCTGGGTCCGAGCCCATTCCTATTCTGTCAAGAATATGCTCATGTTACTCTGGACATGACTATAAGACCCTTTTGCTTATATAAGTATTAGGTAATAGAGGTTTGCAACCATATTTCAGGGAAATTCAGAATCATAGAATTCTAGTCAAGCAAGGCTGAGTAATAAGGTAGTAGCAAAGAAGTGTCTTGTCATTGAACAAGATGGGTATCTGCCAAATAATTACCAACTAATGGTACAGAAGTAGCCAGCTGGGCAGTGACAGTCTCTATGCATGTATATGTTGTTTAGACTAGGCATGCCAGAGATACTCATTAAGTGCTTATTGAATTGAACATTACAAACCCCTCCTAGGAAGGGTGCTCTCCATCCAGAATTCGCTGTGAATATCTAGACATGTTCAGGCTGGCTGGAGACAGGAAATTGAGCTGCAAGTGCTATTCTCTGCAAAAATTATAACAGAAAAACACTGCTGAGACATCCCAGGGCTGACTGGGATGAGGGATTGAATGAGGGATTTCAAAAACAAGCAAATGTGATCTAAGTTACAAGGTGGGCTGATAATGACATTATGTGCTAAAGGCGGACAGGGAAATGCCTAGAGAAGCCTGGAGATTTCAGAATACAACTCAGAAGTGTTTAAACTCTCCACTGTCAAATCAGTGTAATGAGTTATGACCAAAACTTTGTTCTACCATTTGGGAGGAAATGTTCTGTTTAGAGATTGTAAGGGCCCGACTAAGGGGACAAAGGATTCCTACAAGGTCACTCACTGCAGTAACACAATACCACTAACAAGGAGCAGGGCAGCCTGGCTGCAGAAGCCTTCTGGGAAAGAACTTCTTTACTAAAGAGCCTCACCTGGTTTATCAGAACCTGGTGATCCTGACACATGTACTCTGGGAGCACAGAACAAGCCACTGGGTGGAAGGGCTGTAGTCAGAGAGGGTCTAGCCCCCACGTTGGTACATTGGTGAAGGCCCAACCCTTGCACTGGCCTGTTTCATCTCTCTCCACTCATGCTCTGTTGTGCTCTGCTGTGCTCTCTATTCACGCTCTGCTACATAGCAGGTGCGGATCTCCATGCTGAGAGGGCAGCAATGAATGAAACAAGCCCTCCTTTGGCTTGCTTTCCTATATGGGGAGGAAAGGTAAATAACCAGAAAGAGAAAGGATGGCATTCTAGTCTTCTGCTACCTACAAGAGATAAAAAAAAAAAGGCTCCTAGGTTTTTCTTGTAAGAAAAAGTGGGCTAATGCTGTAATTGGAAGAACTTGCCTTAAATGTAAGAAGTTAGTTTCCTTGTAGGGATTATTGTTGACAGGGGGAGAGAAAAATTGACTCCCCATTTAAGTGGCCTCAAAGGGAAACTTCCATGGTGGTCCAGTGGCTAAGATTCTGTGCTTTTAAAATGGAGGGGGCCAAGGTTCAATCCCTGGTTGCAGAAGAAGCTCCCACATGCCACGACTGAGAGTTCCCATGTCACAACTAAAGAAAGATCCCAGACAAATAAAATAAACTAATATCTTAAAAAATAAATAAATGGGCTTCTAAGTAGAAAAATTCTCCAGAGAATGAGGCTGGATATAGGGCTTCTTGGGAGGAAGGAAAGCATACTGGTTCCAGTTCCCTGAAAGCAAAACCTGAGACCGGGATTCCTGTGCATGGAATTTATTGGTGCCCCTTCAGGGAAAGGGACAGGAAACAGGGCCCAGTGTAGAAGGAGCTAAGGCAAATGTGCACATGACTTCAGCTGGAGTCCAGCTCAGCCTGATCCATCCTGGAGCTGGAGTGTGAATTGCACCCAGAATCTTCCCTACCGTGAGGCAAAGGGCTGGCCTTTTGTGGCAGCTGTGAGCTGTTAGCAGCCATCATGCAAACAGCTGGGGCAGGAAAGAGGGTCTGAGTGGGCTGCAAAGACATCTGCTGCTCAGAGGACGAGGATGGCTTGGGGGATCAGGCACGCATTCAGTCCCTGATTGCTTATAGTGGCAGGACCTTGAATGGGTCACTTAGTCATTCCATGCCTACGTCTCCAAGTCTGTACAGTGAAGGCAGTGATTTCAGCTTCCTGGGATTTTGAAGGACTAGCCAAGATCCTGTACAAAAGAGGATGTGAAGCAGAGGAGACTGTCCAGGTGACTGTAGGTGACTGGAATTTTAAAGGCCTACAGATCACTGGCTTTTGCCACTAAGGATAAACACATTTCCAGATGTTTGGTGTCTCAACAGTGTCAAGACTAATAAAAATCCTATCAGTTCACACACTGTAATATTTTTCACTTAGAAAATTCTTAAAAAAAAAATCAAGATGATGCAATACACCAGCAGGATATAACTTGTTATAAAGGGAATAATGTGTTATGAGCCATATCCCTAGATTTTTTTGTGTGTATAATATACAGAATTTCATGATATATTTGGGTGAATGACCTCTATTTTGTTGCTACTCTTTTAGTTTTATCAGATTAAATAAAATTATAAAAGAAAGACATACTTTTTCAAACTCCTTTATCTGTGTTAATATAGAAGATGTAAATAAATAACGCAATAGCTAACAGAGATATTATAAAATACATTACAGCATATGATTTGGTATTTGAGAGAACACAGAGAGGCCACTGGTACATTTTCTAGTTGGAGAAAGACCATTGTTTCATATGTTTTTTTGGCTGGTTTGTTGGTTTTGTTTGAATTTTCTTTCAGATATAGCTAAATAAGACAGTGTAATACAGGTCTACTAAAAATGTATTCAAAAGAATTTAATGGACAACTCAATGCATACATAAGGAAGTACTTGATCTTAAAAAATAAGTGTGTGAAATAATAAAATACAAAAATAAAGTTATTGATCTTCATTAAGAAACAAACAAAAATGAAAAACGATCAAGATGGTTCACCCACGTTTGAGTCTCCAGAATGAGATTGTGACAGCGTGTGACATTTAGCCACGGGGCCTGAGCAGGTGACCCACCTCCTGGAGGTGGGTCTAGCCTATTAAATGCACAATGCTAAAAGCTAGAAAGAAAAAATGTAATGGGTCTCCAGGAGAGTCCTCACCACTTCTCTTACTCTGCCCTTTATCTCAGAGCCCTAAAGTGTTTCTTTAGAGGGAGAGGTTTGTGTTGCCTCCCATCTAGTAACAGAGCATTTTCTAACTCTTAAATAAATACCTTTAAAAGTTATACAGTTGTACTCCTCCTTTGAGGTAGATACATCTGACACCTAAACTTAGACTTCATAAATGTTACTAATCATCTAGAAAGCAAATAATCTTCGTAACCCACCATGACTGAGTAGTAGTTTGCAGTACACAGGCAGATCACAGAGCACTGCACCCACAAATTTTTTGGTTTCCAGTGGTGGTATTGTGCAAATATTTGATCCAGAAATAAGGAAATTGCAAAAGGTGATTTGTCAGTAGATTAGATCTCTGTGTGATAGCTATAGGGCTGGCCAGAGGCCAGATATGACTCCAGGTGAGTCTGGAGTTTGAAAACAGACACTCGGGGAAGAATGGAGCTCGAGATATCCTCTTGCCCTCTGTTTCCATCCTGTTTAAAGGGAACAAGGTGATTTGCAGAGAATCACAAAGCCAGTTCATGGCAGACCTCAGATTCTAGCTCAAGTCACTCTCCTGCCTGTTAAAATGGAATCAAAAGCATAGTACTTTTGTAGTAACTGATAGTTCAGCTTCTAAAACTTTGTAGCAAAAAGAAACACTATTGTTACTGGCTTCTTTTCCAGCTGTCTCTGTACCTCCCTGCCCAGTCCCTGCAAATCTACAGCAACCCAAAATAAATTACAAAGTGGTTCTTTAAGTTGTCTCCAGACTGCAAAGGGGAAAGATAACTTATCAAGTGTTAATGCCTACCACAGACTGTTTGATACTAAGTACTTGTGATTCATTGCCTTGGTGGGAATACAATTTTGCCCCAGAGTCTTCAAGCCACTGTAGGCAAATTCCCTTTCGGATTCTGAGAGCTTGGGCAGTAAGCACTGTGGTGAGGCTGATCCCTGCCTCCAAGCAGTGTGGGAGCGTGAGTCTTCAGAACAAGTTCAACCCTGCTGCCGCCCAGCACATACTTAAATTCTATTTGTAAAAAGTTTGGTGGAAGCAGAAAGCAAATTTGAGATCAAGCCAAGATGTTAAAGTGGATTAGCTGGCAGCAGTCCAAGGCAAACAAGCCTCAAGTGAGTACACTGCCGGTTGGACACACTGGGGAGAAGGGATACAAGACTGGGAGATGGCACAGGTCGAGGGCAGGGCCAGCTTGGAGTTCGGAGGCAGAGAGAGAAGTGGCAGCTCTCAGGGTGAGGGTTTTACTGGATTGTTCTGCACAGACCTCTTGGCATATCATTCGCCCTTTTTCCTTCTGAGTTAAAAAGTTCTTTTAGTGCAGAACAAGATGACTGAATCTACCTTCTTAAAGCTACTGGTAAGAGGGAAACGGGTTTTGGGAAATATTGCTCTTAAAGTGTTGTGCTCCTGGGTGACTAGGGGATGATGACACTAGGAGTTCTGGTATCTGGAGGCAAGTTGTCCTGGTAGGAGTGAAAGTGAACTCTTAGAAATTTCAAGCAGAAGTCTTGAAATGAAATGAACATCTAGAATCAAAGCAGTGAGATTAGAGTGGATGGGGTGGGTGAACGAGGCTTTGAGGTGGTGGTTGTGCTCTAGCTGAACTTCCTTTCCCCATTTGTGCTGTGCTGTCAAACGTGATGTGTTTTCTCCCATAACATGGGAGTCTTGATATAGATAAGTGGATAAATATTACCCTTTTTTGTGATCTTGACCGTAGATTGAAAATGCTTGTGTGGGTTTTACCTGCCTGGAAGCTTAGCTTCACTGCCTTACTGCTAATGGCTACTGCCCACCTATCTGTCATGACTAGTGGGATATAGTGGACACAGGATGGGCATAGGAAGATCTTTGCTTTTGTGGCATTGGGGTGAGATGATATGATCCTGTTGCCAGAAAGCAGAGCCTTGTCTAGAGAAACAAGATGACCTATCCTTTGTGGTGGCTTGCCACTAGGAAAAAACCCCAAGGATGGGACTTTGGCCCAGGGCAACAAAATAGCAAATGCCTGCTGAGAGGAGCAGCCTACTTCTGCCCTGATAGCTCTTCCTATTGAGACAAGTGCTGGAAGATGCATATCTGTGAAGACTAGACCCATTCCATGGGTCCACTCCCTAGTTTCAACCAGACCCTTCCTTCTACTTATCAGTCTTTCTGATCTTCTGTTGCCGTATTCCACTCAGATCTGGCCCTGGTTGTATTGGAGTAGTCACTGGCTTGTTCAGAGTTGATACTCAACTTTTCAGCCTCCCCATATTAGAGTTGAGTTTTCTAAGTTCAAAATGTTCATCTCCAATCATCATTATTATTATTATCATTATTAATGCTCTAATTGGTTCTACTTGAAGCTACTAATTGCAGCAACATATAGACATTGGTTAGAAGTTCAGAAGAGCAATTCTAAATCTGCATGGGCCCTGCTGATGCTGGTTATGGGGTGTTTACTGAATGCACCCATATGCATTGCTCTCTGTGTCATATGCAAGGGGTTATACTCCACTCTGAAGTTTATGAAGAAGCAAAAAATAGAAAAAAAAACAAAAAAACCAGGCTCTATGTTTTTCTGTCCCTTTTCTGTCTCCTGCTAGCTGGTTTCCTTTCAGTTGCAGGAATGGGATTTAGAAAGTTTCATTCAAGATTCTTTGCTGTTCTTACACATAGATGATAGTCTGACTTGGTGAGCACTAGAGGATGTTAAAAATTGATTACCTTTTCTTTTCCTCATTATCTTAATGCGTGTTATCTTTTAATCTCATTTATTAACTTATCAAGCATTTATTGAGCTCCTACTGTTTGGTAGGTGCTATTATAGACAAAGAAGTTAAGGCAGTGAACAAAATAGACAAAGCACCTAGGTGGCCTGCTTAAACCTTTCTCTTTTGGGTTGATGTGAACCTAAATATAGTCAAATTGGAGATATTTGGAATGCCCTGCAACTTACATCTATTTTTGTGTGTGTGTATCTGTAACTGACTCTATTGCAGCTTTTATTTTAAAAGAATTCAGCAAATCTTTTAAAAAGATAACTTGGGAGTTCTTGAAGGTAGTCCCTCAGTTTTTAGCTTCTTGATTCATAATGATTCCAAACCAGAATGTTAGAATTTCCACCACTATCACCTTTGAGCTGTAGTTGCAGTCAGTAGAGTTTCAGTTAGGGAAGGTTGCCTTCATGGCAGGTAGACATTCCAGACAAAGAGAAAAGATCAGGAAGTAGTCACATAGCCCCCAAATATTACTTCTGTCTCATAAAACAAGAATATCAAAGGAAAATTGTTATTTAAAAAAAGGGAAAACTGCTATAATAACAGGTGAGGAGGAGGAGGAGGAAGGATATGAGGGGATGAGAAGTGGGGAAGAGTTTATTCAAGGAATTTATTTCAAATTGTAGAATCTGAAATCTGTAATACAGAGTCTAACTCATTTCCCCATCCCACTTCACCCTGCAACCCCCCAAAACAAGAACAGTCACAGTTTCTATGCCTCTTTACATACAAGATGTTAAGCACCTTTATTGAATCCATGAAAATGTTTTGAAAACTGCTTAAAGAAAAATATTTTAGGCATATGTTCTCTAACATTAGATTTAAAACAGTACTTCTAACGGGGGCATATAAAGTCCAAACCACTGGATTGGTTATGCATTTAGGAGGCAAATAAGTAGCCTGGCGTGCTGCAGTCCATGGGGTCTCAAAAGAGTCGGACACAATTGAACAACTGAACTGAACTGACTGAAGTAGGCACTACCATTAACTCCTGATCAAGCAGGAAAATCTTTTAACAGAAAAGAATGAAATTAGCTAGAGACAAAAATGGAAAATTATTTCAAATATTTAGGTATACTGAATTTTACTTAACAGAATTTTATTGAGTGTTCACTGATGACCATTTACCATGGAGATTCAGAATATATAAGAACAACCTCTGTCCTTGTCCCAGAGTTTTCTGAGTTCACAATCACAAGTGTCTTATATATGATGCCAGATATAGTGGCTATATACATGTTATTTGTATTTATGGAAGGACACAGTTGTACTTAGCACTTCTTTGGTTCCAGTTTTTGTACTTAGATCAGAGAAACTAGTACAATGAATGTTAGCTGAGATAAATACTTACCACGAATATGCTACATTTTTTTATTTTTTCTTTTATTTTTTTCTTTTGCTACATTGTTTTAAACAGAAGTATAGGCACTTTGAACAACAGCCTAGGAACCAGGGAGGCTTTTACACCAGAAGTGAAATTTGAGCTTGACCTTGAAATTTATCTTCCTTCTATTTCTCCTCTTTTGTATCAGTTTTAACTCTAAAATAATTATTCTAATAATGGACAGATTGTAAAAGAGCAATACAACTGATACATCTGTATCAGAAGAAGTATTTTGTTTTGATGTTGAATCAGGCTTTTTTAAAATGACCTGTTAGTTCTGATGGGAACTATCAAAAAGTTCCCTCAGAATTTTTCCCAAAACTTTCTTATACTTCCTCATTATAATCTAATTAAATCTGTTTTTCCTTAAGCTCATGTACTCAAAAATTTTTAAAGGAACTTTTGAAGCAGTAATACATACACATGATTTAAAATTTAGGTGTTTTTCTTGGGATATTATTTTAAAATATAAAATCTCACATTTATTCCTTTTAAAAAATGTCTAAACAAGTAAGCAAACAATAAGTACTGTCTTATACTTTTTTCCTTGTAATAAATCTGGGTAATTTCATAGCAGGACATGTAGAGCTGGGTCATTCTTTTTGATGGCTACACAGTATTCCATTACTTAAGAGGACCATAATTTGTTTAACTAGTCTTCTATCGATGGGTGCCTGGGATGTTCCAATCTTTTACCACTACAAACAGGGCTGTAATCCTTACACAAACATAGTTTTTCACGCTTGTGAATTATGAGTTTATTAGCAGTGTAACTTCTTAGAAGTAGAATATGTTTTTAAAATTTTTGATAGATGTTGTTAGATCACCTCCTATAGAAGCTGAACCAATCTATACTCTCCCCAGCTGAGTATGTATGTCAGTTTCTTCAGTCTTGCAACCTTATGTATCTTCAATATTTTTTATCTTTTCCAATCTGGTATTAGATACTTTAAAATAATCCTTTTTCAATATTTCTCTCATATATATTTTGTTTAACTGATAATATTGCAACTGTCTTATTTTCTGTTATTTTTATTCAAATGTGCAGTATTGGACTTACACTATTACCAAATGAGACTTACAGACGTCTGATTAGCGGTTACTTATACTCTTATTTCTATTTCCTAATCAGATACATCTGGTTGACATTAAACTTTTTTTTAAGTTATTAATGTAAAATAGGTATACAAAAATTCATAAAAATTACTAAACATTTGAATAGGTAATTATAAAGTGAACATACGTGTAATAACCATGCAGTCCATAAGAGCAGGACATGGCCAGATTTCCAAAAGCTCCATGTGTGCCCCTTTCTGGTCACAACCCTGTCCTCTTCCCTAGAGGTAACCATTCTTCTGACATTCGTAATAATAATGTCCTTATTTTCTTTATTATTGTACCTTCTATGTATGTATACCTAAAGAATATTATTTCAATGTGTCTGTTGTAAAGTTTTATATGGCTAGAATCATTCTCTCTGTGTGTGTCCTCTCTTGCTCAACACTTATTTTTATGGAATTCATCCATGCTGATATGTATAGTCGTTCATTCATTTTCATTGTTGTATAGTATTCTGTTGTATGAATATACCACAACTTATTTATCCATTTTGCACATGGGATGTTTGGGACTATTATGAACAATGCTGCTATGAATACTCTTGTATGTGTATCCTTGTAGAAGACATGTATTTGAGTTTCTCTAGGGTATAAAGCTAGGAATGAAATTGCTAGGTGAAAAAAAGAGAAAGAAATTGCTAGGTGATAGTGTGAATGTGTATCTTCCACTTTACTATTAACAGATGGCGTAATCTATTTTTCAAACTGCTGATACCAGGTTTCTACTCCTACCTATAAGTATATGTGAGATTTTCTGTTGCTCCACATCATCATGTATACTTGATAAAACCAGATCTGATGGGTATGTAGTAATATTTGCTTATGGTTTTAATCTGGAGTCCCCTAAGTATTGATGAAGTTGAAAATTTTTCCATATCTTAGTGGGCCTTTAGATTTCCTCCTCTGTGATGCCCCTGTTCGTCACAGGGGCATGATGCCTAGTTTTTTAGTGAGTTTTTTAGTGGGTTGCCTGTTTGTTTTTTTCTTATGCAGTTTTGGGACTTCTTTATATATTCTAGATATTAATCCTTTGTTGGTTATATATATTGTAAATATCTGCTTTCACTCTGTGGATAGTCTTTTCACTCTATAGCATCTTGCAAAGCATCTAAATCTAATTTGAAATTTTGAAGGCAACACATTTGTAAGTTAAAGGCTCATATAATGGGATATAATGAGACATTTCTTACATTTAGTCCTTTAAAATAGAGTCCATAATTTTATTCTCCATAGAATAGTAGAGAATACCAATACGGACACTTTATACATAATGTGGGCTTTTGTCAATCCTTAAGTTTACCTGTTTTACTAAAAGAATAAGAACAAAGACTTTGACATTTTAAAATATATCTGTTGCACTTTATATATTATATAACAGGCAATACAGTTAAAGCAATGAAATGTATTAGGAAAAAAGATGATAAGCTCATTGGATTTGGAACTCGGTTAGTTGTTTTACAAACAGATCTAAGACCCAGGTAGAAAATCTTTACATAGCAAAACTAAGCATCTATGTTCACAGGAGAGCCTCTCAAATCCTAATTTTATATGTAATTCTTACCATCATTTTCATCTAATTACTTAGCCCATAAGAGAAAGTTACTTCTATGTAGACACTAGTAGCCACAAAAGTTGAGCTACTGATAGCAAAACAGGAAGCAGAAAAGCTATGAAAGCAAAAGCTGACAAAGGAAGCAAAACTCCAGCAATTGGGTCCTATTTACTGAAGATATGTAATCTGGCATGTCTTAGTACATCTTTCATATTTTGTACTATGCCATAATTATTACTCATGTTGGAATTGTCAACAGAAAGGGAAACCACGTTCAGTTTATTTTTCTTTTTAAGAAGTCAGAGATGTAAAGCTATTCATAAAAAGATTTAAACGGGGAGAAAAAGTTGGTGTTGCTGTTTACCTTTTGTCATCCAGAACACTTGGTTATCCTGAAGGCACATTTCCCAAGGGGTCTGGAGAGCTGAAGTGCTGTTGACTATGATTTACATTAGTGGAGAGATTTGTAAAGATGAAACTCGACTTTTCTCAATCCTAATTATTGACTCCAAGACTGCTTCTGCCCTCTTCTGGCATCTATTGATGGTCTGTATAATCCACTCTAGTCCACACTGCTGTACTGTCACACATGGTCTATGCAAGAAGCCTCCTAATTGGTGCCCAGGCATTCACCCTGACCTTCCGCTAATCTCTTCTCCATTCTGAGGCCAATGTGATCTTTTTAAAGTGTAAGCTCTTCACATCTATGGCTTCAACCCCTTTGAAAGCATCCATTTGCTCTTAGGATGAATACCAAAATCGTCAGTATGCCCTATGAGGACTGCATGACCTAGACCTTGGCCCTCTTCTCCTCACTGCAGCCACTTTTCCTCGTGTTTCCTGCCTCGTAATCTTCCTGGCCTTCCAGGAAGGCCAGGTTTCTTGTGTCAGGTTTCTTGCCATCTCAGACCCTTTGTTTCTTCTGCCTAGAAAATTCTTAGTCCTCTCATGCCACGGTCTACCCCATTTGCTCTCTCTTCTTAGCCCATTCTGACCCTCTGACTAACTCCTCTCCCCAAGTCACATCTCTCACAGTATTCCGTATTGTTATTTCTTAGAGCCTATCACCATTATTGACTATCTCAGCATTTGTTTGGTTACTCAGTTGCTTCCTCCACCAGATGTTAAGTTCATGAGAGCAGAGACATATCTGTTTTATACCCCCACTACATCACCAAATCCAACAAAATACTGATTCACAGAAGGGACTCTGTCACTATTTATTAAATCAATGAATGAAGACCCAATAAACACAAGGTAATGTGTTGGGCTTTATGAGTAAGAAAGAGATCTAGAAATAGGGAACAGATATTATGAAGAAAATCAGAGGACTTCCTGGGTGGTCCAGTAGTTAAAATGCTACACTTCCAATGCAGGAGGCATGGGTTTGAATCCTGGATGGGGAAACTAAGATCCCATGTGCTGCACAGCCAAAAATAATTAAACTTCTTAAAAATAAATTAGCAAAATATTTTTAAATGAAAAAGAAAATCAAACTTACCTAGTTTAGGAAGATTAGAAAATGTTAGCATTAAACGTTACCAAGTGGGTAGAGTGTATCTTGAAATGAAAAAGAAAATCAAACTTACCTTGTTTGGGAAGATTAGAAAAGGTTAGCATTAAACTTTACCAAGTGGATAGAATTTATCTTGGCAGGACTGGTATTGGGAGTGGGGAGGAAAGTCATTCTAAATGGATCAAACATTGAGAACAGGGAAAGGGAGAAAGGAAAATATAGGATAAGTTTGGGACATGCACAGTAAATATGCCTGATGAATTGTGGACTTTGTGAGGTGAGATGTGGGAAACAAGGCTGAAATGATTGGTTGGGTCAAACCATGGCAGACACTGGACACCATTCAAAGGAATTTGGACTTTGTTGGTAGCACCTAAGAAATACTGAGGGTTGTTTTAGCATGATGGTTACAGAATTACTCATATCTTCACCTTTATGTGTAATTCTTTATATGCTCTCATTCTTTCTCTCGACTCAGAGTGAGTCTAAGGTTAACCTATCCACATGCTCTGAGTCTGATGTTTTGTACCCACTTCCGTCTAGTACATTCAACATCTCTTCTCTCCCTCATATTGTCAGCTGCCTCCTTTCCTTCTGCCATTTCACACCTCTTTGTTGCTTCATGTTCGCTGAACTGGAACTTCTCTTGATTTTTCCTTCCCTAGATCTTCCCCTACCTTCAATAATAGTTTTTGTTGCTTCCATTCTGATGTCCATGACACAAATTCCAAGATGATATCTCTGAAGTGACTTACTCCTAATACAGTTTCATATTCACTGTTTATTTACTCAGCACATTTTTGCAAACCTACTATGTGCAAGGCAGTATTGCAGACTGGAGATGCAGCAGTGACACCAAACAAGCTAGTCCCCAACCTTATAACTCTCAGTTCTCCTGTGGAACCAGGAAATGAACAAGCAAACACAAGACCAAATGGTGACACAGTGAACACTGTCACCGTTGGTCTTTATAGTTTGATGTCAACTTCCTTCAGTCTTGGCATCAGAAAATTTTATTTTTTCTCTCAAACCAGCAACCTGGCTTGACTTCCCTGTTTGGGGCAGAAGCAGAATTTTCCAGACACCCAGGTTTATATCTGTCGATCCATTTTGGGCAATATCCCCTGATAGCCAGCCAATCCACAGCCAAGTCCTAAGGATGATTCCCTCAAAATATCTATCACATCATCCTGGTCAGGCCCTGTTTACCCTTTATTTAAATTCTTTAAGTAGCCTACTAAATCTCGCCCCCTACTGCTTTCTGGGATGTTGCCCCTGCATTATATCTTTTCTACTGATACCAGATTCATCTTCCTAAAACATTTCTTTCAACATCTCACTTGTCTGTTAAATGCCTTCAGTAGCATGTATACTTAGAATAAAGTACAGTCCCATCTCCAAAGACATTTATATAATTTTTCCTTCCTATATATGATCCTTTAGAGACCCTTATCTGTTATATACACTACACTTAGATTAGATTGAATCATGTGAAACTGCCATTTTTGTGGATTGGACCCAAAATGATTGATCAAATATTGGCAATTTTTATGTTGCAACCTAATTGCACTTACCAAATAATTGGTTACCTGTGTGTCTCTCTCCCATGTTACATTGTGAGTTGCTTGATGATCATGGCTTGGTTTTAATGATACTTCTATCTTTACTGTCTACTACAGCATCTGGTGCATAGTAAACTGGGGCAGTCAGCTGCCTCCACTCCTGTCATGATCTGCTCCTGCTGCTTCCATTTCCCGTAATGCCCACTGACTTTACCTAATCACATCCTACCCACCACTCACTTCTAGCCTGACTCATGCCTCCTTCATGGAAAAGCTCACTATTTCTCCACATTAATCCCCTGCTGCCACCTCTGAGCCACCAATATTGGTTTCCCACAGTCAAATGTTATTCCTTAACATCCAAAGCATGTATATTATACTGTGCACACAGTTGCACTTTAACAATGAATTGAAAGATGTCTGTTTCTAGCCTTTACTTTTCACCCTAGGATCCAGCACCATATTTTCAATTGTCTATGACATAACTGCTCTTGAATGACTCTTTGTAGTCTACTCAACAGAACTGAAACTAAACTCACATGCCACCTCCTAGGTCTGCACCTGGTCTAGATCCCCATCCACAGCTTGGTCTCTAAGCCATCTCAGCTCGTCCTTCATTCTCTGTCCTTCTCCTGAAATAACATTCCACTGGATTATCACAGTGGCTGCATTTTTCTCAGCCTGCCTTTAGACTTTTATATAATATGTCAAGTTTATTCCTGAGTGCTTCAAGAGAAGAAGCATGTCTCCCAAACCACAGCAATATTCTCTAGGACCTAGAGCGTCCTGATAAACTGGCCCCTTTCCCTTGGTCCTACCCCTTCCTTGCTGTCTGCAGGTTACTCTTCTCACATTTTCTGGTAGATATGTGTGATTATATCTTCACTAAAATATAATGATCCTTCAAATCATAATCACCTTTGTTAGTATATGTCTAACACATGCTGCATCACTGTGTCTCTAAACTTATCTCTCTGTCCTAAAAGATGTTTCTGACCTTAGGAAGAATGTTGCTGGAAGGCATTTTCATCATTATTAGAATGATATTAGAATGACTCTCTGGAGTCCCTTCCATCAGCACTTTATGAGAAAGCATCTTCTTCCAGTTTGCTATTGTTTCCCATGGGTAGTTTTCATCTCAGCAGCTAAACCCTGAGACCCACTAAAAATAAGGCTTACATGTGATACACTGTATTATCAGCAATGCATTGAGGTAGAGTGGGCATTCACAGAGAGGGCTCAGAAAAGACTTGTTTGAATATGTTTTTACGTGTATAATTTATGTTCGTGTGTACCTATGAATTTTGGTGTGTCTCTGACTGTGTTTCCCGTGTTGCTCTCTAGGAAGGATTCACTCATGTGGTTTGGGAGGCAGGGATAGCTTAGATATTTCCCCTGGCCATCAAGTCCATGACATTACAAACCAATAAGCCATGTGTTCCAAAAGCTCATGGCCACAGCTGACACAGGTGAAGACCTACCTGAGCTGCAGCCTGGGGTTATTTTTCTTTTCCACCTGCCTGGGATCTTCCTTTTCCCTCTAAATGTGAAAGACTGACTCTTCTGTTAAACACTGAAAGGAATGTGGATGTGTATATGTGTGTGTGTTTGTGCTTCTGTATGCATATATACAGATACTTATATATACATATATGTATGCATGTATGTATATATGAAGGAAATACACCAAAATGTAAGTAGTGGTTATTTCTGGATGGTGGCTTTTTCCAAATTCTCCACGATAAGTCAGATTACTTTTATTAATCAAAATAAAGAGTAGGTGTTATTTTTAAGGACAGGAAGGGTCACGATTATTAGATGGTTTCTGGATCAAATCTGTGTGAACCAAAGACAAAGGGATGAGCAGATGACTAGTAGGTAACAGGAGGATGAACATCCCCTCAACATCTGAAGATGAGAGAAAGTGACCAGACGGTGAATTTGGGCTGACTTGCAGGATGGGCCAAGGTTACTGAAGGTTGTTAGTTGAGGAACTGGCAACTTTGGTTTTTGAAGGTCAGGAGCCTTGGATAGCGAAACGGAAGAGGAGGAAAATTCAGGCGGGGAAATAGGGAAGGTGAATAGTAGGTTAGTTCATCAGAGTTTTTCCCCAAACTCAGCTGTTTAGTAAAGTATAGAAAAGGTGAGAGCAAAAGCTTGAAATATATGCTCAAGTTCATGAAGAGATTTTACGAAGAGATATACAGTGGGATGGAGAAAAGGCAGGCATGTTCAAGTTCGGTTTTAACCCCCTATGATTCCAGATGGAGGGGTTCCCCGAGTGATCAGTGTGGGGACACTGGGTCCCCGGGTAGAGAGGATGGGTCATCCCTGCATGGGCAGAAAGGTTCCTAACAGTAGGTTCATCATCAGGTCAACACACAGCTCCCCCACTCCCTCCACTACCTCCTCCTCCCTCCTCTCCTACCCTCAAAGGACAGAGCAAAGTTTCTGATAATTTTCAGTAGAGAAAGTTTCTAACTTTTCTGAACTTGGAACAAAAAAGTTACATGAAACAAACATTGTCAAGGATGCTTCTCCCGCCTGGCCTAGTCTCACAGTTCTCTCCAAAAGCAGAAGGAAAAATGGAAAGATGAAAAACAGAGGGAGTGACTCTTCCTTGCTGAGGCCGATTTCATTCCTTTGGGATAGTGTTCTGCAAGTGGGGACTTCAATCTGTCACTCAGGAGGGGACACAGCAGAGCCTGTCTCTGCACCACCCCAAGGCCTCTTTGTTCTTCACCAAGCTGCTTGGCCAACCACTCCTTGTCAGTTACCTCCTCACCGAATTCCCTGGGGTCAGTATAAGCAGCACACACACACGACTAGAAGCCAAAAGTAGAGTAGGAAGCATGAAAAAACTAAGAAAGTCACAAATCAGTTTTGAAAAAGAGCTAAACTGAAAGCATAGTTCATGATGTCTTTCTGTCTGCACGATTCAACATTTGTACTATTCTGTATCTCAGTTTCCCATTCTGGTGAAGGAATATTTCCAGTCTGGGCTCTAGTTTGAAATTTGAGGTGGAGAAAGGCTCTTTTAAACCATTTAATATGGGCTTTGCAGTTCCATGAGTGTAACAGAAGAACACAGAGCAGTGAAGTGCCCTCCAAGGACAAATCTGCCCATCTAATGAGAGTCATACAGTCCTTTCCCTTAGAAGCCCCTGCTGTAACTGAACAGGCCGAGGAAAGCATGAAGGCTACTATAAGGAAGCGTCCAGCACATAGACAACCGAGAGTAACAATTGTCTTTTCTCCCTGAACACCTACTATGAACCTGGCATTTTTTATGTAATTTCTTACTCAATCCTCACAGTTCTTCAAGGTAAGTATCATTATCCTCATTTTTGCAGATGAGGAAAATGTAGAAGTTAAATAACCTGCCCAAGGTCACACATCCAGAAAGTGGCAGAGCTGAGATTTGAACCCAGGTCTTTCTCATGTTTGCTATGTACACTGCCTTCTGCTGGCCAAGTCCATGAACCAGAACGTTTGGATGATTCAGGCAGAAACACACAAAGTAACATTTTGGCCCAGATGCTATCATTTCTCCCTCCTGATCAACTGAATGAAATGCACTTGATTGAAAATACCAAGGGCAAGGGGAAAAAGAATAAAAAACCAGGAACATATCATGTTCCATGTATTATACATGTCAACTGCTCAGTCTGCTGTGCCTAACAGAACATGACGTGAGTCAGGAATTTAGAAGAGACAGTTTATTATGTCTGCCACAGAAGTAGTAACTCAGGCACATACCTGCCTCAGTGGCTTCCAAATCTCATCAGACAGAAACATCTAGAACATAAAGTCAACTGAAGTGGCATTTAAAAACATATTGTAAAACAGCTGCCTCAAATTCTTTGTAGGACAAGAAAAGATATAAATCTATAATATAACAAATATGTTCCCCATTTGTGGCTATTTTTATATGACTAGATGTTCTACCCAGAGACTGTAGAACCTCTCTTTATAACTCAGAAAACTCATGTTATGAGTGTCTAATATTAGAATGAGACCTGCTGTATATTAATAAATAAGTAAAGTGTTTCTATGAAGGAGTCTATACCTGGGCTTCCCAGGTAGCACTAGTGGTAAAGAACCTGCCTGCCAATACAGGAGATGTAAGAGACGTGGGTTCAGTCTCTGGGTTGGGAAGATCCCCTGGAGGAGGAAATGGCAACCCACTCCAGTATTCTTGCTTGGGAAATCTCATGGACAGAGGAGCCTGGCAGGCTATAGTCATAGCGTCACTGAAAGTCAGACACAACTGAAGCAACTTAGCACATAACTGAATAGGGGGAGATGGGAGGAATCTCAATATACCCCCCAAAAAAAGAATTCTGGAAGGTGTGGTTAATAAAAGCTGCTATCCTATCAATATGGGTTTCACTGATTCTTGCTCCTCGTGAAAAATGCCCAAGTGCTTCTGGACAGTGTATACTGGCAGATGTGAAAATGCAGTTGAAATGCTGCACAACTCAGGTTTTCCAACCATGTATTGTCTGGTACATAGAAAAGTCCTGTGCCTTAATGATTTTAAACCAAGTGACCCCTAGAATTACCAAGGAAACATTTCAAAAAACTCATCCCAGGCTCCTCACTGGCCTGCTAAATCAGAATGCCAAAGGTAGAGGGCGATTGGATATGGGATATCTGTGAATTCCAAGCTGAGAGTTATTGTCTAAATAATACAGATCGTTGACATTTCAAAGAAATTTAATGGCATTTTTAAAAACCACATTTCCACTTAAATTTTTCCCACTAGTCTCTGCCCTAGGCTAGATTTTCAGACAATCATCTCAATGAGATCATAAACGGCCGTTGCTTTTTAATGTTGATGTATGGATGTTAACTACTCATTTAAGGCACCAACTGGGCCATATAATATAATGACTTCCTATGTAAATGCATGTATTTTCTCGGTTTTGGAGAACAAGTGTTCAATTTGCCTACATGCCTGAATTTCTTATATGTCTCACATAACCATCATCAGATTTACAGGTACACAGAGACCATCACATCTTGAGGTTTAAAAGGAGATAAAAGTTTTTGTGCAAAATCTAATAAATACACATACTGAAGTGACCCAAACCACTTCTAGGTATGTCTTCAAGGATAACATGGATCCTCCAAATATGTGAGGGATGCTTTCTAAGACCTTTGGAATCCGCAAACATACACACATACAAATATCATTTAGCAGATGGATTCTCCTTTACAAAAAGCAACCTACCACAGCAGTTAGGATCACTTTGGAGTCAACAACCTCAGTTCAGATCTCAGCCCCTCCACTTGCCAGTTGTATGATCCTGGGCAGGACCTTAATGCCTCAGTCTGCAAAATGGGAGTAATGGTATTACCCGTTCCACATTTCATGAAATGATGCATACCAGATACTCAGCACTTTGCCTGGCACATGGTAAACATGCAACAAATATTAGCCATTAATAATAGTGATAATAAAACTGACACAAATAAATTAGCTATTAATAATGATGACACTGAAAATATTTTTTTAAACTGTTCTCCTTCCTTAGAATTTTAACCATTGTATAAAAAGCCAAATGTCAAATTCAGTACTTATAAAACTATTAAATTCTGCCCCTAAAGTAAGTTCTGCACTGGTACTGACAGTGAATTATGATGTGGGGGACTAGCTAATCAGGACAGTTGATGCCATGTCCCTACCCTCAGCCCGTTAATGTAACATTATGCAAAGGAAAATATGATTAAAAATTTTTGAGACCCTTTTGCCCTGGAAAAGGTGAGCTCAGTGGGTACCAGTACTTTGCCTTTTCACAAATACATGCATCCTGTCCCGGACTTTCTTTAGAATCTCATATCCCTTCTGAATCCTTAGCACCCCCGACCTTCTCCACAGTTCAGAGTAACTGCCATTTGAACTCCATGCTGAGGCTTTTCTGTCCCTTAATGAACAGTTTTTGCCTGGCTGGAGTTCTTACTAAAAGAGTCTCATGCTGGTTTTCTCATTTCCATAAGGTAGCCTTTGACACCTTGAGCTGAACCACAGTCAAATGGGAGGTCAGACTCAACTTTTCTCTTGAATAAGAGCCACTGCTTTTTGAAATATTTCACTCTTCCAGTAGTATTAGAAGTTGTTTCTCTATGAGGGACCATCGTTCCTAAAGAAAGGATGATTCCATTGCCTCCAGTGGCCCAATAGAGATGGTAGAACCACACTAGAATATGGGGTTTCTGGCATGGCTCCATCACTCCCTCACTCAGTAATTCATTCCCTTAGCTAGCCTTGCAGTGTGCATGAACCAGCCTAGTGCCTTAGAAAAGTTCCAGATTACTACGTTATAGACCCTGGAAACACTTGAAATCAAGAGTGTTAAGTCAGTTACTACTAAAGATCTGCTGCATAAATGGGTAAACTTTTCTCAGTTTCTTTCTCTAGCTGAATGTCATGGTAAGACTTGGTAGGGCACAGGGACCCTAAAAGAATTGAAACAAGAAAACAAAACCAAAAAAAGACAGGAAAGGTATGAAATAAACACTAATGATCACTGCCACTGGACCTCTTATTTAATGTATCTCTATATTATTCCTGGCTCCACTTCTCTTTGTCTGTCTGGGAAGTTGGAAAGTCACAACAGGATTACTCTACAGGGAACTAATGCAAAGAACAATGTGCAGGTTTGCACTCTTGACAGTATTTCACAGTTAAAAGTGGCCAGTCAGTGATCCTCCTCTGGATGCTAGACCTGGTTGACTTCTGAACCTTCAGACCAAGCACTGTCCTACACAGCACTCTGCTTCCTCCATTTCCTCTAAAATAATGACTGTGTATTTGCCAGGTTGCACTCTGTGCACTGGATTGCTAGGTCACACTGATGGTTTCACTCTGTTTTCTATAAAGGGCTACAGGATCTCATGAAAATTTTTGCAAAGTTATATGCAAATCACAGAGCCCCGGCCCTTTTCTTAACAGGATGGCAACCTTGCTCCTCGGTGGTACCTGGGACCTGGAGATCCTTTCTCCACTTACGTTTAGCACGCAGCTCACCGGGTTAGCCGTGCCGCCGTTGGGACCTCCCACCTGGACTCCCATCACCCACCTCTCTTGAGACTGCTCTGGCAGGGCTGGTGTGGGGTGCAACCTTTGCTCAGAGGGCAACATGTTCCATGCAAAATCTGCCCCCTGAGCCATGGGCTCACTCCTCGGGGCCCCTTGCTTCTTTCTCTACTGGGTGCAATTCAAGGTTGCCGAGCTTCTCTCCAAAGTCTAAAATGGGTGGGGCAGTAGGGACCTGTGAGTGTCCCCATGGCCCAACACACTCTCCCAGCTCCCAGTCTGAACATCAGGCCCCCGACCCTGGTGGGGGGTTCATTAGTTTTCCTGGAGTTTTTCTCCACGTTGAATGTTTCTTTTGTCAGTGGCCCCAATCTGGAAAAACTCATCATTTTAATTTAGCCTGCCTCCCCTATATCGTGAACAGGAGGGAGAAGGAAAAAGGGACCTCTTATGGTTATGGTTTATGGAAGGTGAGGGTCAACTCCAACCGATCTGAAATACTGGCAGGAACTACTTCTCCCAACAAATGTTCCATCTGCTTCAACCTACCCAGGTTTTGCCACTGTTTTCTAGCTCCTCCCTAACCTTACTCACAGCTGAGGTGTCTCGTTTGCAGATCACCCTACCAGCCCTCCTTGGCTTTCAAATTATCCTGTTGGCAGGGGTGGGTGGGAGGTGGGAGAAGAAATAAACAAACTGGCCACATGTTGATAATTGTTGAGACTAGATGATGGGCACGTGGGTGTTCTATCATTCTCTCCCTTTTGTATATGTTTGCAGTTTTTCATAATAAAAAGGTAAAAAATAAAAAAAGTCCTCCAACTCCCAAAACACTTGAGAGCCCCCACCCCTAACACAGAGTTTCATGGAAATCCCACACCAAGGCAAAAGGCAAAGGTGATTCCATTACATTATATATATATGTATGTATATATTCATTTTCTAATTTTTTTTAAGGCCCACTGCTTTATTTTCAATAGACTAAATCTATTTATAAGAGGTCCCAAAGTTGAGTTCACTTCCCCCAGCTGGGTTATGGGGGAGGGGGGGGCTTGGGTAAAGGGTTCCTTAAAATCCTGAACGTTTACACTTCCATGTATCTCACAAGCTTATTGTGAGGGTGGGACTTGTTCAGTGTTCTGAACTTTGCAGAGGAAACATGCTCTCGACTCAAAAGTGTCATGCTCTGGAATTGCACCTGGCTCAGGAAAGGACTGTCTTTGTACTTGAATTTAAATCCAATGGAGAACCTTAACATGGGCATTTGCATGACTAAGAATTGCTGCTGTCTTTTTCCATATGTCACTTTCTTGAATGTGTTCTAATAAAATTATTCTAAAGCAGGCTGTTGATATACAGTGATTTATAAATATTTTCCGTTGAGTACTGAGGCCCTTAATTTTCTACCAGGAATGCACCCCATCCCGCTTTCTGGAAAGATCTGTTGAGGACAGATGCAATGGGTGTACGTCTGGCCTGGTGGTGGCACCACTGCAATTGCCATCACAATGCAAATCATGTCAACCACTGTGGATTTTGTTTTCTGGTTGCCTAGCAGCAGAATTTGTTTTCCAGGACAAAGATGGTCATATGAAGTCATGAGTGTGGTGGGGGAAGGTGGAGGGGGCAAGGCAGGACCTGGAGGATAATTCCCTCAAAGAGCAAAGCAGAAGGAGAGACAAAGGCAGCCAAATAGAGAAGTTAAGTTCTAACTCATCCTGTTCACTGATAAGAGTACATTCAAGTGATTATTAGTTAAGATTTATTTACAAAATTGCACTTTTTGATATCAAGTTAGAGCAAGTTCAAAATCTCAAAATGTAATTAAGCAAACTAGAAGCAAATGGAGAAAGTATGTATTTCCAAAGGTAAATATTTTGAGAAACACTTTTGACTCTGATCTCTATCTCCCCTTAAGCCAGGCTGGCCAGGGCACTCCCATTAGCCATAACCAACTTGGGTCAGTTTTTTGGAACAGGAAGCTTTGTTAGAAACCTTGTAAAGGGCAGAAAAGGCAGGACCAGACAAGGAGGCTTCCATACACTGAGCACCCTCCTTACACCAGATTATTGGGAAAGCACTTGATATATATCAACTCTTCTGATCTTCAGAGCCATTCTGAGAAGCAGGCAGTACTTCATTTTCCAGATAAAAATGCTGAAGCTGAGAGAAGTAAATAATTTGTACAAAGTCATAAAACTAGAGAATAACAGATCTGTGATTCAGGTTTCTGATCCCCAAACCCTTGCTTCTTCAGACCACAGGGCTGATGGCCAGCGCCCAGTCTGGACTCTCTCCCATATACCTTGCCATGAATGCATTTAATGAATTTTGCAACCTCTGTTTGCCCTGGGGATTGGTGGAGGGAGGCAGAGCCAGCATCCTGCCCTTCCTGTTGATTGGAGATCTCTTCCAGGCCAGGGTTTTGCAACCTACGTCCACATACCTTGAACTTAGCTGTATAGAGCACAAGCTGATGAAGCTGAGATTCCCATTTGATTTTCACAGAAATTTGCTCACTCAGCAAATATTTGAGTGCCCCCATGTGCTAGGCATTATGAACTGGGTGGGCAAATACAGACTCAGCCCCTGTTGTCACAGAGCTTGCTAGTGGAGGAGGGAGGCATTAATCAAGTAATATTTGAATGGATATGTAATTATTAATATAATTGAAAGTGACCTTGGAGATCATTGAGATCCACAGATGAAAGGAGACCCAGCAGCTAAGCAGTTTGGTTAGGACAGTATAGCAAGTTAGGGCAGCATAAGGATGAGAATTCAGTAGGTTTCTGTTCCTAGACTGCCTTTTCCCTATTGTGTCACACTCTGGTCTCTTGCACACCCATAGCCAGCCCTGTGAATGCATTGATCAGTCAGTACACTATCCCCAGCCTAGGAAAAACCAGATAGCACATTTTGTAATGATAATCAAACAGCATAATGAATTGAACCCCTGAGAATGGCAGTTACCCAAGCCTTGTTTGCAGACTTATTTCAGAGCCCAAGGCAGGAACAGAGAGGCAAGGCTCCTGTGCTTTAAGAAGGGTTCTTGCAGGTGTTTCAATGTTTTGATCTGACCCAGTACTTTCTTATCTCTCAATGTCAGCAGTTGTTCATTCACTTGTTAATTCAACAAATATGTAATGAGTACTGACTAGGAAACATGCACAGCCCTCAGAACTGGGGACACAGCAGTGAACAAAACAGATTGCCTTATGGAGTGAACATTCCAGCTGGGGGAGATAGACAATAACTGAAATAAGTAAATAACAGCATATTAAGAGGTAATGAATGCTACAAGGAAAAGTAGATCAAGAAAGGAAAGTGGGGAGTGCTAAGGAAGGTGGTGATACATTTTTAGGTAGAATGGTTATGTTCTCGGACATCATTTTACTTACACAGACACACAGACAGACACACACACACACACAGACACACACACACACACACACATGTGTGCATGCACACAGCTATGCAGTATGATTTGAAAAGTCCCATAAGCCTTATCCTACCTCCTTCAGAGAAGTAAAGGTCTCTCAATAGCATGTCTCAGAGCCCAATTCCTGGGTTTCCCTTTTTCCCTTTGAGTTAAGGCAGTGGTTCTCAAACTTGAGTGTACACCAGAATCATCTGGAGCACTTGTTAAAACATAGATTGCTGGCCTGCACTCCCAGATCTTGTGATTCACTCGGTTTGGGGTGGGTCCAAGAATTTGCATCCCCAGATGCTGCTGCTGCTGCAGGTGGTCCAGGGATCTCTCACTTTGAGAGCCACTTTGAAGAAGGAAATGGCAGCCAACTCCAGTATTCTACTGGAATATCCCACGGATAGTGGAGTCTGGCGGGCTACAGTCCATGGGGTCACAAAGAGTCAGACACAACTTAACAGTTAAGCAACAACAAGGTTAATTGTTATAGCTGAAAGATCTCTGTTAAAATCCTGATAAAGGATGTATCTATTCATTAGGACCCATGGACATTATCAAAGTAGCTATTCCTGGAAGAGCAGAATCCTTAAGAAATGTGACTTTTTAAAATACTGGGTGAAGTTTCAGAAGCCACAGCCCAAGACTCCAAGCATTGAGGAGTTAGGGCAAAGGACAGATTGTGAAAAGCTGGTGACAGTACTTCACTGTTTGTCTATCAATACTTTGTGTTTTCCTAGCATTTAATACTTTTACAAACCCTTTTATTCACTACTCTTTTTTGGCAGTTAATCTGTTAGGTAAACAGTTTCAGATGTCATTATTACATTTTCTAGATAAAGAAACTGAAACACAAAGAGGTTATATGGCCTCCCTTGGGCATCAAGGATGAGAACACCAGTTGCCTCCCGCCTAGTTCAGTGTTTTTTTTCTACTCACACTCTTCATAACATGAGCTATAGCTTTCTCCTGGGGTATCTACCCCGGGCCATTAAAATCCAGGGCATGTAGTTGCTCTTTGCCTTTTAGTCTGTTCAAAATCCCACTTGCTGCATGTAGATTATCCATGTGGGTGATTAACTGTGACAAATTCTAAGCCCTGCATGAGTTTCCTCTGCCATAAACACATTTCTCTTCTACTGCCAGGTATTGTACAGAGAAAATGCAAACTCATTTTAATATTAGCCCAAGCTAGAACTAATCATCATAAAAGCAAAGCTGCCGGGGGAAGAGCAGACATAATACTTTCCAAAGACAAATAGAAATGGTATTTGATTATGTGTACTTTTGCTTCCATTCCATTAGTTGTGATAATTGAAAAGTTTCCTATATCACTAAAGCCTATGGGGAAATGAGAGTGGATTTTGTTAAATCCAATGACTGATGAATCACTTTCCCAGGTATTTAAATATACCAAAGAAAATCATGGACATGAAAGAGAAAATCCTCTTTTCCAGTACTTGCCTTCCTTTTTGTTATTTTCTCCAGTTGTGCACTGATTCCTCATAATGAGAAAGTAAGGTGTCCCACTGAATCTCACAGATAAGGAACCAAGAGTTACAAAGAGCTGTTTCTCTTCAGCTACCATATATGTTTTGACCATCCAAGAGGCAAAGGTTTTATTTTTTTTCCCAATTATTTTTATTAGTTGGAGGCAAAGGTTTTAGAAGCTTCATTTCTAAAACTCCTCACCTGTCTCTCAACTCTTTGATATTCTAACATTCTCTTCCTGTACCACCATTGGGACCACTCATTTATTCAATAAGCACTTACTCTGCACCAGACACTATAAGAGCCACTGAACAGGCTATGAAAATGAGTTAGAAATAATCCTATGCTTAAATACATGGCATATATTAGAATCATTTTATAAATCACATAAAATAGTCAAGTTGAAGTGTGTTCTTTCTAGATGTAGATCATAAACCCATGTGAGCATCTCCCCATTTTAATTCTCTCTACTTACTATATGCTCAAAATAATTAATGAGTTATTTTAGCTTCAACATAAAATAAGTATCATTGGGAAAGAAATGCCTGGGGAGAGAAGAGAGGGGTAAGGAAGAAACTCTACTCTGTAGCTCTGAGCACACACTGAGATGTGCATCAGAAACCCAAAAGCTTGGTAACAAGGTGGCATAGGATCTAACATCTGTCATAGTTATTCCACATGTGGACCATGATAAATTGAAAATATGAGGATCATAAAACTTGGATGATTAGAATTTCCATATTTATGAAAGATACTATGTGAATGTGTTTTTCCTGAGCTTTAGACTCCAAGCTGTGCTATAAAAATGACTATTCCTTAAAAACAAATAGTTCATGTCCACTGCAACACAAGGATCGAGCATATAGGGAAACAGGTTGGGTTGGAGGAGATGAGGTGGCATGCAGAGGATTCAGTTAATCGGATCAGTGTTAGAGACACCATGAGAAGAAAGGCAGACTGTAATTCAACAATATATGTGTGCACAAATACATATGCACAGGAAAGATGTTGAAGCCCAGTAAAAAGAATTTTGTGAGGATGTGAGCCCGTTAAATAAACTGCAAATACATAATTCGAAAAGGAAGACAAGTTTAGAAAACCAAAATGCAGTCAGAAGACAAGGATAAGGTTGTAGTTCTGATGACCCACGTAGCTCAAGGAATACCACTCACACATCTTCCTTCTGTTTGTGTTGGGTCACCTGTTGGTACAGCAGACCTTACTCCCTGTATTCAAAGGAGCTGCTCAGGCTCTGACTCCAGTCTGCTTTAGGTTGGGTTTTGTGAGTAGCAGAATCTCAACACAGGGATTCAGGGCAGATGTACAGCTGGATCTCAGATCTGTCCTATGAACCCTATTTCTGCCAGTTTTGCAAGCCTGTTCTGGCCTGGGAGGGAGTTTTCACAGCATGGATGATGTATCCAGCCTTACCAATGACCATCAGGGTTGCTAGTGGCTTGATCATCTAGCCAGGCCTGCTGTGGGTGGGTCTGGTCACGGATGGTGGTAGACACAGGAAGAAATAGCAGTGATGGGAGGAGGGGGTCTCAATGTATATGCCTTTGAGTTTCTGAGATAGTGGAATAAGAAGTGTTATTCTACTTGTTAACGCTATCCAGGGATACTGTTGCCTGGCAATGGTGACCTTTTAATGGGCCTTACACCCAAGTATCATGTGGAATTTTTAGATTTGGCTGTATTCATTTTTTAGATTTTGCTGGGTTGCTGCTATGGCATCAATCACGGTTAAAGGATCTCAGGGTGAGAGTGGGGACCAACATGTGTGCTGAGGAAGGGGCTTCTGATCATACCTGGTATGAGTCAACTATCTTTTGGCCTATCCTGATAAAAATTTAATTTTTAACTAAAACTATAGAATGCAAAAACATTATACCTTACATATAGATGTAGATCATTAGCTGAATAAAGAACCACTACAGTTTTATAGGATCCATGTCAGATCTTACTAGTAATTGGATTTGCCATTGCTATAAAATAAGTCCCATGAGGGCAGCAATTCTTGTCTGCTTTTTTTCACTGCAGTATCCCCACTGCCTATGCTAGTGCCAGACACAGAGTAGGCACTGTAAGTACAATTGCATATTTTTTTAGTATGCATAAAAACAGAAATATTTTCCATCTTTTATACAACCCAACTGGTTATATTGATGGTGAATACTTCCATTACACCACTGGGGAGTAGGAAGAAATTCTGAAGAGTAATGTCATTCTTGGCAAAAACAAGGAGCCTGCTGCTTGAGTTCAAGGTAATGCAAGAGTAGAAGACAGGTTTGTGTGTGATAGGCAAAGTTAAAACCTGAGAGCAAGGACAAGAACTGATTAACAAGAAAAGCAATTGAAAAGTTAGCAAAGAAGCTCCAAGGCTGTAATCAAATAGGCAAGCAGAAGCCCAGGTGCACAGCTGTGTGTGGGAAAATACTATGTGGTTTAGACACTGACAATGCAAAGGATTCTGATAAATGTCGATTCTTCCCTCAACAGTTTTTATTGTATTATACACCCATGAGTTTTAAATATATCATTTTACTTTTGGGGCTCTGTAGATTATTTCTAATTAAGAATGGCAAATGGGACAATTGAAAAAGGAAAAGCACCAAGGGCCAGGAGCAATAAAAAGGAGAATAAACCCAAAAGCACACATGTCTAAAAATTTGAAACAGTTGCTATGAAAAGTCAAATTTGAAAAATGTCTCTCATTTGATTTGCTTCACTGAGTTGGTCGCCAATGAAAAGGACTACAACTCCAAAGACAGTGTTGATTGCAAACGCACTTTTACCCACTGCCCTGTCCTATCACCATGCTCATGATTCTCATTACATATTCCTGAAGTTCCAGGAAATGAAAATGTGAGAATTGATGCATCTGTTCGAGTCAGTCCAAGAGATGGTCAACAATGGAATGTGATGCCAGTTCCCTGACAACAAGTGCAGCTGGCTTTCAGCTTGATTTTATGGAGCTTTAGGACTATTTCCAAAGTACACACAAGGAAAATAAAATATAGTCCTTAACTGTGAGAATTGTATTGTCCAACTGGGATAGAAAATATATACTCAAAGAACAAAATTCACACTATGTAGGAAGCATAGCTATTGCATTAATCTAAGAGATTCCAGAAGCTAGAATTATCTGTTCTTCCTCTCTTTATCCAATACCAAGGATGAGTCATAGCATATAAAAGCCATAATCTTCAGGTTGTTTAAAAAAACAATAATAAATATAATAATAATCATGGTAGTAATAGTAACAACAACAATAATAAAATCTAGTAGGTCTTCCCAAACTGCATTTAATGTGTATATGTTTATATTTGTCTTAGACCCTTTACATATCTCTCCCTTCCTTAACTTCATCTTTCTTACCACTCTGTCAATATTCCTGAGCTCCTACTAGTATTGATCCCTAAGACAGTATCTTCCCCATCCAGGGAAGAGAATGAAAGCAGATATATCTGTCATGACAAGCTAGGTTGTGCTCTGGTAACAAACAACTCTAAAAATACTGGTGGCTAAAAAAGCAAAGATTTATTTCTTGCTAACACTACATATTCATAATGGGTTGGCATGGGGCTCTATTTGTCACAGAAAATCAGGGACCCTAGCTGATGTATCATCTTCTAAAGTTGCTGATTACCATCCCAGACAGAAAGAGAATTTTAAATAATCTTAACCCAAAATTAAATGATCCAGCCTGGAAAAGACTCAACTTCAATAGCCAGGACTAGTCATGTGGCCCTACGAAACCAAAGGGGCCAGCAAACCAATCGAGTTATGTGTCCAGAAGGTAAAAAAACTAAGTGTTTCGTGAACATCAGAATGACTACATTAGCAGTAACCTCAAGTCATATTTGCATGTAATTTACATTTTGGCTCTAACTCAGATTTCAAATATTGTGTCTACTCAACAAGTATGTGTATGTATGTGTGTGTGCGTGTGTGTGTGTATGAATTTCAAACATATACATTGAAATACTGTTATTCACATTTGAGTCATTGTTTTATGTTATTCCCACTGCCTAATTTTCACTAGGCTTCATCCCTGACTATTAGGCTCTGAATTTATTGAGTCAATGTGTCAATGTCTAATCAGAATATAAAGATTGGAAGGCTTCTTGTTCTTAAAACTTTTTCCAGACTTAGGGAACCAGTTTTTAAGGGCACAATGTCCTGATGAATATAGAGGGACTTGAATCCTTTCATATCTTAATTTGTCACATTTTTTATATGCTAACCTACCGAGTTCTCTATTGGTATCTGTCATCAGCCTCTACACAGTAAGTTTTACACAGTAGGAATGGGAACTTATTGAATCCCCTGGCAGAGTCACTGATTAATGGTTCAAAGAATGTTTTACCTAAGTGTGAGAACATGACCCATGTGCTTCTTTAGTCCTATTTTAACTAGGGCTATAAGATTGCATGACCTTGTTCTAGAAATCACATGTTACTCCATCATCAAGCAGCCGATTTCACTGGAAAGCCAGAGCAAACTCTAATGTAAACCACATTCAAATTTCTGCAAACACAGGGTGTTGAATACAAGCAGATCTGGGCAAGAAAATATAGCACTGCAATTAGAAGGAAGGAACCCTAGTTTGGAGTTAGGAAAGTTGACTTTGCTCCTCATTCTGTTATTGACCAGGTGTATGAGCTTTGAAAAACATTTTAGCCAAATCATTTGTCTTCTGAATATCTTAATTTCCACATCTATGAAGTTGAAGAGTGGTAGAAACTTATCTCTAAATTTCATTCATACTTAAACATTCTGTTTTTCTGTTACTGACTTAGTTTTACCCCAGCGGTCTATGACTTTCACTGGGGAAAATCACAAGCATTCATCCTAAGTAATGTAGAACTGGGAAAATGTTATTTGTTTATAAAGGATAACCTAATTTTATACATAATTATTATCTGTATTGATTAAAGAGATGTAGCATTAAAAATTAGTAATTTTTTAATGTTTAGTTTTGAAATATAGGCACAGAGTTTATCAGAAATTAATATATATACTTCATTTCTCATTTACTTATCCATTTAGTTAAAAAATATATATATTGAACCTCTACCATATAATTAGCTAGGTTAAATGAGCCTAGGGGGGAGAATGGGAATTGAGGACCTTGACAAGAACATTACTGAAATAATGGATCATGGAATACAAGCTGCGTAGGAAGGAAAGTAATGAAGGGAGAGTCTTGACAGATTGGAAGACGTTCAGTTGCTCGGTTGTGTCCGACTCTTTCTGACCCAATGGACTGCAGCACACTAGGCTTTCCCATCCTTCACCATCTCCTGGAGCTTGCTCAGACTCATGTCCATTGAGTCAGTGATGACATCCAACCATCTCATCCTCTGTCGTCTCCTTCTCCTGCTTTCTATCTTTCCCAGCAGCAGGGTCTTTTCCAGTGAGTCAGTTCTTTGTATCAGGTGGCCAAAGTGTTGGAGCTTCAACTTCAGCATCAGTCCTTCCAATGAATATTCAGGGTTGATTTCCTTTAGGATTGACTGGTTTGATCTCCTTGCAGTCCACGGGACTCTCAAGAGTCATCTCCAACACCACAGTTTGAAGGCATCAATTCTTCAGCACTCAGCTCTCTGTATAGTCCAACTCTCACATCCATACATGACTACTGGAAAAACCATAGCTTTGACTATATAGACCTTTGCCAGCAAAGTAATGTCTCTGCTTTTTAGTAGGCTGTCTAGGTTTGTCATAGCTTTTCTATGGGAGTCAGTAGAGGGCTCCATGTGCTAGAGGCCCCAGTGGGATTAAGGAAAGGTCATAGTAAGAATAACTAAGGAGGGTAAGTTGTGGTCAGAAAAGAGGATGTGAGACTTATCTGTCCAACCAAAATAGAGAAACAAGGGCCAGATATACCCCCCTGCTTGAAGCAACCAAAAACCAGACAAAAAATAAGAAACTATTTTCAGGACACTGGACATAAGACAACAAAGGACTGTGTGATCCCCAAGAGACAGAAAACAAAGTGAGCCCTATGAATACTCTTGCTTACTGCCTTGAGTTTCCAGCTTTCAGTGCAGGGAGAGGTAAACTAGTGAACTTTTAGTCTCATCTTCTTAATTTAACTAGAGAATATGGAGCTGAAAATCCAGTGATATCAAGGCAGCTAGATTTCACAGGACAGAGTAGTGGAGAGAAGAAAGCTGCACAGAAAGAGAACTCTGGAGATATTCAGAGGGTTTCCTGCGAGTATTCATCAAATTATTGATCAGCACATGCGTAAATGGAAACTCCCCCAGGATGGGGAAGAATCACCTGAATTAATTAGAGAAAAAGTACTCATTGTTCCCCAAAGAGCCTACTGTAATGCCTGTTCCCACCAGCCAGACTAGGAAACCCCAAATTCTTGGGACATCAAGTTAAGTACTTAGAGTAAGTCCTAGAACTAGGCTCTGATTCTGCCTAACAAGTCTTAATAGAATAAGACTGTTTCAAAGTAACTGCATGCCAGGAAAAGCTCAAGAGTAGTTATAGGAATATATGAATATAATTGTTGAGCACCCAAGAAAAGGTAAAAATTGCAATTTCTGGTATCCAATCAAAAATTACTGGGCATGCAAAGAAGCAGGAAAACATGACCCATAATGAGGGAGAAAAATCTATTGACACTTAACCAGCACTGACACACATGTCGGCATTAGCAGACATGGACATAAAAACAGTTATTGTTAAGTATTTCATACATTCAAAAAATTGAGGAGAGATATGGGAAACATAAAGACAAGCCCAAGTTGAACTTCTAGAGGTAAAAACTACAATGTCTGAAGTAAAAAATACCTGAATAAGATTCACAGTAGATTAGACATTCCAGGAGAAAATATAAGCATACTTGAAAGCATAGTAATAGAAACTATACGAAGAGAAGCATTGAAAAAATAATAACTTTTTTAGAAGTACAAAGTATCATCATTGTTGATCCATGAAACAACCTCAAACATCCTAATATTCATGTAATTGGGGTTCCCAAAATGGAAAGGGGGACATAAAAATATTTAAAACAATAATGGCTGAGAAAGAAAGTAGAAAATGTTAATCACTCAGTCATATCACTCTTTGCAACCCCACGGACTGTAGCCACCAGGCTATCTGTCCATGGGATTCTCCAGGCCAGAATACTTGGAGTGGGTAGCCACTCCCTTCTCCAGGGAATCTTCCCAACCCAGGAATCAAACCAGGTCTCCTGTATTTCAGGCAAATTCTTTACCATCTGAGCCACCAGGGAAGTCCAATAATGGCTGAAAAGTTTTCAAATTTGATAAAGACTGTAAACTGATAGATCCAAGAAACCAAATAAATCCCACACACAATAACTAAGAAGAAAACAAAAACAAGGCTTATCATAATTAAATTGCTCAAAACTAGTGATAAAATAGAAGACCCTAAAAGCAGTCAATATATGCTACGTGCAGATGAACAAAGATAAAAATGACAGCATATTTCTCACTGAAGACAAAGGTAAGCAAAAGGACAGTGGCACCTCAGAGTGGAATAACGAAAGTAAAAGGAAAACTATCAACCAAGACTTCTACATATAGTAAAAATTTCTCTCAAAAATGAAAGCAAAATATTTTTTCCCTGACATAAAAAAGCTGAAAAAAAAATTCCAAATTCCTCACCAGCAGATCTGTACTACAGGAAATGTTAAAGGAAGTCTGTTAGGTAGAAGGAAATGATACCACAATGAAAAACAAATCTGCACAAAGAAATGAAAAGCACTAGAAATAGCAAATACATGGTTAATATAAAAGTTGATAGATAAAGAACAGTATGAAAGTGCCTTTAAACAAGGATGTTAAAAAATCCTCAGTGAAGTAAAGGAAGAATACTGTATATGAAACAGAAACAAGTGACCACAAAATAAGAATGCACACTGGTGAGAGTATTACTGATTTAGAAAACAGAAGTGAAGGAATGTCTTAGAGCATAACCAGAGGGATAAAAGAGGGGGGATGACAAATAATTTTAATAATAATTCTGGAATACAGTGGGGAGGATGGCAAAAGACATTTTTCAAACATATAGTAAAAGAATTTTCCAGATCTCAGGAAATATAGAAACATTTTAGTGAAAGTAGAGAACATCAAAAAAAAAAAAAAGAAAAAAGTTGTGAGAGAGAAAGAAGTAGTTACCTATAAAGGAATGACAGTCAGCGTGATAACAAGCTTCTCATGACAGAGCCTACAGAGGAATGGGTAAAAGCATCAGTGTTCTAATGAAAAATCTTTGCTATTTAGAATTCTATGTCCAGTAAAACTATAAGAGTAAGGGTGAGATAAGCATGTTTTCAATATACAATAACTTAGACATTTTATCACTCATAAATCCTCACTCTTTTGCAAAAAGGAAAATGAACCCAGGAGGGAGTACTTGATACACAAAGAAAATAAAAGTAAAGTGAAGTGAAGTCATCCAGTCATGTCCAACTCTTTGTGACCCCATGGACTGTAGCCTATCAGGCTCCTCCGTCCATGGGATTTTCCAGGCAAGAGTACTGGAGTGGGTTGTCATTTCCTTCTCCAAAATAAAAAGTAAAAGAGACACTGAAATACTATGGTAAGTTCGATCTTCCCCCATGACTCAGTTGGTAAAGAATCCACCTGCGCTGCAGGAGACGCAGGAGACCTGGGTTCAATCCCTGGGTTGGGAAGAGCTCCTGGAAAAGGAAATGGCAACGCACTCCAGTTTTCTTGCCTGAAAAATCCCATAGACGGAGGAACCTGGCAGCCTACAGTTCAAAGGATTGCAAAAGAGTCAGACATGACTGAGCAACTAAGCACACGAATATAATTTAACATTAAGCACAAATAATAAGAATAAAAAGAATAATAAACATTTGAAACAAAATGAAGTATTCTGAAGGAAGATAAAGCAAGCTCAGATCTTTTCTGACTTAAGAAACGGATAGAAGTAGGAATTCACTTAGGCTTTGTTAGAAATATATACTCTTTCAAGGGTAGTATAAGATAGCCACTGGGAGGAAAGAAATAGAATATATAATTTAAGTACTGGTAGGGGAAAGTACAGAGAACAAAGCAATTTTAATCATCCTGATAGAAGGAAAAAAAGAAGCAGAAAAAATACATGGCTAATTGAAAAATAGAAACAAAAATGTCAGAAAGAAGCCCAAGTATAATGTTAATCACTATCAATGCAAATGAATTTAATACATTAATTAAAATACAGATACTTTCCAATTGGACCTATTAATCAAAACTCAGGTATACACTGTGTAAGAGAGATGCAAGTCTAAAGCAATGATATAGAAAATAAAGATGGAAAAAGATACACCAAGCAAATGTTAGCTAATAGAAATCTGGTATAGAAATTTTATTGTCAGATAATATGCAATCATTTAAGTTCTCTAGTTCTTTAAATTCTTATTATGTTTAGTATATTTATCACTCCAGCAAGCTAATTCAGAAATGTCTACCTGAAATTGGAGTGCGACCAGACCAAAAATTTTTAAAGAAAGAAAAGAGCAACAAAAAAAGAAAATGTGCAATATAGGCTTTGGAAGAAAGCTGAAGTTGAAAGAGTGTTACTGGAAGCTAGAAAAATGGAAATCCACATTGTGAAGTGGTGAAACGTTTGGAAAACTGTCATTTACAATAATTTGGAAGTCAGCTCATATATCTAATGAATAAGCACATTAAGATGAAAAGTCTAGGTTTTTTTTTTAATGGAAATAATTGAATCATTTTAAGAAAAGCAGTAACAGTGGTGTCTGTGACCCATAACATGTAAAGATAATCTCTGTATCAATAGCAGCATAAAGTCCAGGAAGGGGGAAATGGAATGACTGTTATAAGGTTCTTATACGATCAAGAAGTGTTGTGATTTCACTTGAAAGTAGACTGTGATAAGTTGAAAATGTATATCAGAATCCTAACATGACCACCAAAGTAACAGAACAAAGAGTTACAGCCAATAAGCTGTCTTAGTCTGCTTGGGCTGCCATGACAAAATGCTACAGCATAAACAACACACTGATTTTTCTCACAGTTCTGGAGGCTAGAATCCATGATCAAGGTGCAGGCAAATTCTGTTTCTGGTGAGGACCCTTTTCCTAGCTTGTGGTTTTGGCTTCTTCCTGTGTCCCCAAATGGCCTTTGTCCTATGTTAATATGAGCTCTGGTGCCCCTTCTGGAAATTTTCCAGGAATTTGGGAACTAAATAACACACTTCTAAATAGCCCGCAGATCACATTCGAAGCCAAAAGAGAAATTAGTTGAACTGAATGAAAATAAAAATACAACATATCAAAATTTGTAGAATGCCATTAAAGAAAGGAAGATGTGTACTTTAGTGATTATGGGAGTCAGAGCATTCAAAAATAGTGATCATGGTGTGACCTTGGGGAAGGGCTGCTGAAGTGAAGTAAAAGAGGAGCTCAGTGGAGTTGAGGTCAGCGAAACAAGGCCAGGGTGCTAGAGGGACTGCTCACAGGGAGAGAAGTCAGGAATGATGACAAAACTTGGAGTAGAAAGGAAAACCATCAGCCTGGAACCAAAGTCACCAATAAAGGAAGAGCTTCTAGTTCCAACTTTGTAATCTTTGCAAATCACTTCATCTCTCTGAGCCTCTGTTTCCTTATATATAAATAATGTGAAAGTCATTCAGTTGTGTCTGACTGTTTGCGACCCCATGGACTATACAGTCCTTGGAATTCTCTAGGCCAAAATACTGGGGTGGGTAGCCTTTCCCTTCTCCAAGGGATCTTCCCAATCCAGGGATCAAACGCAGGTCTTCCCTCATTGCAGATGGATTCTTTACCAGCTGAGTCACAAGGGAAGCCCATATATAAATAAGGGAGTTATGAATTCTCCATCTCTATATAGCTTTTGATAGTCTCTTTGTATTTTAAATATTTTCATGTGTATACATTTTATGTAGCCCGATGCTTTTTGGGAAATAGCAAAGTATTAAATGATAAATAACCATGTAAACACATAATCTCTAAGTTCCGTTCAAACCCTAGCTTTTTTATTTTTTGGCTGTTCTGGGTCTTCATTGCTGTGCATGGCTTTCTCTAGTTGTGGCGTGTGGGGGCTACCCTCTAGTTGCAGTGCACAGGCTTCCCATTGAGGTGGCTTCTTTTGTTGCAGAGCATGGGCTCTAGAGCATGGGCTCAGTGGTGTGGTGCACAGATTTAGTTGCCCCACCGCATGTGGACTCTTCCCAGAGCAGGGATCTAACCTGTGTCTCTTGCACTGTCAGGCGGATTCTTAATCACTAGCCCATGAGGCAAGTACCCTAGCGTTTTGTAATTTATGCCTATAAACCATATCATTTCTAAAATGGCACTCACAGCAAAAGCAGCAGTAAGGAAGTTATCCTCCAGTCACTGTGGACAGTCCAGAGAGGATGAACTTGTATAGAGTAAATGAGGGGAAGTATTTTTCATGCCTCTGGAATGGCCTGCACTAAGGTTCAGATGCAGAAGCAACAGAACCCAAAGAAATAAACGGTGAACTGTCTCCCATGGTTGGAGTTGCAGGAATGAACAGTGAGGCTGGTCAGATGAAATCAGGCTGGAAGGGATGTTGAGACTTACAGGTACCATGCAGAAGAGTCTCTGAGGACTGAGACATCCATAGGAGAGGCTGTTTCCAGGACTGCATTCACACAGGTGAGCAGGGGATCATAGCCTGCATGACTACACTTTATCACAAAGCAACACAGTGACCTTATTTTGCTGATAAAAACAAAGATATAATAGTATTAGGTTGACCAAAAGTTTGTTCAGGTTTTTCCAAAACAACTTACAGAAAAACTCAAATGAACTTATTGGCCAACTCAATACATCAAAGTAACATTGGGTTCAAGATTTTATTGGTGGCTTTGTGAACTTCAGGGACAGAAATCCAGAAGTTTTGGGCTTGGAGAAACATGAAAAGAAATGGTTTCCTTCAGTTCAAAGAAAGGCTAGTAAAGCTGATGACTGGTAAAAGTACTAGACTAACTTTTCTGAGTTAAACCTGAGTTGGTTGATATTTATCACTATTTAATAAGTTTAGAAATCCAAGGCAAGTCCTATAGAGTCCCATTACTGGCACTTTTCCTGCAATTTTTGTAGCTCCTGCAAGCATACTATGGGTCTTTTAACAAGTGAAAAAGCATCAAAAAGAATCTCCCCAGGAATGCAACTTAAAAAAAAAAATTCCATACATGATTGTATAGTCAATTAGGCAGGTAGAGAGAGATTTCATATAAAGAAGATTTTTAACACTATAAACTTGTAAATACTCTTGTAAATTTTAAACTTCTGAAAACTAAGATATATACAATGAAGCAAACTTGAATGTGTTTTATATACAGATATTCTCACAAAACCTCAATCATTGTCAATCACCCTAGGTCTCCCTGTATTTACTTCTTGCACTGACTTGCAGCTTGCTTTTCATCTTTTCTTTAAGGCAGAGATTTGGGGGGCTCTGCTTTTGCTAGTGGTTGAGTTTTCTAAGAATACTGCAGTAAAGCCTCTGTGAAAACTCACCCCTGCATTCTCTTCCAGTCTGTTCTGGTCTCTTGGGTTTCAGAGCAGCCGTGTCACAGGCATTGCTGTCAGCTGAGCTTTCCTAATTAGTCCTGCAGCATGCCCCTCACTCTCTGTCTTCTTTTGTCAGAGAGATATGGTTCTTTGATCCAACCTGCTTTTGAATTTACTTTTCTCTCCTGATCAGAAAAGAAAAACATGGAGATTTAAAATATATATTTCCAAACTTCCCCCTCCTACCTTTATAAGATCCTATCATCTATATAGTTAGGATTAGAAGATTTAGCTACATATAAAAGCTCTCAAAGACTGACTTAAATAAGGTTGAAGTTTATCTCACATAATAGACACCTGAGTGTAAGCAGTCTAGGACTGCTGGAGAAGATCCACAAACTCATTTGTTACCCAGTCTTCTTCTAGCTTAGTCCTCCACCATTTGCAGGGTTTGGTCTAACTCATACTTCAAGGTGGTCAGTGTTCCAAGGAGGATATTGGGCAAAAGGGAAGAACCATCCTTCTCACTTTAAGGAGACTGGTTGCAGCTTACACTCAGGCTTACATCTCCTTGGCCAAACTTGATAATAAGGCTACTATAGTTGCAAGGGAGCCCAGGGAATATAGTCTTTTACTGGGCAGCAATGTACACCGCCCCCCTCAAAAAAATTAGTCTTTATTACTAAGAAATAAGGGCAGAATGGACTTTTGGGGGATCCTAGAAGTCTTTGCCATACTCTCTCTTACTGTCAGAAAAGTGACAAGTAACAATCCATTGTACACCTCTCTAATTCCCTCTTCCACATTTTGTGCTTATCTTGTACAGAAGAATATTACTGTGTAGCAGAAGTATCCTTGAGACTCATGACTCCTAAGTCCTTCCATATCTCATAAAGAATAGGTGTATTTTTCCCTCTTAATATTTAAACATATTTTGAAATTGATTAATTTTTAAAGAAGTATGAAGAATTTCCTCAAAATTGATGATGTCCCAATGAAAATTCCGAAATCATAAGCCAGTAAAAACAATTAAAATGTATATCTTCCCTATTTCCAGAAAAACTTGTTTTACTAAAAACACTAAAAAAAAATGTGAAATTTTAAAATTAAACATGAGAGTTCATATGAAGGAAGCAAAGACGTAGAAATTCTAAAAATGTGATGAAGCAGGGTACAGCTCTTTCCATCTACTTCAGCAAATTTAAATCAACAATATTCTAAAATACTTTCTGTAAAAGAAAAAATTTTAAACCACATAGGCTCCACTGTTAAGGCACTTTCAAGCCAATGAAAGACACAGGGATGGAAACAAATATCCAAGACAAAGGTGTGCTATAACAGAGGTACAAATAGCATTCTGCTAGAAAGGAGGGGAAGAGATTACTCGGAACTGCTAGTGGTGGTGGCTTGGATGGGAGCTGCTTTATGGAGAGCTTTGTGGATGAGACTGCCTTTGAGGTGGGCTTGAAGGTAGGAAAGAATTTCCAGAAGTTGAGAGGGGTGTGGTTTGGGAGGGGAAGGTAGGACTATTCCATACTGAGAAAACATCATAAATAAAAAGTCAGAGAAGTGGGAAATTATTGGATACGTTCAGGAATCAGCAAGTATAGCTGTGACTTGGAACCCAGGGTCCATCTTGGTAGCAGATGAGTTGGAAAGATTGAGGGGTTGGATCCGAGAGGCCTTAAATTATGTGCTCAAGGATTTGGACTGGTTCTCTAAGCTGGAGAGGAATAGGAGGAGAAGGAAATTGAACATGTTCACCTTTTAGGACCTCTATTTTCTCAGTGAGTAGTGAGCAAGACTATCGATTGTTGATGAGAAGTTTGTTAGCTTAAAAAGAATATAAAGGGCTTAAAAGAGGATAATATGAAGAATCAAAAAAAGAAGTGAACAAGGAGTTTTGACAATTTGAAAGTCCCCGTAGAGTCAATTTGTCTTCAGATTTTGACAGCAAGAGCAAAAAGGCAAACATGTTAGGTTAAGTAACATTTTGATTTTTGACAAGTACAAGTATACTGTGGTGCGTTTTCTTAAGCTGTATGGATTAACATTTTAAGATGTGCCTTCTCTCAACAAGGCCTTCTTTCAACACAATGGGATGATTGTGAGGGCCTTTGATGCAGGAGCCAAGGAAGATGACATTGAATTGCTGGAGAGAGAGAATGTGTGTGTGAGAGAGAGAGAGAAAGAGAAAGATTCAGAGCAAGAGTGAGACAGACACAGGAGTGGTATTCGTTACTCTTGGTTGAGTGGTTAAGGGTAGAAATTTGTGGTCAGAGGAATAAGTTATGTGTTCTTGTTGCAGAAAATCTGGCTGACATTTGGAATATTCTTAAAGCAATACTGGATATTCTGGGGCATGGTAACAATAAAATAAGAAAAGAGAACTTTTAATAAGAGAAATTTAAACAGGAACTAAACAGGGTTTTCTCTGGAGTAGGAGGGAGACAGACTTTCCCCTCAATTCTTTCAGAAAGGCTCTGTAAAAAAACAAAATGTCAAAGATGAGTATGCCCAGCAGATGGCCAAGAGCTCAGAGTGGATGGAGAAGCCACCCGCACTCTGAATTCTCAGCATCTCTGCCCAGAGATCCGGAGAAGGGCAAGCTGTGAATCAGAACCCAGAGTGAGAGCTCAGGGATGCTTTTCTGTTTTAAGTACCCAGTGCTCATTTAGAGATGAGTAAACAGACCCAGCAAGATCCACTGACTTGACCAAGATCACCGTCCGCTTAGGGGCAGAACAGACAGCTGTCCAGGTCTTTGTCTCTCAGCCCAGTGCTCCCGCCCGCCTCCACTGTGCTGTCAGGTGGCACAGTCCACCCTGAGTGTATCTGTGCAGACCCTGAAGCCTGGCTGTGCCACTCCCAGAGGAAGAGGCAGCCTGGGGGAGTGATCTGTGGCCAGCGGATGAAGAGTAGCTGAGGGAACCTCTCAGATGGGGATTTCAGGAAATATCCTCAAATGGTCTTAGAGGGTATTAGGGAAAAAAATCTACTTACTAACATGTTTCAGGGATATTAAAATGCAGTGCAGACTGCTCTCCTGCATTTAGGCTTTCTGTGCCTTTTGGGGACTGATAGATCTTTCTAAACTGCATTGATTCTCCGAGGGAAATAGCCTACAAAATTCCACATCCTCTCCCAGTGGAGAGGAGAAAGACGGGAAGTTTTAAAACACTGACTGTTGTTTCACTAAATGATGAGCATGATGTAGTTATATCAACCAGTTTTCCACCAGCCCCCATCCATCTCACTGAGGCTTGGACCAGCTGCAACCTGGTACACCACATCCCCCAGCAGCATGCTTTAGGGTTTAGTGCAAAGCAGAATTGGAGGAGATGTAAATACTCTGCCCAGGGAGTTAGTGAGGTGCTGAAAAAAGAAGTGGGTGTGACTGCTGGTGTTTTATAAGAAAAGTGGAAGAAAGAAGCTAGGTAAGCCTTAGATTTCCCAGATTCTTGGTGGCTTGGACAGTAAAGCATCTGCCTGCAATGCAGGAGACCCAGGTTCAATCCCTGGGTCGGAAAGATCCCCTGGAGGAGGAAATGGCAACCCACTCCAGTACCCTTGCCTGGAAAATTCCATGGGCTGTATGTAGCCTACCAGGCTCCTCAGTCCATGGGGTTGCTAAGAGTCAGACATGACTGAGCGACTTCACTCACTCACTCACTCAAAGGAGAAAAAGGGCAAGAAAAGTCAAAGATGTGTAGATTTGTATATATTTGACCTTAAATTACTTTAAAAGCAAGTAAGGTAAGAAATGAACCCTTGAAAGAAGGCTCTTTTATTTTCAGTCACCCATTCAAGTCCTTCTTGAAGAACAATATGGACCAACTGGGGAACCATGAGCCCAGGTCTATCTACTAAGTAGTTTATGGAACAATTCCAATTTTAAAGAATCTGTCCTATGGCTAGATCATGTGTCCTGGTTTTTTGTTCGTTTGGAGTTTGTAGACATACTACGATAATATGGTTATCGTGTGTGTGTGGTGAGCAGCTAGCTGTGCACAAATAGTTGAGAATCTTTGAATTACGCTGATACAGTTTTAGAGCTGGAATGGACCTTGATGATTTTTTATTAAGTCCATGCATTTTGTTGTAGAAATGGGATAACTGGCTTAGAAAGGTGAAGTTGCTCGTCCAACCCATATGCCTGCTAAGTGACAGAGCTGAGTCATATCCAGGATCTTTCATTTTTAGTCCAGAACTCCCTATACTGAGTCTGGATGCTGGAAAGGCCAATATTCTGGGTGGTCAGAGGCTGCTCAGTTACACCAATTAACAAAATTCAGCCTTTGATGTGGTACTGGTTTATGTCCATCCCAAGTGACCTTTAGAGCTTCACAAGGTTCTTCCCTGTTTGCCGGTCACACCCCCACAACAGAGCTTAGGACACACAGATGTCTTAGTTGGTCTTTGCATTGCTCTGGACTCTTTTGCACAGTTAGGAGCAGTTTCTTAAAACTGAAAAACAATTGGTTATTTCATAATAACAGTTATCCTGTGAAGGAGTAGAGTTTATGTCCTATGTCTTGGGTATCATGAAATACAAGCAGTTTTGATATCACAAGTGGTTTTGTTATTTAACTGTCAGAATCCATGGAGCTCTTTGTGTGTATGTATGTTTTGATTTAGAAAACCCTCATGATTCTTGGACTTTTATACTCACACAGTTTTGTTTATTAAATTTCACACTAGCCATGCCAGCTCTTGTTGCATTTGTTTAGTTGTAAGGTAAAGAGCTATCTCAAGAGAACTCAGCAAAGGGGGTTAGTATTACCAGGGATCAATGAGAGAGAGAGACTCTCATAGGAATCAAATCCTAGTGGCCACAGTAGATTCAGACCTTGCCTGGAGGATGGGTCTGGGTCTGTAGGATGGTCCTCGATCCAAGATGGTTATCGGGACCTCACTTGTGGTCCCAGTTTAAGTTCCTCTCCTCATGTCTGGTTTATTCTGCCCAGTCTCTCTTTTCTCAAGAGATAAGCAGACAGAAAGGTAGGTGGATAGGTAGATGAGTAGACAGACAGACACAGACAGACAGACAGATGGATAGATAGAGATATACATCTGTCTTCATCTTATTACCTCTACCTACTCCATTTTCTGTTCCCACATAACCTTGACTCGCCTGTGGCCCATTGTGACCCCTCTAACCTTTCTTCTCCTCATAACTCCTTGTACTGCCCTTAGTTAAGTGTGTCATTCTCTTGCCATTTCCTAGTTCACATTTTTTAAAAGATGGAATCTAGTTGGCCCTGTTCATCTTTTCACGCCAGGCCATGTCCTTTATTCCTGGTCAGCTGTTCACTGTCCATGGGCAGATGACCACTCTGGTCCAATCACTTGGATGCAGGATGGAATGGAGTTTTGTGATAGATGTTGCTATGTAAGACCTCCCCTATCAGCAGTTCTCCGCAGGAAGTTTCTTGTAGAAGGTGTTGAGTCATGCCAGGAATGTCCTTAATCTGCTTAATAGAATAAATACATGGTCAAATCATCAGGGAGGCAGCCGAGAGACAGGGAAAGTAGAATTTAGTAACAAAGAATTTGTGGTTCAGGTTTCAAACTCTAGAACATAATAACTGCATAATGTTGAGCAAGTTACCAAAACTGTTTGAGCCTCAACCCCATTTATAAAATGGAGATCTGTGAGGATTAAATGAAATATGCATGAAAGCACATAGTCAGTTGTGAAGCACCATACCCATGTAAAGGATATTAGTTCTCTAGGCCCCTCCTAAGCACAAAATCTTCTGTTGGTGGGATTTTTTGTGTGTATCTCTTTCTAAGATGAATATCTCTTCCCAGAACATAAATTGCACCTTTGGGTTCAAATGATGATCCCTTTGCTATCTAAATCTGCAGAAATAACTCAAAAAGATCAAGGTTGTTATTGATACATTTTATACATAGCTGACATATACTACTGGGAGTTGTCAATGGACAGGGAGGCCTGGTGTCCTGCAGTCCATGGGGTCGCAAAGAATCATACACAACTGAGCAACTGAGCTGAACTGACATACACTACATTATTCCTAGAGTGTTCTGTTCAGAGAACATAGGATTTGAGGGCTAGCACTCCTTAGTCTTCTGACCCAAATCTCCTTTAACCACAATTGAAGAACTAAGGCTTAGAGAGGTTCATTGACTTTCTCAATGTCAGTTGTAAAACAAGAACTCACTCAATTTCTGTTGCTGTGTAACAAATTACCTCAAAGCTTAGCTACTTGAAAAAACAAACATTCGCTATCTAAGCATTTCTGCAGTTCTGGAATCCAACAATGACTTTGAAATGGGTAGTTTAGGCTCAGGGTTTCTCCTGCGGTTGCAGTCAAGATGTCAGCAAAGCTGCAGTCTCTAAAGGTCTGACTGGGGCTAGAAGACCTGCTTCTAAGAGAGCTCCCTCACATGGCTGTTGGCCAGAGGCCTCAGTGCCTCACTATATGGTCCTCTTTCTCAGTGTCCCATGACATGATGGCTGGCTTTCCCTCAAAGTCAGTGATCCAAGAGAGAGCAAGGAGGAAACTACTGTGTTTTTTGTCTCCTAGCTTCAGTAGTCACACTTCAACACTTCCACCACATTCTGTTCACTAGAAGCAAGTCTCTAAGTCCAGCGAGCACTCAGGTGGAAGGAAATTAAGCTCCACCAACCACTGAAGGGTGGAATATCAAAGAATTTGTGGGCTTATTTTTAAACACCACAGAAGGTTGTCTTTAATATATTAGTTTCTCTGCAAATGAGTTTCCATAAGAGATCAACTCCCACTACCTACCATTCCCCCTGCCTCCCCATTAGAGGTTAGTCTCATTCAGAAGTAATTAGTGAAGGAGAGATTAATTGATGAGGATACCTTCTCAGGAAAGTATTAAGAAACCCTCTGTTGCAAGCAAGAAAGAAAAATAAAGAGAAAAAGATATAAGAGAAAGAACATTGAAGGGGGAAAAACAGAAGCAAGGGTACATTAAATTCTGACTTCATGGGCAGAGTTCTCTCCCAATTTGTGAAACCCTATGTTAACAGAGACTGCATAAAATATGTCCAGGGCCGGATTCTGAAGACAAAGCTGTCAGGATCTAGATTCCAGTTGCAGAGCATGCCGCATGTGTATAAATAGCCCCTATATAAAAACGTAAGGATGTTAAATACCATAATTAAGGTACATATACTGCGCACTGGCAACATGTAAGAAAAAAGCATTTATGAGATGGTGGGTTTTGGAAATTCTTGCAGAAGATATGCAACCACAAGGGGTTTGTACTCCCTCACACAGACTCCCCACACACACCACACACCAGACCTACACACCCACGCACCAGCCTCTCCATACCTTTTCCTTGCTCTCTTTTGCTCTTTAGCACTTAATCACTAACATTCTAACATGCTTCTTATTTTACCTATTTATCTTGTTTACTGCCTGCCTCCCCTACAAGAATGCAAACTCCATGAGGTCAGAAGTATTTCTTTTTTTAGTGCTTAATACTGTCTCTAAAGCGATTCCTGGCACATTGTAAGCACTCAGTATACATTTTTGTTGGATGAATCAATTTGATAATTAATCAGGACATAAGGAAATTGAGCTCAACCATACAGGAGCAGGAGAATGTGCCAGGTGGGTACTGGGGGGCAAGGTGTTCCAGACAGAGGGGACAGCTGAACAGACACCCTCAGCTGGGTATTCAGGACCAGCCATTCACATAGCTGGCCCTGTGGATTGTAGACTGCTATGGCAGATGGGAAGGCTGAAGAGGTGGGTGCTAAAGGGTGTTGTGAAGAGATTAGGATTTTCTCATGCACAAAGGGGATTTGCTTCAATTTTATGGCCAGAGGTGATGTCTGTACTCTTTCTCAATGGTCTAGCTGTATTTAAGAATATACATTTCCTGTATTACCTAACATTTTACTTGCTGCATAATGACCAATAATTCTGACTCTTTTACTGTAGCAACAAGCACTTTCTTCTTCATTTTCCCTTTCTGGTATATGAAGGGTGAAACTCTCTGTATATTGGAGTCTTTTATGTTCTCCATTCTTTGCCAGTGAGCCTAAGGTCCGCACTAGACCTGGGAAATCCGGTGACATTTGTGGCATATGTGACAGTGTCTTTATACCTAGGGAATGAATCATGAATTTCTTCCTCTAATTTTCAGCTTCCCTGGTGTGTAGGGAGCCTTTCTTTTCTCAAAACCTCATATGCTGAGATTAAAAAAAAAAAAAAATCACCTTGCAGCTGCCAGCAGCAGCTGTGTTGAAGTGTGGGAGCCTCACACAGAGACACAGAGCTGTTCCTGGAAGCCCAGTGGGTGAGGACTGCTGTTTCCTGCACTTTGCCAGAAAAGGATCAGCCCCCCAAGGCTAGGTTCCCAGTGTCCTCTGCCCAGAGGCTGAGGCAGGAGGCTGGGTACCACTGCCATGAGTAGACTGCCACCTGGTCATGGATGTGTCATTGATCTCTGTTCAGCCTTCTCTGTTAAGGCACGTGGGGATCTGTGCCACACCCCACCCTGATGGCACTTCTCTGAGGCCCAGAGAGTTCAGCCCTCTCTAAAGGAACATGATTTTAGATAAGGAAGGCAATTACATCTTAACTCTGTGGTCTCCTCTCATCCCAAGGTCAGAACACAGACCTGCCACAGCTGACTTCATGATTGAGAAGGCAAAGACTGAGCACGGGAGAGTTTTTGTCCTAAAGTGTCTCCTTGTCTCAAATTTTCCTTCAGTCAAACAGAAGAGGCAACGAAAAGACTGGAGAGTGTGCTTCGTCATCAGAAAGAGCACGCAACCCAGAGAGCTCTCATCGGCCACTAATTGAATTTCATTTTTTAAAAAAAGTCCTAAGATAGTTAAGATAAAAGCCATTTTCAAAAGAAGCAAACACCACCCTTGTTGTTCTCATTGACAACTCAGTGTTACCTTGTCAAAGTGCCTAGCAGTTGCCTGGCAGTGGTGATTTTTTTTTTTTTTTTTTCATTTATTTTTATTAGTGGAGGCTAATTACTTTACAATATTGTAGTGGTTTTTGTCATACAATGATATGAATCAGCCATGGATTTACATGTATTCCCCATCCCGATCCCCCCTCCCACCTCCCTCTCCACCTGACCCCTCTGGGTCTTCCCAGTGCACCAGGCCCAAGCACTTGTCTCATGCATCCAGCCTGGGCTGGTGATCTGTTTCACCCTACATAATATACATGTTTCGATGCTGTTCTCTCGAAACATCCCACCCTCGCCTTCTCCTACAGAATCCAAGAGTCTGTTCTGTACATCTGTGTCTCTTTTTCTGTTTTGCATATAGGGTTATTGTTACCATCTTTCTAAATTCCATATATATGTGTTAGTACACTGTATTGGTCTTTATCTTTCTGGCTTACTTCACTCTGTATAATGGGCTCCAGTTTCATCCATCTCATTAGAACTGATTCAAATGAATTCTTTTGAATGGCTGAGTAATATTCCATGGTGTATATGCACCACAGCTTCCTTATCCATTCGTCTGCTGATGGGCATCTAGGTTGCTTCCATGTCCTGGCTATTATAAACAGTGCTGCGATGAACACTGGGGTGCACATGTCTCTTTCAGATCTGGTTTCCTCGGTGTGTATGCCCAGAAGTGGGATTGCTGGGTCATATGGCAATTCTATTTCCAGTTTTTTAAGAAATCTCCACACTGTTCTCCATAGCGGCTGTACTAGTTTGCATTCCCACCAACAGTGTAAGAGGGTTCCCTTTTCTCCACACCCTCTCCAGCATTTATTGCTTGTAGACTTTTGGATAGCAGCCATCCTGACTGGCGTGTAATGGTACCTCATTGTGGTTTTGATTTGCATTTCTTTGATAATGAGTGATGTTGAGCATCTTTTCATGTGTTTGTTAGCCATCTATATGTCTCTTTGGAGACATGTCTGTTTAGTTCTTTGGCCCATTTTTTGATTGGGTCATTTATTTTTCTAGAGTTGAGCTGCAGGAGTTGCTTGTGTATTTTTGAGATTAATCCTTTGTCTGTTGCTTCGTTTGCTATTATTTTCTCCCAATCTGAGGGCTGTCTTTTAACCTTGCTTATAGTTTCCTTTGTTGTGCAAAAGCTTTTAAGTTTCATTAGGTCCCGTTTGTTTATTTTTGCTTTTATTTCCAATACTCTGGGAGGTGGGTCATAGAGGATCCTGCTGTGATTTATGTCGGAGAGTGTTTTGCCTATGTGATTTTAAGCAGTGACTTTACCTGGACCTCAGTATAAACAAGGGTTGTTGTGGTGCTGAGTGTGGAGGGTGAGTGCCTCTGGGGAAATACACAATCAGAACATCTCGTCCCCAAAGGAAACCTTACGTCCTCATGATATGGGGGATGGTCCTAAAGCCCAAAGTGCCCAGTCTGGATCCATGTTAGACACAGTTGACAGGTGGGAGGGAGCATCTCAAAGAATCCCTTGGAGGTCTCAGGCCTAATGAAGTCTTTCCTGAGAGATAGGAAGCAAATGGAGGAGACTGATGGAAATAGTTAAGGAAGGTCATAGCAGTGGGATGAAGCTGCAAGAATGTGGAGTACATCTTTGCCCATGTGTGCTGGGAGGATGTGTCTGGGGGCTTGGGGCAGGCATTTGAGGACTGCCTGCTAACCTAACTGTAAATCCAGAGGCAGGAGTGCTTCATATATATGTGTTGAATGAATGAGTAGCTCTAGGTCAGCCTAAAAGGAGAAGAATTTCTACCCTTAATCTACCTTAGACTAAGCAGTTTCTTCCCTGCAGAAACCAAGTTAGTTTGAAGTTGACCAAGACTTTCCAAGTCAAGTCAAAACATTGAGAGAGAAGTACCTCTTTGTACTTGGGGGAAGAGATGACTGTTTTTCTATTAGAATCCAGTGCGTTGCCGATAGCTAAAGACCCAGGAAAGTGGGGAGTGTTTATGGGGGGCTTCCCTGTTGTGATGCTGAGGATGTGTGTGCTATCTTACTTGCATGCCAGAGTGTTTAGCTCCAGTAGAGTATTCTCTTTTTTGGTCTGAAAAGTGTTAGTCACTCAGTCGTGTCTGAATCTTTGCGACCCCATGGACTATAGCCCGCCAGGCTCCTCTGTCCACGGGATTAGCCTGGCAAGAATACTGGAGTGGGTAGCCATTCCCTTCTCCAGGGGATCTTCCTGACCCAGGGTTCAAACCTGGGTCTCCTGCATTGCAGGCCGATTCTTTATCATCTGAGCCACCAGAGAAGCTCTTTGGTCTGATGTATACCAAATATATCCCAAGGTTGTCACTACTAACCATTGCTTTAATTAAGAGCTCATTCTCCTCCCTGTGTGCTAACATTTGGGGCTCAGGGGCCCTCCCACAGGCACAACTGCCAAGTTTTCTATAACTTGCCCAAGTGCCACACCGATTTTCATCTTTTCCTCAGGATGTAAAGAAATCTGCTCTCCACCCAAGTGCTGCCACTAGGAGCTCTTAGCTAAGGTGGTGTGTGCTCCTATGGGCCATCAGTTTCCTCACCAAGTCTGCCGCTCAGTTCCTTGATTATTCTGTCCAGGATGTATCTCAGGTCAAGCCAGCCCTTTCTAGCTACTAAACTCTTAATCACAAGGAAAGAGGCACAGTGAAGAGAGAATCCTAAAATTTTTAAAGATATCTAAACTGGCTTTTCCTCTGCCTTCTCTGAAACTATGGATATCTGCTCTCAACCCATATTTGGTATAGTTGATTTATATCTGAAGCAAAATAGAGTTCCCATCTCACCCCAGTTCTGAGAGGGTCTATGATTTTGACTTTGCATTCTGCCAGTAGCTATTAAATCTTCGTCTAGCCCAGATATTCTAAACAGACCTGCAGTTTAGTACTCTTCCTTAATATTTGACCCCAGCTTCTGCGACTATCAGAAGGAAGTAGAAATATTCTGACTGTTAAACCCTCACTGCTCAGAGTCGCACAGCAGGACAGCATAGAAGGGAATGTTTAGGATTCCAGAGCTCTGCTGTAACCATTGTGCCTGTAGCCAGCAGTACAGCTTTGAGCACTGCGCACTTAAAAATGTGTTGAGGACAGATTACATAGTAAGTATTCTCACCACACACACACACAAAAAGGTTGTGGGGGTCATGCCAGGAAGTGAGTGTGAGTAAGGCTTCAAGGGGTGCTGCTCATGTTCTTTTCTGGGGTCTGGGTGCTGATCACACAGATGTGTTCAGTTTGAGAAAAGTCATTGAGCTAATAGATGCCCTCTCTCTATGTATAGCATTTAGGAGTTTTAAAATAAAATGAATGATTTCTCTCTCTAAAGAAAAGGGGGCTGATTCATATCAATGTATGACAAAACCCACTGGAAAAAAAAATAAATAAAATTTTAAAAAATAAAAAAATAAAAATAAAAAAGAAAGAAAAAAAAAAAGAAAGAAAAGGGACTGTTGCATCTACACTTAATAAATCAACCAATCACACCAAATAATAATGACAATAGTAAAAAATCACAAGAATAATAGCCATTAACTGGATATCAAGTGCTTCACATGCATTGTTATCTTTAACCAAAATGGCAACTCTGTTAATTTCAGTACCTCAATAGTTCTGATGAGGAACTTAGACCTTGTATCTTCCATTTCCAAGGTAACATAGCTACTCAGTGGTAGAACTTGGATTCACATTCAGACTGCTGAGTTCAAAATCCAGCCTACATGGAAAAAAATATTTCACACAAACAGAGACCAAAAGAAAGCAGGAGTCGCAATACTCATATCAGATAAAATAGACTTTAAAATAAAGGCTGTGAAAAGAGACAAAGAAGGACACTATATAATGATCAAAGGATCAATCCAAGAAGAAGATATAACAATTATAAATATATATGCACCCAACATAGGAGCACCACAATATGTAAGGCAAATGCTAACGAGTATGAAAGAGGAAATTAATAGTAACACAATAAATAATAGTGGGAGACCTTAATACCCCACTCACAACTATGGATAGATCAACTAAACAGAAAATTAACAAGGAAACACAGACTTTAAATGACACAATGGACCAGGTAGACCTAAGTGATATCTATAGGACATTTCACCCCCAAACAATCAACTTCACCTTTTTCTCAAGTACACACGGAACCTTCTCCAGAATAGATCACATCCTTGGTCACAAATCTAGCCTTGGAAAATTCAAAAAAATTGAAATCTTTCCAGTCATCTTTTCTGACCACAGTGCAGTAAGATTAGATCTCAATTACAGGAAAAAAATTATTAAAAATTCAAACATATGGAGGCTAAATAACACTTCTGAATAACCAACAAATCATAGAAGAAATCAAAAAAGAAATCAAAATATGCATAGAAATGAATGAAAATGAAAACACAACAACCCAAAACCTATGGGACACTGTAAAAGCAGTGCTAAGGGGAAGGTTCATAGCATTACAGGCTTACCTCAAGAAACAAGAAAAAGGTCAAATAAATAACCTAACTCTACACTTAAAGCAACTAGAGAAGGAAGAAATGAAGAACCCCAGGATTAGTAGAAGGAAAGAAATCTTAAAAATTAGGGCAGAAATAAATGCAAAAGAAACTAAAGAGACCATAGCAAAAATCAACAAAGCTAAAAGCTGGTTTTTTGAAAAAATAAACAAAATTGACAAACCATTAGCAAGACTCATTAAGAAACAAAGGGAGAGGAACCAAATTAACAAAATTAGAAATGAAAATGGAGAGATCACAACAGACAACACTGAAATACAAAGGATCATAAGAGACTACTACCAACAGCTCTGTGCCAATAAAATGGACAACTTGCATCACAACCAAGGAAATCAAAACTGTAATCAGAAATCTTCCAGCAAAGAAAAGCCCAGGACCAGATGGCTTCACGGCTAAATTCTACCAAAAATTTAGAGAAGAGTTAACACCTACCTTACTCAAACTCTTCCAGAAAATTGCAGAAGAAGGTAAACTTCCAAATTCATTCTATGAGGCCACCATCACCCTAATTCCAAAACCAGACACAGATGCCACAAAAAAGAAAACTACAGGCCAATATCACTGATGAACATAGATGCAAAAATCCTTAACAAAATTCTAGCAAACAGAATCCAACAACATATTAAAAAAAATCATACATCATGACCAAGTGGGCTTTATCCCAGGAATGCAAGGATTCTTTAATATCCACAAATCAATCAACGTAATACACCACATTAACAAATTGACAGATAAAAACCATATGATTATCTCAATAGATGCAGAGAAAGCCTTTGACAAAATTCAACACCCATTTATGATTAAAACTCTCCAGAAAGCAGGAGTAGAAGAAACATACCTCAACATAATAAAAGCTATATATGACAAACCCACAGCAAGCATTACCCTCAATGGTGAAAAATTGAAAGCATTTCCCCTAAAATCAGGAACAAGACAAGGGTGCCCACTCTCACCACTACTATTCAACATAGTTTTGGAAGTTTTGGCCACAGCAATCAGAGCAGAAAAAGAAGTAAAAGGAATCCAGATAGGAAAAGAAGAAGTGAAACTCTCGCTGTTTGCAGATGACATGATCCTCTACATAGAAAATCCTAAAGACTCTACCAGAAAATTACTAGAGCTAATCAATGAATATAGTAAAGTTCCAGGATATAAAATTAACACAGAGAAATCACTTGCATTCCTATACACTAACAATGAAAAAACAGAAAGAGAAATTAAGGAAACAATACCATTCACCATTGCAACAATAGGAATAAAATACTTAGGAGTATATCTACCTAAAGAAACAAAAGACCTATACATAGAAAACTATAAAACACTGATGAAAGAAATCAAAGAGGACACAAACAGATGGAGAAATATGGATTGCAAGAAACAATATTGTGAAAATGAGTATACTACTCAAAGCAATCTATAGATTCAGTGCAATCCCTATCAAGCTACCAACTGTATTCTTCACAGAACTAGAACAAATAATTTCACAATTTGTATGGAAATACAAAAAACCTCAAATAGCCAAAGTAAACTTGAGAAAGAAGAATGGACCTGGAGGAATCAACCTGCCTGACTTCAGACTATACTACAAAGTCACAGTCATCAAGACAGTATGGCACTGGCACAAAGACAGAAATATAGATCAATGGAACAGAATAGAAAGCCCAGAGATAAATCCATGAACCTATGGACACCTTATGTTCAACAAAGGAGGCAAGAATATAGAATGGAAAAAAGACAACCTCTTTAACAAGTGGTGCTGGGAAAACTGGTCAACCGCTTGTAAAAGAATGAAACTAGAACACTTTCTAACACCATACACAAAAATAAACTCAAAATGGATTAAAGATCTAAATGTAAGACCAGAAACTATAAAACTCCTAGAGGAGAACATAGGCAAAACACTCTCCGACGTAAATCACAGCAGGATCCTCTATGACCCACCTCCCAGAATATTGGAAATAAAAGCAAAAATAAATGGGACCTAATGAAACTTAAAAGCTTTTGCACAACAAAGGAAACTATAAGAAAGGTGAAAAGATAGCCCTCAGATTGGGAGAAAATAATAGCAAATGAAGAAACAGACAAAGGATTAATCTCAAAAATACATAAGCAACTCCTGCAGCTCAATTCCAGAAAAATAAATGACCCAATCAAAAAATGGGCCAAAGAACTAAACAGACATTTCTCCAAAGAAGACATACAGATGGCTAACAAACACATGAAAAGATGCTCAACATCACTCATTATCAAAGAAATGCAAATCAAAACCACAATGAGGTACCATTATACGCCAGTCAGGATGGCTGCTATCCAAAAGTCTACAAGCATTAAATGCTGGAGAGGGTGTGGAGAAAAGGGAACCCTCTTACACTGTTGGTGGGAATGCAAACTAGTACAGCCGCTATGGAGAACAGTATGGAGATTTCTTAAAAAACTGGAAATAGAACTGCCATATGACCCAGCAATCCCACTTCTGGGCATACACAGAAACCAGAGGAAACCAGATCTGAAAGACATGTGCACCCCAGTGTTCATCGCAGCACTGTTTATAATAGCCAGGACATGGAAGCAACCTAGATGCCCATCAGCAGGCGAATGGATAAGGAAGCTGTGGTGCATATACACCATGGAATATTACTCAGCCATTCAAAAGTATTCATTTGAACCAGTTCTAATGAGATGGATGAAACTGGAGCCCATTATACAGAGTGAAGTAAGCCAGAAAGATAAAGACCAATACAGTGTACTAACACATATATATGGAATTTAGAAAGATGGTAACAATAACCCTATATGCCAAACAGAAAAAGAGACACAGATGTACAGAACAGACTCTTGGACTCTGTGGGAGAAAGCGAGGGTGGGATGTTTCGAGAGAACAGCATTGAAACATGTATATTATCTAGGGTGAAACAGATCACCAGCCCAGGTTGGATGCATGAGACAAGTGCTCAGGCCTGGTGCACTGGGAAGACCCAGAGGGATCGGGTGGAGAGGGAGGTGGGAGGGGGGATCGGGATGGGGAATACGTGTAAATCCATGGCTGATTCATGTCAATGTATGACAAAAATCACTACAATATTGTAAAGTAATTAGCCTCCAACTAATAAAAATAAATGGAAAAAAAACAATTCCAGCCTACAAACCACCATGCTGTCCTCCAGAAGTCTTAGTCTTACTGGTTCCCTCATCCCCTGCCCTGGCACTCCATTGCCACCACTACCAACTCAAACACAGTTTCTGGGTTACAGATATTGACATATTTTGGTAGGAAAAACCAAAAAGCTAAAAATTGTAAGGAAAAATGCTGTGACACTGCAACACTACAGTCATTTTGGCTATTACCAAACCCAGAGCTCTGGTATGCCCATTGTTCAAACAATCCCATAGAGTAGGAGAAAATTGATAAAACTAAGAAGGCACTCTAAAAATTCAGTAACTAAACCAAAAAGGGAAGAGATACAGTAAATCCTTCTGACTGCTTCAGTAGAAAACACATTGGTCAGACCACATTAGTCCCAGGAAGGGGAAAGCATGTTGTGCAGAGGACTGCCAAAGAATGTGGGAGACATTGGTATGCGGGGAATCAATAGCTGTGGGGAAGACAGGGTCTGCAGAGGAAGAGGGGACTGTCACCCACCCCATCTACAGCTGTCCAGAGGCAGGAACAGCCAGTGCCTGTCTGTGAGAGACCAAGCAGAGAACATCTCTGGGTGAGTGGTGGGAGCTGGGGTAAACAAGTGAATGGGATGACTACAGGGGCTGTGAAGCTGAGATGAAGCTGGTAGAATTTGCAGGGATAGATGTGGTAGAGTTGATATCTAAAATATCTAAAGTATCTAAAATAATAGGTTTATGATGATGCTGGAGCATGGAAGAGTGGATATGAGAAGACACTCACAGAAATTCAGAGGCGGGTGGTGCGTCCCTGGATTAGCGGGGAGCTGTCCAAAAGACAACAAAGAGGTTTTTATGACCCAGTAGGGCCAGGTTTCAAATTAGATATAAGGGATGGAGGAAAGGGTCACAGATGACTACAGTTTTGTCCAAGGATGCTTTGGAATCTGGATGGACAGGTAGACAAATCTGGATCTGGAAGAGAAGGGGGCAGAAAAAGAGGGCGAGGGGGACTGGTGTACCTTGTGATGGAAAGGCACCCTGGCCTGAGCGCCAAGAAGACTGGGCCCTGGCACTAATTTTGTGATCACGTCGTGTAACTTGCCCTGGTCTGTGCTTTCTTATATCTAAAATTAGGAATTTAATCCAGCAAACATTTATTGAGCATCTACCATGTGCCAGGCACTATGCAACCATCTGTCTCATATTTCCCACATGTGCCCTAAGCAGGGTAGGATTCTGTCAAGCAACCCAAGTCCTGGCTTTTGCTTCCCTCTAGTGGTCACCGTGTGCCATTAGCACTGTTCATTTTCTCCTCTGTTACCGGAGCCCTGATCTAAATTGAAAGTCAGGAACAGAGAACACGTTAACATTTCATGGACCAAAGCACATCTTTTAAAAAAAGAAAGAAAGAAAAGTTTTTCTTATCCCTAGTAGCTCAGACAATGAAGAATCTGCCTTCAATGTAGGATACCTGGGTTCAATCCCTGGGTTGGGAAGATCCCCTGGAGAAGGGAATGGCTACCCACTCCAGTATTCTTGCCTGGAGAATCCCAAGGACAGGAACCTGGCGGGCTCCAGGCTATGGAGTCTCAAAGAGTCAGACACAACTGAGTGACTAACACTTTTTTTGCTCCTCTATTCCTGGAGCACTGACCTGAATTGAAAGTCAGGAGCAGAGAACACATTAACTCCTAATGGACCAAGGCACATCTTTTTTTTTTTTTTTAAGTTTTTGTTAAAATTACAAAAAAACACAAGTTAAAGAGTGAAGATGAAACTCGATCACAGATCACGGACAGGTAGTAGGGAACAGGTAGTAAGCAGTGTCCAGCAGGGGCATCCTAATAGATATCCTCTTTGGTAACCAGGCTGGGAAGCAGTGGTGAGGAAGACACAGTGTCAGAAACCAGACATGAGACATGGTTGGCAGTCAGTCCAGAGCAAAACCAGCCAACAGCAGCAGTTAGAAGCAGAAAGTCCCATTAGGACTCACCCAGTAGTGGGTGAACCTGGGCAAATAGCGAATATGGGGTCACAGACCAAGACCCAAATTCACACTGAAAAGGGGAGGGTAGGACCAGGGATAAGAGGAAATCCTAACAGTGATTCACTGACAGCAAAGACTTGACAACTTTTAGGGAAGCCGTGATGAGACTCCGGGAACCTTTCTGTTGCTGCTGCTCTCTCTGTTCGCTGGGCATTTGTTCCAGATCATTCATCTGCAGAGCTGGCATCTGCACAACTGGAGATGGCCCAGTGGTGATGGAGCTCAGTGGGCCGGCATCAGAGAAAGGCAGGTGCTCTAGGGTCCTCCTGGCTTGTGGGTAAGCAGGAGTGAAGTTGTTATCCACTGTCCCGGCCCAGGGAGGGGCCGAAGCTAGTAACAGACACAATTCAGAGCAGACAAAATCGTGGCAGTACCTGTGGGGCAGTAGTAAGGGACATTGTTCCTCATCCCTGGACCAGTACCTTACGTTTCCCCTGTCGTGACCCTGGGGTGCTTATATGATGTGTGTTCCCCAACAGGTAGTAAGCCTGGTGAGGGCAGGTCATCACAACCATCTGCCTCGCTGCTCTGCACCCTGTGCCCACCTCAGTGGCTGGCTGCAGAGTAAGCAAATGAGTGTGGATGAGACAACTGCACTCCTAAGACTTGGAGTCCTGCTTTGTGATCTGCCGTCTGTGACCCTGAGCCTGTCATTCCTGCTCGTTGAGCCTCAGTTTCCTCATCTGTGAAATCAGGGATCCGTGAAAGTCAGATAATGTCTGTGCAAGAGTTTTATATGCTATAAAGGGCCATTCAGATGTGAATTATCATCTTATTCAGCCCCAAAATGAGAAATTAACAGGATGTCTCCTGGCATCTCTTTTGGCCTATGTCACTATGGGTGTTTGCTTTCTGAGTCAAAGTGTTGAGAATGTACTTCTTTTGAATGTGAATTTGTAATTCACCCCCCACCCGACAGCCTGCCAGCAGCTGGCCGGCTGTCTCTTACATTCTCAGCAAAGGCTGAGACAAGCCCTTCTGTCACGGGGTCAACAGGTCACCCCTCATTTAATGAAGATAAAAAGAGTGAGTTAAAAGTCTCATAGCCCCAAGTTGAGAAAGGGCAGGTGCAAGCTTGAGAAGACCCTGCGATTCAGATTGGGGTTTGCAGTATATTCTACTTAATAGGCATCAACAGTTTGACTTAACAAGAGACTCTCAAACCACATGGAAGAAGTATAGCAGTCACTCCTGGAAAGTTAGTGTGTGCCTTGGTCTATGCTGGAAGACTCCATCTAAGGAAATAGGTTCAGTCCTAATAGATGCCATCCTATTAGGAGGGACAGTAACATAGTGAAGTTTATCCAGAAGAATATGAAGATAGTATTGGAAACTACATGTTTTAGAGCCATTAGAAGGAATGTTTAAAAAAAGGAAGAATTAAATCCTCTGTACTCCCTTGGAACGCAGACTGAAAACCATGAATGAAAATTAAAGACAAGGAATATGTTCTTAAAACCACAGCTCTTCACCAGCAGGGAACAGTATCATAAAGCAGACAGCCAGATATCTTTAAAAGAATCCAACCTTGAGTAGGAGGCCAGAGAGAAACCCACGAAGGCACTTGGCTCCTGTGATCTGTCATCCTAGCTGCCCCTCCCAGCTTTGCAACCTCTGCAGCATGGATCTGAAAGCCCTCTTCCCACATTGACATCACTCTATATATTGAGGCATTCTGTGGGAAAGTGGACTTAGAGCCTTGTGTTATTCTTTTTTTTTTTTTTGCTTGAGAAATTTTATTTATTTTTCTTTTTATTTTTATTAGTTGGAGGCTAATTACTTTACAATATTGTAGTGGTTTTTGCCATACATTGACATGAATCAGCCATGGATTTACATGTACTCCCCATCCCGATCCCCCCTCCCACCTCCCTTTCCACCCGATCCCTCTGGGTCTTCCCAGTGCACCAGGCCCAAGCACTTGTCTCATGCATCCAACCTGGGCTGGTGATCTGTTTCACCCTAGATAATATACATGTTTCAATGCTGTTCTCTCGAAACATCCCACCCTCGCCTTCTCCCACAGAGTCCAAAAGTCTGTTCTGTACATCTGTGTCTCTTTTTCTGTTTTGCATATAGGATTATCGTTACCATCTTTCTAAATTCCATATATATGCGTTAGTATATTGTATTGGTCTTTATCTTTCTGGCTTACTTCACTCTGTATAATGGGCTCCAGTTTCATCCATCTCATTAGAACTGGTTCAAATGAATTCTTTTGAATGGCTGAGTAATATTCCATGGTGTATATGTACCACAGCTTCCTTATCCATTCATCTGCTGATGGGCATCTAGGTTGCTTCCATGTCCTGGCTATTATAAACAGTGCTGTGATGAACATTGGAGTGCACGTGTCTCTTTCAGATCTGGTTCCTTGTGTTACTCTTTTAGAGGAATGACATCATTAATCTAGCAAAGTTTGGTGAAAAGTGTATTGAAAACCCGAGTCTGGTCTTGGTCCAACTACCAACTAGGTTGAGATCCTCAGTTTTTCCCTATATGAGTTAGAAGGGTTGGATAAGACTTCTCTTGTGGTCCAGTGGTTAGGAATCCACCTACCAGGGCAGGGGAGCATAGGTTTGATCCCTGCTTAAGGAAGATCCCACATGTCACGGGCAGCTAGGCCTGTGTGCTGCGACTACTGAAGCCTGCACACCCTAGAGCCTGTGCTCTGCTGCAAGAAAAACCACTGCGATGAGAAGCCTGCACACCACAACTAGAGAGACTGGCCCCTGCTCACCACAGCTAGAGAAAACCCGTACACAGCATCCAGAGCCGGCACAGTCATGAATTAATTATTTATTATCTAAAAAAAAAAAGAGATTGAATAATATCTGACTTAACTCATGTGCTTACTTACTAATGTATCCTTTCAAGCAACAAATGTTTATTTAGTATTTACTGTCTTCCAGACACTGTTTTCCTTAGTTAAGTTCCTTTCTTTCTTGGGGAGTTATTTTTCTCATCTGTAAAATTAGAGGATTGGATCAGATGAGCCCCCAGATTCCTTTCACCTCCAACAGGCTATAAATCCACCCAACAGTTCCAGCATCATCTCAGTCCACATTTCATTGTTTTAACTAAAAGTTTATCACGTAAGACTCTGATGAATGCTTTGCTAGAATCAAAAACCATTTTGTGGATTCAGACAGTTCATTTTTTTTATAAAGGGAATGAAAGAATTAATTTTATTTTGTATGTATCAAAGGCATATCACATTAAGAGAAACAAAGAAAGTAAAGAGAACTTAAGGAAAATTGGGAAAACAAATGGTAATCATAATACTCATTGAATGCTTGTTGAGGCAAACTTTTTAGTCTTTAAAGTCTGAATATGTTTTTAGTGTACCCTCATCTTAATGATGGTTTGGGCATAGAATTCTAGATTGGAAGTCATTCTCCCTCAAAAGTTTTTTTTTTTCCTCCCTCAAAATTTTAAAGAAATTGTTCCATTTTCTTTTATGTTCAGTGTTGTTAAAATCTGCTATCATTATGTTTCTTGATTTTTGGAGTTTTACCTGACTTTTTCTCCTCTCTGAAAGCTTTTAGGATGCCGTTTTACTGATATGTTCCAGTGCTGTGCTTTAGAGTAGGCCTTTTGAAAAAAAAAAAACAACCTAATTACAGCAGGCACTTAGAACACTGTATCAATTTGGCAGTTCATGCCCTCAGTCCTAGGGATTTTTCTTTACAATTTATTCCTTTCTACTTTATCTAAAACTTGTCGGATTGATTCTCTCTAATTGCCTTATTTTTCTCTTACTTTCTTCTACTGGTGTTCTTATTCTACTTTTTGGAAAATTTGAATATATCTCCAACTCATAGGGCTACCCTGGTGCCTCAGCTGGTAAAGAATCTGCCTCCAATGCGGGAGACCAACCCATATATGAAATGTCTCTTTCCAATCATAATTTTAGTTTCTAAGAGCTCTTTCTCATACTGTAAGTTTTCTCCTTTCTGTAGCAGCCTGTTCTTTTTTCATGGATAAAATATCCTTTTATCTCTCTGAGGATAGTATAGTGTTGTTGAAGTTTGTCCTGCCTGCGTTTTGTTCCCTCTGAGTTCCTGATCCTCTTTGTTTGCCTAGTTTGGTTTCTGTCAGGGAGACTTTTCTGAAAAGTCTGGTAATTCTTAGCTGAATCTTGAGGCACCAAGAAAGCTGACCACATATTCTGTGTAAAAGGAAGGCGCTTATTGACCGGAGGGATTCCCTGTTGGTGATCTGGCAGGGCACTGCAGCTTTGTGGGGAGGGGTTCCCAGCTGTCAGTTTCTATACACCGTATGGTTTCTCCAATGAAAAAACCTTAGATCTACCTAAAATGTTTATATTTGATTGCCAGTATTCTGAGAGCCAAGAGGGACAAAGATCTGGTCATCTCCTTACTCTGTGTGTAGATATTCAGTGAATTTCAATTTTTCAGGAAAATGTGCATTGGGTAGAGGGGGATCTAGGGATCTGCTTCCTTTCAGACGTTCAGCCCTTCTCACCTCTTCAGCCCCGCCTGTACTCCTGCCTTCCTTGTCGCCTGGTGCTTCCAGCTCCTGAGGCTGTCTGAGGTCAGGCAGGGCTAATTGGAGGGAACGGGCGTGCTGACTTGGGAAACCTTTAAAGGTGTCCACATCACCTTCCCTAGACAGCAAGGGCCAGTGCTTCTAATTGGCTGGATTTAGGACAAGACTCCATTAAGATGTTTAAAAAGGAAAAAAAAGTATTCATTTACACATTAATTCATGGCATAATCATTATATAATCATTTACATGCCTATATATTGATACATCTGGCACAATCTATTTCCAGATAAATGCACCATCAAATTGATTTCTCTGTTTCATTTTTCTCTATTCCTAACTTTCCCTTCAAATTTAAATAATAATAAATTAATACCTCTGGCATTCATTTTTAAACACTTAGCTAATTCTGCTCAAGGCACTAAGTGCTTTAAAAATATTTAAAAGTATTAGCTCATTTAATACTTACAAGTGTTATCTCAGTTAATCTTATAACAACCTACAAAGTAGGTACTGTGACATACCCCCATTCTACAGATGAGCAAACTGAGACCAAGATGTTAAGCAACTTGTCCCTGGTCACACAACTGATAAAGGGCTCCAGAGTCCCGGCCTCACCACTAGTCTGTGCTGCCTGGGGAGAATCTGTTAAGCAGAGCACACAGAAGCTGAGGCTCTGAGATAACAGAAGGAGGGGTGTATTCCTACATTTCTGAATATTACCAGAAACCCCACAGGGAATATTCATGTTCTTTTTCTGTAACATGGGGAAGCTCACAGAGGTAATCTAGTTCACACTGTTTATACAAGAAGGAGGTTCCATTAATCTCCAGATAGTAACCAAGCAAAAGTGACCTACATGAAAGCAGTAGTTTCTGGTGAATTTGAGCAAGAGCCAGGGGTGGTTATGAAGTCTTCCCTGGTGTATAGCACCAAGGAGCAGGAGGAAGGTGAGGTGCTCCTTCTGCCCCCTGGGAAGCATCACAGAGGGTGGAGGGTGAAGTCCACCCAGAGACTGGGCAAGAGGACAGGCTCCGCAAAGAAAGCCTGGACCCAAAAAGGAGAGAGACTGGGAAAGGAAGCGAAAGAATCTGCTGATGACTCAGGGGCAATGGGAGGAGGCACAAATGGTAATTAGCATCAAAGGGGTTTAACAGGCCTCACCAAAGACTCACACCCAGGCCAGGGACACACTGCTAAGTGGGGGGGAGGGGGGGGTCACTAAGTAGGGGGGTCACTGTGAAGTGAGAAAGATGGGAGATTACAGAAACTGGGGTGCAAGGTCAGGGAAGACTGCATCACACCCAGCTTCATGCTGAGACTGTGCTATCATGTTAAGACTCATGACATTTTTTTCTAGCAGGAATAAGTCTGGTCTTAGAATCTGGAGTAGGATTGAACTGATAGTTTGAAAGTAAAGCAACTTTCAATTTCAGATAGTTTAAAAATATGCAATAAAACTTCAGTGCAGCCTCAAAGTTTTGGACAGGACATGACAGCCCTTCCTGGTGCCCATCAAATCACCTGTGACCTCTGTGGTGTGAGAGACAGGTCTAAGGACACCCATCAAATAGGAAAGTTGTTCATGGAGGGAATAAGCAACAGGCTGGTGGAAGAAACTCAAACGTACATCATGAAAAGAACAAAAAACAAGCTACTGTGGGGGGATTGATGGTCATCTTAGAGAAATCAGGGACTCCGCTAATAGAGAAAAAAGTCAAGTTTTTAACATTTTGATCAGTAAAAAGGGTCTAGAACACAAGGCCTGCTTTACCCTTGGGAACTAGTTAAAGAAATAACCTGATCATAGCTTTATTTTCTTTGAGGATAAGCATAGCTCAGCTCAGTGGAGAGTAGGACATCTGAAGTGCTGGGAAAGTCAGCGAGCTGCCTGATAGCAGATCTCCATGGGGCAACTTCAGAGTGAAGCTGCAGGTGTAAGAGGGGGAAGCGCAGATAACAGTGTTCATGGACAGACAGCTGGCAGTGGGAGAGAGCAGGTAGTTAAAGGAGGCAAGGAGGGCCCGGGAGGCTGAAGAAATTATGAAAGTAATCCAAGTCTAGAGCCATGAAATGGGAGGATGGGGCAAGGGGAGGGATAGATGCATCAGAGAAGTAAGAATGAGAGCTGCTTAGGTGGAAGGCTTGCATACTCAGGAAGCAGAGGTTGTTCAAGGAACTGATCATTAAAAGCAAAGTCATCTTTAAAATAAGTCAGTTCTGGGAGATGTGGATACTGAGGAAGAGAGAGAGTGTGTCCAGACAGCTGCCTTGGCTGTGAATGGCCCTCCTTGGGGAGGAGTCAGAGGCCAAAAGACAAGCCCAGAGTAGAGGCAAGGAGGGTAAATGGGCAGTGGTTTTCCAGCTCCGTGCATGTCTCCATGGCTAGTCAGTCAAGTGGGGGAACAGCTGAAAGATAGGCTGTATGTGGCAGTTTTGTGGTTTTGTGTTGGGAAAGCACAAAGGGGTCATCTCTGACAAGGGAGTGTTGGAAATGAAGCCAGATGGGAAAAATAATATGCAAGCCTAAAAGGAAAGTTAGAAAACAAATATGCTGAGAAATATAAAATAAAAATATAAAGATTTGCAAAGGAAGACCTTAAGTTCTAAATTGCCTGTGAAGAAGAAACTAATTAAGTGAAAACAGGAATTGTTCTTTGCAGCATTTTCTGTAACAGCCTGTTAGATAAAGCTGTTTAAGTTCCTGGGACTGGAGATTTAGCTCAGGCAGAGAGATGGGAACTTCCCAAATGTGCCACTTGCTGCAAAGGCAATAAGAAACCATGAGGATGGGGACACAGCCACTGGTCCTTGGGAAATGGGAGGAGGAGGAAGAGAAAATAATGGTCATGGGACTCTGTGAGTCAGGAGACACCAGAACTGATCAGAAAGAAATATATACACATGAACTTTTCTATGGAACTGATACTTTAGTATTTGTGAGGGATTTGGGCTTATTGGTTAATGAGCCATCTGTGTAGGGGCTTCCCGGGTGGCTCAGAGGTAAAGAATGTGCCTGCAGTACAGGAGATGGAGGAGTCAAGGGTTCGATCCCTAGGTTGGGAAGATCCCCTGGAGGAAGGCATGGCCACCCACTCCAGTATCCTTGCCTGGGAAATGCCATGGACAGAAGAGCCTGGAGGGCTAAAGTTCATAGGATTGCAAAGAGTCAGACATGATTGAAGTGATGGAGCACACACACACACTCTGTGTAATTAATGTTCAGATGGTGGTGAGAAGCATCACAGTCCAGAAAGCGTAAGGCACAAAGCCTGAATGAATTACTTTAAGAATTGCAAGGAAGCACCTTAAATGTGCAAAGGTTCCTCAGAGATCTCTTGGCCCCTCTGCCCTTGACCATCCCCATATCAACAGGGGCTCTTAGAACTTTTCAGTACTAATTCCACTGGGGGTTTTCTGAAGCAGTGTTTCTCAATTGCAAACCCCAAATCTGTGCACCCTAAAATTTCCCCGTGGCTCTGGGAAGAGGACAGGGGCTGTTTGGGGGCAGCCATGCCTTACCACTGCCTCATCCATTTCTCCTCATCCCTCTGTTGCCACTGTTTGGGATTCCCTTATTGCCATGGGGATGGGGACCCCATGTAGTGATCTCTGACTTAAGCCATCGAGGTGAGAGGAGCCAGGTTATCAACCCTGTATTTGATGCAAGTGGGTTTGGCTGGATCTAGAGCATGAGCATCACAGAAATGCCTTTCCTTTATCTTCCACGTCCTCGTTTCTGGACTGTCGGCCTGCAAGCGGCACACAGCACCACCTAGTGGTGCTTCCAGGCTCCTCTACTAGAACTGGATTTTGAACTGCAGAAGGCACAAAATGGCTCCACCCTCTTAACCCTCTGGTCCTCTACCTGCTGGTGGGTGGGTCTGGCTGTAACTTGCCCTCAGGGGCAACGGGCCTTGTGTCTGGTGGCCTACTGAGCTGTTTGCAGCCAGAGCTTCAGGCCCCCTTTGTGTTCCTTCAACAGTCTGCAGAGGGCCACACCCAGCCCCGAAAAGGTTGCAGGTTACAGCTCAGGCCCTGTGCACACTTGACCCCAGCAAAGAACCTGAGTTCCTGAGGGTGACACAGAGGAGAACTCCACAGAAGCATAGAAACTCAGTAACAGAACTTCTTAGAGTTAAGGAAATGTCGTGGTTACCTAGCCCAGAATCCTACAAATGGTCCATTAGTAGAAAGTATAATCGACCTAGTGGGATGCCACCAGCAACTGAGAGGGAGAAAAATTAAATAGAATATCAGAATAAAATTTGTGTTTCAGTGATACAGTTATTCATATGTAGTGTAAACTGGTCAAGAATTTCAATCCAAAAAGCTTAAGAGACCTGATGTAGGGCAGGCAAACTGAGAGACCCAGGAACTCAGGCCACTGATGTCTTCTCCCTATGTGCCTCCCACCCTCTCCAACCACAGACATACCTGAAAATGTGAGACTTGCCCTGTGGTGTGTGGTTTAAGGAGCATGGGATTTGCAGCCGAAGTCTGGGTTCAAGCCCAGCTGGGTGACTATGGGAAACCGCCTAGCAGTGTTTCTCAAATGGCAGACCATGGGTCCCCTTCCAGAACCCTGAGTTTCAGGAGGAGGCCTGGAGGTTCCTTGTTAAAAACATGCATTTCTGGGCCCTGATCCAGGAGCAAGGGAGGGAACAGCTAGGGCATCTACATTTTAACTAACCTCCCTAGGTGATTTCTATGCACACTCAATGTTCCAACCACTGATCTTGACATTTCTGAGATTAAATTTCTTGATGTAAGAAATGAAGATGGAGTGGGTAATATATGTGTAAGAGCACTCTTCAGACTTGAGGTATTTCCATTCCACAACATCCTTCTCTAAATGACACTTCGGAGAAGATAATACCAGGAGAGTGGGCTAGTAGGGTCTGTGTACTTAATGGGAGAGTCAAATGGAAAAAATGAACCAAAACCATATTTCTTTCTTCCTGTCTCTTTCCACCTCCCACCTTTTGTCCTACACTTTCTCTTTTTGACCTAACCCTGATGGCAGAACCATGCCCATCCATGAAAATGTGTTTAGAGTGGACTCCATGCTTTGTGATTGGTAATGATGCATATTGCAGCTATGAGTCTGATATGTCATGTTAACCTTTTCGAGCCCACTGTAACGTTCAAGTTCCTTTAATAGAAAATTCTCACAGTCCTGAGAATTTTGACCCTGGGGGGACTGTTGATTCCCTACTCACTGTCCTTACCTACGCCGTGCTTACGGTTCAGCAGAAGCCTCTCTGCATGTGTGTGAAATTCATAGCTACCCAACAGGCCTAGACTAGTGCATCACTGTAGCTGCTGGTACTGACAGTGCAGGCCCTGGAGGCTTAAATCAAAGATGTGCAGACTGAAGGTGAGGTCCCTGGAGATAATAGGGATCTTCCCCCTGGATCTTAAAGAACAGGCTGCTGAGCTGGGCCCCTGGGTCTCCTGCTCCTCCCTTCCCCCACTTCTTACCCTACCCTGAAGTGCAGCAGCTCTTCTAAGAGGTAGGCTGTGTGCCAAGTTCCAGAAGACAAATGAATAATGAATGGTTTCTCTCAGCGAGAGTAATAAGTCTCAGTGTTCAGCTAGTAGAGGGTGTTCCTGTCGCAGGGTCTCTCTCCCCAGTTTTATTGATTCTGCCCCAGGAATGGTGGCAGGCCTAGAGGGAAGAAGGCTGGAGCACTAAGGCAGGTTCCTAAGGAAGATGCGCCCGTTCTTCTTCTCTGCCCATCTTCTCCCCGCTCCCCAGTGGCTGAGCAAGCAGAAGAGAACAGTCTTCTGTGTCTGCCATTGAGCTGAGGGCCTGTTCTCTTTTCTATCTCTAGTGCCTCCATTTTATGCTAATAGCTGCAGCATGGGGTGGGGATGAGGAAGGTGGCAGGAATGAGAAGGAAGGGAGGTCATCTCCATTATTCCCAACATCAATTAGAATCAAGTGAGAGTGAGTGAGTTAAAAATGATGCCAGAAGAATGTGAGGGTCAGGAGTGCAGCCAGGCGTGGGGCAGAGGCGCCCTTGGAAGAAGAAAAGGGACACACTAGGGCCAGGCTTGGAGGACACAGTTGGCTGGAAGGTTGTAGAGGAACAATGAAAAGAACTAACTCCCACGCTACAAGAAGGAGTTAGAAGCAAAGCCCGGTTCTGGGTAGGCTCCAGGCTGTCACTGCAGCTAGAGTGAACCAGTGAGTAACTGAATAACACTGCTAATTTCTTGGTTGTTGTTTTTTTCTTTTCCTGACTCCCTCTCCGATCTTCTGCCCTTTCTCCACCCTGAATCTCATCCTTTCTATTTCCCTTCATCCTCCCCTCTGCTCTCATGCATACTTTGTCCCCTTCCCCACCCACCCCCCTACCCGTCTCCCCCCCCATGCCCTCATGTTCTACTCCACCCCCACCTCACCCCCAAAAGCTCTCTGGCGGCTGTGAGTTGACCGTGGTGCTCCAGGACTTCAACGCAGGCCACAGCAGCGAGCTGAGCATCCAGGTGGGACAGACGGTGGAGCTGCTGGAGCGGCCGAGCGAGCGGCCGGGCTGGTGTCTGGTCCGAACCACGGAGCGGAGCCCCCCTCAGGAGGGCCTGGTCCCCAGCAGTGCCCTGTGCATCTCCCACTCCCGAAGCAGCGTGGAGATGGACTGCTTCTTCCCCCTGGTGAAAGGTAGGGAGAAGGGGGGGAGGGAGGATGAGGACCAGAGGCCGCCGGAGATGTGGCCCACTTGTTAGAAGAGCATCATGGCACTCGCTTGTCTCAGGAGCCTGTTTTGACCTGTGGGATTTCTCTGGGACCCACTTGTGAAGGGAGTGCGTTGAGAGCTTAAAAAGAAAGAGCTATGGAACAACCATGTAACTTTGGGAAAGAATCACTTAATCTTTCTGAGTCATTTTCATCTTAAAAATGAAGGCTGACTTAGATGACCCCTAAGATCCCTGGTAGCTCAGTCAGTAAACAATGCGCCTGCAATGCAGGAGACCCAGGTTCGATCTCTGGGTCGGGAAGATCCCCTGGAGAAGGAAATGACAACCAGTATTCTTGCCTGGAGAATCCCATGGACCCAGGAGCCTGGCAGGCTACAGTCCATGGAGTTGCAAGAGTCAGACAAGACTTAGCAACTAAACCACCAAGATCTCTTCTAACTCTCCCATTATATCGCTAGACATCCAAAAAAGTTCTTTTCCACCCACAGTCCAGTACCTAGATTCCATTCTCCACTAACCCCTCCCCCACACAGTGGCGGTCAGTTCCCGGGGCCCCTCCCCCTACCCCAGTGCTCAAGGTCCGCAAAAGACTGAGCAAATCTGGGGGTAACACACAGCACAAGCCGGTTGAGTGTGACCTTCCCCTCAGCCTTGCCAGGGTCTGAGACACTCATTTATGTGCCTCTGACGTACAAATTACTGGGGCTTTGGCTTCCGTTTTGTATAAGCTCTGTGTTCTTCCCACTTGCTTGTTTATTCACTGTCTCACACTGGGGAGACTGAGCCCCTGAAAACAGTGATTCTCCAGGCGAGGGGTGTCGCTGGACTGGCAGCATCTTCATCTCCTGAGAACTTTTAGGAATGCAAATTCTCAGACTCCACTCCAGACCTTCTGGGCCAGAAATGCTGGGGCAGGGCCACAGTCTGCATCTTAACAAGTCCCCAGGGACACCAACACACACTCAAGTTTGAGGGCCTCTGACTTAAGAAGTCAAGGCTGTCAGGGCCTTGAAGTCACTTGTTTTACACTGAGGACACTGACGCCCAGAGAACAGCCAAGTTCTCTTAATTCTGAGCTTCTTTTTGTCACTGGTCAGACATCTACCTCTGGGTTTTCATGCAACTCTGTGCTAGGTATTTATGGAATGGGAAGAGGGAAGGACCTGATTCTGTCAGGAGGCAGGGGTAAGGGTCACCACGGAGAGCTGTTGATGCTACTGCCTAATGAAATTGTGATATGTTTTCATTTCTGGAATTCCATCGGATCCGCCTCTAAAACCTGACTTCCTCCTCTCCTCCACAAGGTGGCGCTAGCAGGTTGCATTATTGGTGCTGCCTAGTTTTTCCAACGGCCTGGATGGGGGTAGGGGTGGTTTCCATCCTGAGAATGGCAGCTAAAAGCTCACACACACACACACACACACACCCCTGTGCCTCGCGCGCACACACACACACACACACACACACACACTGGATGGGGGTAGGGGTGGTTTCCATCCTGAGAATGGCAGCTAAAAGCTCACACACACACACACACACACACACACACACACACACACCCCTGTGCCTCGCGCGCGCGCGCGCGCGCACACACACACACACACACACACACACACACACACACCCACACCCGTGCCTCGCCCAGTGCAGCCATCGCATTTCCCTCTTTGCTCTGTATCAGGAAGTTGTGTGGATCTGTAATTACAGGTGTAGCTCCTCGGTCCTCTGAAGTGGTCACTAGAGAATCTGGTGGTTTTGGGGAAGGGAAAAGCAGGGGATCTCGGGTTCACTTGAAATCGCCCCAAGGGGGAACCTGGGACACAAAGACATTAGAATTGTGCGGGTGAAATGAAGTATAATATATGCAAGACACTTAGAACAGTGCCTGGAACTCAATACATGTTAGTTGTCAGGATAAGTTATAGTTATATTATATCACTTCCACAGATTATTCAGCAAAATGACTGAAAATTCCCATCTCTGGAGACAAAGCCAGGATGGCCATTCATTTGCTGGGAAACTTAACTGGTCACTCATCTCCCAGTGTGGGGTGGTCTATCAGAAAGGACTTGACTTTCAGGGAGGACCTGGGCTTCTTGCCCTAGGCCTGGCTTCCCTGGTCCCTGACTGGTTGCATCTCCTCGCTGCCCTGGCCCAATGCGGGAGGGGGAGGTGTCCAGAGGGGGCATATGGTTAGTGGAGAGTTAATTGAAAATGGGAACTGAGGCTGAGGGATGCAAAATAGAGGCAAGAAAGCCAGGAGACTGTCACGGAACTTTCCAGCTAACTCTGCTGCCATCATGACTTATGAGCACCACCCGTGGTGCCTATCACCATTTCCTTGGCTCTTCCTGTTGGCAGCCTGCTTGCTCTCTCCCAACATAAGCCACTTAGGCGGGGTTTCACATGGCAGCCTGTGAGCTCTCACTGGCTTCTCACCCCTGTGGATTCAGGATCCAGCCCCCTCCTCCAGGTGCCTGACTCTCAGTAGTCAGGTTTAAGTCTCTCTTCTCAGAGCAGCCCCACGGCCCTAAAGAGGCCTCAGCTGGAGGTATGTACACTCAAGCATACGCCTCATCTTGGAAGAGCCCCTCTGTCTCCCTCTAGGACCTGTCCGGAGTCTCAGCCTCTTGGCAGAAATTCGATAAGCTATTCCTTTTCCCATCCAGCAGGCTGCCTATGGGCTACCTGGCCTCCTCTCCTCTCCAAGTGACTAGTCTCCAGTGGGCACTCCACCTCCTGAGTTATGCCCAATGGAACTGAGGCTGGAATGATCTTCTGGGGGTTGTGGAACCGGCTAGCGCATCCTCCAGTGTCATCAGAGGTCAGAATTCATTTCTTTATCAATGCTCAGAAGGCAACTGGTCCTCTTAACCTTTGAGAGAGCATCAGGCTAGTGTTTCTACAAACCTTAAGGGGTAGGAAATCATGTGTGTGCTGAGTGCTGCCTAAGTACTCAGGCACGACTGCCATCCCCAGAAATGGAGACAAAAGAGCCCTGGATGTCGGCACTGAGGAGGGAACTTGGAGAACCACGAGAGCAGGGTTCTCAACTCTGGCCACCCAGGATCACCTGGACGCTTTATCAAATGACAAGATCCAGGCCCCACCTAGAACAAGAGGTTTCGGAATTCCCAGAGTAGGCCTGAGGGTCAATGTTTTTCAAATCCTCCTCAGCTGAATCCAAGGGACAGAAAGGTTGAGAACCACTGCACTGGCCAGCCTCCTTTCTTGTAGGGGCACTTTGGGGCACAGGAAAGCAAGGTGACCTCTCAAAGCCACAGAGGGAGTTGGTGGCAGAGCTGGAGGAGACCAGGCCTCCCACCTCCTCGTTGAACCTCTGCCCCACACTCTGCCTGCTGGGCTTCCAAGAAGCTCCAGGGCCTTTCTCTAGCCTTTCCTTCCTGAGGCTACTTAGGAGTCAGTGGTTGCTTGTTTCCTCTTGATATGTTTGTGGCAGGACCGCTGGTGGGGCTGTGTGACAAAGCAGAGGGGCCTGCCTTTACTGTTACACCCCCCTGATATACTAGAGCTTCTCCCTGGAGTTGGGCCCTGTGGACCTAGTCATTCCTCTTCCTAATCCCCTCTGACTTTCTCAGCAGTGAATAGCAAAGGCAGCACCTCCCAAGGGACAAAGACTTTGTAGCGGTGGTTTCAATTCTGGTGCATCTGAGAACTACCTAAGGAGGAGATTAAAAAGTACTCATGTTTCATGCCATACCCCCGACCAGTTAACTCAGAGCCACCAAGGGCCTGGGCATTAGTATTTTTTAAGTTCCTTGGTAATTCTAATGGGTCGAGAGTGACTGCTTTATGGGTTTGGTGCTGCCTGAGTGTCAGACATAGGAAGGACTTTAAAGTCTATTGGTTAATATGCAGTTATGTAACAACTCAAAGAACCAATTCGATTTTAAAATGAACAAAAGACTTGTATAGACAGTTCTCAAAAGAAGGTATACAGATGGCCATAAGCCCATGAAAAGATGGGCAACATCACTGATCGTGAGGGAGCCACATGTCAATGTAATGAGAAACCAATTCATAGTGGTTCATCAGGAAAGCTATTATTTTTTTCACAAACCATAGAAAATAACAGGTGTTTGTGAGGCTGTGGAAAAATTGGAAACCTTTACCCTGATGGTGGGAAAGTAAAATGGTGAATTGCTATGAAAAACAGTATGGGAATCCCCAAAAATTAAACATAGAATTACTATATGATCCAGCAGTTCCAATTCTGGATGTATACCCCAAAGAGAATTGAAAGCAGGGACTCAAAGAGGTATTTGTACAGTTATGTTCATAGCAAAGATGGAAGCAACCAAAGTGTCCATCAGTAGATGTGAGGGTAAACACAATGTAGGATATACATACAATGAAATATTATTTAGACTTAAAAAAAGAAGGAAAATCTGACACATGCTACAGTATGGATGAACTTTGAAGACATTGTGCTAAGTGAAATAAGCCAGACAAAAGAGGACAAAAACTGTTTGATTCCATTATGTGAGGTAACTACCGCACATAGACAGAAAGTGGAATGGTGGTTGCCAGGGACTGGGGAGAGAAGAGGAATTATGTTTAAGAGGAGAAGAGGAGTTAGTGTTTAACAGGTACAGGGTTTCACTTTCGCAAGACAAAAAAATTTTGGAGGTAGATGATGGTGTAGTTATACAACATTAGAGATGTACTTACTGCCGCTGAACTGTACACTTAAAAGCGGTCTTTCAAAAAAGCACTGGTCCTGGGTACTTCTGCCCCAGGGTCCAAAAATACAGCCCAGGTTCTTCTCCACCCAGCTCTCTAGGATACCTCTGTTCCTTCTCTTTTCCTGTATGATTTTGCCCTGGCTCCAACTGAGCACCTGGAGAAGCTAGCCATAAGGAAATGCCTGTTTGCTTAGCCAAACTAAACCAGGGCCTGGTGAGCCCTGGCGCTGATGCCCTGGAGGAAAGAGGCAGTGCCCGTGGCGGCCTGGCTTGTTTACGGGGAGTCCTCTCTTATGGGGTCTCCTGATGAATTCTCCTTTTATCACCCAGCTGGCCTTGGGAACAGCTTTCCCAGGCTGGGGAAGGTGTGCAGGTATAGAACAGTGGAGAACAGTGGGCTGTGGAGGGATGTACCACCACAGCCTGAAGATGCCAAGCAAGTCGTGATACTGTTGACCTGTGTTAAGTGTGTAATCAGCTTGTAAAAGTACCTGGCCTTTATTGAACCTCACTAAGGGCCAGATTCTGTGTTCATGCTTCACTATTTTCCTCATTTGACAGACTGAAAACTGGGTCTTAGATCAGGTAACTTCCCCAAAGTCACATAGCTTGCTAGTGGTGGATCTGGATTTGAATGCAAGTCTGTTTTCCAAGGTCTCACTCTTTACCACAGGGCTCCACCACCTCCCAAGGCTGGAGGTACTGAAGAGAGCTATTTTGCTTTTTGTCCTTTCCTCTGACTCAGTGCCCTTGGATTTACCCAGTCTAGCTGGGTGAAGGTTGAGAGAGCACAAGCCCTGTACACATGCTGCCTCCCACTCCCTCTCCCTCTGGTCTCCTGGGCTCCCTGCTCTATGGGCAGTAGTGGCAGACAGACTTGTCCTGTGCATGCTTTGCCCCCTAGAAGGAGACTGGCTGGAGCAGAATGGCTCTGAGCAGCACTCTGGCTAGTGGGCTAAATGGGGTCCAGCTCTGCTGGGGGCCGGTTACCTCCTGGAGCTGGTCCAACTGGTCTAGCAGATTCGCTGCGGGGTGGGAATTCCCTGCACTTTCTGCTTCAGAAGCGAAAATGCACCTTTACTATTTCCTCTGCTGTCAAATCCAGACACTTAGAGTCTCCTCCTGCCTACCGGCTACAGAGTTCACTGCCAGTCTCTCACAGGACTTAATAATAGTGACTGCCTTCCACTCTGAGGCTCTCTATGGGCCGGTCTTTTTTGTTGTTGTTGTTATTCTGTACAGTTATTCATATTGTGACATGTTCTAAAATAGCATTTGTATCATCTTTTATCCATGTCTTCCTGATTTACCTCTACAATCCCATCCTGTTGTAAAAGCATCTGCTTTTTTCTCTCCACATCAGGCAAGTACTGTAAGTAACCTAAAGTGATAGCAGTCTAAGTGTCCTGTGTTTAATCCATCCAAGCATAGCATATAAACCTTCATTTTGAGGTCCAATTTATTAGGTTGAACCACATGAGATAGCCATATTTGTAGTCAAAACTGGTTGAAAATCAGAAATTTTAAATGGTTCGATCTGATATGTTATAATCAGCCTATCTTTTTCATAGAAGCATACTTGCAAATCTTTGAGAAAACTGGGGAGGGCTTGGTACTCAGGGAGTCAGATGGACCAAGAAGAGGACAGAATATGAAACAAGTAGAAAGTCACTGAATCTTGGTTTCTGCGACTGTAGGGGAAGCAGATAAACATACTCATCTCTCACAGTTGCTGGGAGCCTCAGAGGTTGCAAAGTTAAGTAGGAATGCTTTTAAGCTGTGAAGTTGTTCTCTTTGTTATGTGTATAGATTGCTTAGAATGAAACATAAGTGACCCTGCTATGCATGAGGTTTTAGAGTGACATGTAGAAGGGCATGGATGGCATGATGCGAGGTGTGGAATAAGAGTCTTGAGGTGGAAGATCTGGGCCGGGGAGGGGGGTGTCCTGAATCCTGGCCCAGCCACTGATAAATTGATAATCTTGAACAAGATACTTAAAATCCATAAAATGGGCAATAGTGCCCACTTGCCTTGAGTTAGACTTCTGTTCTGTGAGTACCACACTGTCGATTAACATTCATTTCCCTGTCCTTTGTCCCAGTTCTGATGCCTCTATAGGGATGTGTCTAGGGTGTTTCCAGCTTGAATCTTCCCCCGGGCTGTTCACGGGCTCAAGGTTCTGTTTCTAGTTCCATCCACAGGCCTTGCAAAGGCCCAACATCATCTCTACTCTGCACCCTCTCCCCTCCCTCAGTTTCTATTCCTGGCCTACCCTGAGCTCTTTCTGCGCTACCAACAGCAGATCCAGCTGACTGATTTCCTAAGAAATAATGGTGGACTCCTCTCTTCTCATTTTCTTTTGCCTCCACATAGAGGGTTAGGGTTTATATATGATATATTTGAGCTGAAAATTCATATTATTCCCTGGCTTGCCTCTCTCGATGCCCTGTTCTTTCATTGATTAACTCTGGTCATTGAAGGTAACGTTTGAATCATACCCTAGAGCTGGGCTCACCGTACGTGATGGAGGGCAGTGCTGAGATGTTGAGTGTTGCTGGGTGGGCATGAATGTGTCCTTCGCCAATTCAAAGAAGAGAAGGACAAAGACTAATTTTGTAAAAACTGCCTTACTTTATTTTCAACTGAATTTCTTCCACCTACCTGTCTGTGTTAGGATGGGCCAGAAATGACTCAATAGTTACTGACCAAATGGGAGCCCTCCCAGGACAATTTCAGGAAGAGGGAGATGTAGGTGCCATCTAGTTCATACCTTACCCTCCTTTTTATTTTATTTTTCTTTTAAAGATAAGGGATCAGCAAAGATAGAACTTGCCCCGAGCCTACCTTGTTTTGGGTGAGATGTCCTCCCTGGGACTGGCTACCATTGTCTGATATTATTTAGGACATCAAAGGGCTTGGAATGGAGGCCTCAAATAGAAAAATATCAGGTCAGGCCACATCCCCCTTTCAGTACACCCCCGTGTGGTGCTGCTCCAAGAAGAGATGACACAGGAGGAGACATTGCATTATCCAAGGAAACAACTGATGCCTCTGGGATCCTCTGCAGAGATCCTGCAGAGCCTGACCCTATCCTTTGTGTAACTAGCCTGCTGACACTTAGCTTATGCCAAACGCCTGTTTCAACAGCATATTTTCATGCCTCCTGGTGCCCACTGTAAATCTGTGAAATATACATGAGAATGATGCCTCTTATTATTCCAGGGGGAAGAGGGTGAGACATGAATAGCATCTTTGCTCCTTGGAGCCTCATGAACCAGCTCAGAGCTGGTGGCACTCAGAGCTAAAATGAGAGCCTCAGATTCAATCCAAGAGAGGAGAGGCTACCACTGTGTGTGCTTGCTGAGAAGGAATGAGAGAGAAATGATAGAGAGGAGAAATCAAAAGCAGAATGTTTCCCAAAGAGAAGATGATGCAGTTTTCTCTTACTAGAGCTACTTCAGCTAGAACCACTTTCCCCGCAAAAGGGCAGGGAATGCAGAAATGACACGCACAGATTGTAGCATGAGAGGCAGAGAAAGAGCAACAGAGGTCTGAGGGCTGGGGGTAAGCCCACCGGACCTGCTCAGGGAAGGTCAGAGATGAGAGGATCATAATAGTTGGTCATGAGGAGCAAGCCTTGCAGCCCTCAGCCTGAGGAGCTTTCAGTAGTGGAACTCTGATGCTACTTGGCCAGAGAGAGTGTTGAGGACCCTCTTCCTATCACCTCAATGCCTTCCCCTGTGTCAGTCAAACTTTGAAAACATCTACCCCTCGTCTAGGACCCCCCGTAGCACTGAACCTGCAGTCTGAGCTCAAACTCTACAACATGGATGAGGAATTGTTCAGTTTGCAAGACTTGCCATGTTTAATACCAGCTCCCCATCCACTGGAGCAGAGAAGCCATCCACTCACAGACCAACCTGCCTCTTTTCTTGTCCTTACCTTTGGGAGAGGACTAGGCTGCCTGGTTTCCCCAGCATTGTCCCCAAGCCCCAGCTAGAAACACTGATTCTGATATTGTGTCCATTTGCCTTACTCTCCACAAGGCCTGTATGCTACAGGGGGTGTGGGTGCCTACCTTTGTACACAGGTGGGCATGTGGATAACTACCATTGCTGGGCTCCAGGCTACAGGGAGGAGGGCTGGGCTCAGCTCAAAACAGTCCATGGCTCTTGTCTCACTAAATAACAAGAGCCCCTTGTGTGGCTGCAGGGAGGCTCCTGCAAAACCTGCCCCAGAGCCTGTTCCCTGACTTCATCTCCTCTTAGTTCCCTTCTGCTGCTCTAACAAATTACCACAGACTTAGTGGCTTCAAACAACACCATATTTATTCTCTTATGGTTCTTTAGGTTATAAGTCCAATGTGATTGTCACTGGACTAAAATCAAGAATCGGCAGGACAGCCTTCCTTCTGGAGGCCCTAGACAAGAGGCTGTTTCCTCACCTTTTCCAGTTTCTAGATTTCTGGAGGCCACCTGCATTCCTTGGCTTGTGGTCCCTTCCTCCATCTTGAGAGCAAGTGATGTTGCATCTCTCTGGTCTTTCTTCTAAAGTCACATCTCCCTCTGACCACAGTGGGAAAGGTTCTCTACTTTTAAGGACTCACATGATTACATTGTGCTAACCTGAAAAATCAAGTATATGCTCCCTATCCCAAAGTCCCTAATCACGTCTGCAGAGTCCCTTTTGCTCTGTAAGGTATTGCATTTACAGTTTCTAAGGATTAGGTGTGTGGACATCCTTGCAGGGATGGGCATATTCTTCCAACCATGTCCTACCACCTCCTGACCAGCCTGCCTGACCGAACTCTTCTGCAACTGAGTGATGCGTTCTCCTGCCCAGCACCCACACCTTCTGGAACATCCCAGGTCCTCATATAGCCAGATGATTTGTCACCACACTTCCTTCACGTCTCTGCTTAAATGTCACCTGATTAGAGAGACTTTCCCTCACTCCCACCCTCTACTATCACACTGGATACCCCTTTGCTGTTTTACTTTTCCTCATAGCAATTATGTCACTACCTGGCATGTTTACCAATGTTTATTGTTCATCCCCCCCGCAACTGCTTCCCAGATTCCCTGTACAAGTGAAGAGGTTTTGTTTATTTTGTTCTTTACTCTATCCTAGATAGCCTGAACAGTAGCTGACATATAAGAAGGTCTCGGTAAATATTTATAGGAAGGAAGCAAGGGAGGAAGGAAAGGAAGGACGGAGGGAGGGAGGGAAGGAAGGAAGAAGGAAAAGAGAAGAGAGGAAGAGAGGAGGGAGGGAAGGAAGGAGAAAGGACCGTGTGTCGAGGACTCCTGAGAGAGTTCATCTGTGAAGAACAGGCTCAGTGTCCTCTGTCCCCCGAGGACTGCAGAGGAAACCGGCTAACTTTATCAGAGGGGCCTGAGGATGGGGTAGGGAATAATATTCTGAGGCCTGGAGTTCTAACTGAGAAAACCTTTGCAATCCTGCTTTCTGGGAAATCTTCTCTGGGACACATGGGCTAAGCTTACCTCTCATGCATCTGGAATGGTTGAAAATTCAGAAATATAAAGATGGGCAGCTTCTTCCACATCCCTCCCATTCATGAACTCCTCCATAAACTGACTTGAGTTACATTAAGGCAAAATCGACACTGCATTTAATATATCGGAAACCTCTTCATCGCACCCAGGAATCTACATGCTGCTGTAGCTGCTATTTCTGCCTGTGGGAGGGAAGAGGGCAATGACAGTCAGAATGAAAATACCATCCCTCATAGTGGACACTTAGTAATGGTGAGCCTTCCCAAACTGGAACTCCGTCAGAGTGATAGACGGGCACTTCTTACTGCCCTACTTCGGGAACACTTTGACCTACTTAGAAGTGAACCTTTTTGGAAGTACATAAAACCTGAAGTGGTTTGTTTTTAGCAACTCCAGCTGCAGTCATCATCTCTCACTTTGATAAATAGCTTGTCTCCTCCTGAGCTCAGATCTCAGGTACCCATCCTGACTGTCTGTAGCTTTACCTCACTGTCCCCCAGAAGAGCATGAGCACTGGGTGTTCTGGTGAGACCCCTAGGTCCTTTGTGAAACCCCACGGCCTTCTCACCATCACCTGGGCTACCCTTACCTGGGGCTTGGTTCAAACCAGTGAACGATCAGTGATACTTCCTTCCTGAAAAGCAGTGTTGGCAGGGCAAGCCAGGCTTAACTTTTTGAGCCAGAAGGAGGCAGAGAGGAACAGAGGGACACATTTACAGGGCATAGTTGAAAACAGAAAGAACAAGTTCAGTAGTAGTTTAGTCCTTGGAGTCTAGACGCTGTCGCTAGGTGAATGGAGACACCCACGGGGCCAGCAGTGGTGCAGTGGTTAGACCACACTAAACAGATATAACTAGAAGAGATTACTATGCATACTGCTAGCAATAATGCTTTTTCTGTAGACATTACTATTAAAATAACACATATAACCTGAGGCTAGCTATCTACATAGACATTACACAATTTTGAAAGATATGTTTGGAGTTCAAATTAAATATAGAAAGAATGTACACATTGCACCTCCTTTCTTTTAATCTTAAGTGTTTCTGGTCACTGATAATTATTATTCTTCACATAAAGATGAAACCTGTACTTTATGTCTGGTCTTGGTTTGCCGTCAATTTCCTTTTTCTGCTACAAAAACATTGAACCAACTGCTTTCCTGGAACTCACCTTGTTCTTTGTGTTTGCTCAGCGAACACATCATATTCAATTTATGTTTCTCATACAAGATTCCCATATAAATTCCCATATATAGGTTAGCTTAGTGAGTCACAGATAGTAGATATTAAAAAAACAACTCTTTGTTGAATAAATGATCAGTACTTGGCAAGAACCTCGGCGTTTTAAGCCGCAGTCGCAAATGGAGGCCAGGACAGGATACTTTGGGGGAAATTAAGAACCATTCCGGTGTCAGCCATTAGGCAGTTTACAGATCAGAAATCTACGCAGGAAGATGGGGATTAGGGAGCATGTGGTTAGTAGTTGGAGAGCGTAGCAGGTGGTGGGAGAATGAGTCAAAGGACCAGCTGTCAGAGTTTGAGAAAGTGAAAATATTTGAATTGGGGTGCTTCCTAAACTCTATATCTACTATGCAGGAAGTAATCCCGGAGTCCCAAGGTCCATGGTCCTTAGCCCTGACTTCATATTGAAATAACCTGCAGAGCTTTAAAAAACTCTAGATAGGAATCTGGATCAGAACCTGAGAGTGGGTGCTGGAGCTGAGATTTACTGCTGAGGAAAAGGCAGGTAAGTGACTGGTTGGGGTGAGACTGAGGAAGGCAGGCCCGCCCATAGTCACCAGAAACCATGCCACAGTCCTCACTGGGCATGTTCTGTAGAAGGTGCATACTGTACTTTTCACTGTAAGAAAGTTCTCACAGGAATCTCTAGGCCTGAGTAGCGGCATAGTACAGGTGCTATTCCATCTCTAGGCTGAGTTCTCATTAAGAAACCTGGATAAATGTTGTGATTTTAAAAAACTCTGTTCCTATAGATCTGAGGAGAATAAGTCTAAAGGATAAAATTGGATACACCTGTCAGTGAAAAGGGCAGATGCCTGAAATCATGATCCAGTGTTCCTGAAGCCTGTGGCTGACTTTGGGCAAGAGGGACACTGGTACTAAGCCCAGCGTTGTGGTATACTAGGCCCAGTATGTCTGCAGGCTGAGACCAGAAGGAATTCCTTGGGGCTCACTGTTGTGGGAAATGGAGATGAGGTAAAATGGACACACAGATAGGCGAGAGCCTAATTCATGCAAGATAGACTTGGAGACATCACTGAAGACAAATTCTGCCAAAAATAGGGATAAAACTCAACTATCTGTTTGGAAATTAGGAACACTCCAGAGATACTGCTGGAGAAGGCAACGGCACCCCACTCCAGTACTCTTGCCTGGAAAATCCCATGGATGGAGGAGCCTGGTAGGCTGCAGTCCATGGGGTCACGAAGAGTCGGAAACAACTGAGTGACTTCACTTTCACTTTTCACTTTCATGCGTTGGAGAAGGAAATGGCAACCCACTCCAGTGTTCTTCCCAGGGATGGCGGAGCCTGGTGGGCGGCCGTCTATGGGGTCGCACAGAGTCAGACATGACTGAAGTGACTTAGCAGCAGCAGCAGCAGAGATACTGCTATAGCTCAGTGGTTCTTAGCCTGAACTTTGGGAGTGGGTGGGGTGGAGTTTGAAAACCTTGAGATTATAGACATTCCACTGTCTTATGCAAAATGATGTTTATTTGGAGTGGCGTTCAGATAAGGTCCAGGGATAAATAAAACTTCAGGGAAGAAGTATATTTAGGTGATGTCATCGAACCTCTCACACACACACCCCTACGTCTTTCTCATTTCATCTCTTTCCTCTTTATGGCAAGATGGCCTCCAGCTGCTTTAGGTTAACATTCTATCAACGTAGAAATCTTCTGAGGAGGGATTGCTACTTTCACAGTAGTTATCGCTAAGGTCTCTAGTTTTTGATCATTGGTTGAAATTGGGTCATTTGCTAAATCTGAACCAGTCCCCTTGGCTGGCTGGCTAAGCCCAGGTCATAGGCCTATACTTAGAGTGGAGCATGGACACAGGGAGGGTGTCAGCTACATCCAAAAACATGATCTAAGAATGGAGGAGAGCTGGTTTCTCAAAGAAAAATCAAAATGCTGTTGCAAGAAGAAGAGGATATAGATTGCAAACAGATGGGGAAGATTTCACTACCTAGAGAGTCCCTTGGACTGCAAGGAGATCAAACCTGTCAATCCTAAAGGAAATCAGTCCTGAATATTCATTGGAAGGACTGATGCTGAAGCTGAAACTCCAATACTTTGGCCACTTGATGCAAAGAACTGACTCATTGGAAAAGACCGTGATGCTGGGAAAAATTGAAGGCAGGAGGAGAAGGGGACGACAGAGGATGAAATGGTTGCATGTCATCACCAACTCGATGGACATGAATTTGAGCAAGCTCCAGGAGTTGGCAAGCTCAGGGAAGCCTTGCAGGCTGCAGACCATGGGGTTGCAAAGAGCCGGACACGACTGAGTGACTGAACTGAACTGAACTGAATTGGTCCTCAATGTGTGGTCCTTCTACCAACAACATGAACATCATCCTGGAACTTGCAGAAATGAAATCCTTAGGCCCCACCCCAGACCTACTGAGTCAGAAAGTCTGGGAGTGGGGCCCAGTAATCTGTGCTGTAACTTACTCTCCAAGTAATTCTGATGCACACTCAAGTTTGAGAACCAGCACATTACAGCGGTGGCTCTCAAACCATGCTGCATCTTACAAAACACCTGGGGAACCGAAAAAATATGGATATAGCCTCACCCAAAGTGAATTCATCTGAATGCTGAGAGGGATGGGGGAGGAAGACCCAGGCATCAGTGGCTCTTAAACTTGGTTCCACCCTGAAATTACCTGGAGAACTTTAAAAAAAATACTAAGGCCTAGAATTTATCAATGGAAAAACTTCCCTGATGATTCTAATAAGCATCTGTGTTTAAAAACCATTGCCCTACCATCCCCTCCAAACTGTCCTGAGGACAAGTAAAACATCTAGATGTAGGTTAGAGGATTCAGGCACCTATTTTCTTAAATCCCTAAACTCAAAACTTGGTCAAATATCTAACATTGATTCCCTTTTCTTTCATATTCATGTTGAGTCTGTTGTAGCAGCTTGTTCCACAACAACTGGGATTGTTTCTGTTTGAGAATGTAGACCCAGTGCCTTAAACAGAGCCTGGCACATAGTAGGCACTCAGTAGGTATATGCTGAGTCCATGAATCACTCTGAAATTGGTCAGTGTCTCAGTAGTATTCAAGACTTCCTTGCTGGGTTTTAGACATCACTGGAAGACACACAACGATGGGACTCTTGGGTTATTGATGCCTAACCAATCTTCAGAATGGCCCAAAATGTGCTGATCATATCAACTTAAGATGGGTAGGTGTCCCTAATGGCTTTATTTTAATGTCCTTTAAATTGACAGTGGGTGGATTCCTGGTTAATAAGGGCCAGTGGAAACATGCCTAATGAATCCTTTACATGGAGACTAAGATTACTTTAAGGGTCTACTTGTATTCAGATTCTTTTTGAAGTATATTTAGAGTTCGATCCCTGGGTTGGGAAGATCCCCTGGAAAAGGGAATGACAACCCACTCCAGTATTCTTGCCTGGAGAACTCCATAGAGGAGCCTAGCAGGCTACAGTCTGTAGGGTTGCAAAGACTTGGATATGACTGAGCAACTAACACTTTCATTTCATTGTACAACATTCTGTTACAGGTGTACAGTGTAGTGGTGTTTAAAATGCTATTTAACAATTTTTAAATACTCCATTTATAATTGTTATAAAATATTCACTATATTCTCTGTGTTGTACAATATATCAGTTGAGTTCAGTCACTCAGTTGTGTCCCACTCTTTGCAACCCCATGAACTGCAGCATGCCAGGCCTCCCTGTCCATCACCAACTCCCAGAGTTTACCCAAACTCATGTCTGTTGAGTCGGTGATGCCATATAACCATCTTGTCCTCTGTCATCCCCTTCTCCTCCTCCCTTCAATCTTTCCCAACATCAGGGTCTTTTAAAATGAGTCAGCTCTTTGCATCAGGTGGCCAAAATATTGAAGCTTCAGCTTCAACATCAGTCCTTCCAAAGAACACCCAGGACTGATTTCCTTTAGGATGGACTGGCTGGATCTCCTTGCAGTCCAAGGGACTCTCAAGAGTCTTCTCCAACACCACAGTACAAAAGCACCAATTCTTCTGCGCCCAGCTTTCTTTATAGTCCAACTCTCATATCCATACATGACTACTGGAAAAACCACAGCCTAGACGGACCTTTGTTGACAAAGTAATATCTCTGCTGTTTAATATGCTGTCTAGGTTGGTCATAACTTTCCTTCCAAGGAATAAGCGTCTTTTAATTTCATGACTGCAATCACCATCTGCAGTGATTTTGGAGCCAAAAAAAAAAAAAAAGTCAGCCACTGTACAACATATCCTTATAGCTTATTTTCTACCTATTAGTTTCTGGTACTTTTATTTCTGAAGCAAGGTTGGAGTCTTCCTCAAACATCTAATTCAAGCTAGCTTCTACAAGATGATGTCATCAGTCTTTTGCAAAAGATTTTGATGGAAAGACGATCCAGTGTCACCTGAACCCTGGTAAAGAATCCACCTGTCATGTAGGAGACCCAGCTTTGATCCCTAGGTCGGGAAGATTTTCCTGGAGAAGGGCTGGCAACCCACTCCAGTATTCTTGCCTGGAGAATCTCATGGACAGAGGAGCCTGGTGGGCTACGGTTCATGGGGTTGCACAAAGTCAGACACAACTGAGCGACTAACAGTTTCAGTTTTCAAAAGCAAAGGCCCAGAGGAAGGTTTAAAGTAAAAGAGGTTACTCATCAAGCAATTTTGAATCGTTTTTGAATTCCTATCAGAATGCCCCAGTATTGGGTGGGTAGACCAAATGTTGACTCATATCATAGCACCCAGGCAGTGGATCACAAGGAAATAAAGTTCATTTTTAGAAGGACTAAAGGTTCAAGATGAGACTGACCAATAGAATGATCACTGAATTCAGTAACCTGGCATTTGGGCTGCATGAGCAATTTGAACTTTCATTTCTGTGTTTCATATCTGGAGCACCTGGGGCACACTTCCTGCTTAACAGTGAGGTTATTATTTTAAAACTGCCAGGAGAAGCCATCAGGGAGGTGGCAGTGGTAGACCTTGAAGGTAGATTTCGACTTTGGGTTCTGTTCTTCCTATGGGGTGAAGATTTTTAGAATCTCTCTTTAGAGTTAAATCATCAGAGCCTCATCACCATTCATTCAGTTTCTTTCTATTTAAAAGGGGACCCTATCTTATAAGGTTTTTTGGTGTGATCGATGAGTTAATGTATAGACGGCAAAGTCTTGTCCTGTGGCTCTTTCTTCCAGGTGGGAATTGAGTGATCAAGCTTCTGTTTCATGTTCTTCTCACAAGCTTCCTTTTTAAAAAAAAAAAAAAAAAAACTGATGATTGGGCTATCACTACCTTATGAGTGCTATACGTTTCTAGAAATCCCTTCTCCTAAATATGGACACAAAGGAATGGGAGAGATGTTTTGTGAGTGATAAACTCAGTGGTTCGTGGGAAGGTCCAGTTGGTGTGGTCCATGTGGGCTTCTGGGGGGCAGGGAGGTATGGTGGATATGAGCTTGACCTTGAAATATGAAAAGAGTTAAAAAAGGAAACAGCTAGAGATTTAAGTAAAGGAATGATAGACCCACTGGGTGTGGTTAGGGGAATGAATGGACATCTTCCACCACAAGTAAGGTGTCTGCAGTTTCTCTGTAGGCACTCACTCAAATCTCTTAACTTCTACTTCATGGATATGTCTTTTAAAATTCTCCTAGCAACCCTGTAATATGGGGATTATTTTTCCCTCCTATAATTTTTAAATGAAGAAACTGAAGATCAAAAAAGTGAAATGACTTGCCTTAGGTCAGACAGCTAGTAGGGGACAAAGCTTTGAACTTCCGTCTTAGGTTACCCAATCCAGAGCTTTCAAGTAACAACACTGCTGTCCCGGAGCTGATAAAAAGAGGAGGCACTATTATTATTTAACCTTAAATGTTTAAAAGAAGGAAAGAAAAGGATAGGTGAAGGTATTTTCAACACAGGGAGCTGTGCATGTTCGGAGGCTGAGGAGAAGGAAGAGGGAAACCTGTTAGAGAAAAAGCAGTATGGAGTCTGGAACCTTCTAAAATTGCTTCTCTCTAGCTTCGTCAGGTCGTGTATTTTAAGCCGTAGCTGATTGTGGTGGCCTTTGAGGAGAGGAAGTCACACTGAAGGAAAAGCACCTGTGTTGCGCTGTGGGTTGTGTACACTCCTTCCTTGCATGCTCTGTGCCCTGGGTCAGAGCGGCGTTGCATAAGGCCCTGGGCCACGCTGCCTGCGGGACTAGGGCGAACAGCTGGACTTTGGGACTCCGCCCCCAGCGCCGCCCTCCCCGCCGGCCCCTCCTCTCCTCCCCAAGGTGGCTCCGGCTCCCAGAAAGTCGCAGCGGCGGCCGCGGTGCGGGACGGCCGGGAAGGAGGGCCGAGGTTGTGAGCTGCCTCCGGGGCCGCGGCGCCCACCGAGGTGGCCTGCCGGCTGCGCTCCCACAGGTGCTGGTGCCCCGGGCCATGCCGGAGCGCTGGGGCCACCGGCAGCATGAAGGGCGGCGACCGCGCGTACTCCCGAGGTCCCTCTTTGGGGTGGCTCTTTGCGAAGTGCTGCTGTTGCTTTCCGTGCAGGGGTGAGTGACTGTCAGCATTGGCCCCTTCTTAGGCAAAGACTGGACCGGCTGAATTGGGGATGCGGGCGGGCCGTGGGATGGGGGAAACGGGCTGGGGAGCGGAGCACAGCAGATGGACAGTTTGTTCCCAGCTCTGTTTTTTGCAGTTTCTGCGGCACTACGCGGTTCGCTCGCTCTCTGTCTCAGAGAGCTTCAGACTTGGATGCGGAGCTCTAGTTTGGGAACTGAGTTACTTATCAGCGACTTTGGTTGTTGGGCGCCAGTCTGCAGGGGGGTGAGGCACGGATGCGGGGGGTGGGGAGAGGGCCCTGGGAGCTCTGCGCTCCCCTTAGTGGCAGAGTCACACTTTCCTGCTCTCATTTACATATGGACCTCAGCCGCGGGATGACTCTTAGCTATAGGAATGTATTTGACACTTGCCTCTACACCAGGAACTATTTTTGCCAAGTGACAACTTTATTTGGGGACTGTAGCCCGCTTTTCTGTGCCTGGGCTTTGGCAGGCAAGCGTGGGTTTGCAGCTCTGGGCCAGAGCTTGGCTCATTAGTTAACCAGGAACTCTCTATGTACCCAATTAGGACTGTATTTAATTATTATGCTAATTTTAGTGTTGTTGAGCAGCCTTGCAGGAAGCAACTAATTTTCCCAAAATCAACCTGCAAAACAAGATGGTGAGAAGGATGACAGAAGGAAGGTTATTGGTGTGCAGCCCATCCTGAAAAAGAATGGAGCCCTTCCTAGACAGAGTTAGTAGATGTTCCTAACACATTTCATGTCTCTTTAACACCTCGGCTCAGAGGGTCTGTTTCTATGTAGTTAGAAGTGAGAATATAGGCTCTCACTTGACATTGGTCTTTTAAAAATTTCACCTGATGGTGTCTCTCCTCTACCCCTGTTTTCAATGCCCCAGACTCCATGCCCATCTTAACCTGATAAGGTCCCCATGGAACTCTCTGGGACTTAGTGGTGAATAAACTTTATCCAAGTGACAACCGTCTTATGTGCCCACCCTACACACAGCTCTAACAAATTCTCCATCCTAAACAGATATAAGGCCACAAAAACTAATTAAATCTGAAGGACCTTTCCCCAAGTCATTAAGGTTCATAATCTCAGCATTAGATTCTCTCAGTCTCTGCATTTAATCAAAACAGCTTAGAACTGTGTAGTAGCTAACTCTAAAAATCAAAATTCAGAGGGAGAAAGAACTTTAGGAGGCCAGGGACCCTCACAAAAATCCAAGCCTAGTTCAGAACCATATAAAACCGTGGCTGGGAATTGAAAGAAGCAGGTATTAAAAGGGAGAGGAAGCCGGAAATGGCCAAAGGGAATCTGAATGGGTGGGTTTTCGGTGAAGGCTAGGCTGCTGTCCTGGTGCAGAGTTTCCAAGTAGGATTTCTAGGGAGTCCATTTCCTGTCCAAAGGCAAAATTTGGGAACTTGGGCGGTGCTTATCTAAAGGCCCTGCAGCTGCCTCCTTGAGTCCAGATGTGTGGCAGCCCCAGCTTCCTGACAGAGTAATTCTCCAGGGGTCTTTCAGCCTTCAATTTGTTTGTGAATTGCCCTGGCTGGCCCTCTGTTTTGTGGTGCAAGGAGGGGGCAGGGAGCTCACTTGGGGCGCCTGCTGGGTCACCTCCTGCCTGCAGGACTGGGAAAGCAGTGGCTACAGGCTCAGTGGCTTGGAGAAGGGGTGTTGCTATAGCCTGAGTGGAGGAGAATGTCTTAGCTGAAGACTGAGAGAAGGAAAAGTCCTGAGCAGTGAAAGCAGCTTAAAAGCGAAAAGGAGGATAACAAAGGTGGGTGCCTCTCCCCTTCTCCCACTTTACCCCTTACTCTTTCCTAGATCTAAAAGATGTGAAGATGGGAAACTGGGACTCAAATCTGAGGAGTATGGTGGTGAAAGTGACTTAGCCACCCTTCAAAGAGCTCCTGGCTCCACTGGGTAGGGTGACAGTGTCTGAGGTGTTGGGTACTGCTTGAGGCTTCCTGCATCTGTTCTAATGGAAGAGAGAACTCTGAGTCCCCACCCAGCCTATAGACATCTATCTGGAAGCCGACTGAAAATACAAGGTCTTGTACTGAGCTTGAATGCATTGTCCAGAGCCCCAGAACTCTATACCGAAGCTGCAACACAGAGAAGGACTCAGGAGAGTGTCTGAGGAGTTGATGGCAGGGCATTACCAGAGACCTGCCTGGCCTCCCTTTTCCGTTAAACCAGTTTCTCTGGTTGTAAGGATGACTCTGAAGCTGTCAGAACCCATACTATGGTTCCTGAGTCAAGGAGCCCTGGCTGACTGTGACTGGCTTCCAGTCCTGCATTTAAAGGACACCTCCTAATATCTGGGAAAAAAGGAACCAAGAGGAAGTGGAATGTTTTGGTTATTTTTGACACAAACCTAAGCTATCCTGGACTTGCTCTGGTGAATCCTAAGTGGTTGTAATTGTTAACACTAGAGTAAGAGTTAAGGATTTAGTGATGTACCTATGTGGCCTTTAAATCATATTTGAGAAAAATATAGATGAAGTTAGTGGAGCTTGCCTTTGGGTTTGGGAAAGTGATTAAGGCAGCTATCTGGTGTTCTTCTGTTCCAGTTTTTGTTTCTGTTGAGTATGAGTGTGGCAGAGAGGTTTGATGAAAGATGATGTTCCTTCCCTACCTTGAAATTAGGGTTAAAGGGCAGGAAAACTGAGAATCATGGGTAGAATGGAAATAGAGATGGGTGAGAAGGAAGAAGGAAAGCCAATAACATTTATAACTGCCTTTTTGGAAGTGAAAAATAGCCAAACATGAAATAATGGGGTGTGTATGTGTGTGTGTGAAGGGTGGTTAATCATTAATGCCACGCTCTGTAGGAAGTTTCAGGATTGCTTTGGTTGCTTACACTTTCCTCTACACCTGAAAAAGTGGGTCCATTCTGGATTGTTCTTTAATGATCTTAAGATTTTAAAAAGCAACTTGTTTCTAAGTGATGAAAAGGATTTCAAGTCACCTGGAGTGTTGCTAAGTCCTATGCTGTAGACTGGAATTTGTGACATCTTAGATCACAGAGCCTGGAGATTTTTTAGACCTGAGTGGGTGGCAGTCAGTTTTAGAGGCTTTAATTTTCTAGTCAACTTGTAATTAACCTTGGGTCTATGGACAACTGTCCCTTCTTGGAAACGTTTCCTGACTACTGCCCTCCTCTGTTTCTCCACAGGGTTCATGGCATTTATTCATACTTGCTTACTGTTGTATCGTTGTCCATGCAGCTGAAGCCCATGTGCCGACACGGCTCCCCATTTAGACAGTGAACAGTGACTGGTTCAGGAGACTATCTCAGAGGTGAAAAGAGGAAGGAGTGGTGACTTACCCAGACTGAGTCAGCTCACAGGAGAGGTGCTGGGATTACATTCCCATGGCTCTCCCATCACAGGGGTGGGTGGGTCTGGGCAAAGGTTATGGGGGTTTACAGGGCTTTTGCAAGCCATCTTCATCTATAATTTCTTTTCTCCTCCCTACCTTTTCCCAGAATAACCGAGTAGGAACCTTATTCAAAACCTTGACTTGAATGTCCCTTCCCTGGCTCATTTTAGAAACTGAATTTAATGTGTGAAACCATGACAGCAAGTTTCTTTAGAAAGGTGTTGGTTATCTCAGAGAGAAACTGAAGTGACCTTCACTTTAGTTTACTTTAGTTCACCTCCCAAAGGACAGAGAAGTCTTAGGACATTGAGCAATACATACCATTTTCTTTATGTTCCAGGAAGTGCCTTTACCACTATGAAAATTGAATTGACCATTTAACATGTATGTTTTCCCAATACACCTCTTGGTTTTCTCTTCCTCCCAGGGATATACCTTAATCTGGGGAGAATTTCCAAACATACATACTGTCCCCAACCTAGATCTTATGCTTCTCTTCCCATCCCTGATTCTTTGACTCAGTTCAGTTCAGTTGCTCAGTCGTGTCCGACTCTGCAACCCCATGGACTATAGCATGCCAGGCTTCCCTATCCCATCACCAACTTCTGGAGCCTATTCAAACTCATGTCCATTGCATTGGTGATGCCATTCAACCATCTCATCCTCTGTCGTCCTCTTCTCCTCCCACCTTCGATCTTTCCCAGCATCAGGGTCTTTTCCAGTGAGTCAGTTCTTTGCATCAGGTGGCCAAAGTATTGGAGTTTCAACTTCAGCTTCAGTCCTTCCAATGAATAATCATGACTGATTTCATTTAGGATTGACTGGTTGGATCTCCTTGCAGTCCAAGGGACTCTCAAGAGTCTTTTCTAACACCACAGTTCAAAAGCATCAGTTCTTCGGCACTCAGCTTTCTTTATAGTCCAACTTTCACATCCATACATTACTATTGGAAAAACCATAACTTTGACTAGATGGACCTTTGTTGCTAAAGTAATGTCTCTGCTTTTTAATATGATGTCTAGGTTGGTCTTAGCTTTTCTTCCAAGGAGCAAGTGTCTTTTAATTTCATGGCTGCAGTCACCATCTGCAGTGATTTTGGAGCCCCCAAAAATAAAGTCTCTCATTGTTTCCATTGTTTCCCCATCTATTTGCCATGAAGTGATGGGACTGGTTGCCATGATCTTAGTTTTCTGAACATTTGATTCTCTAACTAGTTAATAGTAATAGGGATATCAATAATTCCCTGTCTTCCAGTCTTAATGTAGCCTAGTAGAAGTAGGAATATATGGATTTGGTTGGGGTTGGGGGAGATTGGAAATGGAAGTCAAATATCCTTCCTTTGGTAAGTGATCATGCTGTGGGTGATCAGTGGGCCTGTCATGCTGTGGGCCTGTCACCACAGTGGTTCCATGTACCACAAGTTGGTAAGTCCTAGCCTGGCATGCTGCAGTCCACGGGGTCGCAAAGAGTCAGACATGACTTAGCAACTGAACTGAACCTGAAATAAAAAGCTAACAGCTCAGACTCGTGTTTTTATGCAATGTGTGTGTGAGGGAGGAGGGATTCACTTGTGAGTCCAAACAATGTTGTAGGCCTGCCGTAGTCTGGAGTAATGCTTTTGTATCTACTTAGTGAGGTTCTTCTTGAATCTTGGTTCTTCTCTTCTGCTTTAAAAACACTCCCCATCCTTCTGATGCTGCTCCTTTTCAGTGAGTGTAAGTGGCTGCGTGACCTGCCCTCTCCTTCAGACCAAAACCCCATATTTTCCCTGCCCTTGAAAGGCCTGAACTCTGAGAAGGGCTTCTCAAACGGAAGGGGCTAGCTATATCATGGGACATTAGAACTAGAAGTAACTTCAGAGATTATTTAATAGATTTTTTTTTTTCTGCAAGAAGAAACCGTTCAGCCATTTAGTAGCGAGCTCAAACCTATAACCCTTTCCCAGTACTCTTTCTGCAACTGCATTTTTCTCTTCCTACCCATGCGATCAATTTCTCTTACTCTGGACAAAGACATCTAGGGTCAGCCTCTACCCTTCTCGATTGGGTAACTGAGAAGGGTAGAGGCTGACCCCAGGCTGGAACTTGGGTGTTGACTGTGGAATGATCTGTGGTTCCTGCGGGGTGACTGGAGTCATTGGGATCTGAACCTGCCTGGTCTGTTTTGAGTGGCTGTTCTGTCCCAGGACCACAGAAGGCTGAGCATCTCTGTCTATCCCAGAGCAGTTTCTGCACATTGTTCTTAGTAAATATTTGTCCATGTTTTCCCTCTGGTTCAATTTAATTCCAAGGGTCCCTTTCCCCCCATTTTTCTTGTCTTCTTCCATGAAGTGTACGCTTTCAGGTGAAAATGAAATGCATTCCTATCATTCCATTTTTAAAAGTCACTGGTTTTTATGTAACACACAGTGTTTTAATTCATTTGACACATGTTTACATGCTGACTGCCTGCTAGCCCTGTACTGGATACTGGGGGAGAATGGATGGGAATCATAATGGTTCTGACCCCATTGGGCTGTTATGAGGATTAGTTAAGAGAATGTATGTAAAGGACTTAGCTTACCATCAGGTATGTAAAGTGCTTTAAAAAGCATAGCTACTAATGGTAACAGTAATTGTAATATTAGACATGGAACGCATACCCAGGGGGCTCCCAGATAAATATGTGGGGTCTTCTGGGTGAAAATGCTGCAAATATACCTTTCTAAGGAATTTAATGGTCTTAGTTCAAACCATTGTCAACTGTGCCTCACTGCTGTAGAGCTGCCACCGTGGGGAAAGAAGGTCTGCATCTGTAAGTATGATAGGAATTTCCTTCTTTTTAAAATTAAACCAATTAAAACTGTAAAAAACATAACACTTCTAGTATTATAATCACTGGTTACATAAAAGAACGTTTGAGAGTAGGTACTGGCAAGATACCATAAGCATCCTTGAGTTATTCTTCTCTGAGGGGAAACACTGTGTAAGAATTGGATCGTAATTACACCAGTATTGAAGTTTAGGTCCTGAGAACCTATGTTAAATAAAAAGACGTCATGTCCTGCCAGCCCCTTGACTTTGGCTAACAATCTAGTGAAACATTTTTCTGATCCCATCAGCCAGCATTTGTTGCACATCCTTCTTTTGCAAGATTTGCAGGTGTCCTCTTCAGGCTGTTTTTGCCTAGGTAAAAATCATGACCTGCTCACCACAGCCCTTGAAGTTCTAGACATTTGTGTGAGGTTTGGCCAGTATCTTGTATATTCCTTGTGGATGAGAAACATGGGTAGCTTGGTCTATTCAGTGACTAATGGAGCTCCTCTCCTGAGGTGAACCTTCTGTGTTATACTTCCTGGAAGGAGGGGAGCCCTGGTTTAATACCTGTGAGGCAGCCAAGAGGCTGCCAGATTGACTTTTGCCAGATAAAAAGCAAAGATCAGAGTTACGAAACAAGTCCTTTCACTTTTCTTACTTTCCTGGAGACCACAGTGAGGAAACTAGCAAATTGAAAGGAAGGGAAACCCCCTTCTGCTGCTTGTTTGAAACTACCTCATAAAACGTCTCTGTATCCAAGAACCTGCTCTCCTTGAGGCCAGATTAGTTGTAGGCCTGTGTTTGGTCTCTTAGGGCACCTTTCATGTGCAGGCTCAGGACTGCTCAGGAAGTCCCAGTTTCTGCCCTTCCTCCGTTAGCATATCCATTATTTCTCCCAGGGAGAAAGGGATATTATCCTTCCCCATCCAAAAATGAACCAAGCCTAAATGTTCAAAAGAATTGCAAACACGCCACTTTGTGCAGATTTTTTATCTCATCCTCACACCTGTGTCGTGCCTCCTCTCTCCTCATCTTCAAGGAGAAGAGCTCCAAGAATGGTTACCACTGGAGAACACATTGGAAATACAGATTCTTGGCCCCACTGATTCAAATTCCATTGACTAAAACCCAGCAGTCTGCGTTTTAACAAGCTCTCCAGGGGGCTTCATATTTTTGGTTTGTTCTTTTCTCTCCACCCTCCCCTACCTTCCTCCTCCCTTCGCCCAGCTCCAGCAAGGGCATCTGTGACCTGCTTCCGGGGGATTTTGCTTCCTGGGGATTGAGAAGTGGGGAGGGGGCGTCCTTCCCGCTCACTGTTACTTGAGGGGGATGGGATGGGAAGAAGGGTTGGCATTAAGAATCACACACATCTTCTCTGAGCCCATTAGCCCCCAGGGGCAAGGAAGGGTAGTTATGGCATCCTTCTTCCCATTTAAGACTCCTTCACTTTTATGATCATTTCCCTCAGACTCTTAACGGTAACTGTGGTTAGTTAAGAAAAAAATCAAAAGTTAGGCAAACCAAAAGGCCATAAAAGTAAAACTTTGATAACATAATCTTAACTACCTAGAAACAACTACTTAACCATTTAATATATTCTTTTCTATGTGTTTGCTCCCTTTTAAAATAAATGGGTTCATATTATATATTCTGTTTTAAAACAAGATTTTGCTTAATCTTTGAAACGTCTTCCCAAGTAGATGTATTTCCAGGATATTTTTAGTGGCTACAGAGAGTTTTGCCATAGACAAGACTTGAACTTGACAATTGTCAGGACTGATTTAATACAATGGCTAAAATTTGGTGGGAAGGGATGAGGAAGAGCTTTGGGTTAAGAAATAGATCCTTCCAGAATCAGATTGTTCAGACAGATTCTTGTGGCATTTATATATTTCCACTCCCTATGTCACACCTTTCCTTTCCAAGGAGTACAACTTACCCCCTTCCCCATGAGACCAGTATGCACAGGGCTAGAGCTGCAGATTTTACCCACTCAGCCTATTTGCTCACTTCATATTAGGAATCTCCTCAATCCTGAGGCTTCTAACTGTGTAGCTGCTTTCACCAACAGGTCCAGAGATTTTTCTCTTTCTCTTTTTGAGACATGCCTCCAAAGAGATAGGTCATTTCAAAATTATTGTTATTGGGAAAGAGAGTCTTGATTTACTTTTTTCTTCTGCCTTGGGAAAGCATTTGAAAATACAGATAAATGATAATAAAATTCCATTACTTAGAGAGAGCCATGTTAACATGTTGAATATATCCTATGTGTGTATTTTTCCAGAAATATGATATAGTAGTGTTATAAACTTTTTTCACATAACATATTAAATAATTTTCATGACATTTTTGTGAATGCATCCAGTGATATGCCAGCTCAGTTCAGATTGGGATTGTTAAATATTCAGGATTTTGAGAGTGGATGGTTAAGCTTGAGAACAGCCATAGTGGGAGTATTTATACTAAGAAGGTCACCAGACACCACAAATCAAGGTTTTTTGTTTTATTCAGAAACCTGTTTTATTAGCATAGCACTAGATGCTCATTTTATCACATGTAAATATGGTTTGTTTTTATTTTCAACCTCCCTATTTTTGGTTTCTAATTTTGCTATTATCAACAATATTATAATGACCATTCTTATAGTTAAGTCTTGACACAAACCTATAATTACTTCCTTAGGATAAATCCTGTGAAGTGGAGGTCCTGAGAGAAATGACATCCCAAATTTCAAGACTTAGTTGCCAGTTACCCCCAATTCTATACTCTTTGAAAGGAAAAGTGTACTGTTCTTTGTTTAAAGAGGACTTACGAGAAACATCTTCTGGGACCAGGAATTTTATGTCTCTCCTGTTGTTTACTTCTGTTTACGTTTTCTGAATTAACTTAATTCTTTTTTTATAAGGAAATATGCTGGCTGAGAGCTTTTGTTTCTTAAGCTATGTACTGATAGGTATGGTGTAAAAAAATACACTTTGTGATGGTAATGGATTGAGAGGCAATATATCATGATGATTTAAGTGCTTGGACTTTGGAGACAGAATGAATTTGAATCCCAATTCTACCATTTACCTATGTGACTTTGTGCAAGTTACAAAGACTCTGCCTCGTTTTCCTCATCTGAAAGATGGAAATCTAGTGAAATTTGATGATCATGAAATCTAGTCAGGGAGATCTTACAAGGCTTAGATGGGCTTACATATGTTAATCACCTAGAACTGGCACGTGGTGAGTGGTGTGTAAGTGTTGGATTATTGTTAGCATTAATGAGTGTATAGATGTCTCTGTGAAACTGTGCTGTCACATTCAAATGATTTCATTAGTTCCTTAATCATATGAGAAATCAAGCTGAGTATATTTTGTATGCTCAGTCCCTAAATATTTGAGTACCATGTGGCAGGTATTAGACTAGCAGCCACAGAGAATTTAAGATGTTTCTATGCCCCTGAGGATCTTTTAGTTCAACTTGGGAGTGCTCGATAAGTATGAAACAGTAAATAGTGACCCCTCCAAAAAAACAAGGAAAATAGTTGCTGAAGATAATAAGAGAAAAGATGCTTCAAGGATCTGCCTGGTCTCTTACTAAAATAATTATGTAGAAGCTGATGGGAACACAGTGGCCTGGGGATCTGAGAGGGCTTATCAGGAGATTAAGGGTTCTCTCTGGGCCTTACAGGTTTTTAAAAATTATTATATTTATTTATTTTGGCTGTGCTGGTCTTTGTTACAGGCTTCTCTTTAGTTATGGTGCACGGACTTCTCACGGGCCTCTCTTGTTGCAGAGCATAGGTCTTGGGCACACAGTCTTCAGTAGCTGTGGGCCCAGTAGTTCCTGGGCTCTATAGCACAGGCTCAACAGTTGTGGGACATGGGCTTAGCTGCCCCATGGCATGTGGGATCTTCCCTGATCAGGAATGGAATCTACGTCTCCTGCATTGGCAGGCAGATTCTTTACCACTGAACCACCAGGGAAGCCCCCTTACAGGAGTTTTTAAAGGGCTGAGTATATAGTGTGTTTAAAGCCAGCAGGGAAATGCAGCAGACCAAAGAGGAGAGGTTAGACCTGCCTTCTCAAGCTATGCTAATTCTGTAGCCACCAGCCATATGTGGCTATTGAGGACTTGAAATGAGCCTGATCCAAGTGGAGCTGTACTGAAGTATAAATTACATGCCAGATTTAAAAGATTTAGTTAAAAAAATGTAAAATATTGATTACATATTGAAATGATTGTGTTTTGGACATATTGGGTTAAATATAATATATGAAAATTAATTGCACCTGTTTGTTTTTACTTTTTATTGTGACTACCAGAAGATTTTAAATGATGTAAAATTATACAATTTTATTTTTTGTGTAATGTAAAATCCATGGCTCATATTTGTGATTTGCATTATATTTCCCTTGGATGGCGCTTTCCTGTATCTATGGTCCATGATACATTGATGTGCCAGAGTAGAAAGGATATAAAATTAGAAACTTTCATCCCACTCCAAGGCCAATCCCAGCCCATTCCCTCAGTCCTCTTCATAATTCCAGGAGGATAGCAGTCTCTCTGATGCTTCAAGATGCCCACAGGCCTTCTCCACTGAAACCTTCAAGAAAAGCAGTTATACTTTTCCCTTTCTGAGCCAACATAGTTTGTGAGGAAACAGGACAGATATTGCAAGTTCTCCTCAGAGAGCTCAGATTAGCCACCTTTTAGGAACAAAATGAGGGAAAGTCTTAAAAAGAACAGTGAAGAGGATGAGTGGCAAAGTGCTACCAGCTCCCAACTCTCTAACCCTCAACTGATTGATTTCACTCCAGTCCTGCCTCCTCACGTGACATGAGAAGCACGGCTGGACTGTCCTCAGGATTTGAGGGTAAGATAGGGCTGTGTGGCAGGCTGAGGGGAGCCCACTGCTCTGACTTGGGACTGAGATCCAGAGGAGACCTGACTAGGTGGGTGTGTGCACTTCTTGGTTGAACTCAGACAAATTTCATTTTGCCATTTAGCTGAATGACGTTTGATGTTTGATTCATTCTGAGCAGCATTTTTCATCCCATTTTTGTCCTTTCGAAGCTTCACTGAGCGCTTGACAGAATGCAGTGTTATACAGATATTGGGACCATCTCCCTATTTGTGTAGGGAAAGGGTATATATAGCTCACCTTGCTTGTATGTTGTCATAGATTGCTAGAATGTTACCGTATCACAGAACAAAAGATCTCAATTTTATCCTTGAGAAGAGCACTTTGGAAAAGATAAAGGACTTGCCTGAAGTCTTAGCTGGTGCTGAGTAAAATAATATCATTCTGTCTGTAGCACACTGCTTATACCTTTATAGAAATGATAGTGGAATCGCTTCTCTGCCTTTTGGCTAAGATCAAGTGTAGAAAAGACAGTGAAATGTAGAATGAGTCATATCCGACTCTTTTCGACCCCATGAACTGCCAGGCCCTTCTGTCCATGGAATCCTCCAGGCAAGAATACTGGAGTTGGATTGCCATTCTCTTGTTCAGGGGATCTTCCTGACCCAGGGATCAAACCCAGATCTCCTACATTACAGGCAAATTCTTTACTGCCTGAGCCACTAGGGAAGCCCAGATGTAGAGTAGTCCTGCTGTTTTGTTTGGGGGAATGGGGAGGGTAGAAGCACTGGATCAAGTCTTCTGGGAGATCCAGCTCTTTGGAAGGAATCTAGGAGGGCAGGGGTCCCAGTGAATGAGAAGTCACTCTCTGGTTCCTGAAACTATGTCCTTGCCACCTGCTCTAGATTTGCTACCATTGAAATCTGCCCTGCCGTGGCCACTTGCATCTGGTGTTTCTAAATGTCTAGAGGGATCCTGGGGGAACTTTACCACTGTGAAGTCACAGCTGAATTCCCAGACACTGGAGCTGAGGGTTAGGTCCCACTCGTCCTGACCAAGTCAGGATCTGTTTCACTGGCATGGGATCTCCAGGTGAGGCCAGGCAATACTGGGGACCTTCTTTAGACATGTCATGGGGCCTTCCTATGACCTTCTTGGCTTGATGGAAGGCCAAGGTTGATCCAAAGCCAGGCCTGGGTAGCCTGCTCCTATCTAATCAGGGTCTCATGAAGCCCTCCCAAACAACCCAGGGAGGTCTGTGGCTGCCACAAGTATTCTGGGGGCCTTACTCAAAGTTTCCTGGGCTGGTCCTCTCTGACTCCTCCAGAACTGGGGGATAATTGGAGATCACAGCCAGTGAACAAAGTGGACATAGCATTGCCCTTATAAATTTAAAGTTTAGAGAGGGCAGCAAATCTCTCACACACAAAGATCTTTGTAAGTGTTCTCAGTGGATGCTGTGAGAGTATCTGTTGGAGGGAGAGAGAAGGAGGTAGAATTTACACTAGAGCAATAGGAAACTTGTAGGAGAAACTGACATAAGTACCAAAAGTTTTGTTACTACCATTCTTCTGGTCCCCAAGTATGTATCATTTGCATTCTGAGCCTCATTTAAAAGATTCTTTTGCAAAAGTTTTGCTCACTATCATGGGAAAACACAGGGAAGTAAAGTAAAAGAGGCATAAAGCCAGATAGTTTTTTGAGTTCACCTTACTTTACACTGGCTTGCTTCAAGAGCTTATGTGCCATTCTTTGGTTCACAAGCACCTGGGGAACCTGTCCAGTGTCCACAAAGGATCACTGGTGAGGTCCTCACTTCCTGATTCATGACCTGAGTCCTAGGGAGCTGTCCTGTTCCTCCATACTTTGAAACTGGGATTCAGAGAAAAGGGCTGAATTCCCACTCAGCACTACCCACACACCTTGGGCTTCCCCACCCCTACCCCTGGCTCTGGTTTCTGCTCTGGGGCATTACCATCCACAGCTACCATCTCCTGTAGGGATACGCCCCCGTCATGTGTGAGGACAGTTTTCAGCTTAGTTGGAGTGACCGTCTTCAGTAGTGTTGTAGACTTGACTCAACAACTTGCTGGACATTGTACTTGATAGCTTCTGAGACTCTTTCCTGTTCCCATTTCACAAAAGGATTTAAAAAACAGGCAGTTCTATTTGTTTACTTGAATTCTGGGTGAAAACAGAGAAGACCTCAGTAACCTTTTGAGTTTTTTCCAGTCTTTCCAATTTTTAAGTCCCTGTTTCTTTGTGCTTTGGTTTGAAAATTATACCCTCTTCCCAATTTAACTTATGTCTTGACCACCAAATAGTGCTTCCACTTGAAGTGTAATCAGCCACCTCTCCGAGTGTCTGTGGATCTCCTCAAACAGCCAGCTCCCCATCTCCTTCCCAGTGAGGTGGTCAGGTCTAAATTTAACTGTGATCTTCTGCCAGCATATGCAAGCTCGGGCTGCAAGAGCAAAACAGAGCCGATCTGTCCTCAAGGGTGTGTGCAAAGCTCCTCCAAAGGCCAGAGCAGGAGGGGAGAAGAGGAGGAGTTCAGGGTAGGGAGAAGTATAGTCATCCCAGGTGATGATTGGAGTTTATCCAGGCTTGGCTGGGTCCCTGGAGAAAGTCAGCTAAATTCTCCACCCTCTTGGTTTCCTCCCATTGCAAAGAATCAGCAACAAAACTCACCTGGATTTGCAATTACCATGGCTTCCTGCCAAGCATTATGCCACAGTAATGTGCTCACTCTTGCCTCTTATTCCAAAGTCACCAATCCCAGGTTCATGAGGTACAACCTGCACGTTGTATTATATAAATTTCCACCCTGGTTTGGTTGTCTGGAGTGTATCTTTGTTGGGTTTGTGTCTTTTTATATATCAATATGTACATATCTCAGAGACAGGACCAGAGACAGTGTCCATAATACTGGAATAGCTTTGCACATTTTTATACTAAAAATGTATAAATGCAAAGGATTGAAATTGGTTTGGTTTGTAAAATATTTCTTATTATAATTTAGTCACACCTCCAATTGGTGTTTATAGTCATGATTAGCATCCTACACCATAAACTTTATACATACATATGTGACATTTTTAGAATGATATCAGATTGTGACTCAAAAGGGAAGTCTTATTTTTCTGCTTGATCTCTAACAGAGGCAGGTTTGGAGAGGCTACATGGAGTATGTTTTTCCGAGATGCCCCAACTTGTACTTACGAGGAGAACCAGATCACAAAGCTTCTGGAGCTGTGATTCTAGCACTTTGTAACAATGTCCAGTTAGTCTTATAAACAGGGACTTGACTCAGAAGGGTACATGGGCCATTTAGTTATCTGGTTCTCATCTGTCATTTTCTGTAAGTAAACAAGAAGGATTTTGAGGGCAATTCTCTTTTGAGCTCAGGTCTCTAAGGGAAGTGTTAGTTAGAGGGGTCAGACTGCGTTTTCATCCTGTCATTAGAATTTACTAAACTGCATTAGTCTAGTTACTTCTTTATGCTAATTTTTTCATCTTTATACTTGAAAAAATACAGGTATTAACTGGAGTGTATCTCCTAATATAGTCTTGGCTTTCTGGCGCATAGACTGCACTCTGTAAATGCTAGCTTATGAACAATCATATTCTTTCTCATTATCAGATATTTCTCTGTCTTATAGGGCAGTAATTTGAGATGGACCTTTAAGTGGAATAGAGGATTAGTAAACATTTTTCAAAGCTTTCCAGGAAAGCAGACCTTAAATTTATTAGACCTCTAATTAATGGCCTTTTTGCCCAATTTTTGATCCCTGGGAGTGTCCATTTTCAAAATAAGTTGCTGAACTGGTGGGCCCTAGGGCTGATTCAGGGTACCAGTTTTTCTTAAGAGTTATAAAGGTCTCCTCCCTGCACCTGGAGACCAGTGTGTTGGGTTCTTAAGTGCTTTCTCAGCAGGTTATCTCTAACAACCTTTATATTTATTTGTTTAGTTTGTGCCATTATCCTGTGTTCATGTCCAAAGTTGATCATCTTGAATGTGTTCCTTTAATTACTGCAGTTATCTGCTGTGCTCTGGTACATATCTGATCTTCCATTTATGGCTCAGAAATGTCCTCTCTGTCATCAGCAGCCAGTCAGAGCTTCTTGTATTCAAAAATCGCATTATTCACTTTTAAACAAAGAAACTTAACATTTTGGTTATTAAACAAATATATTGCTGGTTAGATTTAGATTACTTTTACCAATAATAAAACTTACAGACCTTCATGTTCAGTGAGAAAGAGGAAGTAAAAAGTCTCTAAAATTGATTTTCTTTGGGCCTATGTGGAGTCAGGCATGTGATCGTCTTTGACTTAATCCCCATGACCCAGAGAATAAAATATTCCAGTTATTTTAGGACCTACCCCTGAGGTGGGGGTGGGGCTGGAGATTGAGCAGGGACAGGGTTTCAACTCACAAAGCTGGGAAATCTGAGGTGCTCCTGTGAAGGGGAAAGAAAGAAGTGGGTGTTGGGGAGGCAGCTAGCAGATATCATCTCTGTTGACCTGTAGGCTGTTTGGTCTAATGAGAAAGTGAAGTGAGTTTAAGGACAAGTGAAGTCCCTCTGCCTCCTCTGTTGGGCGTGCTCAGAGGACAACACCAGCAGCTCTTCTGGAGAAGTAAAGTTGTGTGCAAGGAAGGCCTGTGAAGAGGTAACATGGGGAGTGGGTCTTGAAGGGTCAGGAGAGATGCTTTTCATCCAGGAAGCTGGGCAAAGGAAAGAGCATGGGGAAAGAGGTGGGGTCTGGGAACGAAAGGGAGTGTCTGTGGAAATGATTTACCAGGTGCTACTACAGCCTCCCCTTTGTTGTTCTCTGGGGAGTCAGCCTACACATTTCACATAAGAGAAGACTGGAGCTCAGACAGATGAAACAATTTTCCCAAGAGCACGTGGTTAATAAATTGAGTCCTGGTTTCTTCTCATTGTTCTACTCTTGTCTCCCACTTACCCTACTGCCCGCCCAGCTTGATTCTGATCCTTGTATCAAGTTCTATATTTTTTATTACTGTGCTGGAATTTGGTACAGTTCCATATTGTGTTCTGAAACTATGGGATAGGTTTGCAGTTACAGAAGCAGCTTTTTCTTGCAGGGTACTACTTTTATTTGCATATATAAACCCTGTGCTGCTAAAGCTCTTAACCTAAGCATTGCCTGATATACACACACACACACACACACACACACACACACACGCACAAACTGTTATACCCTAAATAGCAGAGGCCTAGAATGTTTGTCTACTTTTGCCAACATCTGACTGTGATTATCTTTAACCACAGTCACTCTTGTTTGTCTCTTAAAATAGTATCAACTGTCTCAGGGAGGCTGTTTCTAGTCATCACAGCCCTTCCAGAACCCTGTGTATTCCACCTGCCTTCTCCTGGTAGAGAGGGCAGCCTGTGATTGACTGTGGTTAATTTCCTGCTCTCTTGTGTTGACACTCCTGAATTCTTCCATAGGGTTCACAGACCTCTCCTAGTGAGACCATTAGAATTCACCTCCAGAGCCCCCTGTTAACTTGAGTAACTGAAAGTGTAGCTCTCCCTATGGTGTCCATCATCCCTTCTTCCTTCCTGTGCCTGTCTCTGCCCAGGGGTCCTGGACTGTGCAGGGGTCGCCCCTGCACAGGAGAGCTGCCTACAGGCCCAACTGTGTCTGACCTGTGGGGTGGACCCTGCCAAGTTTTTTCTTTTAATTTGACTATATTGGGTCTTAGTTGTGACATGTGGGATCTTCATTGGAGTGTACGGACTCAGTAACTCCACAGTTATGTGGAATCATGATTCCCTGACCAGGGATCGAATTTCACATCCCCTACATTGCAAGGAGGATTCTTAACCACTGGACTAGCAGGGAAGTCCCAACCCAGCCAGTTTTTGGAATGGAATATCCATCTCTGCTGTTCCTTAGCATAGATATTGAAAATGTGTATCCTAACTATGGGATTCTGTCTCAGAAAAAGTCAGTATTCCCTCTGCTGCTGCTGCTGCTGCTGCTAAGTCACTTCAGTCGTGTCCGACTCTGTGTGACCCCATAAACGGCAGCCCACCAGGCTCCCCCGTCCCTGGGATTCTCAAGGCAAGAACACTGGAGTGGGTTGCCATTTCCTTCTCCAATTCCCCTCTGCTAGCCTGTCAGATTGCTTTAAAGTAAAGGTTGCCTCATTTGACTTTGAACTTGATTAGAGTTAGAGGGAAATAAAGGTTGTTTTGGGTTTTTTTTTACCTTGTGGTTTTTTTTACCTTGTGGTGATCTATGGATCATCCCCCTCCTAACCCTGTCCCATCCCGTGGAATAATACATCATACCAAGCTAGGAAAACCTGTTCTCAGATTGGACCCAATGATCTTTGAGCAGGTCTTTCCCACAGCATCACCAGGATAAGGCAGATGAACAACTTCAACTCACATGTGTGGTTCTGGGTGGTGTGCTCTGGACTGGGATCCTACTACTAAGAGATCCCTTTTCTGAAACAATCAAGAGACGCATGGGTGGCAAACACAAAAACTCATGATAAGGACAAAAAAATAGTCTTATCAAGATTGCTTTTCCATTTTTCAGGCTTTCTCTATGCTTTGAACAGTGTGTTCTCCAGAGTGGGAGCATGGGGGTCACCCACTGGGCTGTGGCAAGCCACTCCTGGTGTCACTGTTGGGCTCTGTTGCTTGTCCTGAACCACAGAAGTTGTTTCTGCACAACCTTGTGATAGTAGAATTGAAAGATGAGGCGCTTAATGGTAGAAAATAGGTTTGGGAGATGTAGTTTGCAGATGAGCTCATGAAAGCCCTATAAATATTTTTATGATCCTTACATTATCCTATTAAATAGAATGAGTACTGTGCAATTTCCATTCTTTGGGGTTAGAAATAGTTCAGATTTTCCTCACTTGCAATTTGACCTAGAAAATTTTAAATTCATTTTTGTGTATGCAGATAATAGATGCATTAAGACATTTTCACTCTCACTTATACCGTGGTCCTTCATCCAAATGAAGCTCAAAACTGTAAGAGTGTACATTTTAGAGTTCTGCATACCTACCCAAAATACTGGCTCCATCAAATACTGGCTCTGGCACTTAGCACCTCTGCAACCTGCCAGAAAGGGCTTAACCTCTCTATGCCACATCTTTGGTATCAAATGAGCATCATAATAACACCTATACATGTGCAGTGTTGCAAACCTTACACAAGACTGGAAGTAAAATGATTAGAGTGTTTGTCATGTTGTAAGATCTCAGTAGAGAACATACAGAATGTAAAGGTGGATGATGGTGATGGTTGCACAGCATTGTAGTACACTTACATGGTAAAATGGTAGATTTTATGTCAAGCAGGTCTCTAGACTCTTTTTTCCACCTGCCCTTGTGGTTCTTGGGGTTGATGGGGGCAGGGTGGCAGGTGCAGCTTCTCCTTGTTCTGGCCCTCCCTGACCTCTAACCTAGTCAGCTGTCTACCATATCCATGGTCACAGTCATTGAGGGGGTTTGGATGAGACAGTGCAGATGGCTCTTTGTGACCCACCCCATTGAGCTGCAGTGACTACAGGTGCTACATCAGTTTTTGACTCCCAGTTACAGAGTTTCAGTAGTTTAGGGTTTTTTGGTTCATATATTTAATAAAGATGCATATTCACTCACATGTGTTTGTCATCCTCTGTGCTTCACCCATGACAGCGTGATATGTCAGACCATCCAAGAGCAGAGTGGCAGTTGGCCCCACCTCCACCACTCCCTACCCTTCCACCCCAGCTCTCCATCACACATGACTGGGATTCTCTCCTCCCTTAAACACACCCTCTCAGCATGTTATTCTTGCTACAGCTTCTAGCATCTCTCATGAGGCTTTACTGGAAAATCTACTTCTTGTTGACTTTAACCCTCTTTATCATCTCAGTACCCTGCTGACTCATATTATCCCCATCACAAATAATTTAAACATTCGACTAACTATGTCCATGCATTCATTGTAACTACTTATTGAACCTATATTGAAACTTAAAACAGATAAATAAAATCACATTTATTGGAGTGTTTGCATGGGGGAAATTGTGATTTGAAGTAGTGACTATAATGTCCTTATATAGGCATTCCTGGGTCCTTAAACTTGGGCCTTCTGCGATATTTAGACTGGAGTGTATCGTCTCTTCAATGGGGAACCTTACTGTTGACATGTGACCCAGAGGAGCACGGAAACTGCCCCAAGAGCCAGAGCCTGAGCTCTGCCTCTCACGAGTCTGGCAAGCTCTGTGCCTGCACAGGGTGGGGCATGCACAGGGTGTGAAGATGCTCAGGCTGTGAGATGTGGGGTGAGGCTGCTCCTTAATCTTTTCTCAAAGTCCTATCTGCTAACCAAGTCCATGATTTTGATTTATAAAATATGAAAGCTTATGAGATAAACAGAAAACAGGTACTTTTGAAGTTTAAAATATTTTTCCTGATGCTAGAGTAGGTAAGGGGACTTCTTGGCAACCCAGTGGTTAAGACACCACACTCCATTGCATGGAGAACTGGTTTGATCTCTGGTTGAGAACCTAAGATCTCTCATGCTGCTCAGCATGGCCAAAAAAAAATTTTTTTAATAGTAAGGTAAATGATGTCTTCAAATAACATTCTACATAAAAATTAATTCCAGATAGATTTCAGGTGAATTTAATAGACACTCTAAAGGAAGTTAATACAAACAATAGGCTGAGAGAAAATACTTGTAATCTACATAGAAGACAAAAAATTAATATACAGAATGTATGAAGAGTTCTTAGAAATCAAGAAGAAAAAAGGCAATATCCCAATAGGAAAATGGGCCAAAGTAAAAAGGAGAACTAAAAAAAAGTAAACTTTTGGGAAAGATAGTAACAGTAGAAATCAGAGAAATACAAATAAAAGTAAGAAATTTTAACCCTTCAGGTGAACAAAATTAATAGTAAGAACAGGGGAAATAGACACTCCTACACTGGTAGGAATATAAATGGATACAGTCTTTCTGGGCAGAAGGAAATGGCCACCCTCTCCAGTATTCTTGCCTAGAGAATCCCATGGACAGAGGAGCCTGGTAGGCTGCTGTCCATAGTGTCGCACAGAGTTGGACAAAACTGAGGCGACTTACCAGCAGCAGCAGCAGTCTTTCTGGAGAGCCATTTCACAGCATCTTTAAACACTTAACATGTATATGTCTTCATTAACCTACTTATAGGAGTATACCATAGCGAAGTTCTCCATTTATCCCAGGATGCTCAGTGGCAGTTTTTATTAATAACCAACAAGAAGATGGACAGCAGCATGGTGTTCAACAGGGGATTGGTTGTGGTACAGTTTTACTGTGGAATACTGTGCAGCCACTTAAAAAAAAAAAAAAAAAACACAAACATGGGAAGATCTCCCACAATTTAAAAAATGTATAGAAACAGTCAGCTGTATAATATGAACTACTTTGTGCTTTTGTCTGTGTACATGAATATTAGTCTGAGAGCTGCACACTCTACACACTATGGTTGCTAAAAAGGTAGAAGAATAGGACTGGGCTAAGGGGGAGTAGGAAAGGAATTAGGAATGGAGGACATATTACCCTACAATATTCTATACCCTACAATTGGTATCATTTGAAGTTTCATGTACATGTATTTGTGTTTGTACTCTTAAAAGTGGGGCTTCCCAGGTGGCTTAGTGGTAAAGAATTTGCCTGCAATGCAGAAGATGCAGGTTTGACTCTGGGTCAGGAAGATCTCCTGGAGAAGGAAATGACAACCCTCTCCAGTGTACTTGCCTGGGATCCTCCCATGGACGAGGATCACCCACCAACCCTGTTCCAGCCACATGAACTTCCTGCAAGTATCTTGAGCATTCCAAACTCCTTTCTGCCTTAGAATTTCTGCCTAGGCTATACCCTTGACAGAAGGTCTTCTCCTCATCTTTATATGACTGGTTATATCTTGTCATTCAGGTCTCAGCATACTTCTCAGACTATCACCAGCTGTTCACTCTGAAGAAGTTATGCAGGCCCTCTCCAACCCATTAGCCAGTTTAATTCTCTAAATGCTGCTCAAGAGTATTGGAAATTTTTCTAATTCATTTCTTAGTTTATTTTCTGACCCCACTGCCATCCCCAACTAGAATCAACTTCCTAATGTCAGGGACTTTGTCTTCTTCACAGGTGTTGCCCAGAATTGAGAACTATGCTGGGCATATAGACAGCACTCAGTAGACATTTGTTTAATGAAAGAATAATAAAACCTTATCTTCAAATATAAATTGAGCTTACAGGACCCAAGGCTCTTAAGGAATAAAAGAGCCCTCATAATGGGGCAGCATCTAGGTAGTCTTCTAGGAAAAAGACATTCTTAGGGAAATAGTCCAATTGTAACTTTTCTTACAGAAGCTATCACCAGGATATCGGGGCACTGGACGATACCCCGCCCCAGTCATTAATGATCAAGAAACTGGGGTTCCAGTTGTAGTAATGAGGAGATGGCTTTGTCACCACTGGGTGGGCATGGCAGAGTAGCAGCCTTTGGGCCTTTGGTCCCAGATATGTGGTTACTTGACAGCAGAGTGTTTGGATTCTTTCTTAAAATATGAATATGAATGTCCCTAGCAGACTTGCACTCTCCATGTTGCCACTCCATGCCTCTCTTGATTGTCCGATATCTGAATTCTTCTCATGTTTATCTTTCCTACTAATCCCCAAGGACATCTGAGCTTTGGCCCCTGCCCTGTATGAGTAAGCACTCTGTTCTCTAGCAGCCCAGTGGGCACTTCGGATATTTTTGCTGATAGAAGGGAAGTTGAAATACTACTCATAAGTCTCAAGAACCAGCTTGTGGCTAGAGGACAAGGTGTCAGCTTGTCTCACCTGCCTGAAAGGCAGGGAATGCCTGTTAAAGTTCCTGGACCCAGTTATGCAAATAGCCTATGTGGTATAATTAGGAAGTGACCCTTCCAGGGTTCCCATTGTATGTTCCCAACATAGCCCCTAACTAGCTTTACCTATGCCCCTGGGGCCAGCTAAGGTTCTCAGTGATCATTCTCTCAAAGCTCACTTGCCATTTCTCCCACCGGTTAACACTCTTAAGTCTAACTTATAAAGACAGAAATAATTTGCTGTCTACCAGTATCTTAGAATCATGTTTCCATTCTTTAGTCTCTGGCTTTCTCAACTGGTCAGCTCACACATTCAAGACTAGAGCAACCTGCGCTGTTTGTTATGATGATATTTCTGTACTTATTAGTAAAATACTGTAAATAATCAACAGAGCTAGTCAGAATTTTTTGCCTCTTTACAAAACCCCCAATGTCATTTTCAGGGACAGTTTCAAGATCTATAGAAGGAACTCCTGGAGAAGGAAATGGCAACCCACTCCAGTATTCTTGCTTGGAGAATCCTGTGGACAGAGAAACCTGGTAGACTGCTGTCCATGGGGTCGCACAGAGTTGGACACAACTGAAGTGACTTAGCATGCATGCATGCATTGGAGAAGGAAATGGCAACCCACTCCTGTATTCTTGCCTGGAGAATCCCAGAGACAGAGGAGCCTGGTGGACTGCTGTGTATGGAGGCGCACAGAGTCGGACACGACTGAAGCGACTTAGCAGCAGCAGCAACAGAAGGAACTCCTGGGCCCATTTAGGAATGTAAGTTTCATGTGGAAACTTCAGCTTGACTGGTTTTATATATCCACAAGGCTAAAATCAATTTTAAATAGCATGTCAAATAAAGCACAACTTACAAAATTTTAACAAAATCTAGTTCTAGCCTCTAGCAAAAATCTCTATTTTGATTATACATTGTTCAATCTGTTTTCAGTGGAACAGAAAATTATTCTGTCATATTTGTCATCATACATGACATGGGGCTCTTGCCATCATACATACATGGGGTTCTTGAGGATGAGATGTTAGATAGCATCACTGACTCAATGAACAGGAATTTGAGCAAACTCTGGGAGATAGTAGAGGGCAGAGGAGCCTAGCATGCCATAGTCCATGGGGTTGTGAAGAGTCAGACATGACTTAGCAACTGAACAACATTTGTGATCAGGAAATTGTTTCATGAGTGAAATTGAGTATTTTACCTAGGAATTATGTTCAAATATCATTTATAGTTGGTTTATACCAAACTTTGAAAGCACCAGGACTAAGCATATCTGCAGTTTAACTTGATGGATTAGGAAATTGTGCCAGGAACAGATCTCACCATAACTAGGAGATCAGAGTTAACATCACTAGAATTGGATCTAATAGATATTATGCACCTCCTGATAAGGGTGCATCATGTTCAGGACTATTCCTGCAAAAATGCTCACTCTAATGTTAAGGAAACATCCAGCAAACGCCATTTAAGGGAATATTCTACAAAATAACTACCCTATACTCATAAAAAATGTCCAAGTCATGAAAGATAAGACCTTTTTCCATAAAGCATGTTGTAGGAATGATTAGCAACATTTAAGCAAAGTAGAGTATCAGTGTCCCCTGGTGGCTCACACGGTAAAGAATTTGCCTGCAATACAGGAGACCTGGGTTCGATCCCTGGTTGGGGAAGATCCCCTGGAGGAGAGCATGGCAACCCACTCCAGTATTCTTGCCTAGAGAATTCAATGGACAGAGAGCCTGGTGGGGTACAGACCATGGGGCCGTAAAGGATCAGACACAACTGAGCAACTAACAGCACTGAAGTGTTTAGGGATATAGGGGAATCTTCTCTGTAACTTATTCTCAACAGTTTGGAAAGAGAAAGAAAAGAAAAAGCAAGTGGTAGAGTGTTATTAGTTGGGAAATCTGGGTGAAGGAGATATAAGAATACTTTGTACAAGATCTTGGCACTTTTCTCTATATCTGAAATTATGTTTAAATAATTTTTTAAGAAATGACGCCAATGGGATCACACTCGTGAACTCAACCCCAGGTTGATACTAGTGAACTTATCAACCTGAGGACGCATTCCCTTAGTGTACCCTTAACGTGCATCTGGGCTCTGGGCCCAAAGAGGCCAGAAAGAACCATGAGGGCACTGCTGAATGATGAACATAGGGTAGAATGTAGACGGAGAGGCTGGGCTTAGTTGGGAGGCCCAGACTAAACACAGTCTTGTTTGCCTGCTGCTTTTTCCTAAGCCAGGTAGCAAGGCCCTAGAGGAAAACTCACTTGGCACAGGTCCTTAGGGAAGACAGGGCCAGGCTAAGACTGCAGGGTCTCAAGTTGTATTAATTCCTGGAAACCCTAAATCTTAACAGTTTCTTTCCTACACCACCCACACGCACACACACAAATGTAGTTTCCAAAAAAAGGACCCTGAAAACCCAATCATTGACCACCTGTTACTTCCTCCAGATATGTAGTTCCCTCCTCTTTCGTCTTGCCTCAGGTTCCCTAGGAGAATTTCCATTGTGACATTTTCAGTTAAGTAGCACGTAATTAAAGTCTTAATGTTCCAGCAGCACCCTGCTTAGCTCTTTCCCTCCCCCTCTGTAATTAAGTCTGGCATGGTTACCTTTGGTTAAGGTTACTACTGAAGGGCACATTGTAAGTTGAATCCAGGTCAGGCTTCCCACTGGCTCCTGCATAGACCCTGATGTGATAGTACATAGTCAAAAATAACTGGGCTGGACTGTAACTTATCTCTTGCTTTGGTGTTCATAGGTTTTGAGTTTGACTGTCAACCCTGTTTTCAGGATACCATCCTTAGGAATCCAATTCACCTTTTGTATTCCAGTCTGAGATGGAATAATAGCCAAGAAGGATGCTAACAACCCTGCTTTCTATAACATATTAATAGAATTTGGTAAATATTCCCTTTGAAGAGTCATCTACATGAGCATGCTAATTAGCATATTAAAGTTTCCTAGAAGTCCTGCAGAAAGGAAACAGGTAGTTTCTTTAACCCATCTGAATTGATTGGGTGACACTTTGAACATCATAAGGAACAGGAAGCACTAGCCTACATGGATAGTCAAATTGCTAAGTTTAAGAGATGAGCACCTCAACAACATTTCTTAGAGGTCTTAGAGGTCTCAACAACCTTTTCTTAGAGGTCTCTGGGTCTAAAAATAATCAGACTCCAATGAATTCTTTTGCTTTGTCTTTAGCTATTCATCACCAGCTATTTAGTGAGCACCTCTGTAACCAAAGGGTTTCTGCTGGGGATACAAAGATGGAGGACATTTCTGTCCTCAAGGACATTCCTTAGAGTTAGGGAGGTAAAGTACATAAACAAGCATTTATCAGTGCCAAATGAATGATATGAAAGATACTCCAAGAGTATTATGCTGGGCTTAGTCTCCTAAGAACTCCTAGGTAGGCTTTAGACAAGCCGAGAGGCCGCAGAATGGTTTGAACAAAGAGAAATGCAGTGAACTGAATAATTAGCTGAAAGCAGATGGCTCATATAGGATAGTTGTTTCTAAACCTTAACATACATCAAAATTACTTGCAGGGCTTGTTTAGAACACAAGAGTGCTGGGCCACCCTCTTAATTTCTCATCTGGTACCTCAGGAGCGGGACCCAAGATTTTGCATTTCTAACAAGTACCCAGATGATGGTTATCTTGCTGGTCTGGTGACTACAGTTTGAGAACCTTGGATTATCAAAGAGTGGAAGCTCAGAGAGCTGGAAATGTGAGCTTGGGCCTGACCATGGAGTACCTTAAATGGCAGGCTGAGTTAGACTTTGTTAGTCAAGTTTTAAATGGGGACTTGACTAAAGCGATAGAATTGTTCTCATAGTAGAGAGACATCAAATAAATAAGCAAAAAAGAGTAGCTTCAGAGAGACCAGTTTGGAGGTTATTATTAACACATAGTTAAAACAAGAGGATTTAAAATCTCTGAATTAGGGCAGTGACGACAGGAATGGAAAGAGAAATATCCTTGCAGAAATCTTTGTGAATGAAGAATCTGCTTGCAGGACAGAAAAACTGAAAGATAGTCTTGATCATTCTCTGAGAGTCTTCAGTTAAATACAGTAACTTACATAATGTCATTTTGAGGCTTTATGTGTATTACTGGAGCTGAACTTGTTTATGTTCACACATTCTAAAAGTGGGAGATGTTACCATGTTAGGTAATAGGGTAAGGCTATTTTAGAGAGTTTACATTTAACCTGTGTGTGTGCTGTGTGCTTAGTCACTCAATTGTGTCCGACTCTTTGCAACCCCATGGACTGTAGCCTGCCAGGCTCCTCTGTCCATGGAGATTCTCTAGGCAAGAATACTGGAGTGGGTTGCCATGCCCTCCTCCAGGGGATCTTCCCAACCCAGGGATCGAACCCAGGTCTCCTGCATTGCAGACAGATTCTTTACCATCTGAACCACCAGGAAAGCCCACCTGAGAGCTTATTTGAAGGCTTAGGAGAAAACAGTAGTGTGGATACATCCTGGACTCAGGAGTGGCCCTTCTTTGCCAGGAGAGTTTGGCTTCCTTGCCAGGCATGGCACTTGGAAGGATGGCCTATGAGGAGAAGAAGCCAGAAGAAGACACCTTCCCCAGCCTTGGTGCTCATGTCATAACTAGAAGACTTCCTTGTACTCATGATATGATATAGAAGAAAACAGATCCCAGGTGACCTCAGTTCCTACTGATCTGCTGATTCTCGTTGCCCTATTACAACTAGAAACCATTAAACAAAAATTCTGTATTTAGGTTTTAGACTAATATGTAGTTTGACACTAGTAGGTTTCATACTAGTAACTCTGTATTTAGGTTTCATCCTTTCTTCAGTCTCAGTTTAGGGAAGTTTTACCACATTCTTTTGGTGGTGTTATTTTGAACCATTCAGAAGCCTTTTAGGAGAGTTTCCTTTTCCACAGTTTAGGAAAAAAAAAATGTGCATTTCCTCTCCAGAGGCTGTGGACAAGTCTCAGAGATAAAATAATATCGATGAAACTAATATCTAGAATATTTGCTCTTGGAAGAGAAGTAGAGCTGTGTTCACTGACTTTTGCCTGATCTGATGTGTCAAGCTTCAGAATTCTTAGCCCTTAACTTCCAGAGCCAACTAGGGGGAACAGTTAATCATATGAGCCAGTATGATAGCCTGTGATAGCCATGGTGTAGCATGTTTCAGTTCAGTTCAGTCACTCAATCATGTCCGATTCTTTGTGACTCCATGGACTGCAGTACTCCAGGCTTCCCTGTCCATCACCAACTCCTGGAGCTTGTTCAAACTCTTGTCCATTTGAGTCCAACCATCTCATCCTCTGTCGTCCCCTTCTCCTCCTGCCTTCAGTCTTTCCCAGCATCAGGTTCTTTCCCAATGAGTCAGTTCTTTGCATCAGGTAGCCAAAGTATTAGAGCTTCAGCTTCAGCATCAGTCCTTCCAATGAATATTCAGGACTAATTTCCTTTAGGATTGACTGGTTTGATCTCCTTGCAGTCCAAGGGACTCTCAAGAGTCTTCTCCAACACCACACTTCAAAAGCATCAATTCTTCAGTGCTCGGCTTTCTTTATAGTCCAACTCTCACATCCATATATGACTACTGGAAACACCATAGCTTTAACTAAATGGACCTTTGTTGGCAAAGTAATGTCTCTGCTTTTTTATATGCTGTCTTGGTTTTTCATAGCTTTTCTTCCAAGAAGCAAGTGTCTTTTAATTTTGTGGCTGTAGTCACCATTTGCAGTGATTTTGGAGCCCAAAAGAATAAAGTCTGTCACTGTTTCCATTGTTTCCCCAACTATTTGCTGTGAAGTGTTGGGACCAGATGCCATGATCTTAGTTTTTTGAATGTTCAGTTGTTAGCCAGCTTTTTCACTCTCCTCTTTCACTTTCATCAAGAAGCTCTTTAGTTCCTCTTTACTTTCTGCCATAAGAGTGGTGTCATCTGCCTATCTGAGATTATTGATATTTCTCCTGGCAGTCTTGATTGTAGCTTGTGCTTCATCCAGCCCGGGATTTTGCATGATGTACTCTGCATATAAGTTAAATAAGCAGGGTGACAATATATAGCCTAGATGTACTCCTTTCCCAATTTGGAACCAGTCTTTTGTTCCATGTCCAGTTCTAACTGTTGCTTCTTGACCTGCATACAGATTTCTTAGGAGGTAGGTAAGGTGGTCTAGTATTCCCATCTCTTTAAGAATTTTCCACAGTTTTTGTTGTGATCCACACAGTCAAAGGCTTGTGTAGTCAATGAAGCAGAAGTAGATGCTTGTCTGGGGTGGGAGAGGGGATGACCTCAGTGGCCTTTGATGTCTCTCCTCCCTCTGCCTCCGGCTCAGAGAGATTACACAGGTGAAACTGAGGCCAAGGAAACCTGACAACGAGCAGTTGGAAATCTTATTTGACTCTGCATCCAGTGGCATCCTGCCAGAAGTCAAAGTAGAAAGTGTGGGGACAGGGCATTGAAGCAACCAGCAGTGGTCAATGGAGATCTGGTCTGAATTAGAACAGAATTCCAAAGATTTCATCTATATTAGAGCCAGGGGTGCTGACTTTTCACCCTCGTGGAGATTGTTTTGTCTGTTAGAGAAGATCCCAATATGAAGAGCTAACGTCCTGGGGGGCTTTGAAGATGAAAAGGATTCCTGCCCTATATGGGTGCCACTGGATTTGGAATTGTCCCTGTGGTTCAGATCTCTGTGCACATGTTCCCAGGATAGGACCAGCAGAGAAGAGAAGGGGACCAATAAGTAGAAAGTACATAAGAGAGAGTTCAGAAACTTAACACAATATTGTTAGTCAATCACATGTGCTAAGTCACTTCCGACTCTGTGACCCCATGGACTATAGCCCACAAGACTTCTCTGTCCATGGGATTCTCCAGGCAAGAATACTGGAGTGGGTTGCCATTCCCTCTTCCAGAGGATCTTCCCAGCCCAAGGATTGAACCCGAATCTCTTATGTCTCCTGCACTGGCAGGCAGATTCTTTACCACTAGCGCCACCTGGGAAGCTACTACAGTCAACTATACTCCAATATAAAATTTAAAAAAATTGTTTAAAAAAATAGAGCCCAAAACCATGTGCTTTTGAGGCTCAGAGTGGACCTTCATTTTGTATTTTTAGTTTAATGAGAAAAATAAGACAGATACTATAAATCATAGAGATCTGAATGTTAAAATTTTATTTTAAAAAGCATAAAAATAGCCTGAGTAGAGTGGTGAAGAATGATAAGTTGGCAAGGGACTCATTGGAGAAGAAATTCCTGAACTAAGTGTGTAAAAGCTATGACTTAATAAGCAGGAAGCAGGGGTTTGCACTATGCTTTTGGGACTTGAATCAGGCTAAGAGGTGAGGGAAGGAATATCCTGAGCCAGGCTGTGTGCCAGTTTTAGTCTAAGGTTGTGGTAGGAGCAGTCGCAAGGGCAACAAGTTACCTAGTTTTTGGACCAGGCTGACTCTCCCACTCCCACATGTCCTATTGCTGTCACCATAACAGCTTTCCTCTGCTACCAAGTGGCCCAGACACCAAGACAGGCAACCAAGTGGTTTTCAAGGAAGTCAACCATGTCAGGAACTGGTGGTGCCTTGCCTCAGGACCTGGTTGAAAGTGCAACCAGGAGACTATTTTGCTAAACATTCTGCTGAAAGACTTGCCAGGGCCCTTCTGTTGTATCATGAAGGATACACTAATGCTGTAGGTTTTGTGCTCTCCGTGCGTATAAACAATTGAATTTATGGATTTATTACCCAGAGAATTTCACCCTTGACCTTCCCGTCATACACCCTTCTCTAGACGTGCAATTTCCAGTGTGGAAAAAAAGGGTGTGATACTTATGATTTTTATATTAAGTAAATTATTTATAGAAAGTCAAAGAAAACAGAAATGTTTGGGCATATCTAATCTCTATAGACAGATGTATTTGAATGCATTCACATTATATATAACTCAAGATATTGAGAGCAATAAGAATGAGTTTACAATTATTCTTGTATCATTGGAGCTGAAGCAAGACAAAATAAAAGGAGTTTAAAGGACTTTTTTGTAAATATCTAATGATTTTAGGAGTCTTTGTAATTTCTTCTGATTTCAGCTACTGGAGTCAAAACTTCCAGAACAATATTATGATGAATACCAGCAAGAATTTTATAGACCTATTGTCCATCTAGAGAGGGTGGGTGATGAGGTATGACTAAAAAGAACAACGAGACTCCAAATCTTTTAGCAATTACATAATACAGTGTGTGAATTACATACTGTGTATATGTATTATGAATCACATCTGCCTTTGGGATGTGATTGAATACTGTCACTGAACTGCAGAAGACTGGGTTGAAATGAGTTTTCCGTCTTGAGTTGTGCCCGTGAAATCAGTGTGTAAAATGGTGGGCCAGCTTAGTGAGTTATGCATCTGGGGCGCTTGTAACCCACCAAAACCTTGGGTGCCATCTGTACATGTGCGTACTCTGGGGTCCCAGCCTAGCCCTTCTAAGGACACCATTCCTGGTCTTTGGGGCTATTAAACACACAAAACTAATAGAACTGGCTTCTTTTTTGTCTAGGAGTTGTGGTCCTTCACTTTCAACTCACTTTGAGATCAGTGGAAAGAAAGCTGAACCGGTATTTTGTGATTAGAAAGCTGGCAGATGACAGATCTGTGGATGCAGCTGTATCCTAAATTTGCATTCTTTGGTGACTTGTACACAATGTATTCTTTCGGAATAGTTTTACAAAATTTACACTAGAGCAAAAAAAGAGTAGAAGCTTTTCTTTTTTAGGTGTAACGTTAAAAGTGAAATAAATATGAGGCAAAACATTTCAGGAAGAAAATTTAATTTATAAATGAACAAAATTTCTTGTATATTCAGTCACTACCCCTATTGTATACAAATATCTTATATTTTGGTTAATAATGAAAGGTTACCCAACTAAAAGAATGTACAACATAGACAGTAGACTTATTAGGATGTGTTCAAGTATGTAAACTCTCATGGGCTTTATTCCAATTTTTATCTTTATGTCAAGCAGACAGCTCTCATCTCCTGTGGTGCTTAGAAACATGATACTTAAATACCTAAAATTATGGAATCTTTCTCTCAAGGCTTAGACCAATAAGGTTGATATGTTTATTCCAACCCCATGATATTATCTGAGACCCTAATATTCACAGCCATTCAGTTACCTGGTCATCAAGCCCATCAGAAGCTCCTGTTCTGAGGGATAACCTGCAGATAAAGAGGCATGTGTCATCTCCAGGGAGTAACCTATACTGCTTAAACTTCTTAATGGTGGGAGGGTGGACAGCAATGACCTGGTAGCCCAAGGATGTGACTCCTTATTCTCCAGTGAGATTTCAGGCATTGATTGTAAGTTATTCTAAGTGGGGAGGGAGATTAGCACAGAATATCATCAACTGGTAGCCCTAAGTTTTTCTTTGTTTTCATGAGGCATAGCACTTTGAGGTTAAAAATGGCCTTACGCTATCTGGTCTAGCCTTTAGAAGAACATACAGATGTAGTGAAGGAAGATACAGAGTGGAATCACAGACATGGAACTAGGGGAGATAGTTATGGTTTTATTACTTTTTATTTAACTTAGATGGTACTTCCGGTGGAAGTATAACATTTGTTATAAGCACTTCACAAATATTTATTCCTTAATCCTAATAACAACCCTATAGGGTTGATACTAATGTTATCTTCATTTACTGATGAGAAAACTGAGATAGAAAGAGATCAAGTAATTGGCCCAGAGTCACAGAGCTATGCAGTGGTAGGGCAAGACTTTGAATGCATTGTGTCTAATCTGTCCATTTTATGGATGAAGAAACAGAGACCTGAATGTCTGTCCAGTGCTGCCATCTCTCTGTTGCCATCCATTAAGTAGGCACCAGTGAATTATTCTTGAATCATACAATCAAGGCAGGAAAATTATGCCAGTTATACTGAGAGAGTTTTCTTTTTTAATCTGCTTGAACAAAATATCATTAAGAGATGAATGTTGGTGTCAAGAATTCTCTAGTCATCGGCGAAGCTTTGGAATGTGTTCTGTGACCATGCATCATGTCTGCTTTTCTTAAGATATTAAGGAAGAAATTAGGCAGTCCTGAGAGGTGGCTAGGGAATTAAATTGGAATGTTATCTATATACAAAAATAAACTCAAAATGAATGAAAGACCTAAACATAAGACCAAATACAGTACTATAAAACTCCTAGAGGAAAATGTAGGTGCATACTACTCTTTGACATAAATCACAGCAATATTTTTTTTGGCTCTCTACCCTAGAGTAACAGAAACAAAAGCAAAAATAAACAAATGGAACCTAATTAAACTTAAAAGCGTTGGCACAACAAAGGAAACCATAAACAGAAAAGACAACTATGAACTGGGAGAAAATACTTATGAACAATGCTACCAACAAGGGATTAATCTCCAAAATATACAAACAGCTCATACAGCTTAATATTAAAACAAACAACCCAATCAAAAAATGACCAGAAGACCTAAATAGACATTTCTCCAAAGACATACAGATGGCCAATAGCCAGCCACATGAAGAGGTGTTCAATATTGCTAATTATTTGAGAAATGCAAATTAAAACTACAATGAGGCATCACTTCACACTGATCAGTATGGCGATCATCAAAAAGTCTAGAAATCACATGTGCTAGAGATGTGGAGAAGGAGGAACCCTCTACACTGTTGTTGGAAATATACATTGGTGCAGCTACTATGGAGAATAATATGGAGATTCCTTAAAAAACTAAAAATGGAATTATCATATGATCCAGTGATCTCATTCCTAGGCAGATATCCAAAGAAAACTCTAATTTGAAAAGATACCTGCTCCCCAATGTTTATAGCAGCACTGTTTTTAATAGCTAAGACATGGGAGCACCCTAAATGTCCATCAACAGATGAATCAATGAAGAAGATGTAGTGTGTGTATGTATATATATATACACACACATAATATACATATAATGGAATATTACTAATCCATAAAAAAGAATGACATAATGCCATTTGCGGCAACATGGATAGACCTCGAGATTATCATTTTAAGTGAAGTAAGTCAGACAAAGACAAATACCATAGTGTATCACTTACATATGAAATCTTAAATGATATAAATGAACTTATGTACAAAATGGAAACAGACTCCAAACATAGAAAACAAGTTTATGATTACCAAACGGAAAAGGAGATGGAGGATAAATTGGGAGTTTGGGATTAACATATACACATTACTGTTTATGGGCTACATGGGCTTCCCTTGTGTCTCAGCTGGTAAAGAATCCGCCTGCAATGCAGGAGACCTGGGTTCGATCCCTGGTTGGGAAGATTCCCCTGGAAAAGGGAAAGGCTACCCGCTTCAGTATTCTGGCCTGGAGAATTCCGTGGACTGTACAGTCCATGGGTTGCAAAGAGTTGGACACAACTGAGCGACTTTCACTCACTATTGTATATAAATTAGGCAAACAAGGATTTACTGTATATCTCAGGTAACCATATTCAGCATATTATAATAACCTATAATAGTGAAGAATCTGAAAAAATATAGATATATATATACACATACATATGTATAACTGAATCACTTTGCTATACACCTAAAACCAACATAACTTTGTAAATCAATTATAGCTCAATTAAAAGAAAGATTTAAAAAACAAGCAAATATGGCAAAAAAAATTGTCTAGACTTAGACAAAAAAATTGTCTACCTACCTAGGTGGTATGTACCTGGATGTTAATTTTTTTCTATATATTTTTTTCTGTCTTAGAAATATCTCATAGTAAAATCAACCTCAGAATATTTTTTTTTCCTGATTCTAGAAAGGATGGACATACCAAGGAACTTTATTACCTGCACATTACCTGTCTTCCCAGTGACTTAAAGCCAGATATCAACCTTATGAGGCAGTTTTTAATACCTCAAAGCTAAAGAGGAAGCATTAGTTCAGAACCCTGGAGAGATGTAGAGGAGCCTGGATTCTGGTCCTAGCTTTATGACTAACTGATCTATGACCATGGACTTCCCAAACACAAGCTTTCCTTGCCTTATCTGTAAAATTAGTGAGACTGAGATTGTTTTCATCATTGAAATGTTGTAACATATAAATTATATATAAATGTATATTTATATTATATTAATGTTGCATAGACTAGCAACTTGCTGTTCCTTTTTACAATAATTACAGAGGCTGAAAGAATACATGGTATAAACACAGATGTTAGACTAAGATTAAATATATGTGTAGTGGAGTCAGATCTAGGTATAAGTTTTGTTTCTCTGCTACTTACCAACACTGACCCTTGGTTTCTTGGAACACCCTATTTCCTAAAATCACAATCCTACTAAATAGTACCTATCTCAGCTTGGAAAGATTTGATGAGATAACAGTATTACTGTTGTAGTTGTTACAAATCAGTCAGTTAACTGTTGTACCTGAAAAGGTACTAGAATAAATTCTCAAACAGCTCATTGCATCCATTTTTCAAAGATAGGATGAGCATCACGTGCCAATTATTCTTTGAAGTAGCAATAAACTAAGTATAAATTTGAGACTAAATGATGCCATATTCTTTTGCATTCAAAGTGATTTAGAGGTAGCCCTGTCTCAATACAGGACCCTAACTATAGATGACAAATTAGAGATTGCTTCCAATTCTTGAATTCTCTTTTATGTGGGCTGTGGTTGAATGGCCCTAATTGTTTACACAGAATAAACTTGAAACAAAAGTGAGAATACTCTTGATTTTTATTTGTACTTTGTAATCTGTCCACTTGCCACTAATTTGTTCAGAATGTACCAAAGCAGAACCAGATGACAGAGAGAGAAGAATGGTCAGTCAAAATTTGCATTCTTAAATCTCAAAGCTAGCCTGTGGTTTGCCATGGAACAGAAAATGTATCCAGTCATCTGTCTGCGTAGAAGTACCAGGCACAATTAATGTAGCTGGGCCTCTAGCTCATATCTAAAGTTTTGAAGGCTTGGATTTGATAGAGCCTTGTGGTATCACATGGGTATGGTGAATGGAAAGCCTCTGCAGCTTATCAACAGAAAGATAAGAGGCCCACTACCAGTGCTTCTGAGATGTTTATCATCCAGGCTTCTGAGAACAAGAGTTTGACCCATACCAAACACTTCAGAAATAATGTCAACACAACCAAGACCACAGCCAACACAGAACTGTCTGAGATAAGATTACAACTTTGTCCTTAAAGGGACATCAACCAAGCCAGTCCATCCCCATATAGTCCCTGAGCTGAGCAACCCTCTGAGTATTCCTTCATACCAAAGGGCTTTAGGAGCTCAATTTTTAATGCTTCTGCATGCAGATATTCTGCTGTTGTTTTCCAGAGTATGCACAGAACTCTGACCATAGCCAAGGAAGTTCCCACAGGGTCAAGAGCCTGAATGTGCCTGTGAGATCCACCAGTTATAGAAGCTGGAGGCAGCTCTCTATTGGCAAAAGCATTGATTCGCTTTAAGGCTTTATATTGAATGTATTGGGCAGGTCTAGGCTGTAGGGTCTCCAAGGCCAGATTAGACTAGAGTCTGGGTCTCAGATAAAGTCATTATAGGAGAAGATGATTTGGTCTTTGAGACAAATGGATGTGAAAAGTCACAGCAATACTCTGTAAATAACAGCATGCAAACTGGTACCAGGGTAAGAGGGCCCATCAGGGGTGAGGTGAAACTGGTCAGGTGTCCCAAGACCTTTGCCATTGAGAAGCAGCATCACAAAAGAGACAACTCACCTTTGATGTGTCATCCAGATACTAGCCTTATCACATCTTGCTTTGAAATGCCTCACATTCCTTCTTTTGTCCTCGCTGTGTCCTAGTGTGGCCTTCTGGATTCTAATCTTCTTCCCAGGGCTATGTTACATGTAGTTTCCAAATTAATTAAAAAACAAAAGCCCTTTTTATCACCCCATTTTCCCAGTAGAGTCTCACAATAAAGTTCATACTCCTCTAGTTTATTATTAATTGTTTTCACTCTTCTTTCTGTCCAGTTTTTCCTTCTCTGTTAATCTGTATTTCATTTAAAGGATCTACTTGAGGGCTGTATTAACTTATTTTTCCATTTTCCTGCCTCTGTGCTTTTGTTCCTGCCATCTCCCCCTTTTGGAATTCTCTTCTATTCAGACACATCTTTTCCATTAAAGCTTTTCAGACCAGTCTTGCTGCCTCCACTGATCTGACCCTCCTCTGAACTCTGTTTCTGTATCGTCTAGAGTCCATGCCAACCCTTTGGCAATCAATCATATACTGCTTTGCGCATTTATCTTCATTTTGCATGTTCTGTCTTGCTCTTTGGCTCTTGTCTTTCTCGCTCTGTCTCTCTCTCTCTCTCTGTATGTAACTAGATAAGGGGTTTGAAAATAAAATCTGTCTTATGCAACTTTAGAATACTCATCAGTGCTTTATGACATTGGTATCAGTTGATGAATCTCACTGAGAGGCTTGATTTTTTTTTTTTCCCATGAAGGCAGGGGTCTTTGTCTTATCCACAGCACCTGTGGATTGAGTGCTAGCTCTTACCATCTGATAATAGGGGGGTTTCCTTGACCAGGATCTGCAGCTGGCCTTTATATTCTGCCTTGTGCCCTGCTTCCTGAAGCTGAGATCTCTTATTCCCAGGCTGGCAGCCTACCTTAAGTGTCCTGACACAGCTATGTCTATCCGTTCTTTCTCCTCAGATGCGTACTCTCATTCCTCAAGTGAAAACGGAGGCAAGTCCGAGTCGGTGGCCAACCTGCAGGCCCAACCATCCCTGAACTCCATCCACAGCTCCCCTGGGCCCAAGCGTTCCACCAACACCCTGAAGAAGTGGCTGACGAGTCCTGTGCGCCGGCTTAACAGTGGGAAAGCAGACGGAAACATCAAGAAGCAGAAGAAAGTACGAGATGGTCGGAAGAGCTTCGACCTGGGATCTCCCAAGCCTGGGGATGAGACGACCCCTCAGGGAGATAGCGCTGATGAGGTAATTACATGAGGCCTCGGAGCCTTCCATCAGGAGGGACTTCTGACTTGCCTCATTCCTGGGGCCTCAAGAGGTGTCCTTCACCAAGGTTTGTGAACTAGCCGGATTCTAACTCCCCATAGTTGGTCTTCTTGGGCCTAGGCATTTTCAAGATACCTAGTTTGAATGTAGTTCCCTGCACTATACAGTAAGACCTTGTTTATCCATTCTAAATGTAATAGTTTGCATCTGCCAACTCCAAACCTCCCAGTCTATCCCTCTTCCTCCTCCACCCACCCTTTGGAGATGGCAGTCTAGGCCCGCAGGGAGCCAGTGGTCACCAAGTCCCCAGTCTCTACTAAAGACTACAAAAAACCTGCTAGGACTTTTATTTATTTATTTTTAAAATATTTGGTTTGTTGCTCAGGGTCTTAGTTGCCGCAGGCAAGATTTTTAGTTGTGACCTATGGACACTTAGTTGTGGCATGTGGGACCTAGTTCCTTGAGCACGGACTGAACGCTGGCCCCCTGCATTGGGAGCATGGAGTCTTAGCCACTGGACTACCAGGCAAGTTCCTGCTAGGTCTGCTTAGAATAAGAATAAAAGGATGGAGATCATTTCACTTGGAGAACAGGAGGACTGTCTTTTGAGATTATGACTGTTTTTGAGTATGTTGAGTAGTACCATATATAAAAGGGAGTAGACAACTGGTTGCTCCAGAGGGGAGTATTATACTTACCAGGTGAAGGTTTACAGTAGGCAAGGTTTCAGCCATTAATGAAGCTCAACTAGTGATGAAATGGGCCTTCATGAAAACAAATGAACATCCATATTGGAAAGGTTTGAGAGAGCATATGACCTCACATAACAGTTGGAGAGACCCTTGTTGACCTGATGGTCAGACTGGCCAGTGATCTCTTATATCCCTTCCAAAGCTGCAATTCTGTGGTCAAAATATAAAGGGTGTTTGCTTATGGAATGAGATAACTCTTTTACATGGCAAACTAACCTACTCTAGTCACTGACATGGCTAAGAAATTCTTCTTGATATGAAATCAGACTCTTTTTGTGGTTTTAGGCTATCTGCTTTTTCTTCCTCTGAGAGTGACAGCAGAACCTGGTGACATTTAGATTGTGGTTTAATCATTGTTCATAAACTTAAAATGATGGTTTCTCTCTAACCACTGTCTCAGCCTTTTCTTTTCCTGGCTAATCAGTAAGGTAGATGTCTTTCATGTGTGTGTGTGTTTTCCCCCGTTTGGTCCTCACTGTCCTTTGAGATAAACAAGGATGCCCATTCTACACAAGGAAAAATAGGAGTGTGTTGAGAGAGGAGGGTATCATATGTTGCTTTTTAAGAAATCCCAAGTCCTGAACCAACTGACATCTCTAACTGCAGGAAACAGTGACTAATGCTGCTCTTTTGTTCTAGAAGAGCAAGAAAGGTTGGGGTGAAGATGAGGCAGATGAAGAATCACACACACCCCTCCCCCCGCCTATGAAGATCTTTGACAACGACCCCACGCAGGACGAAATGGTAGGATCTTTTTCTCACTTGAAAGAGCCACGTGTGAAATGTGATTTTGTTTAGTGTGTGTGGTGAGGGTAGTAATGCTCTCTCTCCCTTGTTATCTCTTATGCCTCATGATTCCAAGATGATGCAGATTCCGTCTCTATTGGGCCGTGGGGACTAACTTCATTCTGGGCAGTGTAGGGGTGGGTTCTCAAAGCGAGAATTCTCAAAGTGAGAATCTGCCTAGTATCAGGTCCTGCTGATGAAGGATAATGGCTCTCTCTTTGGAAACAGCAGATCCCAAAAGAAACTACTTGTCTCAAAGAGGAAGCTGAGATGGTTCTAGGTTGTGATTGTTCTGTTGTACATAACTGTTCAACCAATGTTTCAGTTGATGCTTTTCCTCATCCTTAACTCTAAACCCCAAATCACAGTAACTTCCAATCAAGTCTGGTGCAAACGCAGAGTAAGGGAT